>NW_024881502.1:1442500-2172500 GCF_019059575.1 Amphibalanus amphitrite
GGGGGAAAGAGTAAGCATTACCATTTGACTGAGGGTAAGCCAGAAGGGTACACTCACTGTAAGAGGGTAAATCACAGAATAGATGGCATGCATACTCTTTAGAGTAGGGTCACATGAAAGGCTTACCCTTCCACAGAGTGTAACTTCGAAAATGTTAACCTCTAGACAAGAGTAAATCAAAATAGTTTACCACACAGAAGATGGTAAAAAACGTCTGTGTGTCACGTTACCCCTCCCTGACGAGTTTATTCTCCATGAAAGAGTAAAATTTACCATCTGGAAGGTGGTAAAAAACGTCTGTGTGTCAAGCTACCATTCTCTGGGGGGTAAACTCTTTGGGGAAGAGTAAGCATTACGATTTGACTAAGGGTAAGCCAGAAGGGTATATTCTCTGTAAGAGGGTAAATCACAGAGTAAATGGCATGCTACTCTTTAGAGGAGGGTCACGTTAAAAAGTTATCCTTCCACAGAGCGTAACTTCCGAAAATGTTACCCTCCAGACGAGAGTAAATCAATAGAGTTTACCATGCAGAAGATGGTAAAAAACGTCTGTGTGTCACGTTACCCCTCCCTGACGAGTTTACTCTCCATGAAATAGTAAAATTTACCATCTGGAAGGTGGTAAAAAACGTCTGTGTGTCAACCTACCATGCTATGGCGGGTTTACCCTCCAGGAAATGGTAAAAAAGTTTTCAGTGCATCGCTCCTGATGAACTTTGCGGCAAAGGCTTTGTTGAGAACGTTAGCTTTATCCATGTCGTCAAATATCTCTACGCCGTCCACCACTAACGCCGACAAACCCCGATACCCGCCCCTCGTGCTCTTCAGAAACGACCAGAACCGTTTCGGCATGGTGTGTCGTTTGGGGAACTAGCGACCCGCGGCCGGGCGCCGCGAAGAGGTGCCCACCATAGGGTTTTGGGGCTATTTTTTCACGTTTCGGTCTGAATCGCGAGAAGTACTGGTCGTAGCAAATATGTTCCCTGGTTTCTGAATTTTCAGCTCACGTGGAATGCGATAGGACAAGAGTCATTTTCGTACAGACAAAACTGTGCCCGCGTTTTTTGGTCAAAGTAAAAATGTTCAGCAGCTTTTAACACGTGGGCCGCCGCAAAACAGGGTACACCGGAGGACTTAAGATTCAATATCTCCTAAGCCATCATAGATAGCAAATATGTTCCCTGGATCTATGTAGATAATACTTTAGAGAACACTTCAGGCCAAAAATTGTTTCTCGACAACTTACACCCAGCCCGCGTTTTTGGCTTAAATGCAATGCAACACGGCAGCCGACCTTCAGGGCTCAGTTAGCGAGTTTATTTTTTAGCGAGCACTTCGAGCATTTCAGCGTTCGATGAAATGACATATTTTTTCAACGCAGTCGTTTCTTCATTTGCATCTTAACGCGACCTATATGATAATGTGACGGTATCGTCACACTAGAATGTGTAATTCATCGTAATTTATAGGGCTAATTCTCGGCGCACAGCAGCAGACGGACACCGACTGACCCACCATCTAAAGGCAGTTTGGCGAAGCAGTATCGTGAATCACAGCCGCGAGATGTCCCTAGCGTAGAACACCGTCTGTTTGCCTAGTTTAAATACGTGATGTTTGCCCTCTGTCAACCCTCAGTCATGGGGCTGGGGTCGCGGATGAATGGGCGACCGCCCGCCGCGCGGGGAGGGGGCTGCTCCCCTGACCCGGACCGCCACGGCGTGGGGACGATCCCGCACTCGCGTGCCTCACGTCGCCGCCTCACACCGGTCAATTACGCTGGTTTTGAGGAACCGCTCATTGTGGTAGTGGGTGATCCAACGCAGACCATGCCAGAACCCCACTGAAGGGGTGTCACCCGTGTCAGCTGGCTCAGACCCATGATTTCCCCTGTCCCCATACCGAAAGCGACGTTCCAAAGAGCAATATGCGTATACCTAGTAGGTAGGTATTATTGATGTTTAATTCGAGAATGTAGGTATGCATGTAAGTACATACCTAGAGGAGACCCGGGACCGGGAGGTATGGGCCCCCTGGAGGTATGGGCCATCGCAGTTTTGAAGAAGTGTTGCGTATTTTTACACATTTGATCGCGTAAACTGGTAGCAGCCATTCCGCTATACAACCCACGTGATTTCCAAAATTTTCCTCAATCTTCTTTTGCAATGAGCGGTGGGGTGATAAAGCGTTTTTGCCAAGGCCATAAATAGTGTTTTGCCCTCTTCGAGTAAAATACGGTACATTCCTATAGAAAATTCGCGATAAATTTGAACCAGGCTCGTTTTATGATGTCAGACCATCGGTGATATAAAGTTTAAAGCATGCAAATTAAGACTGGATAGACAATATGAAGCTTTCTTGCAAGATTATGAGCTGAGATGCTACGCACATTCTGGCGTCCTAACCGAGAGGTTCGGGCCACCCACCCCCGTTGATCCTAAATCAATAAAATGATGCCTTCATTGAATGTCCTCTTCATTTTCAATTAGTTTTATTGTTGTCGCGTAAGGTCGAAAATTTAACTACAAATTTCATTCGAACAGAACAATATTATTTATCTTCTTTCATGGAGCATGATTGAGTTTACCAAAATACATATGTGCCCACGTGACCCCCATGAAGTAAGCTGTTGGCCGCTTGTGCGGTTCCTGAGCTCTAAGAGAGATCAAGGTAGATACCAGCTACGAGTATGTTCTCATTATCGAGAAAAGAATATGAAACATGGCACCGGCCCATACCTCCCAGGCCATGGCCCGTACCTCCCGGTGTTTTTTTGATGGATCGAAAAAGCGCATGATTTATTGAAAGTTATCTCGAGACAAAATAGTTGACCCCAGATGCCTAATATCAGGCACACTTTGCAGGCGAAGGGCAATTTCACGTACACAGAGTGAAAAACCGGGTCTAGCCACTTCCCACTGGAAGAAAATTGCCTTTTCACAAAACCGTCCATACCTCCCTGGTCTTTCCTACATGATGTGCTTAAGTACCCCAACTGTACAACTTTGCCCTCTCAGCCCGAGGCATAACCTTCTTTTTTTACTTTAACGACAGATTGTTAGTGACTTAGCACTCGCACTTATAGCGGGGTCGAACGGACCCCCCTCCTGGGTTTCGCGAATAATTCGCGCAAAAAGCGGCCGATCCAGACGAAACTTTCAGTACCCTCAAGTTAATCAATTTTACACATATTTTTAAAATCATTGACCCTGACCCCAAATCCCAATGACCTTTGACCCGTGGTCTGATTCTCGAGACCATGTTCGACCGGAATCGCGAATTGGCGTATGTCGGCTCACATTATCCGCGTAATTTCCAATCTTTTTGTGGTGTGGGTTTCAAGGTCACGTGAAGGTCAGGTCAAGGTCATTGACCTTTGATGACCTTGCTTCACTTTTTCGAGTTTTACATATTTCTAGGGCAGTTTCTGGAGCTGATTTCGAATTCCCATTTGAAGATTTATGAAGTAGTTTTGGTGCTATCGTAACACGCTACGAAGCTGTCAGTGGTGGTCAACACCTGCTATGGATGGCCGGCAGGTCTCCTACTGGTTGACCTGACCTGACCTGACCCGACCTGGCCTAAATACATTAAGACATCATAAGTATGTGATCAAAACTAACATGAACTACGTGTTCAGCACCCCGCAAAATTCCTTTTTCAACATCACTTTACGAGCATCCAGCAAGTCCCGATTTTTCCGATTTTTGGGTCATTGACCTGACCTGGAAGGTCAACCAATGACATAAATAAGACCATAAAATTGGGTATCATCGGCTTACTCTCGTCGCGGGCAACACGCTCGTTTTTTTGCGAAGCTCTAGCTCCATCAGAGGCCAAACGGCAAGGTGGGTGCAACGGACCCCCCCCCCCATACGTTAGACGCTGGCAAACACGAATACGGGCGAGGGTTAAAACGCAGGAGAAATATTATTACGAGCGAACGGACCGCGCAAGCGAACGGCGAAATATTTTTAAGATAACGGAAAGTTATCAGCATTTACATATACCTAACGGCCCGGCCCAGCCTGTAACGCTTTTGAGAGGCATATATTTCATGCCTCAGTAGTCAGTATCCGTTGCAGTGGTTGGGCTGATCGACCTGCCACCCTTTTTGTTGGGAAGCCTGTTTCTTCTACCATGTGATTAATTGCTCTTAAGACATCTACATACATATAGGTGATCGTCGTGGCACGCAGGGGCGGAGCTTCCTGTACATATACAGTTGGTGGGGCGGCTGGCCCACCAACTTGCCATTTTGCCCCACCAATAAGTGTTTTGCCCCACCGAATTAAGCTGATTTGCAGGACTTTGTTGCTTTTCAAATCAATCATTGAGGAGCTTTGGAATGTCTGTGCTATACAAAATGTTACATTTGCAACGACAGGAATTGATTCAGTGTTCATTTTTAATCAACTTCACAGTCGGACAGTGTAGACTGTAGGTTTGATGCCTTTTTGCCCCACCAACTTCCTCTGAAAAGCTCCACCCATGGTGGCACGTGTCACGCGAAAGCTGTTTTGTTGAAGTAACACTTTTGAAAGACCTAAACCTTTCTAGTAGAGATTTTAGCCAACGGGTCTGCAGTGCAGGGATATTTCTATCTTGCACTCCTCTGAGAGCTAGAGTTTCGCGGAAAAAAACGAGCCCGTCACGATGTTGCCCGTCACGAGAGGAAGCCGATGATGCCCAATGTTAAGGTCCTAGGTCATCGATTGACCTTCTAGGTCAGGTCAATGACCCAGAAGTCGGAAAAATCGGGACCTGTTAGAAAGTCGTGAAGTGTGGCTGCTATGGGGTTTTCCCGGAATGCCGATCACGAATATCGTGTTAGTTTTGATCACAGATGATGTCATTGAGCATTTAGACCAGGTCAGGTCAGGTCAGGTCAACCAGTAGGGGTTGTGACGGGTATTCGTAATACGTGTCAACCGCCTCTAACAGCTTTGTAACGTGTTACGAAGGCACTAACACTACTTCGTAAATGTTCAAATGGTTGCTAAATTCGAATTCAGCTCTAAAACTAGCCTAGAAACATGTAAAACTCGAAAAAGTGGTCCGAGGTCACCAAAGGTAAATGACCTGACCTGACCTTGAGGTGACCTTCACATCCACCCAAATGCATGGGAGCAACATCAAATCACATTTTTGAGCATTTGAAACCACAAAAAGCTTGCAAACGCGCGGCTTATGCGAGCCGACATACGCCGAATCGCGATTCCGGCCAAACATGGTCTCGGAAAGTAGGTCACAGGTCAAAGGTCATTTGGGTCAAGGTCATGAAATTTTCAGGGTAGGTGTAAAATTGATCAATGCGAGGAACTGAAAGTTTCGTCGCGATCGGCCGCTTTTTACGCGAGTTATTCGCGAAAAACCTTAGGGGATGGTTGGAAATGGATATCCCCCCCCTCCCCCGTGCCGGCGAGGGTTAAGCAGTCGAAAAAACACTTTTGGACAATTGACATGTGATGAGACGTGGAAGAGCAGTAAAAACAGCTGCAATGCGTTCAGTTTTACAATAGGCAATCGATTGGGATGCAACATGAGTTTTACCGGTCAGGTCATGAGCTCGACCTTAAAAAATGTTCATCTTTGGAGGTCAAATTACACACCATTCTACACCATTGGACGAGAGAGACATGATGCTAGCAGAACTGATTGTTTTTAATGCCTATGTACCCACAACAATGACAACAATGCACCGCTGGCGCTGGGCTACGCTTCGCTAAGCTTGCGTTCCAGGACCATAGTGACGTCACAGGAAGGGACGCGGGCGGACCGCTGATGACCCGCCCGCTGTCAAAGGGCGGGCTGGGTTTGACGGGCGCACAATAGCGGCCGAGCGCGTGTTCCTGGAAGCGATAGCGAAGACACAGGCGCCGGAAGGGTTGGACGCTTTGACCGTCTCCCAGACCTCCCGCTGTTACTGCCAATGTTACTGCTACTGAGAAGGAAAATAAGTGACGGTGGTATTCACACAGGCTTTTCCACTAATTTCTGACGTTTCGCACGTGTCGTCAACAATCCGTCCCCTAGAGATACTTGCGCGAACACTAAGGTAACCGGACTGTTAGCTTGAAACGCCGTCAGGGAAAAACATTCTGCTCCATGATATAATTTCTTCCACGTGTGACCGTTCTGGAGCCTTTTCGCATTAGATCGATGCGTGTTTTTATCGATATAGGATCTCCATCGATCTTAGAATTTGCGATCTGAATGATGGGGTGGAGCAAGATTAGAATGGGTCTGAGTCAGGACAGTAGAATCGGAGTTGGACCCAGAGTCACCAAAATCTTACTAACTCCGACTCCGGAGTAGAATCGACATCGCTAACTGAATGGCTCAAAATCATACCCGAGGCGGAAGCCAGTCTGCCGAAAAATAGCCGTTTTCACGACGGGCTTTTTGGCGAGTGGACTTATATGGCAGTGTTCGCCATGGGCCGGGCCAGCCCAATGGGTCATGGGCTGGGCTGGGTCACGGGCTGGGCTGGGCCCTCAAATATAAATAATCGATGGGCTGTGGATGGGCTGGGCCAATGACTGTAAAGTGGACTCAGAGGTTCGCGACTGAGCTAAAAACCACAACTAGCTTATTACTGTGCAAGACTAAAAAAACGAATGAAAGCATATATATATATGCAATGTGCATTGTGCATGCTGCTCCCGAAAGATTGTTTCTTTGCACCTATGGGTGACATATGTAATACCTGTTTGGTGTCCATGACTTTTAATCCATTCATTTTTGACGGGCTGGTCCGGGCTGGACGGGCTAGACCGGGCTGAGCTTTAACAATTTTACTATGCATGTGTTCGCGCTGGGCCGGGCTGTCAACCCATGGGCCTGGGCCGGGCTGGACTGGGATTTTGCGGCCCGTGGCGAACACTGTTATATGGACTAAATCTACAAAAAATCTCTTTTGCAGCAAACATGTTCATATCATGACTTTATTTTAGTGTTTTAACCCTCGCATGATGTTACTGGCATCCGTTTGAACATTTACTAAGTAGTTTTAGAGCCTTCGTAACATGTTACGACGCCGTCAGTGGTAGTTGACACCTACTATGGATAGCGGGCAGGACGCCTACTGGTTGACCTGACCTGAACTGACCCGAGCTAGCCTAAATGCATGAACTCATAATCTGTGATCAAAACTAACATGAAATACGTGATCGGCACCCCAAAAACTCCATAACAGCTCCACTTTATGAATTTCTAGCAGGTCCCGAATTTATGCTTTTGCACCAATTTAGTTTACTACAATCTGTTTTATTTATTTATTCATTTATTCACTTATTTATTTGCATAATCGCCAACAAAGCTATCTCCACTTAGGTACAGGCGAAGTCGGGCTTAAAATCAGTAAATGGAGAAACAGCGTAACATCAAATAAAATTGTATTTCAGTTGAGACAAGTATAATAACACGGAACAAAAATGATAGACGAACGCGTTTCGGCTAAATCGCCGTCATCAGGGTCTAAAAGGAGAACAAGGGGCACACATACCCTGGGGGCACACATCGAGCAAATATCACAATCACAGTTCAATCGTTTTGATTTTTACATACGCTTTTAAACAAGCATGTGACAATGTGGTTACATTTCCTTTGGTTAAGACAAAACATCCTAAAAGAATAGCCACATTGTATACAGTTTACACAGGTGTTGCACAAATCACATGCAATCAGAACTTAAATCATCTCCCATACTGGGACGGGGCAAGGGTACTCACGTCCATAGGCGGCGGAACGATTTGAGACAAGGGGGGGCACCATGGCTCAAGGAGCCAAACCTAGGGTACCCCCAAATCCTGTTTTCTCATCGGATTTAGGCCACTTATTTTTCGTCACAGCCCTGACACGATGATTTTTTTGATTTTTTTATTTTTTTTTTTACTAAACGAAAATGGCAGTTCACCCCCGTATGCAGGGGTGTAATTTTATATCTCTTTGTGGGGGCATATGCACCCACAATCCTGAATTATGCCCCCACAATGATGAAAATGCACCCACAAGTCTTTTACAAGGCTGCAAGCGTCCTTTCGAGAGCACGGTGCCCTTCGCATGCTCTAACGGCGTCCTCCTGACCGTCTCGCGTTCATGGATAATATAGCGTTTTTAATCACTCGGCGCCCTTCTGGGAGAATGGCGCACTTTTGACAGCACCGCGCCATTCTCATGGTCTAACGGCGCCCTCCTGACCATCTCGCGTCCTTAGGTCTCTGTTCACCGTGCATCCCTCGAGTGTTCGGCGCCCTTCTGGCCTCTCAGCGCCCCTGAACCACATATAGCGTTTTCAATCACTCGGCACCCTTTTACGAGAAAGACGCCCTTTTCATGATCTCAAGGCGCCCTCGTAACCATCTGGCGCCCCCACGTCCCCACCAACGTAGCACTACTGACTGTGCGGCGCCCTTCTGGCCTCTTAGCGCCCCTGGACCACATAGCGTTTTCAATCACTCGGCGCCCTCCTAAGAGAATGGCGCCCTTTTCATCGTCTCACGGCGCCCTCGTAAGTCGTAACCGTCTGGTGCCTCCACATTTCGTGCCCCTCCTACTGGATGGCGCCTCTCTACATATTTTTTACGTCCTTCCGGTCAGTTTCCACTTTTAAGCGTGTATTTGCTTAGTCAGACACGTCACTTGAAGCGCCAAAACGGCCTGGCGCCGGGCGCCCCTACAGCTAGGCACCCACAATCATTTTAGGAAAATTACACCCCTGCCCGTATGTGTGGTTAACTTTAAGCTGATCCTCAAGTACCTATGTGTTTGTCTCTTCCTTATTGTCGTTTGATAAATTCCATTTATCCTACATGTATAATTCCCAAGAAGCTATCGCAGTACTAATCAGTGGCGAATCCCAGGGTGGAGGTCACATGGGTCATGACTTATGTAGGGCCTGGGGTCACCACATGCCTGCCAGGAGCACCACAGGCCTGACAGCCGACAGGGGCACCACAGGCCCGCCAGGGATGCCACAGGCCTAGCAGGGGCACCACGGGCCTGTCAGTGGCACCACAGGCCTGTCAGGAGCACCATCGGCCTAGCAAAAGCACTACAGGTCTTCCAGGGGCACCACAGACCTGCCAGGGGCACTATCGGCTTCGCAGGGGAACCACCGGCCTCGCAAGGGCACCATGGGCCTGCCAAGGGCACCACAAGCCTGTCGTTGGCAATTTAGGATTGTCAGAGGCACCACAAACCTGTCAAGGGCACCTGCGTTCCAACAGGGGCACCACAAACCTGCCAAGCCCCAGGGACACCACAGGCCTAGCAAGGACACCACAGGCCTGTCAGGGGCACCACGGGCCTGTCAGGGCCCATGGGCACCTAAGTCATGTCAGGGCCCACCGTAGGCTTGTCAGGGGGCAGGGTAGGTAGGTTCCACAGTCTTTCCAGGGGCACCAGCGGCCTAGCAGGGGCACCAGTCATCACATGACTAACCAAAAATAAAGAAAATAAAAAACTGAAAATAGGGCACCACCAAAATTAAGTGGCCGAAATCCGTTGAGGTTTTAATTTTGGGCATAGGTAGGGGCACCACTTCGATTCATGACCCTCCCCTTGGAGTTTTCCCGAATCCGCCCCTGGTACTAATACATCAAATTTAAGGGGGGGCACCTTGCTATTGGTGCCCCCTTGCAGAATTCAAGGGGGGGCACGGTGCCCCGGTGCCCCCCCCGTTCCGCCGCCTATGCTCACGTCATGCAGTAATCGTGACAACAGAAAAGCTACTGAAGCGGCGTTTATTGCTACGAGTGATACCATTAATGTAAGGGTTGGTTTCATGAAGTGGGCAAAAGCAGCGGCGTCGTTAAGCATTTTAAACTTCCGCCTATATGATTTATGCAACACCTGTGTAAACTGTACAATGTGGCTATTCGTTTAGGATGCTTTGTCTTTACCAAAGGAAATGTAGCCACATTGTCACATGCTTGTTTAAAAGCGTATGTAAAAATCAAAACGATTGAACTGTGATATTTGCTTGATGTGTGCCTCTTGTTCTCCTAAGACGCTGATGACGGCGATTTAGCCGAAACGCGTTCGTCTATCATTTTTGTTCCGTGTTATTATAAAATAAAATACTGAGTAGGGGAGAATGGGGTAATTTGGCTGGTGGTGTAAATTGGCCGCCCCCAACTGGATATCTGATAAAAGTGAATGAAATAACTCTAGTCTGTATTCATTCGTCATGGGTAGAATTAACTCGAGGAGAAATGTCAAAATTTTCCCCCTGGTAGCTTTATTCACTATTAACCCGCGCCCGGGTGGGCCTCTCATGCCAACTTTGCCATGGTGGGGGCGGGGGGGGGGGGGTCTTTTTGGCCGCACCAGATTACCTCGAAAGTAAGCAAACTAGAAAGACACAGTAAAAGCAATAGATAGCTCGGTACAAGATCTTTCAGAATCACTTAGGTCATTTTTTGATCAGGTTTATCGCTGAAGTCACTGGAGGTCACTAAAGATAAAATTTTCACGATTGTTGCACCCGATCTTGACAACTTCTCACAAATCGGCGCATAAGTCGGGAGCTAAGGAAGAACGCATTAGATAGCTCTTTCAAAAGCCGTTCTGATTAATCCCTCGGATTTGACCTAAGGTCAACGGTTTTGCCTCCAGAGAGCAAAAACTATCAAAATAGGACGTTTTTCGGAAAAGGTTTTCGTGTCATAACTTTTAACTCCAAGCTTGCATGACGCTGATTTTACCGGCATCGCGTTTTTTCTCGTCGAGACGCGTCGAATGAACTATAACTTGACCTGAAAAGGTCAACTTGAAAATTTGATCTCAGGTCAAATCACTGAAAAGGTCATGTTTGCATGTCATTCGACTTCTATTGCTGAACTGAACACATTTTTGGTGTTTTCAGCGCTCTAGCATGTTTCTATCTAAAGTTATTGTCAAAAAGCTGTTAAAAAAGCGTAGGACAATCCGTGAGGCACTGGAGATTAAGGTGCACAATTCGTCAATGAACAGGGGGTCGGAAAGGTCACCATCAGCCCTATTTGGGACATTGCGTTGACTGATAGGAACATGTGTGCGTTTGCCTGTTACAGTGTGCCTTGAAATGTGTTTCACCACGATTCATTTGTTCGGTTTTTCGTAAGCTAGAGGATCGTCATCACTGACGGCACGATATGAATATTTGAATTTTTAGGTCATGTTTTTTGAGAAAAATGTATTTCAAACCAGTGAACAAGGCTGATCAATAAAGCCGAAATATTTGTTTATAGGTAATAATTAGTTTTCCTCAGCGAAGCCCGTTTTGAAAACAATTAACTTTTAGAGATCTATTAACCTGAGGAAAAGAATAATGACGCTTCGGCAAAAAGCTGTTAGTAACGTTTCATGATCTGAGATGACCTCACGGGCATAAAAGTGGTCACAGGTACAATGTTCCGGTTCAGTGTGTCATGCTTACCTATGTCACGATGTTAGAGGTTGTTTTCGGCCAAACAAAGAGCATTTCAATTTTCCCCATTGACTTATAATGGAGAGGTCGCAAAATTTAGCTGACCTTAGGTCACCGATATGAAACTTCCGAGATATACGAATTGTTCATACTGATTTCCTCATGTAAAGGTTTGAAAGTTTGAAACGAGTTTCAAACCTCTGGGATGTACACTGTATAGGAATGACAGAACCACGAAGCTTTTTAGAGGTATGGTTACTTAAGTTGACCTGGTGACCTGACCTTACGTGGCTTGGGGTCAACATCTTCACACACGATGAGGAATTGATGTATGATAAGCTATACAAAGTTTCGTTGCACGCGCAAAAAAACTGGCAGGTGTGGCCAAAACGCCTCCTCCCTCCGCCCCCGCCACTCGGGCAAAGGTTTATAAAACGTGGCCGGATTTCATTAGAAAATGGTAAACTTTATTTCCGTTTAAAAAGTTGTATTTCATGTAGTAGTTGGGCTGTAAACGAATTTCGACATTATAGCGCCATTCCTGGGGGTGATCAACGGTTCCAAGAGCAATATTATCTAGTTCCGTACAACCCAAACAAAAAGTATACCATTCGACGCGCCTGAGCGAGGCAAACACGATGCTGCTAAGTGCCAACATCGCGGCTCTGCGGCCGTTTTTTGCGAAGTTATTCACCAAAAAGGGACCTTGGGGCACTTGACGGTTTCTCATCAATATATTATTCATTCTGAGGGATTACCATATTTTTGTTAGTCCATGACAACTGCCAATAGCAATCCGCGCGTCTGAATCTTTGGTCATTTTTCTTCTGAGCGTCGACATATTTAACGATATTTATCAGCGTGTTGGGGTGGGCCATCACCGGCAATGTAATAAAATGAATACTGTGTGGGAAGGGGTAATAATAAAAATATTGCCCTCTGTGACGCCACTGTAGCTCTCGGGCGAACAGTACAGTATGGCCACAGAGAAAGTCACTGAAACCCCCTTCCAGACCAACACCATCCATATAATATTCAGGTCGGCGGCGAAATAAAATTGACCCGGTACATCGTTGATGTCCTCGATAGCATGCAACTTGGCATCAATCTGCCTCAGGGGCCAGGGCAGCCACCAGGTCCGGGGTCTCGGCGTCCTCAGCTCCCTTGACGTAGGCTAAAACAGTGGATGAGCGTTTGGCTAGAAGGGGGCGGATAAGCTCAACTGTCAAGTTAACCCGCGCCGTGCTGATGGTCATAGTTTTCCGTGTCGTGCTGAGGGGGAGGGGGCTTTTTCACACGTCTAACTCGGCTCCTGGGCCACGTGGTGACACGCGGTAAGTGGCATTCAAAACAGCGTCAAAATAATGAAGAAAATAGTTAATCGTTTTTTAAGTCAGGTGAAAGGTCAGGTCGCCAAAGGTCAAATTTTGCCTAGGTCAACGTTTTTTCTTCAAAAAGCGGCGCACAACTCGGGAACCAATACAGCTACCCAGCCGATAACTCAAAAACCAATAGACGCAGCAAAACGGACGAGAGGCAAACGAAGAACGCGACGAGACACTTCCGATGAGTACATGAAAGTTGAATTTCAAGGTCACAGGTCGGGTCAAGGTCAGGTCAACCACATGAAATTGGGCTTTCAGCAGCATAGGTCCAAAACACCTCTGGTGACCAGGACCTGACCTTTGACCTGACCGAAAAGTGATCTAAGTAATTTCGCCATTATTCCTTACGCTTTTTCGAACGTCGCTTTCCCCGTATCGCTACATGGCCCAGGAGCCGAGTTCAAAGGGGGTGTTCAAACACCCCCGCCCACCAGCAGGGCGTGTAATTCCAGGACCCCCAGCGGGGTGCAGGTTGTATTCACATTGTATTCATTGTATTCACATTGTTTCGGAACTTTCCCCAATCGACTTGGGGCTATTACAGTTCCAAAAGGTCGGTAACAGCGAAAAACAGTGGCGTCATCACATCATACATAGTGAGCACAACACAAATGCCGCAGCATTGATAAACATAACGAAAAATGATAATGATATGAAATGCATGCATCATGGTCGTGAACTCGTGAAGTAGTCACGAGAAATTGCCAAGATTCCGTTCAATAGTTTGGAAACCGTAGAGCGATAGGTAATCAGAAATCGAAGATGGCAATTTGATTGTTCGTGGTACCTATTGGCAGTCCAATGATGTTTACGGCATGTCTGTATGTCTATTCTGTGATTTTACACCTATGATTTTTTTTAACGTTCGTTTTTTGTCGAAAACTCAAATCATGACGTCACTAAAACCTCGATATCTAAGAAAATTGGACCGATTTTTTTTGGAAACTTTGTCACAATAAACTTCTATCAATTCCCTACATGTACCTACCTACACAAAATTTGGCACAAAAAAAACGTGCCTATGCTGAAATTCTGCACCAGCAATATTCCAAGTGTTCGTGCTTACAAACGGGCCAATTGTCTATATGGACTCTCAGCTGCTCCCGGGTCATGCGCAGCGCTCGCCGGCTGAGCGTAGCCAGGCGACAAGCAAGCCCGTCACCGCAAGAACGGCGCTGCCTCCCCCCCCCCCTCCTCCCGACCCCGTCCCCCGACCGGTGCGGCATTCCTCAGGCCACAATAGTGACTCCCCTCCCTCAGCTGACCCATCCTCAGGTGCGGTGTACACTGGACAAATACCTCTGCCGGGGCTGACGGGGTCCATGTTTGAACAAAGGATTAAGGGAAGCCTTCAAACATCTCAGACGGAGTTTTCGCCGAAACTACCAGCTAGCGCCATCCACCGGTGAACGGCGGTACTAAACTTCATTCGCTAGTTCCCGAAACGACACACCATGGATCAGTTTTAAACTCGTCGGTGAGTCCTATCAAGTAGGCGCTATATTTTTGGTCAGCTGAGTTTCTAAAGTCTCTTCTCTTAGCACTGAATGCCTGTTCGGTTTCCTCACACCGGTTTCGTTTCATTCTTCTAAATGCCGTTTCCTTTTCTCGTAACATGTTGCGCAGATCACGATCGAACCAGGGAGGATAGTTTCTCCTGATATGTACAACAGGTATACAATCGCGGATAGCCGCGTTAACAAAATCGTAAAAGATATCCACTGCTGCATCGACATGCATGCCATCAAGAATGCTCCACGAGAGTGACCCTAGCGATACACGTAACCTCTGAAAGTCAGCCTGTTTATAGTTGAAGGCAGATCGCCTGGATGTAAGGGTCGCAACAGATTTCACATGTTTGACAATGCATTCTACTTGTTTGTGGTCAGAGTCGAAAATGCCATCTCGCACATCAACATCGGTAATGCACTGCCGGTTACACAATATCAGGTCGAGTGTGTTATCGCCCCGAGTCGGAAGACACACATACTGTTTTAGACCAGCCAGACAGCAGGCGTCGAGAAAGTTATTCGCACGTCTCGAACGCGCGGTGGTCGGTGTCGCCCAACCAGCCTCCGATCGACGCCAGCTGATGTCTGGGACGTTGAAATCTCCGATGAGCACTACGCAGCGGTCCGGGTAGCGTTGTACTACTGCCTGCAGTGACGTCATTGTCCGGTCTAACGTCTCGTCGTCCGCTGGGGGGGGGGGGGGGGGCAGTAGCACACTGCCACTATGATTCTGGGCATGGTGGTGAGCTCCACGAACAGCAGTTCGGTGACGGTATCTGTCGGCTCCAGGTCGTGTCGTCGGATCGGTAACAGGCCAGATCGGACGGCACAGGCGACTCCTCCTCCGTGGGTGGGTCTGTCCCGTCGAAACCACGTATGACAGCTGAGTCCGGCCTGTAGCTCCCCGTCCGTCACGTCATCCGACAGCCACGTCTCGCTGATACCAATGACGTCATACAGGCTCAGCTCCGGTGAATGAGCTCGCAGTACACCCAGTTTATTACGCAGGCTACGTGAGTTTTGATGCAGCACTCTCAGACTGGACGGATTGACCGACAGACGTCTTTTACCGGAATCAGCCACAGTTACGGGGCCTGGATTGAGTTCTACGTCACCAGAAATCTGGATCAGGCGACAACGCTGATAGGTGGAATCGGTTTTACTATCGTACTTGATCCTGGATCGGAAGTATCGACCCCGACGCTTCAGTTTTGTAGTCATAAGTCGCCGGCGATCGAGCACGCCCGCCGGCGGCGTCGGAGCCGAGCCCGAGCAGACGGCGGGCCGTACGCACGACCGATCAGGTTGGCATTCGGTGGCAGTACCACGGTCACACGACGTCAGCCACCGCCCCGGGTGGTGTCCGAAATCGACAGGCTCAAAAGGCGAGCAGCCGAGCGGCACCGGGCAGCCGTCCGTGTCACGCCATGTGTCCAACAGTCCGTCCGCCACTGCACCGCTCAGCCCCGAAGTCGGCCACAGTGCCGATCGCGGCAGCCCGTGTCCAGTCGTGGCGCATAGAGAGGCGGCATAAACAGCGATCGCCGCAAATACGACAACTTGCGAGCTCAGGGCTCTTCCCGGGACTCGAACCCGAGCCCGCCGCGTGGGTGTCAGTCGGGTTAACCACCGAGCTACGCCGCTCCTCTGTTTGCCGCAGCCAACTTCCCCGACCTGGCTTGGGTCACCGTTAAACGCCCCGTGGCCTCCCGAGGTCATGGCGGCAGGCGGGTACATCTTCAACCTCACTCCCGGCTCTAAATCCTATTTGCCGGGCGAGTACTGAGTCAGGCGGAACAAAATGTACATCAGCGTGATCAGCAGGCACAGCGGCATGCGATGAATGTTGCCTGCATGCACCAAAGCGCCGATGAACGCCGAAAAACACTTATTATGCAGAGCCTCCACAACACAACCACACGCAGCGACGGTGCTGCCACCAACATTTTTGAACCGTGCATCAATCGCTGCGTCCCCGGTCCCGTAACGGCACACATGCTTGTTTTTCCCACGAGGCTAGCTCAATTAGGGCGAGGGAGTCGTACCCGCCCACTCTCGCGGCCGGGGCGTAGGTGTGTAAAAAACCAAGAAGTCTGGTGATGATTGATGCAAGATTCTTACAGATAACTTGGTAGAAGAAGGTAGGTTATAAGTTATTAAAGAGAAGTTATTAAAGACAAATTTGCAACCCTCAAGCCTTGATTTATGCATTATTAACCCTCGCACATGCCATTTTCCCATCCTAGAACGCACATGGGGGGGGGGTTGCCACCCCCCCCCCGCGCCATTTCGTTCCTGTTGGAGATAGAGCTTAGCGGTAAAAACCAAAAAGATTCTTTGGGAAGAGACAAATCCAATGATACCCAGTTTTACCTTCTCAGGTCAGTCATTGACCTTCCAGGTCAGGTCAAACTAAAAAATGTTGCTGTTTTGGGTCACCGTTGGATATCAAGTGTGCTGCTTATCAAATACCGATGGCGATGCTGTTTTCTGGTGCCAAGCCAGCTAGAACCTCTTTGTCACGTATGTCTGTGTGTGTCTGTGTGTATACTGATGTGTGCACCGATTGTTTTTGGGTCCATATTACATGAAATCATGATCTGAGAAGCTTTTACCAAAAATGCAGTCAAAAAACTTCAAAAAAGTAAATTCAGCTTGCCTAAAACGCAATTATGTTAGATGACCTAGGTTGACCTCGACCCTGACCTTGACCCCTGTACATCGTCGAACATGTTCCATGATAGGTGGGAGGTAAGACTGGCAAAAAAGGCCGAAATCAGGGTGTCAAAAGCTCATAAAGCCCATGGCAAACGCAATATGTTGAGAATTGGCCATTTGGGTCATGACATGACCTGACAAACAAGGTCATATCTCCGAAACCAAAAATGACAGAAACTTGAAATTTTCAGTGGACATCACGAAAGGATAGAGAAGCAGCTATACGAAAAATCAGCCTTCTAGCTCTAAAAATGTTGAGTGCAGAGCAGAAAGACTACCTGGGGGGTGGCAACCCCCCCCCCCATGTGCGGGCGAGGGTTAAGAGTTATAGAATAGAACAACTGTAAGCTGCAGGCTCAGCTCTTCAGTTTCTACCTATGCCTGCAAACACAATAAAATCAATGGAAGAGTAATAGGGGAAGGTGGGGTAAGACGGACCAGCTAAGGTTTGAGGCCGCATATCTTGCTACACTGCTCTCGTAATTCATATTATTTATGTATAGTCTTCGGAATGCTAAATCGTTCCTCTGTTGATATGTGTAAAGACTAAATTTCAAATTAAAGACATCTAGGTGGTGGATGCTCTTAAAGAGGGACATGTCAAAAACTCAGACAAGAAAAAACGTAGGGTAAGACGGACCACCCAGCAGTGCCTGCTATCCGTTCATGTGTGTTACACTTCTGCTCTGTACTCTTGTAAGAAAAAGTAACCAGAATGGTAAAATAACAAAATGAGCCTTTATTATTTACTTATGTGTGATGGAAGTGCAGCTAAAAGCTGGGAACATGTATGTTGATTGTCGTTTGGCATGAATGCATGCTAACTGAGCACTTGCATGCATGGCTCACATGCAACAAAGACTCCTTCCTGAAAAATTAGCTTACTTAAACTTGTGTCAACGTTTTGGAAAAGAACTTTCCATATGCAGGGTACAATGGACCACCACAGGGTAAGATGGACCACAGTGGTCCGTCTTGCCCCAAATCTAAATTCTATCATGACGTATATGTCAAATAGCCCAACACTAGGGTGGCCCGCGTGCTCCGCAACGCGAAAAGGGATATTTTCGATCGGCGGGTGTTCGGTTGTTCTTGTGTCGGTTGGGTTATCTATCCATTTCGGTCGATTGCTTTTTGACGGCTAAACGTTTTGGTTTGTGGAAAAAATATCCACCGCATCGAGGTGCCCGTGTCTGATAAGCATGCTTTCCACTTCAGAATCTGTCAAATGTGCTTTATAATTGAGGTGCGTAGTTTTAAGACAAATGAAAGGCGTAGATAATTTTCGCTAAAAATCGTTTTGCAGAGGTTTAAAACATTTATATTTTTAAGAATACTGTTGCTTGTCATGCAAACGTGATGATTGGATCTTGGAGAGAATTGAATGCTCTTTCTAATGATAGCATTTTCAATTGTCAAACGTATCAGGTTAACCCGCGCCCTGCTGGGGGGGGTGTTTGAACACCCCCCCTTGTGGTTTTTCGCGAATATCTCAAAAACGGCGGCGCGGAGCGCCGCCGTTTTTGGTACACCTTATCATACATCAATTCTACACATGTTGTGAAAATTTCAGACCAAGGTCATTCAAGGTCAGGTCACCAGGTCACTTGAAGTGACCTCACCTCATAAAAACTTTCAATGTCTGTCATAGCTACACCGAGTGACCGATCGCTTTGAAACTTTCAGCGATTGCTAAGACCAATAGCATGTACAAAATGTTTATCTCAGAATTTTGATATCGATGACCTAAGGTTAGGTCAATTTTGCGACCTCCCCATTATAAGTCAATGGGAGAAAATTGAAATGCGCCTCTTTTGGATGAAAGACATTATAAACACTCCCAAACACCGAATTACAAGTGGTTTAGACACACTGAACTTGAAAATGGTGTCCGTGACCCTTGTTTATGCCCTGAGGTCATCTTAGGTCACGAATGGCATCTAACAGTTTTTCGCAAATAACTTTTGATAGAGGCATGCTAGAGCGATGAAAACGCCTTAGATGTGTTCAGCTCGACGATACGGATCGACTGATATGCAACATGACCCTTTCCGGTCAGGTCATGACCTTGACCTGAGGTCAAATTTTCAAGTTGACCTTTCAAGGTCAAGTCATAGTTCATTCGATGCGTCTTGACGAGAGGAACACGATGCCGGTAAAAGTAAGCTCGTACAAGGCTTGGGTCAAAAGTTATTGCAGAAAAACTGTTTTCGAAAAAATCGGCTATTTTTGCAGTTTTTGCCCCCTGCAGGCAAAACCGTTGACGTTAGGTCAAATCTGAGAGAATTACTCAGAAAGGGCGTTAATAGGGCTATCGAATGCGCTTTTCCGCGGCGCTGTAGCTCTATTGCTTCCCGAGTTATGCGTTGGCTTCTTGGAAATTTTCGACATTCGACCTGGAAATCGGCGAAATTTTGCCTTCAATGACCTCTGGTGACCTGACCTTTGACCTGACCAAAAAATTGACCGAAGTGATTTCGTCATTATTTTTGACGCTCTTTCGAACGCCGCCTTCGGCGTATCGCTACGTGGCCCAGGAGCCGAGTTACAAGGGGGGGTGTTCAAACACCCCCCCCCCCAGCAGGGCGTGGAAATCCAGGACCCCCAGCAGGGCGCGGGTTAAGCAGCAAAATCCGTGTAATTATTTAGTGGCACATTTTGGACAAATACCATTTAATTCAGCGATTTTTTCCACATTGTTTTTGATCAATTAGCTGTTCACAATTTTTCCATGAGAGGCGGTACATTTCTCTTGCCAATTGACGTTGTTTCAACTCTCTCAGTCTGATGGTCACGGGAAAATAAAATAAAATCCAAAATCCGTTTAAAATGGCACTTTTTGAAATGAAATTGCCCTCACACTTGCACGTGGCGCGTGCCACCCCTGCACCGCACACTATTCGATTGCCCGTTCGATTCTCTACACGATGCTGTTTTCCCCGTGCCGATCGGGCGCACGGCTACCGAGATATTGCACGGGGAACGGACCCGTGTCGGGCAAATTTAGCCATTTTCGCCCGTTTTTGCCAGCCGATTTATACATGTAAAGTCTATGACGCGAATTTGCACTTTTTGGGCACGCGCCACGCGCTCGCTATCGATCCGATCGAGCCGAGACCGCTCAAAGGCACGTTGTCCATCCTTGTTCTATAGCTTGCGCAAATTTCAGCGCAGTAGGTGCAACGGTGTGATCTGTAACCCGCGCTACGTAGCACCACGTCGCGACCTCGGTTACAGACAGAAACTACGTCACCTCAAATAGTAATATAGATTGCAAAACCTTACCTTTCCTAAAGTGTGACTATAACTAAGTTAATAACTTTGTTCTTCACAGTGAAGTGCAAAATAGAAACTAATCATGCAAGAAAGGCGCCGTAATTGAATCACCCGTAGACCTCTTATATTAGATCGGTTTGACGAAAAACAACTTTTTTCTCAATAACTCAAAAGCTATGCATCCTAGCAGCATGAGCTCAAGGTGGCCATTGTTACGAAGGAAAACAAACATAGTGAGTGCATAAAGCAGTAGATACCAGCAGCGGTTCAGCCGGGAGGGCTGGTGGTCCGTCTTGCCCCGCTGGGCCGTCTTACCCCACCTTCCCGTAATAGTTTAATTGTATATTGATGCTATTCAAGTTTTAATGGTAACTGTGTCACCGATGATTCAATATTATTTGCACGGTATCATTTACAATCACACGTCTAAATATTTAGTATCTAAAATAATGCAGTAAAATAAGCTGCGCCACATCTGTCGACAAAATCTGGTGCCAACTCACTGAACTCTATAATGTGGAAGGCGCATCGGCCGCCAGATGGTGTCCAACGGTGCCGCCATGTTGCGCAGGCCAGGAAGCGGCCGCCGCCTGTGTTAGGGAATAGGGAATTCGGGACCTCGATTTACGTTTGCGGTCGCTGCATCCGTTACGTTCAAGCTATGTGGACACAGAACCCGGCATCTTACGCAGAATTGAGTGGAGAACAAGATGAAATCCTAAAAAAAATCCTCAGATACAAGGAACTAATACGTTAAACCAGTGGCGCGGGAACAGGGAGGGGGGGGGGGGGCTAGCGGGGGCTGAGCCCGGCAGCTTTTCGGCTGGGGGGGGGGGGTGCTCGTAATGTATTTGAGCCCCCCCCCCCAGCTGGAGGAATCGAAATCGGAAATCTTCCAACATAATTTCATAGATTCATACATAGGCGCGGGAACCGGGGGAGGGGGCAGTGGGGAAGCTTGCCCCCACAACTCTGCGGCCGTGGGGGCGGTGCCCCACAACGTTTCATGAGGCCAGGAACCGTTGGGCAGCTTGTCTTCCCCAAATTAGGGGTTGTGGGTCACAAAGGAAGAAAGCATGTAAGTGAAAAATCCACCTATTTCACTGGCTCGGCAACTCATTTGGCAGATTTAAACCTTTACTCCAGGTAGGTTGCCAAAACGGTAGTTTCTTCACTCAGCTGAGACGGAATACCTCACTTTTTGAAAATATTTTCGTGTTTTTTTTTTGTTGTTGAAAAGGCCAAGGTCTGAAAAATAAGTGGCCTAAAACCGGTGAGAAAACTAGATTTGGGGGTACCCTAGGTTGATTTCTATTATGGTTCAGCCCCCCCCCCCCCCCCAGTCTGGAAGAAGTTCCCGCGCCACTGCGTTAAACCCTTATAAGTCAATGGGGAAATATGAAAATTGCTATTTTGGCGCCGAGAATGATCTGAAACTATCTCAAGCATATATAATCATGATTTCATACACTCCTTGCAAGTTTCTATGCTTCATATTTGCATTGTTGCCCTTGCGTGACGTCATTTGTGACGTCACAAGGGTCACAATTTTTCTTCAATAACTCCCGATCAAATTGAGCTAGCGAGTCGGGAAAGCCACCAATGGACTCAGGAAGACCTGCCGAATCGAATGATATGCGACATGACCTCTTTCGACCAAATTCGTGACCTGGGGGTGCTGACCTGACCTTGACCTGAGGTCAACACCCTAAGTTGACCTGACCCGAACAAAAGGTATATCACACGATGCGCCTGAGCTAGCTGAACACGATGATGCCAAAATCGCGGCTCTACGGCCATTTTTGGCGAAGTTATTTACCAAAAACCGAACCCGTGCCTTAGATCACTTGACCTGACCTCAGAGGTCACCGGTTAACCTGAGACCTTTACAGTGGGTTCTTACCAGTCACTCTGCATTATACTTTGCCGCATACGACCACTTTACCGCTTAATTCTAGTTTAATTAGCGGCGCATTAGCGAGGTGGGTTCAATCAACCCCTTCGGCCGGGGCAAATGTAGGTCAGGCGAGTGAATTTGAGGAATTCTGAAGGTACGATCGTGTTTCCCACTCAATTTTGCGTAAGATGCCGGGTTCCGTATCTACGTAACTTGAACGTAACGGATGCGGCGGCCGCAAACGTAAATCGAGGTCCCGAATTCCCTATTCCTCAACACAGGCGGCAGCCGGTTCCTGGTCTGCGCAATATGGCCGCCACCGTTAGACACTACAGCCAATAGGGTTGAAGCGGCAGTGCTCCCCTGTGTGCCAACTCAAGGTCAAACGGAAAATGTGGTCACGTGACCAATTTCCGGCAGCTGCTTTGCCCCACTCTCCCCTACTGGTTCCAGCAGGACGGCGCGCCGCCGCACGTCACTGCTCCCGTGATGGATTTCCTCCACTCGAAGTTCGGCGGCCGCGTCATCTCCCGGAACAGTGAACACCGATGGCCGCCGTACAGTCCCGACCTGTCTTGTCCGGACTTTTGTTTCTGGTCATTGGTGACGGCTCAGATCGTGCGCAGCGAGCCCCAAACGCTGGAACAGCTGAAGGAACTGGTTGAGGACTTCGCCCGCAACATGGACGAAGAGCAGATGCGAAAGATGGCGCGTCACACACGCCGTCGGGCTGAGCTGTGCCGCTCAGAAGGGGGTGGCCACTTTGAGCACCTGCTGTAGATGAACAGTGGCTTGCAGGTGTATAATAGTGTGCAGTACAAAATGTCCCACGATGACGAGTCTAATGGCGTGTCTTTTGTCTGGGGTGCTATTGAATATACATCTGCACGTGCCACTTACTTTATCTCATTCCCAAATGATCACCCGGTACTTCTAAATCCCATTAAATGAGCTGAATTTTTTGGCAACTTGCTAGTTGCGTTACCTAAGAGCCGACTGCTATCCCGGCTCAAAAGTTTACTGTGGAAGTGCTGCTTTCATCCGGCTCATGTGACGTCCGGTGGGTAAAATAACTGGTTTAAAGGGAGATAATGAGCTTTCTTTTTTCTTAAATAAAAATTACTCGACATCTATACTATTTCTACTGTAGTTTCTATAAAATATGAAAATTTCCTAGCACATTTTCGTATGTGAAAAAGGTTTTTATTTTTGCAAAAAAGAAGCAGTACTTGCACTTGCAGTACTTGTAACACCCACCGAAATGCGTTGTCCTTCTCTATAAAAAAGTCGCAGTATATGGCGCTTTTGTTTCAAACAGCGACGCTTGGGTTTTTGTTTATGTTATCGCCTTGTCGTTGCTTGGTTGTAAGGATTCTAATTTGAATTAGAGTTAAATCGGTTTAGAATTAATTAGATTCTAATTCGGGGGTACATAGTGCCTGCTCTTCTTTGCTTCCAAGTAGGTAATAGGATTATTTTGCGTCAAAAATGAACGGCATGCGCCAGAAACGCAGCCAAATCTTGCGATTGCGACTACGAAATTCATTATTTTGGCGTCAGAGCCTCAACCGAAAAATACAAGCATATTTATTTCAAAAAGACTTCAGGTTTGTCGAACGGTGTTATGAAAATTTTGATAACAGTACTGCATAAGTTTTTCAGTGATGCCGCAAAAGTGTTGTATCTATCTTCTTTTATTGTGCAGTCGGCGGGACCGATTCAAAATTGAGTCGTTGCTACTAAAATAGCAGCATATGGCGTCAGATGATGAACAGGAAAAATAGTTGCGTAAATTTAGACATAAACCACCCCCAAACCATGAATATCTTTTGAAGGCACTATAGACGACCATTAACTAACTAGATGTGATGAAGATCAAATGTAAGGAATACGCTCATTTTACAAAATTACATGCAAGTACCAAAAAGTGATGTAAGTACTTACTCAACGGTCATTTTCAGCGCTCCCCGCTAACGTGACTTCAAGTTGAGATATTTGCGGCAAGGTACCGAATTGAGCAAAATGGTTTTAATTTACATTATAACTTGTTGTGTTTTGTCAGAAAATGGTCCTAACTCAGATTTTGTGGAAAAAGGTCATTATCTCCCTTTAAAACCAGTATAACGCCTTTTGGGGCGACTAACGGAGCGAGCGAGAGGGCGAGCCTTACACGTGCGAAATTTTTAGGGAGGTACCTCCAACTGACTTGTGCACGGCACCCTACTAACCGGTCTCTAGCGATGTGCCAAATTTGAGCACAATCGGCCAAGCCGTTCTCGAGATCTGGAAGCGGCACTCCGCACGTGCGCACGTGCAAAATGGGTCCCAACTGACTTGTGCACGTCACCCTACTAACTGGTTCCTAACCGTGTACCAAATTTGAGCGCCATCAGTCCATCCATTCTTGAGATCTGTAAACGACCCCTGCACGTGCGCACGTGCAGCAGCACCCCAACTCTGGCATTTGGATATGCATTGCCTAGTGGGTGCCTACCTACATGCCAACTTTCAGCGCAATCGGTCAGGTATGTAGTTACCGAGATATTGCAACTATTACGTAACTGATGGCCCTTCGTTTTGCACGTGGCACGTGCTTAAGGGATCACCCACATGCATCGGGATTAGTCTAATAGTTGGTAGAAGGAATGAAGCTACCCTACAAAAAGTTACCGCAAGTAAATCGGTCAAGTGGTTGCTGAGATATAAGCCTCGCAAAAGCGTCCGCACGGCCGGCCGGCCGGCCGGCCGCTCATACTCAGAAATTTCCGTTAAGCTAAGGAAAGATTCCGCTCGCTCCGTAAAAATAACTCTTGCCGAATCGTTTGACACCAACCGCATTTTCGGGTCAGGTCAACGTCACTGACCTATGACGTCATAAGTGAACCTCTGCACGGTCTTCAGATGTCGCAACTTCGCAACGCCCTAAATGCCAGAGGAACTTTCACAGGGAAATAAAACTTGCAGGATGTAGTATCCATTACGAGTCTCACAACATTAAATGAATAGCTCTTCTGCAAGAAGTCTTTGCATTGAAGGAAGTTGGTGGTAAGGTAGGTAGGTCTGTGTTGTGATCACAAATGTGGGCCGTGGTCTGTATGTGCTAAACAGAAAACGGATACTAGGTATATACCAGAAATCAGAATAATAACAATGGTTCATTATATATTTTCAAGTGGCAAACAACTACAAGTGGCAACTCAGAAAATGATACAAATTTATCTTTTACCAGTGTTGCCAGGTCGAGTGATGCCAATACCTCCAGAAAATGTTGTAAAAACCTCTAGAAACCTCTGTTCCATTGCCGCTGATTATAAAGTATATATACCTACCTCCATTACCTACCTCCGTATCACAAACCGTGGGTGCTTTGAAATGGTTTGTTGCGATTGAAAATTATGAGATCGGCTTCATCGGCTTAACGTACTTTTGCTATCAAGGGCTTTACATCGAAACTTGAAATAATTTAAACGCTGTTAATTTAAATTCGCTCAAAAAAATATACGCCGATGAACTACATAGGAAGGGCAAAATTACGTATTTGAGGGCGAGTTTTAAAAATATAAAACACTGGTTGGGTAGAGGTTTAAATGTGGAGGTGTTTGAGGCAAAAAATATTTCCCATAAAATACCTGTGCCTTAGATAGGAATTACTCGCAAGACTAGGTACTAGAAGTGGGTGATTTGGGGATGGAGCGCCTATAGCAGGATCAGTGAGGGTTGTAGACATGCTACATACATTGTGCATTGAAGATATTGGCACAAAGTTCATCCGTAATTACTATGCTTAAAGGAAGGGTGCCACCTTTTGGACACAACGCAGTTTTTACAAGATTAGCCTCACATGAACCTAAAAACCGGCTTCACTTACCTATGCTCGAGACGGTCAGCATTGAATCCGCACGTGAAGTCAGGGTTGCCAGATTGGCATATTTCTTGCCAAAAGTAAGAAATTTGGCATTTTTAAACTCGTTTGGCAAGCAAATATTTCATTTGGCATTTTTGGTAAATTTGGCATTTTTTTGGCATTTTTCTGTTTTGAAGCATTTATGTTTGTTTTTTTTTTATATTACAATTGTATATTTTATTTTATTGCAATTCTTCTGTTACTAACGGGCAGCAAAAACGTTCAAATGGCATTTAGTTAGCGATGCTTGATGGATAAAGGAGGGGAGCTATGTCAAAATTAGTGTCAGATTTGTGTTCCCCGCCCCCCCCCCCCCCCCCATATTGATATAATTATTCCGCTCCTGCAGTAGTTTCTCATGTGACCGCCGTCAAAACCAAAGTGCGGAATAGGATGGGGCTCCGCATGCTAGATGCTGTGGTGAGGATACGCACTCGAGCTTCTTTCGAGGCGAATGCTGCAGGCAGTTTGCACCATCCTCCCATATGCTCCAGCTGTTCAGGTCAACGATGTACGCTGTAGAGGGAAGTGATGGGGCGGCTGACTGTGCGGTGATGGACGAGATCTGTTCAGTGTAGGCATGTGTAGCATCGCCAACTTCGAGCCCATGTCTACTGGCGTTTGATCCTTTGGATCGGAACTGCGTGAAATGCATATTGTGCCTAACTTCAACCGTCTTTCTGCATTAAAGGTTCTTCTTCAGTCTTTAAATCGTGTTGCAAATTTGACATTTTTTGCCCAGAAATTTGGCATTTTTTAAAGATGCCTTTGGCATATTTGGCAAGAAATTGGCTACATTTTGGCATTTTTGGCGTTCAGGAGTCTGGCAACCCTGCGTGAAGTTATCATTTGCGAGTTTTGCTGCCAGCATTCGGGCAGGCAAAAATCTTCAGCACTATTTCCTCGTCGTGTTAAGGGTATTTTATAAAACATGAAATCAGCAAAGGTATGTATAAAAGTTATACTTTTGAAGCATGTTTTATCATTTTGAAAGGGTATATTTTTTCTTTATGGTATACACTTAAGTTTTAAAATTTTAATTGGGAAGTTTTTCTAGTAAGTTGCATGAAGGGTGAAGGGTTCCATAGATCTCTTAAGCATTGTAAAGGAAAAACCTTTACTCGACTTATTTGATGTTCTTTTGACGTATCTTACTTAGTTCAACTTACTTACTACAACTTAGTTCAAATCATGTTATCTTCTTCCTTTTTATTTGTTCATCTTTTTGTCTCAGTTGCGCCATCAATGCAAATGGCAGAATGATATGTTGCCATGACAACAGGATATGCCAGCCGTCCTAGCTGCCACATCAAACGACCTTGAGTTGTAGTGGTGATATAAACAACGATCTTTTTTTTGGCCAATGTATTAAATGCAATGTTTCGGTTTTTTGTATATTGTGGACGCGCTAACCACATCTAAAAATTCAAATAAGTAAAAAAGATTCATAGAACAAAAATTTCGGAAGGTGGCACCCTTCCTTTAACACCTAATGTAAGAAGCGACATAAATGCCCAGATGATAAAGCTCTCTGGTCAACAACACACAAATTTATTGACATACTTTGCAGGTACATATTTACATTCATGGCAAATACTTTCGATTTGATTCAGAAACTAGCTGCTAGTAAGCTTGCATTTTTGTAGGTACAACAATGACCATATATTAAATCATAAAAACCTTCTCATGGCATTCATCACATATCTTTTTCCCGAACAAGTACCTTATACCTAGCTACCATGCAATGATTCTAAAATTTGTCCGCAATCCATCTATATCTCAACTGACACAATGAATTTCAAATACCCTAACAAAACCTATAACTGTACATAAGAAGAATGCAATACTACAAGAATTATGAATTTCTGAAGTTATTCTCACATGCTGGAATGTTGAAACTCTACTTTTTGTTTTGTCGTCCATTTCCATGTTTGATTGAGCCATCATATAGAACTGTTTTCGTTCTTCAGTCACAAGCTTTCCCACAAATCTTGAATTTTTACACATCATCTTGAACCATGCTCCAGTCTTTCCAACAAGGTACTATGTAACACCAAAGCAATTTTGATTTGTTACAACAGCTTCAGATCATGATAGGCTTGAGGTTTGTTACACCATTTGCCAGACAAATCTCTACAAAATGTGTATCAATTCGCAAACTAAGTAATTGATCATATCAGTATTTGCAGTTTCCACACAATGTTTCATAATACTATTCTATGTTTATATAAAGAAACTCAAATAATCCACAAATTGTTATCGAAACACTCCCAATTCAAGAATTCACAACAATAACAGTACAAGATCAGAAGCAAACAAACATTGCGCCACATTTCGTATGAAACTCGCCATCATCCTGAAGTTTCTACCACAGACGGTAGTTCAACCGCAGCCGTAGTGCGAAAACCCCTGCCCACCTTACCCCACGGCGGAGCTCGGTTGCAATTTGTAAATACGCGGCCATAGTCGCTCGCTGAGGCGGCAGTGCTGCCAGATTTGGAAGATTTCCGCAAATCTGGAGGATTTTGAACTCTATTTGCGGGCAAATTTCGCATTTGGAGGATTTTTGATTCTGGAGGAAAATCTGGAGGATTTGTCGCCCGATTATTATATTCAATTTCATGGGAAAATATAATACATTCAAGACTAAAAAGGCATTTTCCTGCCCAGCGTCACCCTACCCGTTAGGATATATCACGTCCTTTATCACCGTGAGACTGCAGAATGTCTCAGTCTGTAGTTGTATATGTTGTTATTCAGCTGGGACATAATTAATGTGTAAAACGTTGTTTTGACACCAGCTAAGTAGTTTTATTGGGAGCTTTCGAGAGCACTTCGGCTCCCTTCTTCAGCCAAGTCAAACAAACACTAAAATACAGTAATACCAAACATTAATATGTCGTTCGGTTCGAGGTCAAAATCGTAAGTATAGGTCAAGAAATGAGTGCGCCACATTTTAAGCACAATTGTCACATAGTTTCATTAATTTTTTTGAAAATACACACATCACATAATCGACCAGCAACCTCTTTACAAAGAAACACCTAAAATCACACATCCACACACCGCTAAGACCTAAATCACACGATACACATCATTCATTGGCACCCCTGGTCTCGTGTTCATAAGAGTCGATTCGTTCATTTTCGCTATAAATATGCCCTCTTATCTTTCGTTTTCTCCAGTTCGTTTCATATGCCAGAATTTTGACCTCCTCCCATTTAATACTGTGCCCCGTCTCCAAAACATGTTTCGAGATACCCGAGTGGTTGTCATCCCCATTCCTGATCGCCCTCTTGTGTTCGCTTTCTCTCGTCTTTATGCTTCTCCCCGTCTCACCTATGTAAACTTTTTCACACATGCACTCTATTGGTAGACTACGCCCGCATTAGATATTTTTTCTCGTTTGTCCTTTGGCTTTACTAACATATTCCGTAGGTTCCTCCCCGGTTTGTTTGCGACCTTTGCATATGGTGCCAAAGCCCTTGTCACCCTTTCAGTGACCCCTTGCACGTAGGGTAGAACCACCACTGGCTTACGCTCCTCCCCTTGGTCCTCTTGTGTCCTAGCCCTTCCCGCTAGCATCTTTCTGCGAGTCCTGTTTACCAACCGTTTCGGGTAATGGTTTGCTCCCAACGTCCGGTCAATGTGGCTGGTCTCCCGTGCCCTCCCTGTCTCATCCGAAGGGAAAGAGTCTCCCATCCTCACCAGAGATCGGACGACAGACTCCTTGTGTTGGACACTGTGATGGGACATAAAATCTATATACTTGTCCGTGTGCGTCGCTTTCCGAAAGACTGCCGTCTTAAGAGACCCATGCTCGCCCCTCGTCACCTCCACGTCCAGAAAAGCCAGAGTTCCCTCCCTCTCTTCCTCTACAGTGAAAGAGATCCCGTCGGACTGGTTGTTGAGATGCCTATGGAGCGCCCCTACCTGCTCCTTTTTGACCACCACAAACGTGTCGTCTACATATCTCCTCCAGACCCTTACCCCTTGACCAAAAGACTCCAGAGCTCTTTTTTCCAACTCCTCCATGAATAGGTTTGCGACTATGACGCTTACAGGACTTCCCATCGCCGCCCCTGTTTCTGATAATAAAATTTGTTGTTCACCTGCAAGTAAGCAGTGTTTAAACACAGTTTAAGTAAAAGCACGATGTCCTCTACGTCCATACCTGTCAGAGCTCGAACGCGGCTCTCCTCCCGCTCCATCTCAGCTTCTAACCTACTCCTTGCGATATCGCAGCCCGCAGGCCTCATCCGTAGGCACTGATGTGAAAAGGGACTTGACGTCAAACGATACCATCGTCTCGTCCTCGGCTAGGCTCAGAGTACGAGCGAAATGAACGAAGTCAGCTGAGTTCCTCACATGACATTCTGAGTTTCCCACCAGCGGCGCTAGTATGGGAGCTAAATGTTTGGCGATATCATGCGTCACCGATCCTACCATCGACACAATGGGCCTTAAGGGCACATCAGGTTTGTGTACCTTGGGTAGGCCATAGAACTTAGAAGAGTGGTGGGAGTGGATCGGATGGGTACAGCTGCAGGTACTGACCTCTAGTCAAATTGCCCTTTGTCTCAATCGACTTTAGTGCCCCTCTCACTTTCCGCGTATATGAGAGTGTTGGATCACCCTGAAGCTCCTCATACGTTTCCCCGTCCTCCAACAGATCCTCAACCTTACTACGGTACTGTTCCTTAGTCAACACACACACACACACACACCGATTTCCCCTTATCACTGGGCAGAAACATCAGGTCATCCCTCCCTTGCAGACTGCGCAGTGCTCGTCTTTCCTCCTTAGTAAGATTGTCATCTCTAGGTTTGAATCCCTGCAACGCTTTTGTTACTTCAAACCTTACCCTATTTGCCTCATCCGGCGGCATGTTTGTATCTGCCAGCATCTTTTCCACTTCAGTTATAAACTCGACACTATCGACTTGACTATCGACATGCTTAGGCGCCGGCACAAATCCAAACCTTTTCGCAACACCCCAAGCTCTGCATCCGAAAGAGGCTTCCCAGACAAATTGACCACCCTTTTGTCTCTGACACTGTCCAAGCCCCCCGTACCGTCTGTAGTCGTCTCACCCGTGTGTGACGGTGGCACCGGTCCGTTGGCTGGAACTGTGAGGCCGTGCTGACTAGTCGGCGAGCTGCGTCCTTCTTCGGGTCTCTCCTGCATCCCACCACTCCGGTCTGGCGTCAGCAGATGTGTCCGGGACGCGAGTTACCTAAGTGTGGAACTACCTAGCGCCGAGCCGGCCGGATGACGTCACACCACGGCCAGTGCCGGCGCGGCGGCAGACTGGCCGAGATTGGCATGGTCTTAACTTGGCGAAGAGGCATCGGACGCCAAACTTCTGCTGTAGCTATTAATCACATTTCATGCGTTTCTTCCATGTGTATGAGCTATCAAGTCCTTCGAATACCTAATGTGTAGGTGAGCGTACCTGCATTTAGCAGTGTGTGCTATGCTATGTGGATGGGCACATCCGACAGTCGACACACTGCGCAATGGATTCCGATATTGCTTGGCTGATTCTGGCTTTGTGTCTTCGAACGAACCATTGAAAGGGAGGACGTCATTTTTAAAGGTTGTTAGGTGCACTCAAACGTTTTAAGATAAGCAACTGCTGATTGAATTTCTGGCGAGGGTTGGTGGAACGCTCTGTTTACAAATGAGTATCTACCTACCTAGTACCTACCTGCAGTGGCAAATAACTGGGTCGCGGTCAGTTAGGCATGATTCACGAAGTCCCTTATCTTTTATTAGACTTATTAAGCCCAATGTGCAACATTTGCGTCTTTTCGCGTTGTATCGGGTAGCAAATGAGAAAATCTGCTTCTTCTCCACAGCCCTCAATTCAAGAAACCGTCCTTTTCCTTATCGCATCATTTCAGAACATAATTTTCAAACATGGATATCTTCCCCACAAAAAAAAAACTGAAGCAGTTTCCTTCGGCTCCAATGCGCCGCTCGCCCAGGGAGACGGAAGTGTTATATTCTCGGCGGTCCAGTCTGCATTCTGCAGCACACTCAAACTTGGCGGACCCCCAGCGCACGACTGAACGATTCGTATTGTTGTGAGTGACTGTGACAATTCACTGGTGGTTTCGGAATAATTAACAGGCGGCGCAGCCCAGTGCCCCTTACAATGAATTACAGTGGCGAATGCACTATTGCAGAGAAGAAATGGATTGAGCAGATGCCCAAGCTCGCTGTATTATCAATTAAAACATTAGGTACGCTTTACATTTTAATCAGGCAATCTAAAACAAACGACTTGCGAGTTGCGACCCTTCCGCCTTACATAACTCGGCAGAATGCCCCTGAGCCGGCTAAACTACACTGCATCTCTTCAAACCTTAAGTATTTTACAATTTACCACTCAGCTTTGCAACAGGCTTATAATTCACTGCTCAAGTCTCAACCCCTTTTTCCCTATCATCTTTTTGGCACCGTCAATCGCCATCTGCGCTGCCCACTGTCCAGCAAATAATCCGGCCGTCTCCAGTTCTCTGGCAGGGGCTTCCAAACTCAAGCGAACTCGCCGAAGTTTCGCCATTCAATGCGCAGGATCTGTACAATTGAGTTTGAGAGCCTCTGGGTTGGCTCGGCGCGCCTGCGCCGCGCCGTTGGTCCGGCCAAGTACGCGAGTGACGTCATGCTATAAGCGTCATCCCCCGACCAAAGTCACCAATCAGAGCCCTAGAATCGACTTGTAGTTCCACACTTAGGTAACTCGCGTCCGGGACGGGCTCCTCCATCAGGGAGACGCTACCCACAGTTTCTTCGGCTGGACCGGTCGCCCCCGAGGCGACGGCTGAGGGGTCATCCGTGGAGGTCCCATCTTGGTCTGCGTTTACGTTGTCTCCTTGGACGGCATAAGTATTGATGCCTACTAGTCTTGAAAACTTATTCTTTTGACGAGTCTTCACTTTTTCAAATTCTCCATGTTCCCTAGAGACTAACACTTCTTCTAGCCTTCGATAAACTTCGTCGCTGAGGATGCCCGACAGTCGTTCTTGGTAGCTTCGCATTTCGTTCTTTATCGTTCGGATCGTTTTTACCACGTCATGGATATGTTCCTGGAGTAACTTTCTCTCAGCCTTCAAACTACACACGTCTCAGTCTGTAGCTATATCTACGAAGGTACCAAACTACTGGCGGATCTAAGGGGGACATTTGGGGCAAATGCCCCCGGCCCCCCTGCTGCGCCCGAAATCGACGGAGATTTTCGTTTTTATTTCTTGGAGGATAAAACGAAAACTAAACAACTTTTATTAGAAAATGTAGGCATCTTTTAAACTGCACAGCAGTGCGAAAGGATTCGAAATCCGGTGAGTTTTTTAGAATTTGGTGAAACTTTTTTGGGGGTATAGCCCCCGCAGCGTCCAAGACCGCCTTTCTATATCTACCAATAGGATTTGGAGGAATCTGGAGGATTTTCATAACTGATCTGGAGGATTACAGCCTTCCCCATCTGGCAGCACTGTGAGGCGGACGACAACGCCATTTCTCACCCCTTTCCTCATGTAATATGTACCATCACATGAAACAGAAACACATCAGCGTTTTTGCACACAACTTTCATTTGCTCCTCGGGGATTTTCCACTGTATCGCCTTTTCTTAAGGCGCACGCAGGGCACTTAAGAGTCGGGTACTTCAAAATTTCTAGTATATACTAGAATTATACTATATCATCTAGAAAAAACAACTAGAATCGGGTGCATAACTATATACCGATTATTTTCCCAGGATATGGCTGCGCTCAAGCGCGGCGGAGCTGCATATTTACGTCTGGACAACGAGTTGCGTTGGAGAGGCCGGAAATAGTGGCGATTTCAGGACCGCAAGAATGGACCGTCGTTGGAATGATTCTTTTTTAAACCGTGCACTGTTTTCGGCCGAAATTTAATAGTTTTTTATATAATAGTACAAAATATTTTGTAATTACGTTTCCACCAAGAATGAATGCCATCAGCGCTAAATTTTTACTTCTTTTGCATTTTGTTAAGAAACATATAGTGGTGTTATATTGCAGTTTTAGCGCGTTTGTTACAAAATATGAAGCGAATAAGCATCATTTTGCTTTGTGTATTCCAAAAGGAGAGGGAACTATTTTATTTGTGCCTTCGCCCTTCATGTCAGAATTGAAGGTGGATCATTAAATTTTCAAGGCAGTTTACAAACAAGCATTTGGTCTTTCTCGTATATAAGCAGTGGCTAAGAAGAAATATATATTACTGACCGGGCCGACGAAATTATTTGGAAACGAGGTTTGCAAAATTGACGCCGGAGTCAAATTTTGCAAGCCGAGTTTCCAAATAATTTCGTACGGCTGAAGTCAGTTCCTACATGCCGCATACCTGCTAAGTTAGTTTCGACAGGTTTTGGTGACACTTTTATACAATTGTTTTGTCCATATTTTCCTAACAGTGATTGCGCAACCGCTGTGGATAAAGCCTTAAAGGGACTATCCCACCTTCTAAAATGTTGTTAAAACCAGTTAAATTGTGCCCGGCTTTATAGATTGGATGACCAGGAACACGGTTCTGGCATTTATTTTTCATTAAACATCTTAGGCTTCCCATATTCCAAACACAAACATTCAAATATGTGACGTCACAGCCCAAAATTACCTCCTTCCCCAGGCCACATTACTGTCATAAAGCTGATTCTTTTTACTCTGTAGGCACCACAACAAAGTTCAGACCAAGTTTTAAGCGATTTTTCAACGAACAACCCCATTTAAATCAGAATGACTAAACGAGGTGACGTCACACTAACGGTCGCTCCATGTTGAAGATAGGGCCTTGTACAAGGCCCATTTTCAAATGAAGGGAACGAATTTCTTCAACACCAAGAGGCCGCGGGGGTTGCAACCTAGATAGATAGTGGTTTCTGAACCTCGCCGCAAACTTGGCTATCTCAACTCAAACCCCATGTTAAAGGTGGGATAGTCCTTTTAAAGGAAATGTATAGAAGAAAATGCCTCAAAATACCTTACTTCAAAAAGAATCGCGTCTGAAAATATCAACTCAGAATGGCACAACAATTGGATACCCGAGGAACATAATACATGAATGATTTGCCACGACATAAGAACAAGAAGAAGGTATAATATTCCTAGTGATTAAACGTGAATTTTCCCAGTGCTCTTGCAAGAATCTTTGCTTTATTCAGGTAATCGTACTTTGTTGATATGCCCTATGGCTAAACGTTCGTTAAATACATTATCTTTTCCATATTTTGCATGTTTGTTTCGAAGAAAGGACTACAGCTGCCGAATAATAACGCATTAACATAGGCCCAAGGTATCAGTGGGCACGACATATAAAACGAAGATAAGACAACAAGCGATAACGGATTTTGATTTATAGGCGCATATGTAACCATAATTTCGGCTTGTAACCAATACCAAATATTTCAAAGCCCTTGATAAGCACAGCAGATATTTCTTACCAAAAAATGTTAGTTTTCTAATTCTACGAGGCAAATATCATGCAATAATGATGTAAATTATACATTCCCTGTCATTTACACCTTTGGGCTAATGCGATAAACTATAGTTTGGAGGTCATTGCCCTGGGCAGTAAACTTTTGTTTCCTGCCCGGCCTATCAAATAACATGGCATTTTGACACAGACAGTTTCTTGGTCATAGTTTTACTGCCCGGCTCGTGCTATGCTTAAGACATACCCCAGCATGTAGGAAAGGTTGATCAATCCTGAAGTTTAGTCATCGTACCAACTTGGCAGCAAGATCCCCAAGGACAGAGGACATATTGTACCTATACCCAAGGCCCTAAATACAAGGTTGCACGGACTAATTTCTACTAAACCTACCAGAATATAGTTTCACGGTTGGGTATTTTAATAACCATTCAATCAAAACTTCTTTATTATTTTCTCGTTATCATTTATAACAATTTTATAAATTGACTTTCAATTTGCTTGCCTTTTACTGGCAAAGTAACTTTCTAGTATTGGGTCAACATAGTTGTGTAGCAGTAGGAACCATATCTGGCAAAACCCCAATGCCTACATACAGCAGAAAAGCAGCCACCAGGTGTCGCCACTTGGTCGCCACACAGATGTCGCGCGCGTCGCCAATCGCCACACTACCGATTTCCATAAGGACGCATATGTAAGGATATGATTTGGAAAGTCGCCCTTAAGGATTACGCTTACATCCTTTGCTTATGAGGTCGGTGGTTGGAAATTGGGAGGGGCTCAGCTATTTTCGACCACGGATATGGCTTTATCACATGATGAGGAACATGCTGATAAGCGTTTTATGTGTCATAACAGCACATAAGTATTTTTAATCATTTTTCAAAAATAGCCGTTCTGCCGCATCTTTCAGTGCAAGGTGCCGTCGGTCATCCCCGACGTTACGTTACGCCGGGGATTGCCAGATTTTCCTACTAGACTTCGACGCCCCCTGCCTATACCTGTCCTGTAAATCAAAGCATTTTTGTGCCTGCAAAGGCTTAAGTTCTTTGTGGTGTGTTCGGAGTGAGGCTATATGGCGGTTTTTGTTGTATGTTTATGTGGAGATTGAATATAGCTGTGACCCTGTGCTTATTTGTATACTTACTATGGTCAAACGGGGAACAGCACATTCACATAACATACTCACCTAGCATCTAACTCATAGCTGTACCGTGCAGGATCTGTACTTGTTCATGTCTCGAGCATTAACCCTCTAGTGCCCCCGGTATCATATCTGTAAGTCAATTTGCAGAAAATTCGCCTGCTAATCATAGAGGTGAAAATTGTTGAAAACCCTGGCAGCCAGGGTTTTCAACAGCAGCTGTATCAGAAGTGGTACGTCTTGGCAACCACCTGGTGGCAAAATCTTTAAGTAATGATTTCTCAGTTTCCCACCAGGTGATTTTGAAGAGGGTCAGTTTGTCCTTTGCCGAAAATCAATTTGAGATGCAAGTTAAATTTAAGCATTTAGAAAACAGAAAATTAGTTATTTGGAAAGAAACTTGGTATACTGTGAGACAAATGTTCAACATATATCATAGTATGCTGCAAAACATCGCAACTTTTTCAGGGTCAAAGATATGGACCCCTATTTTACGGGATACTAGATATGATACAGTGGGCATAGCACTCGTATTTTCTATGAAATTTTCGCCGCTGCAACGGTGTGCCAATACTATAGTTTTCTCAGGTGATAGGCATTGCAATGGCCTGTGAGTCATTGCAAATGACGATGGCACAAGATGCATAACTTTGTGAAGTTCGCACCTCTTGCGCCAGATAACTCTATTTCGCTCCAGACTTAAAATGTCATAACGATATTGGTACGCTTATGCCGCCTCTCATCCTCGTCATGTCAATCTTCCAACATCTAGCTTTCTATGAGTGGCTTTACATGCCTCATACATCTCGACTTTTCTAACGCTCATAGGAATATGGTTTTGCAACTGTTATAGTGAACTTTTTGATCTGCAGGACGCTAGCAGACCATATGTTCTGAAACCATGTTAGGAATGACATGCTATCGATGACAATTGACAAGCTTGTTGATTTCAAGGAACGATCATCCGTGCGAGCATTTATACTCGTGAAACCAAAAATTGAGACTTGATGTTAGGGACAGGAGGATTCAGCGGTCCCTTGCACAATTTCGATATTCCAACAGGGGTTGTGGACGGGCTTATTTATGTCTTGTGGGTCTATGTGTTAGGTGGGCATGGCTGAAGACTTGCATTAGCAGCCAGCCAGCATTTTTCATTCATATTGGAGAACGACTCACAATTTGTTTGCGATTCAAATCTCCTCCGTTCATCCCAGTATTAAGAGATTGAATGTGGAGTGGAAAACAATGTCGTCATCTTCAGAGGAAGCTGGCTAAACGGGCTCGCCATGAAGACAGACTCCGGACCGAAGGGCGTGGTTCCTTTGATTTCCTATTTAAGAAGTAGGCAACCATGCACTGCTGCCAGGTTCCAGCAGGTGCCTGACACCTGGCAAGCATTTTCACTGCCAGGTATGTCATTTGTTGTCATATATTGACGCCTATACCAGCCCCCTCCAAAGTCATATGGCAGCATGGGCGTGACTTTTCCTACTAGCCCATAGGGTTGCGTGTTAAAATGCGACTTTTCGCGCTCGATTTTCAAGGTTTCGTAGTGTGGGCATCCACATACAAAGTATGTCAAAAGATAGCTACAACGTTTTTATTTCCATTTTTGGGACGAAAAGTTCAAGCCCATCCAACCGTTTTCGAGATATTCGTCTATATATGACCCCATGTTTTTGATACATCGGAAGGTCCTGTGTTCGAATCTCGGACAGATCAAAACTTTTATCGTTAATGTGCGGCAAACCATTGCTGCAAAGTAAAGTAGGGGTGAGCGCGCTGGTGATGGAGGGTTGTAAGTTGGCATACCTGACCTTTGATTCAAGCCGAATTTTGTGGCACCAACCTCATTTTCAGGTCAGGTCAGGTCACTGACCTATGACGTCATAAGTGAACCTCTGCACGGTCTAAAAAAACGTAACATAGCAACTCCATCAATTCAAGGAGATCTATCACAGGTAGATGAAACTTACAGAACTTATCAAACTCCCTTTTTCTCAAAAGTCGTTAACTTCGGATTTCTCCTAAGGGTCACCGAACGTCAGGTCGGTCAGGTGATCTGGCCATTATAAGCCGATGGGGGGGGGGATATAGAGACATCTATTTTGGCGCTGACAGTGATCTTAGTCGGAAAAGACACAAATAGACTCAGAAAGACCTGCCGAATTGAATAACGTGCAACTTGATCTCATCATGAGGTAATGACCTGACCTGACCTTGGACGGAGGTCAACATCCTAAATTGACCTCACCCATACAAAAAGCATATCATTCGACGTGGCTGAGCATCACGAACACGATGGTGTCAAAATTGCAGCTCTGATACCATTTTAGGCGACTACCGAACAATCCACTTCCTGGTATGCCAATGCTTTTATTATCTAAAGACGATGAACATTGAACATTCTCATATATCCAAACATGCCACTTTGGGTTACAGAGTAAGTGGTTCCCAATCGTACTTACTACACGTTCCACACATCACACTACCGCTCGTAATTGCAATGCAAATAAGCTTTGGCTCGTTGGAAATAAACTTTGGCATTGGAAGATGTCACGGTATTACACTAAACATTGACCACAATTAGATATCAGGTATCAATATCAGTAACATTCAGCTCATCCTCAACACATAACAATCAGACGGAGAACACTACGGTAAACCTCAGAGGTTTTGGCCATGGTAGGCAATGAGGCATAGCTGCGAGCAGGATCTTCGATCTGAGAAAACATGAAGATGAAATTACATGCATCACACTTGCAATAAAAACAAACGCAAGTGATACTTATCTTTGAAAAATCAGGATGAAAGAACATGAACCTATTTGAAAACATAACAAGCATTATCAGAGGAACAGTTAATGCATGGTTATTTAAAAGACCTGTTAATATTAAGGTAGTGAATTGTTAACAGGATCTTAGAATGGTCGAGAGATGTTACCTTCAGAAGGGTTTCCTTTTGTGGTCACACATTATTGATGTTAACAAATGAACACTGGGTGGTGCACACCCTGAAAGTGACAGCTTCACACAAGCTGTTGTCTATGTTGAGAACTAGGCTTCCTTCCTGTTCAGATTAAGACCGTTGATGGCACCTTTGGTTAGCTTTGTTCAAGGAAGCATTCATTTTGCCAGTGTCGGTAGGGCAGCCTGGCTACATATAGGAATCTTGAGCCAGGCACAGCATACATGTAGTAGTGCATGTCTTGTCCTGAAAAAGGATCAGAGATATATGGCTAAGGAAGTCTTGAATGGAATTGACTCAGGCTGCTCTGAGGATGATTGACCACAAAGACATGGCTATTGTGAAAGCCCTGAAATAACTTATGAACTGGTATGTTTTGAGTGAAGTGGAATATCAAGAACAGCATTAAAAAAGAAAAAGTAAAAATTGACCTAAAAATTATCTTTCATGTTTAGTTTCAATCACCTAAATCTTACGCGTTTTCATACAAACTAAAATTACCAAGAAATTGCACAATTATCACTAACATGTGGCAACAAATGCTTCTTTCTAGACTTAGAGACATGTTAGTGTGGAGAGCAAATAGATATTATAGGATTAAATTGGACTTACTCCACAAGAGAATAGTTTTCGGTCGGAGCTTTCGACATGTATTACATGTCCTCTTCAGCGAAGGTCGGTAATCGGGGCGAAAATAAAACGTTCGGGTCGAATCGAATCGCACAAGATGTCGGTGAGCTGCGCAGAGTTATCTCAGGCCGCTTGAATTATAAAATAAGCAAGCCTGAAACACGTGACGACAATAAGAGTACACTCAATGAGAAAGTCTACCAAAAAACACGAACGCATACACTGGCGGATCCAGACTTGCGTTTTGGGGGGGGCCAACTCCTGCAAGTAACCAAACCTAGGGTACCCCCAAATCCTGTTTTCTCATCGGATTTAGGCCACTTATTTTTTCGTCACAGCCCTGAAACGATATTTTTTTAAACTAAAAATAAAAAAATATAGAAATGGTAGCCGTGGGAGCAACATCATATCACATGTTTGAGCGTTTTAAACCACGAAAAGACTATAAAAGCGTGGATAATGTGAGCCGACATACGCCGAATCGCTATTCCGGCCAAACATGGCCTCCAACATGGCCAAACAGTCTCGAGAAATACGCCACAAGTCAAAGTTCACTTGGGTCAGGGTCATGAAATTTTCAGAATTTGTCACCATGAGGGTACTAAAGTTTCGTCGCGATCGGCTTCATGATACCTTACACGATAACTTCACACGTCGATCGAGAGTTAAAGCATGGATGAAGGAGAACCTGGGGATGAAGGTTCTTTCATCCATGGTTAAAGTGTGCAATAAGAACTTCTTGGGTGAAGACAAGACCAACACTTTTATCAAGCTCACAGATTTTTAATGATACGGTATTTTCTCTCTACCTACTACGCCCTTCTCACATTCATTTTTAAGTGTTTTTGGGGACAAAAAATATATGTTGTTCCCCTTTCAGGCTTGGGGGCATGACCCCGTGGCCCCCCTGGATCCGCTAGGCCGAAACTAACTAGGTCGTTTTCAAACGGTCTGATATTTCAGGTCATAGTTTGCAAACGGCCGGTGTTTTCAGGTAGTTTCATATGGCCTGACTGGGCCAGGCCGTTTGCAAACGGACCGAATTTTCATACGGCCTGTAACATGTATTCAGATTTCGACATCTGTCGTAGCATCAAATGCTGATGTGGCGCACTCAAAAGCCGGAATTGGTCCTTGGATGCCGTAAGGACCCTTTTAAGAAATAAGTGACCCGACTGACCCTTAGAGATTGGCCTGAGCTGTGACCGAAATAAGTCTTTTTCCGTTTCGCAGGAAGGGACAAAAAGGTCCCTAATATGCTTCTTGTGCAATTACGAAACAAAACAATTTTTTTTTCAACGAAAACTCAGTGAGTTTTCCTAAAAAATTTATTGCGCATATTCCGTGAATGAAAAGTTGCCGGGTCATGTCAGGTCAGGCTGCCACAGCAAGTTTGTTAACTTGACAGCTCAATCGATATTTATGCAATAAGACCTTCTCGGGTGACGATAAGACATGACGACACTTTATGAAGGAAGCTAGTAAAGTAAACCCGGTAGTTTCTCCATAGGCGCGGGAACCGGGGGAGGGGGCAGTGGTGGCAGCTTGCCCCCCCCCCCCCAATTCTGGGGCCGTGCGGGCGGTGCCCCCACAACTTTCAGACAGAATACCGCTCCTTTTTGCAAATGTTTTCTTTTTTTGTTGAAAAAGCCAAGGGATGAAAAATAAGCGGCCTAAAACCGGCGAGAAAACTATATTTGGGGGATCCTAGGTTGATCTCTATCATGGTGTGACCTCCCCCCCGTCTAAAAGTAGTTCCCGCGCCCCTGGGTTTCTCTACGCTATTGAATCACGCTGCTGATTCTAGTAAGTATCTACTACACAACCTTCTCACATTAATTTTTCTTCGAGCGTTTTGGGGGGCCAAAAGATATGTTGGCCCCCTCTTTCAGGCTTTTTGGGCCCATGGCCCCGGTGGCCCTCTTGAATCCGCCAGTGGGGGCGGTGCCCCCACAACTTTCAGACAGAATACCGCTCCTTTTTGCAAATGTTTTCTTTTTTTGTTGAAAAAGCCAAGGGATGAAAAATAAGCGGCCTAAAACCGGCGAGAAAACTATATTTGGGGGATCCTAGGTTGATCTCTATCATGGTGTGACCTCCCCCCCCCCCCGTCTAAAAGTAGTTCCCGCGCCCCTGGGTTTCTCTACGCTATTGAATCACGCTGCTGATTCTAGTAAGTATCTACTACACAACCTTCTCACATTAATTTTTCTTCGAGCGTTTTGGGGGGCCAAAAGATATGTTGGCCCCCTCTTTCAGGCTTTTGGGGGGCCATGGCCCCGGTGGCCCCCCAGGATCCGCCAGTGGGGGCGGTGCCCCCACAACTTTCAGACGGATTACCGTCCTTTTTTGCAACTGTTTCTTTTTTTGTTGAAAAAGCCAAGGGATGAAAAATAAGTGGCCTAAAACCGGTGAGAAAACTAGATTTGGGGGGACCCTAGGTTGATCTCTATTATGGTGTGCTCCCCCAGTCTGAAAGTAGTTCCCGCGCCCCTGACTTTCTCTACGCTATTGAATCACGCTGCTGATTCTAGTAGGTATCTACTACGCAACCTTCTCACATTAATTTTTCTCCAAGCGTTTTTGGGGGGGCCAAAAGATATGTTGGCCCCCCCCCCTTTCAGGCTTTTGGGGGGGCCATGGCCCCGGTGGCCCCCCCCCTGGATCCGCCAGTGAACGCATACCACACTAATAAAATCCTAAAAAATATAGAAATCAATACATACTATCTCGGTACAGAAATATAAAACGTTATACATACCTATAAATACCACAAAAGTTAAAAACTACAAAGATGCTAAAGCAGGTGGGGTACAAAAGTGTAAAGAGATCAATATAAAAAACACTATCACACGATATAAATGTTTAAAACACTATAAAACTACTGGCAAACACGACGAATTATTGGCAGCCAGCGGTCTTGCAGCAGCGCACCTGAGTTTCTGTTCACATTCGCATCATTAGGCGACACCAAGACGGCCTCCCGCCGTCCCACAGTCCGGATGTACGCCGACTCGAGCAGCAGTCGCATCTGGTAGTGGCTGGCTCGATTTAGTACCTTGACCTCATCGAAGGCAGGTGAACAATCCCTGTGAGCACTGAAGGCCGATGCGTTGGCTCTCGAGCGAACAGCTCCAGTCCAGCTCTCCCGGTGTTCTCTGACTGTGGTTCCCAGCTCACGGTCTGTCTCGCCGATGTAGACCACAGGATCACCGTCAACTTGGCAGGAGCACTCGATCTTGTAGACCACGTTGCTCTCCTGCAGCTTCGGCAAGTGGTGCTTGGCTTTACTGCAGAGCAATGATCCGATGGTCAGCGACGGCTTGGAGACCAGCTGGATGCCGATCTTGCTGGCTTCCCGCTTGAGCTGGTAAAAACAGGAGCCAGCGAACGGGACTGACACTCTGACAGGCGCAGCTGGACTGCATTCGAGCCATCCGCTACTGCACGACCATCAAAACCCGCCAGCAGGAGTTCGACTTCATACGCCGCAAGTTCCGTCAGCATGGCTACCCGCTCCCATTCATCGAGTCCACCATCCAGAAAGCGCAAGCGGATCTCAGACTGAAGGCCAGGGCTCTACCGTCACCACCAAGCTCGACCTCACCAGCTGCGCCTGTCAGAGTGTCAGTCCCGTTCGCTGGCTCCTGTTTTTACCAGCTCAAGCGGGAAGCCAGCAAGATCGGCATCCAGCTGGTCTCCAAGCCGTCGCTGACCATCGGATCATTGCTCTGCAGTAAAGCCAAGCACCACTTGCCGAAGCTGCAGGAGAGCAACGTGGTCTACAAGATCGAGTGCTCCTGCCAAGTTGACGGTGATCCTGTGGTCTACATCGGCGAGACAGACCGTGAGCTGGGAACCAGAGTCAGAGAACACCGGGAGAGCTGGACTGGAGCTGTTCGCTCGAGAGCCAACGCATCGGCCTTCAGTGCTCACAGGGATTGTTCACCTGCCTTCGATGAGGTCAAGGTACTAAATCGAGCCAGCCACTACCAGATGCGACTGCTGCTCGAGTCGGCGTACATCCGGACTGTGGGACGGCGGGAGGCCGTCTTGGTGTCGCCTAATGATGCGAATGTGAACAGAAACTCAGGTGCGCTGCTGCAAGACCGCTGGCTGCCAATAATTCGTCGTGTTTGCCAGTAGTTTTATAGTGTTTTAAACATTTATATCGTGTGATAGTGTTTTTTATATTGATCTCTTTACACTTTTGTACCCCACCTGCTTTAGCATCTTTGTAGTTTTTAACTTTTGTGGTATTTATAGGTATGTATAACGTTTTATATTTCTGTACCGAGATAGTATGTATTGATTTCTATATTTTTTAGGATTTTATTAGTGTGGTATGCGTTCGTGTTTTTTGGTAGACTTTCTCATTGAGTGTACTCTTATTGTCGTCACGTGTTTCAGGCTTGCTTATTTTATAATTCAAGCGGCCTGAAATAACTCTGCGCAGCTCACCGACATCTTGTGCGATTCGATTCGACCCGAACGTTTTATTTTCGCCCCGATTACCGACCTTCGCTGAAGAGGACATGTAATACATGTCGAAAGCTCCGACCGAAAACGATTCTCTTGTGGAGTAAGTCCAATTTAATCCTATAATATCTGCTTCTTTCTACTTACTATCTACTTTCATGGATGCAGGATGCATGTGTTTTGATTTCATTATCACAGCAGTCAGCAACACAGTTGTACGAGATGCTTACACAAAGTATTATGTTATATGTTGATGTTATTCAGCTAGAGCCTGGGACAGTGATATTGTATTGTTAAGTTTGTTCAAAACCAATGTCCCAAAATTTGTCAGTTTTGGGTGGGGAATGATATCCAACTGAAATCAATTTTCCACTTTGATCTCCAATTTTCAAGAACAATTTTTCACTCTGAAATAAAATTTTGGGACACTGTTCACTGTTCATAAGTCATAACACCAGCTTCATTTCTTAGTAATGATAGCTTTCAGAAGACTTCAGTCTTCCTTCATCAGCCTGTCAGGGCTCTAAAAATACATACAAACGAGTAGTGACCAACATAGAAAAGACAATACACAAATGTCATACGAAAGCTGCCATTGCAAACAGATAAAGCCGGTGTACGCAATCTTTGCGATACGATTATACCAAATATGCTCACAGCTAAGTCGAAAGGTGTCGCCATGCATCACAATTGATAAAATTCCTTGAAACTTCTTTTCAACACATTGTAACGCAACAGTGAAAGAATGAGAAAGCATGAGGCTGGCCCACCACCCAGTCAAATACAGCAGTTTACAAATTTGCACACAGCTACTCAGAAAGGCCTTTGTTCACACAATTCCATGCATAATGAAGAGCCGATTTTTTAATGCACACGATAGTTATTAAATACTTAGCCAGCACAATTTGTAAGTCTTTAAATGAAGGGAGAACACCATGGAACCGCGTGAAACCACAGGCCGCCTTGTGTATAAATATGAAGCGCAATGTATTGAAACACGAGCGCCAGCTGCGCCGCGCTTCAGCGCAGCCATATCCTAGGATAATTTTCGGTATGTAGTAAAAAGCTCCCAGTTCTATTTGTATTTCTAGATGATATAGTATAATTCTAGCATATACTAGGAAAAACTTTGGAGTACCCAGGCCGTAGTCATCCCCATTGGGCCCTGCGTGCACGGTTCTCCGCGGGCGGCAGGGACAAATGACGTCACCGAGGGTGCACTTTGATCCTGGCTCGTAGTGTCATAAATTGATGTTTCTCTACATAAAAAGCCATTTCAAATCAAAGAACAGCAGTTATTCTTTCATTTTTGTTCACTAGCATTGGCTGTTGAATGCCTTTTGAGAACAGAAATGCCTTTTAGTGTTTGCAGTGAATTAGTGGGCAATGTCAAATCGTTGCAGTGTTTTAGAGGACATTTTAACGGAATTGACGGCTCTGGCGGAGATGTTTCAAACAAAAAGTTTTGAAAAACAGTGATAAATTCCGTTGATATTATATTATTTGTGAGTATATATGTTACACTGGGTGGTTTTTATTGGAGATATGACCTAATATACTTTATTACGGATATCCGATATTACTTAGAGCAGCTAGGGAACATTTCCTATAAGTCTTTGGTGCATTATCGCCTAGTTAACTGTTTATTGAGATTATGTTAGGGCCAAGTAAAGCTGCATATACCACGACACGGTGTATTGTGCTTCCAGCGACCGAAGACCAAGCACGGACACGGCGACCCGCCGACTGACCCAGTCTGGTCACGGTCGCGCCCTTATATAACCACGGCACAGAGCGCATGCGCGATGACCGCGCGGCGGTCAGGCGGCTCGCCGGCCGGACGGCCGGGCCGCCGACCCCGCCCTGTTCCACGGCCCCACACGGCCGGTGCGCGGTCACAATATCCCAACACTCCTCCCCCCATAAAAGAAACGTTTTCACTTGGTCAAGTAACAAAGAAACGCGACACACTACGCGGCCGGAACGCGACCGGAAATACAAACTGATTCAGACACTGGTGATGCACATTGAGAGCATCCGAGGCCTAGGATTGAAAACGATCTGGGGGGAGCGACACTCTGCCAGACCTGGTCACATACGCGCCCCGCACAGATGTACCCCCATCCCCCACCTGATCTCGGGCCCGCCGGCAGAGGTAGTACAACGCCAGCGGATCCGGTCTAGTCTCCTCGGACCCCGTCTGCTTCCTGGGACGCGTTTCTGTGGCTGTGTCCGATGCGTCGTCCCTCCGGGTGCTTCCAGACGTTTCCTGTTTGTGGGACTCCCGTTCCACAGCTGGCTTTAGCTGGTTGAAGTGCAGAGCCTTTTCCTTGCCCTTGTCGTCACGGACGAGGTACGTTACTCCTCTCTCTCCTCCGAGGCGGCCGATGATGGTGCCCGGGCCTTTGTAGTACAGTCCCAGCTTCGGCTTCCCGCCGACCGAGACCCTATTATCCCGAATCCATACCCGGTCACCAGCCTCGAACCCTTTTCCGCTCGCGCGCTGGTTCATGGTGTGTCGTTTGGGGAACTAGCGACCCGCGGCCGGGCGCCGCGGAGAGGCGCCCACCATAGGGTTTTGGGGCTATTTTTTCACGTTTCGGTCTGAATCGTGAGAAGTACTGGTCGTAGCAAATATGTTCCCTGGTTTCTGAATTTTCAGCTCACGTGGAATGTGATAGGACAAGATTCATTTTCGTACAGACAAAACTGTGCCCGCGTTTTTTGGTCAAAGTAAAAATGTTCAGCAGCTATTAACACGTGGGCCGCCGCAAAACAGGGTACACCGGAGGACTTAAGATTCAATATCTCCTAAGCCATCATAGATAGCAAATATGTTCCCTGGATCTATGTAGATAATACTTTAGAGAACACTTCAGGCCAAAAATTGTTTCTCGACAACTTACACCCAGCCCGCGTTTTTGGCTTAAATGCAATGCAACACGGCAGCCGACCTTCAGGGCTCAGTTAGCGAGTTTATTTTTTAGCGAGCACTTCGAGCATTTCAGTGTTCGATGAAATGACATATTTTTTCAACGCAGTCGTTTCTTCATTTGCATCTTAACGCGACCTATATGATAATGTGACGGTATCGTCACACTAGAATGTGCAATTCATCGTAATTTATAGGGCTAATTCTCGGCGCACAGCAGCAGACGGACACCGACTGACCCACCATCTAAAGGCAGTTTGGCGAAGCAGTATCGTGAATCACAGCCGCGAGATGTCCCTAGCGTAGAACACCGTCTGTTTGCCCAGTTTAAATACGTGATGTTTGCCCTCTGTCAACCCCTCAGTCACGGGGCTGGGGTCGCGGATGAATGGGCGACCGCCCGCCGCGCGGGGAGGGGGCTGCTCCCCTGACCCGAACCGCCACGGCGTGGGGACGGTCCCGCACTCGCGTGCCTCACGTCGCCGCCTCACACCGGTCAATTACGCTGGTTTTGAGGAACCGCTCATTGTGGTGGTGGGTGATCCAACGCAGACCATGCCAGAACCCCACTGAAGGGGTGTCACCCGTGTCAGCTGGCTCAGACCCATGATATCCCCTGTCCCCATACCGAAAGCGACGCTCCAAAGAGCAATATGCGTATAGTAGGTAGGTATTATTGATGTTTAATTCGAGAATGTAGGTATGCATGTAAGTACATACCTAGAGGATACCCGGGACCGGGGGGCATGGGCCCCCTGGAGGTATGGACCATCGCAGTTTTGAAGAAGTGTTGCGTATTTTTACACATTTGATCGCGTAAACTGGTAGCAGCCATTCCGCTATACAACCCACGTGATTTCCAAACTTTTCCTCAGTCTTCTTATGCAATGAGCAGTGATAAAGCGTTCTTGCCAAGGCCACATAGTGTTTTTGCCCTCTTCGAGTAAAATACGGTACATTCCTATAGAAAATTCGTGATACCTAAATTTGAACCAGGCTCGTTTTATGATGTCAAACCATCGGTAATATTAAAATTAAAGCATGCAAATTAAGACTGAATAGGCAATATGAAGCTTTCTTGCAAGATTATGAGCTGAGATGCTACGCACATTCTGGCGTCCTAACCGAGAGGTTCGGGCCACCCACCCCCGTTGATCCTAATTCAATAAAATGATGGCCTTCATTGAATGTCCTCTTCATTTTCAATTAGTTTTATTGTCGCGTAAGGTCGAAAATTTAACTACAAATTTCATTCGAACATAAAAATATTATTTATCTTATTTCATGGAGCATGATTGAGTTTACCAAAACACATGACCCCCATGAAGTAAGCTGTTGGCCGCTTGTGCGGTTCCTGGGCTCTAAGAGAGATCAAGGTAGATACCAGCTACGAGTATGTTCTCATTTTCGAGAAAAGAATATGAAACATGGCACCGGCCCATACCTCCCGGGCCATGGCCCGTACCTCCCGGTGTATTTTGATGGATCGAAAAAGCGCATGATTTATTGAAAGTTATCTCAAGACAAAATAGTTGACTCCAGATGCCTAATATCAGGCACACTTTGCAGGCGAAGGGCAGTTTCACGTATGCAGAGTGAAAAACCGGGTCTAGCCACTTCCCACTGGAAGAAAATTGCCTTTTCACAAAACCGGCCCATACCTCCCTGGTCTTTCCTACATGATGTGCTTAAGTACCCCAACTGTACAACTTTGCCCTCACAGCCCGAGGCATAACTTTTTTTTTACTTTAAAGACAGATCGTTAGTGACTTAGTACTCGCACTTATAGCGGGGTCGAACGGACCCCTCCCGGTTTTTCGCGAATAATTCGCGCAAAAAGCGGCCGATCGCGACGAAACTTTCAGTACCCTCAAGTTAATCAATTGTACACATATTTTTAAAATTATTGACCCTGACCCCAATGACCTTTGACCCGTGGTCTGATTCTCGAGACCATGTTCGACCGGAATCGCGAATTGGCGTATGTCGGCTCACATTATCCGCGTAATTTCCAATCTTTTTGTGGTGTGGGTTTCAAGGTCACGTGAAGGTCAGGTCAAGGTCATTGACCTTTGATGACCTTGCTTGACTTTTTCGAGTTTTACATATTTCTAGGGTAGTTTCTGGAGCTCATTTCGAATTCCCATTTGAAGATTTATTAAGTAACGGGTGTCTACTAATTAATGAGAAAAAGTTCAGGCAGTTAATACGAACCTCTAAAGGTAATACATAATCTGCATATCTCGCATGCTGAAAGACATGTCTGTTGCGAATGTCAATCACGCAAAACGAAAACTTTAAATACCATGGTCAGTCGACATGAGAACGTTAAGCAAACAACGGTTCTAAGCAATCTTCGCCAATTTTAAGAAAAATTACCTTTCTACAACGGAAATGGCACTTATGGCTCTCCTAGTTCAAGTAAAGGTTTTTAGCCAAGTGCCAACAGCATGCTTATGATATTTGAGATAAGAGGAAACGTTCAGCATGCTGGAAAAGGTTTGAAGTAGCTTCAACTCTGCGAATTTCGCTACAGAAACAAAGTCCCCTTCGATGGGGTGCGAAGGGCAAGGTGAGGGGTGTCAATGTGCCTGCTGGTGTGACGCCACTATATTTGCTACTATTATGTCGTAATTTTTGCTGTAGAAAATGTGCAATTGAGTACCGGAGGTGCATACAGGCACCTGAGGTCACTCAAGCGCAGCAACGCAGAGAATAACAGCGTTTGCGTCGGCTAATCTTAATTAAATAATTAAAATAATTACTAATAATAATTTATAAATAATTAAAACCATCACAATGTTGGAGGGGGTCGGCGTGCCCACGAAAGATCGAGAAGATAATCCACCCTGCGTGTCGCAGCTGTGGCCGATTGAATACTTCTGAGGCTTTGTCAAGAAAGAAATATATCCAGGGGACAAGACTGTAGCTTTGGACCGACATCTCAAGACGGCAAGGCGGGAATCATCGGTCTCGTTTGACGTGGAGGTGTCGCGACGTTTGATCAAGGGGGTCGGGTGGCCCGTGCGGCGTGACGTGAAACATGGTGTGCTCAGTGCGCTGCACTGATGATATTTGATAACAAATAGAAGGATGCATAAGCATGCGAGTTTTCGATTATCTAAGTTACAAAATACCCGAGATATAAGCCTGTAAACTTTTTCTCATTAATTAGTAGACACGCGTTAGTTTTGGTGCCATCGTAACACGCTACGAAGCTGTCAGTGGTGGTCAACACCTGCTATGGATGGCCGGCAGGTCTCCTACTGGTTGACCTGACCTGACCTGACCCGACCTGGCCTAAATACGACATCATAAGTATGTGATCAAAACTAACATAACTACGTGTTCAGCACCCCGCAAAATCCCTTTTTCAACCTCACTAATCACTTTGCGAACATCCAGCAAGTCCCGATTTTTCCGATTTTTGGGTCATTGACCTGACCTGGAAGGTCAACCAATGACATAAATAAGGCCATAAAATTGGGTATCATCGGCTTACTCTCGTCGCGGGCAACACGCTCGTTTTTCCTGCAAAGCTCTAGCTCCATCAGAGGCCAAACGGCAAGGAGGGTCCAACGGACCCCCCCCCCCCCATACGTTAGACGCTGGCAAACACGAATACGGGCGAGAGTTAAAACGCAGGAGAAATATTATTACGAGCGAACTGGCCGCGTAAGCGAACGGCGAAATATTTTTAAGATAACGGAAAGTTATCAGCATTTACATACCTATACCTAACGGCCCGGCCCAGCCTGTAACGCTTTTGAGAGGCATATATTTCATTCCTCAGTAGTCAGTATCCGTTGCAGTGGTTGGGCTGATCGACCTGCCACCCTTTTTGTTGGGAAGCCTATCTACCCCGTGATTAATTGCTCTTAATACATCTACATACATATAGGTGATCGTCGTGGCACGCAGGGGCGGAGCTTCCTGTCCATACAGTTGGTGGGGCGGCTGCCCCACCAACTTGCCATTTTGCCCCACCAATAAGTGTTTTGCCCCACCGAATTAAGCTGATTTGCAGGACTTTGTAGCTTTTCAAATCAATCATTGAGGAGCTTTGGAATGTCTGTGCTATGCAAAATGTTACATTTGCAACGACAGGAATTGATTCAGTGTTCATTTTTAATCAACTTCACAGTCGGACAGTGTAGACTGTAGGTTTGATGCTTTTTTGCCCCACCAACTTCCTCTGAAAAGCTCCACCCATGGTGGCACGTGTCACGCGAAAGCTGTTTTGTTGAAGTAACACTTTTGAAAGACCTAAACCTTTGTAGTAGAGGTTTTAGCCAACGGGTCTGCAGTGCAGGGATATTTCTATCTTGCACTCCTCTGAGAGCTAGAGTTTCGCGGAAAAAAACGAGCCCGTCACGATGTTGCCCGTCACGAGAGGAAGCCGATGATGTCCAATGTTAAGGTCCTAGGTCATCGATTGACCTTCTAGGTCAGGTCAATGACCCAGAAGTCGGAAAAATCGGGACCTGTTAGAAAGTCGTGAAGTGTGGCTGCTATGGGGTTTTCCCGGGGTGCCGATCACGAATATCGTGTTAGTTTTGATCACAGATGATGTCATTGAGCATTTAGACCAGGTCAGGTCAGGTCAGGTCAGGTCAACCAGTAGGGGTCGTGACGGGTATTCGTAATACGTGTCAACCGCCTCTAACAGCTTTGTAACGTGTTACGAAGGCACCAAAACTACTTCGTAGATGTTCAAATGGTTGCTAAATTCGAATTCAGCTCCAAAACTAGCCTAGGAACATGTAAAACTCGAAAAAGTGGACCGAGGTCACCAAAGGTAAATGACCTGACCTGGCCTTGAGGTGACCTTCACATCCACCAAAATGCATGGGAGCAGCATCAAATCACATTTTTGAACGTTTGAAACCACAAAAAGCTTGCAAACGCGCGGCTAATGCGAGCCGACATACGCCGAATCGCGATTCCGGCCAAACATGGTCTCGGAAAGTAGGTCACAGGTCATTTGGGTCAAGGTCATGAAATTTTCAGGGTAGGTGTAAAATTGATCAATGCGAGAGACTGAAAGTTTCGTCGCGATCGGCCGCTTTTTACGCGAGTTATTCGCGAAAAACCTTAAGGGATGGTTGGATACCCCCCCCTCCCCCGTGCCGGCGAGGGTTAAGCAGTCGAGAGAAAAAAAAAACACTTTTGGACAATTGACATGTGATGGAGACGTGGAAGAGCAGTAAAAACAGCTGCAATGCGTTCAGTTTTACAATAGGTATTCGATTGGGATGCAACATGAGTTTTACCGGTCAGGTCATGAGCTCGACCTTAAAAATGTTCATCTTTGGAGGTCAAATTACACACCATTCTACACCATTGGACGAGAGAGACATGATGCTAGCAGAACTGATTGTTTTTAATGCCTATGTACCCACAACAATGACAACAATGCATCGCTCGCGCTGGGCTACGCTTCGCTAAGCTTGCGTTCCAGGACCATAGTGACGTCACAGGAAGGGACGCGGGCGGACCGCCGCGCTGATGACCCGCCCGCTGTCAAAGGGCGGGCTGGGTTTGACGGGCGCACAATAGCGGCCGAGCGCGTGTTCCTGGAAGCAATAGCGAAGACACAGGCGCCGGAAGGGTTGGACGCTTTGACCCTCTCCCAGACCTCCCGCTGTTACTGCCAAGGTTATACTGCTACTGAGAAGGGAAAGTGACGGTGGTACTATTCACACAGGCTTTTCCACTAATTTCTGACGTTTCGCACGTGTCGTCAACAATCCGTCCCCTAGAGATACTTGCGCGAACACTAAGGTAACCGGACTGTTAGCTTGAAACGCCGTCAGGGAAAAACATACTGCTCCATGATATAATTTCTTCCACGTGTGACCGGTCTGGAGCCTTTTCGCATTAGATCGATGCGTGTTTTATCGATATAGGATCTCCATCGATCTTAGAATTTGCGATCTGAATGATGGGGTGGAGCAAGATTAGAATGGGTCTGAGCCAGGACAGTAGAATCGGAGTTGGACCCAGAGTCACCAATATCTTACTAACTCCGACTCCGGAGTAGAATCGACATCGCTAACTGAATGGCTCAAAATCATACCCGATGCGGAAGCCAGTCTGCCGAAAAATAGCCGTTTTCACGACGCCGACGGGCTTTTTGGCGAGTGGACTTATATGGCAGTGTTCGCCATGGGCCGGGCCAGCCCAATGGGTCATGGGCTGGGCTGGGTCACGGGCTGGGCTGGGCCCTCAAATATAAATAATCGATGGGCTGTGGATGGGCTGGGCCAAGGACTGTAAAGTGTACTCAGAGGTTCGCGACTGAGCTAAAAACCACAACTAGCTTATTACTGTGCAAGACAATGAATGAAAATGAAAAACGAATGAAAGCATATATATGCAATGTGCATTGTGCATGCTGCTCCCAAAAGATTGTTTCTTTGCACCTATGGGTGACATATGTACCTAATACCTGTTTGGTGTCCATGACTTTTAATCCATTCATTTTGACGGGCTGGTCCGGGCTGGACGGGCTAGACCGGGCTGAGCTTTAACAATTTTACTATGCATGTGTTCGCGCTGGGCCGGGCTGTCAGACTCAACCCATGGGCCTGTGCCGGGCTGGACTGGGATTTTGCGGCCCGTGGCGAACACTGTTATATGGACTAAATCTACAAAAATCTCTTTTACAGCAAACATGTTCATATCATGACTTTATTTTAGTGTTTTAACCCTCGCATGTGTAGGGGTAGTTGGATGGACCCGCCCCTTCGGTTTTTCGCGAATGATCTCGCTCAAAAAGCGGACGATCGCGACGAAACTTTTGGTACCCCAGAGTTGATCAATTTTACACATACTCTTTTTCTTTCATGACCTTGACCCAAATGACCTCTGACCCCTGGCCTTTTTCTCGAGACCATGTTTGACCGAAATCGCGATTCAGCGTTTGTCTGATCATATTATCCGCGCGTTTCCAGTCTTTTTTGTGTTGTAAACGTCCAAACATGTCAAATGATGTTCGTCCCATGCATTACGGTGGGTGCCAAGGTCACGTAAAGGTCAGGTCAAGGTCATTGACCTTTGAGGACCTTGATTCGATTTTTCGAGTTTTACATGTCTGGCATCCGTTTGAACATTTACTAAGTAGTTTTAGAGCCTTCGTAACATGTTACGACGCCGTCAGTGGTAGTTGACACCTACTATGGATAGCCGGCAGGACGCCTACTGGTTGACCTGACCTGAACTGTCCCGAGCTATAGCCTAAATACATGAACTCATAATCTGTGATCAAAACTAACATGAAATACGTGATCGGCACCCAAAAATCTCTATAGCAGCTTCACTTTATGAATTTCTAGTAGGTCCCGAATTTATGCTTTTGCACAAATTTAGTTTACTACAATCTGTTTTATTTATTTATTCATTTATTCATTTGTTCATTTATTTATTTGCATGATCGCCAACAAAGCTATCTCCACTTAGATAGGTACAGGCGAAGTCAGGCTTAACCCTCGCCCTGGCAGGGGGGTCGATGCGACCCCCCTTAAGGTTTTTCGAAGATAGCGTAAAAACGGCGGCGCGCAGCGCCGCCAAATTTGGCACAGCCTATGGGGCAACCTTTTTACATATGACCTGAAAATTTCAGGTCCGGGTGACCTTGGGTCAGGTCACCAGGTCAGAAAAACCGGTACAAGGTCATGGTCAAATTTCAATTTTCTTTTTGCACCTGTCCAACTCACAGTTTTGGACTGATTTCCTTCAAACTTTCAGGATATGCTAAGTTCACCGAGTTGTATAACATGTAGTTCGGGTTTTTTGAGGTCACTGACCTGAGGTCAGTTAGAGGTCATTACATCGTAATGTTAAGCCTATGGGAAAATACTAAATTCGGAAAATACTGGAGATTTCCGCTTCGTTCTATCACTTTTGTGCTTTGAAACCACAGTACTTAACAGCAGGTCACTTGGTGCTTCTTTGTTTGGTGTACTTATCAATGGGTCAGGTCAAAGGAGGTCAACTGAGGTCAGATGACGTTTTTGCCAATAACTTGGCACATAATGACGCTAGAGCTTAATAAATGGTATCATTGTGTTCTTGGTGATCAGCTGAATCGAATGATATGCGATATGATGCAATTTGGTTAAGTTGAACTTAGTTTATTAATTTAAGTGTACTTAAAATTTAAGGAAAACTTTAAGTACACTTAAGCAGACTAAAAAGTATATCATTCGACGCGCCTTGACGTGCTGAGTTCACTGGTGCTTTTCTTTTCGCTCTATCTTAATTAGATCAAAAGTTATAAGCGAAAAACTTTTGACCTGTTTTTAGCGAAATTTTTACATTTATGCCCCCAAAACCCCCCTAAATATTGACCTAGAGCAACCAAATTTGCACAGGGGCGAGAACTCTAGGGGGCCCACCTACCTACCAAATTTGGTGTTTCTAGGTGCCATAGGAGCCAATCGCGAGGGGGGGGGGTCGCATCGACCCCCCTGCCAGGCCGTGTTATGAAAAATGCCCTGCCAGGGCGAGGGCTAGTCTGTATTCATTCGTCATGGGTAGAATTAACTCGAGGACAAATGTCAAAATTTTCCCCCTCGTAGCTTTATTCACTATTAACCCGTGCCCGAGTGGGCCTCTCATGCCAACTTTGCCATGGTGGGGGTGGGGGGGGGGGGGACTTTTTGGCCGCACCAGATTACCTCGAAAGTAAGCAAGCTAGAAAGACACAGTAAAAGCAATAGATAGCTCGCTGCAAGATCTTTCAGAATCACTTAGGTCATTTTTTGATCAGGTTATCTCTGAAGTCACTGGAGGTCACTAAAGATAAAATTTTCACGATTGTTGCACCCGATCTTGACAACTTCTCACAAATCGGCGCATAAGTCGGGAACTAATAGAGCTACAGCGCTGTGGAAGAACGCATTAGATAGCTCTTTCAAAAGCCGTTCTGATTAATCCCTCGGATTTGACCTAAGCTCAACGGTTTTGCCTCCACAGAGCAAAAACTATCAAAATAGGACGTTTTTCGGAAAAGGTTTTCGTGTCATAACTTTAAACTCCAAGCTTGCATGAGGCTGATTTTACCGGCATCGCGTTTTTTTTTTTCTCGTCGAGACGCGTCGAATGAACTATAACTTGACCTGAAAAGGTCAACTTGAAAATTTGATCTCAGGTCAAATCAGTGAAAAGGTCATGTTTGCATGTCATTCGACTCCTATTGCTGAACAGAACACATTTATGGTGTTTTCAGCGCTCTAGCATGTTTCTATCTAAAGTTATTGTCAAAAAGCTGTTAGTAACGTTTCATGATCTGAGATGACCTCACGGGCATACAAGTGGTCACAGGTGCAATGTTCCGGTTCAGTGTGTCATGCTTACCTATGTCACGATGTTAGAGGTTGTTTTCGGCCAAACAAAGAGCATTTCAATTTTCCCCATTGACTTATAATGGAGAGGTCGCAAAATTTAGCTGACCTTAGGTCACCGATATGAAACTTCCGAGATATACGAATTGTTCATACTGATTTCCTCATGCAAAGGTTTGAAAGTTTGAAACGAGTTTCAAACTTCTGGGATGTACACTGTAGGAATGACAGAACCACGAAGCTTTTTAGAGGTATGGTTACTTAACCCTCGCACGACCAGGCCATTTCTCATAACACGAACGACCAGGGGGGGGGGGGTTGTTACGACCCCCCCTGGCGTTTCGAAACGGAAGGTCGTAGAGCTTAGCGGAAAAACCAACAGATTGCTCTCAACGAGATCTCGCGATTGGTGGTATATTTTTTGGTCCTAGGTCAACATTTGACCTAGTTATGACCGGTCAAAGGTCAAATTTTCCGAAAAAATCAAACTTTTTCAACTTTCCGCGGCGAATGCGGCAAAACGGTGAGAGATATCGACTTGAAACCTTCACTATCGTGTTCCTTGATCAATTCTCTATCGTTTGGTATGTATTTCGTTTCCCTAGCTCTAAAAATGGCGCGTTGGGAGCGCCGGAAGTCGGCAAGGTCACAGTCGGCGGCATAAATTCGAAAAATCAAAATATAAATTTTTGAAATCTGATTGTATTTTTGGATTTGGGAGGTCCATTTGCTCCCTATGGAAGCTAATATTGCTGCATATTCCCATTGAGGTGACAAGAATTAGCAAAATAGTGGTTCGGGCGCTTTTCAAAAATAGTACCGGACGCTGTTCCTCTTGTGACGTCATAGCTCCGTGACCTGACCTGACCCGGTCAATTTTCTTGCACCACACGATAGCCAATGCTTGCCCCAACATGCATGGGAAGTTTAATCATGATCCATCAAACAATGTGGGTATCACCGGCAGAAAACCTAGGGATTCGGCGCACACGTTTGGTAACTGTCGGCCGGAGGCTGTACCTCTTATGACGTCATAACTCCGTGACCTGACATGACCCGATCAATTTTTTTTCGGCAAAAGATGCGCAAAGGTTGCCCCAGAGGGTATTGAAAATTTCAGCCCGCTACGACAAGCCGTTTAGCGTGCACTTCGAAAAAACCTCAGGGGGGGGGGTTGATACAACCCCCCCCCTAGGCGTTCTAGGGTTAAGTTGACCTGGTGACCTGACCTTACGTGACTTGGGGTCAGCATCTTCACACACGATGAGGAATTGATGTATGATAAGCTATACAAAGTTTCGTTGCACGCGCAAAAAAAAACTGGCAGGTGTGGCCGAAACGCCTCCTCCCTCCGCCCCGCCACTCGGGCAAAGGTTAATAAAACGTGGCCGGATTTCATTAGAAAATGGTTAACTTTATTTCCGTTTAAAAAGTTGTATTTCATGTAGTAGTTGGGCTGTAAACGAATTCCGACATTATAGCGCCATTCCTGGGGGTGATCAGCGGTTCCACACACAGAAAAATATTAACACCGTTAGCGGTGTAATTGCACAGTACATATCTGAGCACTTGAGGAAAGTTAATTTAGTCCCTTCCCCGCTTAAATTACTCGCGCTTCTAAATGAACACCAGGAAGAAGGTAATAGAACACTGTTAGGAGGTTTGGGTGTTTTGCTACATGTAGTAAAACACCCAACCCTCCTAACAGTGTTCTATTACCTTCTTCCTGGTGTTCATTTAGAAGCGCGAGTAATTTAAGCGGGGAAGGGACTAAATTAACTTTCCTCAAGTGCTCAGATATGTACTGTGCAATTACACCGCTAACGGTGTCAATATTTTTCTGTGTGCAAGAGCAATATTATATAGTTCCGTACAACCCAAACAAAAAGTATACCATTCGACGCGCCTGAGCGAGGCAAACACGATGCTGCTAAGTGCCAACATCGCGGCTCTGCGGCCGTTTTTTTGCGAAGTTATTCACCAAAAAGGGAACCGTACCTTGGGGCACTTGACGGTTTCTCACCAATATATTATTCATTCTGAGGGATTACATATTTTTTGTTAGTCCACGACAACTACCAATAGCAATCCACGCGTCTGAATCTTCGGTCATTTTTCTTCTGAGCGTCGACATATTTAACGATATTTATCAGCGTGTTGGGATGGGCCATCACCGGCAATGTAATAAAATGAATAGGTACTGTGTGGGAAGGGGTAATAATAAAAATATTGCCCTCTGTAACGCCACTGTAGCTCTCGGGCAAACAGTACAGTATGGCCACAGAGAAAGTCACTCAAACCCCCTGCCAGACCAACACCATCCATATAATATTCAGGTCGGCGGCGAAATAAAATTGACCCGGTACATCGTTGATGTCCTCGATAGCATGCAACTTGGCATCAATCTGCCTCAGGGGCCAGGGCAGCCACCAGGTCCGGGGTCTCGGCGTCCTCAGCTCCCCTGACGTAGGCTAAAACAGTGGATGAGCGTTTGGCTAGAAGCTGGGACGGATAAGCTCAACTGTCAAGTTAACCCGCGCCGTGCTGATGGTCATAGTTTTCCGTGTCGTGCTGAGGGGGAGGGGGCGTTTTTACACGTCTAACTCGGCTCCTGGGCCACGTGGTGACACGCGGTAAGTGGCATTCAAAACAGCGTCAAAATAATGAAGAAAATAGTTAATCGTTTTTTAAGTCAAAAGGTCAAGTCGCCAAAGGTCAAATTTTGCCTAGGTCAACGTTTTTTCTTCAAAAAGCGGCGCACAACTCGGGAACCAATACAGCTACCCAGCCGATAACTTAAGAACCAATAGACGCAGCAAAACGGACGAGGAGGCAAACGAAGAACGCGACGAGACACTTCCGATGAGTACCTGAAAGTTGAATTTCAAGGTCACAGGTCGGGTCAAGGTCAGGTCAAACACATGAAATTGGGCTTTCAGCAGCATAGGTCCAAAACACCTCTGGTGACCAGGACCTGACCTTTGACCTGACCGAAAAGTGACCTAAGTAATTTCGCCATTATTCCTTACGCTTTTTCGAATGTCGCTTTCCCCGTATCGCTACATGGCCCAGGAGCCGAGTTCAAAGGGGGGTGTTCAAACACCCCCGCCCACCTGCAGGGCGTGTAATTCCAGAACCCCCAGCGGGATGCAGGTTATGAAATGCATGCATCATGGTCGTGAACTCGTGAAGTAGTCACGAGAAATTGCCAAGATTCCGTTCAATAGTTTGGAAACCGTAGAGCGATAGGTAATCAGAAATCGAAGATGGCAATTTGATTGTTCATGGTACCTATTGGCCATATGGTGACGTTTACGGCATGTCTGTATGTCTATTCTGTGATTTACACCTATGATTTTTTAAACGTGTCGTTTTTTTGTCGAAAACTCCAATCATGACGTCACTAAAACCTCGATATCTAAAAAAAAATTGAACGATTTTTTTTGGAAACTTTGTCACGATAAACTTCTACCAATTCCCTACATGTACCTACCTACACAAAATTTGGCACAAAAAAAAACGTGCCTATGCTAAAATTCTGCACCAGCAATATTCCAAGTGTTCGTGCTTACAAACGGGCCAATTGTCTATATGGACTCTCAGCTGCTCCCGGGTCACGCGCAGCGCCTCGCCGGCTGAGCGTAGCCAGGCGACAAGCCAGCCCGTCACCGCAAGAACGGCGCTGCCTCCCCCCCCCCCCCTCCTCCCGACCCCGTTCCTCGACCGGCGCGGCATTCCTCAGGCCACAATAGTGACTCCCCTCCCTCAGCTGACCCATCCTCAGGTGCGGTGTACACTGGACAAATACCTCTGCCGGGGCTGACGGGGTCCATGTTTGAACAAAGGATTAAGGGAAGCCTTCAAACATCTCAGACGGAGTTTTCGCCGAAACTACCAGCTAGCGCCATCCACCGGTGAACGGCGGTACTAAACTTCATTCGCTAGTTCCCGAAACGACACACCATGTGAATCGGGTCGCAGCCTCCGTAGCACTGGCCCGGGTTTTCCTGATAGTCGTCTGATAAGCCTCTGAAATGGCCTTTAGACGGTCTTCGAGGTAGCACCGGATATTTACCGCCCGATCCGGAGGGTTGATGACCGCATCGAGTGGCGTTTTCGGGTGGAATCCGTGCAGCAGAAAGAACGGGGAATATCCGGTGACGCTGTGCACAGAGGTGTTGTAAGCCATGCAGTACGCCTTGATGTCAGCGTCCCAGTTCGTTCCCTGAGGGTCAACATATTTGGCGACCATGTCCTTGAGTGTTCTCATAAAACGCTCTACCATACCATCACTCTCGGGGTGATAGGGCGTTGTACGCGTTTTCTGGATGCCCAGTCGCTTGCACATGCACTGGAACAACGCAGACTCAAATTGGCCTCCTTGGTCCGAGTGAATCCTGTCTGGCACCCCCATGTCGTAAACCCAATCCAACAGCACCGTGGTTACGGTTTCGGCATCCTGCCGTCTGACTGGGTACACTCGGACATATTTAGAAAAATAGTCCATGATGACTACTGCATATCGGTTGCCATTCTCCGACACCGGCATCTCAGTGATGTCAATCGCAACTCTGCGGAATGGTTGACTCGTGACCTCCGTCACCAGAGGAGCCCGTTTCTTCGGTGCAGGGCGATGGCGCCGTTGGCAAAGGTCACACGTGCTGCAGTACCGACGGATGTCCGCGAACATGCCGGGCCAGAGGAAGCGCTGTCGCACTCTTTCCGTTGTTCGACTCCGTCCCAAGTGTGCGGACGTCGGATGGTCATGGGCGAGCGTCATGATCCTTGATCGCATCGAATCGGGGACCAGGGCCCGGAAGCCCCACTTCGTCCTCATGCCGAGGACGCCCTCCCGCACTTCGAGCTGCGTCCAGCTCCCACGCAGTAGCTCCCACTCGGCGAGAGGGTGATCGTGCGGTGGTTCCCGACTGCCCAGACAGGCGTTCCGCATGACACTGAGGACCTCGTCCTCTTCTTGCGCCGTCTGCAACTCCGATTGTCCTGGTGCTTCAGTGATTAGGCGTCCCGCCTGGTCACCCTTCGCACTAGGTGGCGCAGTAGGCAGTGCGCAGACTTGGTCAAGTTCTGCTGCGCCTTGAGTCTTCCCCACACATTCCTCCTCTCCACCAGAAGCAGGTTCTTGGGCTCTTGTAGCTGCGGTATGCACGGGTGCTTGACCGGCTTCGGCGGGACAAGACTTGCTGCGCTTGCCCGTCCAGATATTGCCGTTGACTGGTCGCTGCCGGGACATCGCATCGGCATTGCCGTGATCACGGCCCGGCCGGACAACCACCCGGAACTGGTAAGAGCTCAGCTCGATGGCCCACCGGCCACGTCTTCCCGTCCCGTCACGTTCCACATTGATGGACTCCGGTACACCCGTGAGTGGTTTGTGATCGGTCACGACTTCGAATTCTGCTCCAACTGTGTACTGGTTGAATCGCCGGATGGCGTGAACGATGGCCCACAGTTCTTTATCATACGTTGGCCATCTGCGCTGTTGCTTTGTCAGCACCTTACTGTCGTAGGCGATGACTCTCTCCGTGTCACCCACCCGCTCCGCGAGCACGGAACCGACTGCAGAGTCGGATGCATCCGTGTGCAAGACGAATGTACCACGGAACGTAGGGAGGGCTAACACTGGAGGTGCAGTCAGCGCCTGCTTCAGACTCTCAAAAGCTGCTTCAGCTTCCGGCGTCCACGTCAGGTGGTCACCCACCACCTTGGCTTCCCTCAGCGGCTTCGTGAGATCCATGTATTGTGGGACAAAACGGCTGTAATATCCGCACAATCCGAGGAAGCTCTTCATGCCATCTTCCGTCTTCGGTGGAGCCCAGTCGAGTATCTTCTGGATGTTATGTGGGTCCGGTAGGAGTCCCTCCTTTGCGACCCGGTGACCGAGGAACGTAACTTCGCGCTTTGCGAGGCGGCACTTTTCTGGTTTGAGCTTCAGCTTCGCCGACCTCACTCGCTTGAAGACATCACGGAGCGTTGCGATGTGCTCGTCCTCGGATCTGCTTGATATGATGATGTCATCAAGGTAGACTAAACAGCGTTTCGAGTCCAGACCTGCAAGCACCAGTTCCATGAGTCGCTGGAATGTGGCTCCAGCATTTTTGAGACCCATGGCCATCACCCTGAACTGATGGAGTCCTTTGCCCGTGGAGAACGCCGTCTTTTCTCGGTCCTCTGTGGCCAGCGGGACCTGCCAGTAACCGGTCGCCATATCGAGCGTCGTGTACCACGTCGCCCCCGCTAGGGTATCCAACGCCTCGTCGACCCTCGGCAGAGGATGCGCACATCCGCGAGTTCGGCTGTTGATCGCGCGGAGATCGACGCAGAAGCGGAAACTTCCATCTTTCTTTCTGGCCAGGACGACTGGGGAGCACCAAGGACTTGTACTCTCTTCAATTATTCCATCTTTCATCATCTGCGTCTTCTGCATCTCGACTTGCTCGCGGAGTTTAACTGGTACCCGCCGTGGTCTCTGCTTCACGGGAGCCTCCTCCCCTGTGTCGATGTGGTGTTCGAGCAAATCTGTCTTGCCGATATCACCCGCATACTGACTGAAGATGTCTGCATATTCGCTGAGAATGGTTCTGAGCTTCTCCTTTCCTTCCGGTGAGAAGTCAGATCCGTCCACATCAAGTACTTCTGTCACCGTCGTATTCTGACGCCTTTCTGTTCTGCAGCTCACATCATCAACGTCATCATCATCACTGTCCTCAACGCCTCCGTCTGCAGCCAGGCACAGCTTGTACTCGCAGTCCTGCTCGTTTGTGGCATCATAAAATGTCCCTAGGTCACTGCCTCTGAGAACACGGACTTCTTCAGACCCAACATTTGTCAAAATGATCGAGACGCACCCGTCGTCGTCTGCAACGACCAGAGCCCTTGGAGTCAGGAGTCCCTCCCGCTCCGCTACGGTTGATGGCTCGAATATCCCGGCTGCACCCATTTCATCACTCTGCACGCCGTCCACTCTCTCCAGCTTACCAGCTACCATGCACTCTGACCGTGCTGGAATGACGACGTTCGACAGTAATCGCACTCGCGCACGTCTTGGTCGAACCTGCTCCCGGCTCGGCAGGGGAACGCTCATGGTTCCAATCTTGAATGAGCCAGCGTCGTCGTCAATGACCGTGCGATGCATGCACGTGAAGTCGCGACCTAGTATCACGTCGTACACAAGGTCGTCTGCCACGGTCACTACCGGGCATCGGAAGCTGACTCCATCAATGCATAATGAGAGGTTTTCCAACTCACCAACTACCTGGAGGGAGGTACCTCCCGCTCCGATAGCATTGCGCGCGCTCGGGCTGAGCCGGATTGCTCTGAGTGCTGGGTTCCCCTCATAAAATCCTCTTCGCATCATGGTGAAGTCGGCACCAGTGTCCACCAGCGCCCATGTCGGAGCGCCGTGAATGACGACCCGAACGGCCGACGCCGTGAGTGGGGACGCTTTCGAGAGGACTGGGACCTGTCCCACGGCTCCAGTCCGGTTCAGTTTTCCTGATGCGCACCGGCGCCCCGCCGGGGATCAGCAGCTCTTGTCTCGGAGTGGCCTCCGCCAGTGCTGCCACCCTGGAAGTATTGGCACCCCGCCATCCAGTGGCCCTGCTGCCCGCAACATAAGCAGAGCGGCAGCGCGCGCCCATCCCTTGTCGACGGCAATGAAATGGGGCAGTGTCGCTTGAGGTGACCCAATTCTCCACAGCCGAAGCATCTGACGCTAGGTGAACCACGGCTACGCTCGGGGCAGTCTCGCTGAAAATGACCCGGCTGCTCGCAGCGGTAGCACCGGGGAAGTCGGCGAGACTTACTCGCATCAGTTGTCGTCTTCGGCGCCATTGTGATGGCCGATATCGACTCGTGTAGCCCGCGAATATGATCTTCGATGGCTGTGAGCCGGTTGTTGTCCGTCACAGTCTTTTCTGCTTGACCTGCGGTTGCTTCACCCCCGACCGGGCGGACCGCCCCGATGACGTCGATCTCATGATTTCGCACTGCCTTGATCGTCTTCCTCGTCTCCTCGAATTCTTTACTAACGCGTACCGCGTCAGTCAGTGTGGATACGTTTTGGCTGATTAACCTCTCTTGCAATTGCGTGTCACGGAGGCCACAGATGAATCGGCCGCACTGGAATCCCTCCATAGCGCTGTGGTCGCTGGGCAGAGCCGGCTGGGCTAGCCCACTCAGCTCTCTGATCCTGGCTGAGAAGTCTTCAACCGACTCCGAAGGTGATTGGCAAACTCGGTTGAGTTCGGCATGAGCCTGCAACGTGCTTATTTGCCGACCGAATCGACTTTTCAGTGCTTCAACCACCCTGCCGTAGTCCTTCCGTGACTCTTCGGTGAGTGACGCGAATGTGTCCAGTGCGACTCCGTCCAAAAGACCCACCATAGCCGCCAGCCGGTCCCCGGCTTTCATGCTCGCCGTCTGAGCTTCGAATCGGCAGAACCATTTCTGCCACACTTCCCCCGACTCTCCACTAAAGTTCGAAGCTCTTGAAAGGAAAATGGTAGATAAATCCATAGTTTGTTATACTGAACTCGACTGGAGAGAACCTCTCACCACCCAAAGTCTCTACTCACCGGCTCCGTCCACCTTTTCCACCGTGAGCTTGCGTAGGCCGTCACAGAACTCTCACAGCAATCTTCTTTCTTAAAAACTCATATGCAGCCCATTTACGTTATTGGTCCTACCGACCGCGCCAAAATATGTTAGGGCCAAGTAAAGCTGCATATACCACGACACGGTGTATTGTGCTTCCAGCGACCGAAGACCAAGCACGGACACGGCGACCCGCCGACTGACCCAGTCTGGTCACGGTCGCGCCCTTATATAACCACGGCACAGAGCGCATGCGCGATGACCGCGCGGCGGTCAGGCGGCTCGCCGGCCGGACGGCCGGGCCGCCGACCCCGCCCTGTTCCACGGCCCCACACGGCCGGTGCGCGGTCACAATATCCCAACAATTATAGGCTCCAGCTTGAAGTTAGAACTAAAACTCTTTTTTGATAATATTGATAAGGAAGCTCTCAGCGTCTCACAAAGTAAATCTTGTTGACCTTTTCTCATTTTGTAATACCTGTCCCTGCATGCATGAGCCTGCTGAAGTTAATGTTTGTATGCCTAAGTTATTGACAATGTGGCAATGCGCCTCAGTTATCAGTATGCTCGTGTTGGTGTGGTGAACAGAACATTAGATCGCGTACTAGCATACCTGCTCTTGTCTGAAACCATTTTCTTGGGTATTTAGGTGGCTAAAAGTCTAGACTCTTGGTAAAGTCGATAACTATTTGATGTGATGTTTTCCTAATTGCCTTATTTTGTTCAATCATGGGATTTTACAATACCTGTGATAAGTTTGCAAGGTTTTGATTGGTATGTAGGTTCCTATGTCCTATATTGATGTGACAATGTTCTTTTTCAGATCTTGGTCTGTGAGCAATGAGCATAAACTGTGAAGAATGGAGTGAGGTCATGGATGAAGTATTCCTAATCCTCAGGAATACCTAATCCATGGTGAAGTTTAGCCAAGTCATAGCCAGATCATTATCAACTTGTACTTGTAGTCATGGTAATGTGGTCGATCAAAGCAAATGATGAACTGAACTTTTTAAATAGGTATCTATAACCTATCCAAAGAGAAGAACATGCTGTCAAGCTAGATTTCTCAATGTAAGCAGTCTGTTCCAAGCACTGTTCTTCTGAAAATGTTCATCCAGACATCCGACCAGCAACCTATCCAGCGATGCTGTGGCCGATGGCTGAGGCAAAGCACCAACTGTTCCTGGTGCCTGGTAAGTAGTATGGACCATTTCATTTTTATACCAAAGAAATAGATTGATTACTATTGCTAGTGTTATGCTAGACTTACCTAGGGTATTTGCCAAACCTGTCTCAACATTTCATCTAGCTACTTCTTCATTTGTCATTAGATTTTGTATTACCCTTAGAAGTGCCAGTGCTGATTTAATCTAAGGGTCAGGCAACCCTGATGACGATGAGAGAAGCAACTGGCTGGAAAACTGTGACAATAACAGCATCATTCAACAGTCAACACAGGGATGATTGTCAGGACAACCATAGATATAAGTATCATTGTTGTTTTGTTAGGACTAACAATAAGAACAATGATACTTATACCTTACCTCAAACTTTTTTGAAGAATCATAAAATGATCATGCTCATGTCTGATGTTTTGTATGCTATTTGTGTGTCCATGTGCGATGTGCATATCTATGAGAGAAATATACCTCTGGGCTGTGCGTTCTCCAATCATGTGCCAGTGAGCGGGAAGAGCATGGGTTTGTGTACTCGTTTGTGCATCTGTTCATGTGCTTAATGTTAATATCTGTCCTCCCTGTGCTGGTGCAGGTGTGTGCACAAGTAGACGAGTGCCGTTCATCGCCGCCGTCTTTCTGGACCTTCGCTCATCGCCGTCGCCTGTCGGGGCCTGCAATTCGGTCGTCGCCGTCTGCCGGGGCCAGCCAGCTCCAGATTGATTCCTGCCTATCGCCGCCGTTTGCGGGGACCTGCAATGTCGCTGCCGTCGTCAGCCAGAGAAGCTGGTCACAGTCATCGAAGAGCAGTGATCAAGGCCATCTATAGAAGGTACAGTCACTCCCCCGCCGACCAATCAGAGACAGATCCTGAGTGACGTCACCCCTGATGCTCGCCAGGGGTACTCCATTCCTTTACAACGTAAAAATGACTAACTTCATTTGAAGATTGTTGGTGACACTCTTCACATATCGCTCAGACGTTGATGTCATTAGAAAGTCCAACCAATTTTCTAGCGATAAAAAAGAGCAGCAATATGCTAAGAAATGGCCGGTTTTAAAGATATAGACGATTTAAAAATCCTCTGCAGTTGGAGGCAAGCAACGTAAAAACGCATCGAGCTTATATTTTTACTATAAATAAATCATTTTTCATTAAGTTTTTAGATATGGTATCGATTTATTCAATAACTTTATTACAATATTTTTATTACTTGGAACTTTATTTCAAAATAATATTTTCAAAAATGGCAACTGTTGGCAAGTAGCTTTGAAGCGATTGTGGCGCACCGCGCCATTATTATCCTGAGGCCCCCTTATGATGTCATCAAAAGTGGAGTGACATGGGCCTGGCAGTGATCTCCGCCGTTCGAAGAGCTGTGTAATATATATCATGTGTTGTCGCCTGTCAGTCCCCAGTGGAGTTCTCATGTGCTGTCCGTCGACTGGCGAGTCCCATGATATGACATCTGAGGATCACCCACCGGCCACCGTTTACCGGCGACTCTTAGGGCCGTCAGCCCCGAGTCCCTACATATCCTCAGCTCGCACCTGGCAGCAGTCTCTGTCGCATCTGGAGTGTATTCTATTCTAAAATGCTTGATGCATTGCGCTGCTTCTTGTGTTAATCTGTTGGGAAACTTGGAAAGTGTTAACAACGGTAAATGTGCGAAGTGGAAGCCGTGTAAAGTCGTCTGCGTATTCATTTCAACGGTGGTTAAAGGGACCCTCCCACCTTAACATTAGTTTTGAGTTGAGATAGCCAAGTTTGCGGCCAGGCTCAGAAACCACCATTTATCCTGGTCGCAACCCCTGCAGCTTTATGGTGTTCAAGAAATTTCTTCCCATTACTTGCAGGGTGGGACCAGCGTGGTCCCTATCTCTTAACCATTACGGGAATCTGATGACGTCATCAGGCTTTCGAACGTCCGTCATTACTTTTACTAAAACGTTTTGTAGCACGCGGTCGTATATGCTGCTTTGCGCGCAACAAATGCCGCACCTTCAAATAAAGTCGCTAGGAACAGCGGAGATCCCAAAAAGTAAACAGAAGTAAAAGTCTAATATCTTGAAAACCGGTGAATATTTTTCGATAAAATTTGGTAGATATTCGTTTTCGCTCTTTCTGAACCTATCGACATCACTTTCATGCCAATTCATTAACTTTTTTGAAGGTGGGAGGGTCCCTTTAATGCGAAGTGATATTGGTCGAAACTGTTTTGTTATTCGTAAGCTTGTCATTGAGTATGACTTCAGGAATGAAATTGCGCGCCTCGCAATTTCAACGGAAAAATGAGAGTTACGGTGTCAGCAAGACGTCAAATTATTGACGCTGCATGACAGCGGCGGGTTATATTGCTACTCGCCCAGCGGTCCCTGAGGGCGTCGGCGGGCGCCGTCCGGCTGTGCACCCCCGAGGAGGCCCAATCAGCACATCTGACGGTCGCCCACCGGCGACTCTGAGGGCCCCACTGGCGTCTTGCGAGTACCATGCCCGTCTCTAAGAACCGCTCAGGGTTCCGGAAGGCATCCCACGGGCCCCCGAAGGCACCACACAAGCTCTCACATAGTCACGCTCAGATCTGATAGGTCTCATACCGCCATCTGAGAGCCCCACGCCAGCGCTTTTCATAGCCCCACATCGGCATCTGCAAGAGCCCCATCTCGGCGCCTCTTGGGACCCCACACCGGCGACCCTTTTGGCCCCACGGCGGCACCTCTAAGGGCTCCACACCAGTGCTTCTTTGGGCCCCACACGGCACACTGGCACCTCTGATGGCCACACCGGCCATTCTGAGGGCACTCATCAGCGCCCGAGAGTACCACGCCGGTCTGCAAGGGTTGTACAGGCTACTGAAGGCACCACGACAGCTCTTAAATCTCGCTGAGCTTTAATAGGTCCAATAATTGCCTCTGAAACTAAACGCCAGGGCTCTCATAGCCACACACCGGCACCTGTAGGGCTTTTCTATATCAGCGACTCGTAAGGCCCGGTCACCGGCACATCCGTCATCCGATGGCCGCCCACTGGTGACTCTGAGGGCCCCCGTCGGCAGCCCAGAGTACCATGCCGGTCAAGGGCTCCACAGGTCTACTGAAAGCACCAAACAAGCTCTTCAATAGTCTTGTTGAGCTCCATTGGGTCCCATACCGGCCCGGGCCTGAGACTCCATTTCAGCGCACTTCATGTTCCACACCGGCACCTGTAGGGGCTTCGAACCGACGACTCTGAGGGCCGCACTCTGTCATAAAAAGCCCTGTCTCTGAGTACCCTATACCGATCTATCATAGGGCCAACACCGGCGCACCCGACGGCCACCCACCGGCGGATCTGGGGGCCCATACTGCCGTCTGCCGAGTCCCGTGATATCCGCGACTGTCACCCGTCGGTAGTCTCAGTCGCAGCTTGAATATAGTCTGTTAACCTAACCTGACCTTACCTTACTTACCTCGATTCAATTAAACCATGTGTGCCCTTTTTTTCATTCTATCATACTCTTTTCGCTTTGTATTTCAATAGCCGCCCCCGCCGAGCGATCCCGCGGCGGCGGCGGCCGGCGCCGGCCGGCTGTGCACCCTCGGTGACGTCATCCCGCCACCTGCGCAGAAAAGCTGCGCACTGGGATGATTCTACCTGGTATATACTGCCTTGGGAGTACCCACACTGTGTAACTGGCATGTGTAACTGGCGGCCCCCTATTGCGCTCTCCGACCCGCTAAGGCGGAGTCGTTGAGAGCCAACGCCGACTGGCAGCCAAGGTGTTTACGCCTGTGGTCGCCGGGCGCCCCTCCCCAGCACGGGGCCGTCATTATCCCTTCCCTTTTACCTCCTACACATTAGATTAAACAACTGTAGGGTTTTTTTCCCCGCGCTCTTTGGCTTCAGCGCGGGGTTTTCCCCTTTGCAATAGGCGTCAGGTTTTTTTGTTATTTAGGACTTTTTCCCTGACCAATACACCCCACACCAGTACACTGACACCTTACACAAGTGTATGAATATGTGATGTAAATAAATGTTACCGTTTCTTCATCTGTGTTTTGTTCCGGCTTTTTCGGCACTTCGGCAAAAGTAAGTTCCCCCATTAGATTTGCTCACACACACTAAGGATAGGCTCCCACGTTGCTATTGCTTCCGGGTTCACATAAACCGGATTAACGTAAAACTTTGTTCCTGGCCAAAATTGCCAGATGTAATGACCCCCGGCTCCAGACTGGCTTTAGGCTGGCGGAGCAAAACAAAAAAGGGAGTACCCGACTCTTTAGTGCCCTGATATTGACATATACCGCCAACTGTGGTAGCTGAGTGCCACTGAACAAAAAGGATTTATAGGTACTAAAACATGGATACTACTTTTGTGCTGACCATAAGAATGAAAATTTAAGTGCGTCATTGCGTAATGCGTATGCTCACCTCCTTATGAGGTCAATGAATACTGTGCAAGTTCCTGCCGATCGGTGCACAGTTACCTGTACCTGTGTTGTCTGACACGTACCACGGTTATTGCACTGGTCAGTGCGCGGCTGTTATACTGACGCCGATGACATCAGGACCGCACGACCAGTCAAAGTACTAACTGACGATTCACAGGCTGAGAGTTTCAGTCACCCGAGATTGTCCGGCTTTCATGAAGATAGACCAACATCGTCTTTGGCATTGATTCCGGTCCGTCGGCAGGCTGTCCAGCATTTTGCATCAGAACTGCTTCACTTCAACCACTTACCGCGAGCCAACTGTAATGTCTTCATTTCTATATCAAGTATGCACAACGCATCTACGTTTGAGAAGCACGGCTCACATGTCTGAATTATGAAAAAATTGCACAAGTGCAACGCGCTGTATCGTGGAAATTGAAGGAATAGAAGGCACTCGTAAATAGATGCCTGATTAGTTGTTCCCTAAGCACCGACTGAAAGGACATTTTGATACAAGAAGGATGCCAATGAAATATTAAGAAAATGTTCTGATAAAAAGTGCACAGCAAAGGATGTCTTGTTGGCATTTTACACATTTTAACTGCCGCTTTTATCACTGAAATTTTTAATTACGGAGCGAGCGAAGCGAGCGTAGTCTTTCCTTATATTAACGGAAATTTCTGAGTATGAGCGGCCGGCCGTGCGGACGCTTTTGCGAGGCTTATATCTCAGCAACCAATTGACCGATTTACACGCGGTAATTTTTTGTAGGGTAGCTTCATTCCTTCTACCAAGTATTGGGCTATTCCCGATGCATGTGGGTGACCCCTTATGCACGTGCCACGTGCAAAACGAAGAGGTGTCAGTTTTGTAATTGTTGCAATATCTCGGTAACTACTTGGCCGATTGCGCTGAAAGTTGGCATGTAGGTAGGCACCCACTAGGCACTGCATATCCATGTGCCAGAGTTGGGGTGCTGCTGCACGTGCGCACGTGCAGGGGTCGTTTCCAGATCTCGAGAACGGCTGGACCGGTGGCGCTCAAATTTGGTACACGGTTAGGGACCAGTTAGTAGGGTGCCGTGCACAAGTCAGTTGGGACCCATTTAGCAGGTGCGCACGTGCAGGGTGCCGCTCCCAGATCTCGAGAACGGCTGGGCCGATTGTGCTCAAATTTGGCACATCGCTAGAAACCGGTCAGTAGGGTGCCGTGCACAAGTCAGTTGGAGGTACCCCCTCGAAATTTCGCACATGCAAGACTCACCCCCTCGCTCGCTCCGTTAGTCGCCCCAAAAGGCACTATACTGGTAATATATATTTTCTCATCTATGTCTTCACTTCCTTCTGTGTGGTCTGATACCACTAAAAATTACCAAGTGGAATGCCCAATGTATCATATTTGATACAAAATTTATTTCCGAAATTTGAACTGCGAAAAAGTATTTGACTCCAGATTTCGAACAAGGGACCTAAAATGAATCATATGTCACAAGGTGCTAATTTTAGGAACCGTGGAACTATGTGTGGGCATTAGAGGGTTAACAAAGCATTAAAGTATCTTAGTAATCATTTCCCACATTTTCTGAGCATCTAACATGACATACTGATACAGCAGTGCAGAGCAGCTTCAGAGAAACACTTTAAATACACAGACTCACACCAGCCACCCAATGAGCCAGTTCCTCAGTTGACTGTTTCCCTGGATGCAGCTTGGCAAGGTTAGCTAACTATTGGCAAGTTGAAGGTTAGCAGGTAAGATTGAGTTAGGGTGAGTACCTACCTACCTATAATTGGGTGCTACTGCTATGCAGGTCTTGGGTAGGCTGCAAATATGTGTAATGATTGAGGTTAGGTCAGCTGTCAGGTTATTCAGGTATGCTCATTGCTCAAGTCACATTTTTATGGACACTTGGCAAATCAAAAAACTAACATAACGTAATCTAAGCAAACCCGACTAAACCTACGCAACTGCTGTCTATAGGAACAAGCACCTATACCTACTTGTGCCTACATCTCCATGTCAAAGTAGAGTTCCTTGGTGGAAGACTACCCTCGGTACTTTTTATCCCAGCCCTGTGAAGAAAACTAATACTTCTAAGCTCTGAGTCACTGCTGGCCATCCACAGGAGAAACGCTGAGACTGAGAGCTTTGCCATTGTATATTGGACCAACAATCATTATCACGAATGACTATGAACACATTATATGATCACATCTAGAGTTGCAAATTTTCCCTACCGCACTACCGGCATGCCGGTAATTTTTCACTACCGCAGGTTTTTTCGTGGTATCTGGCATGTCTTGCCGGTAGCATGCCGGTATTTTTGATTTTGCACACAAAAAATTATCAGCATATGATTCAAACTTTGGACACTAAGAGGCTATTGGATTGTAATAACAGCAATCTTAGCCACTGCTAAATACATTTTGTGGTAGAGGTTCCATTGCTAAGGGTAGGGGACAGGGGTAACACATGAATCTCAGCATTTCACAGGTTTGGCTCTTATTAGAATTGTCCAGAATCTACTTGTGGTCTATCAAAGGAAGACAAAGAACACTCATTCATGTTGCAAAAGCACAACTAATTAGTAAGTATAATGGTAGGTAATGGGCATAATACAATAACTAAAATAAATAAATGTTCATGGCAAGATTCCCTAGGCAAAAGGCAGAATCAAAACAACACAAAACACATTGTTTGGAAACTGGCCTTGAGTCCTGAGATGTGGTCGGAGATACTCTACAAAGAATTTGACACTGAAAATCCAGCTGAAAAGGCAGGTGTTAGGTAGCCCTGAGCCTAACTTTGGTCCCAAAATGAAATGAAAATGAATAGTCCATAAACGTTCGTGAAAATAACTCAAGCATACGACCGTGTTTCGCCAGCGTCACGCTGTTTCCGACCGAATTTTAATTGATTGAGTCGAAATAGAAAAGTGCCGCCGCCCGTCCGGGAATCGAACCCCGGACTTACATGCTGGAAGGCAGCTGCGCTACCGATTGCGCCAGAGCGGAAGCATGTGGTCGGCGCTCCAATACCGTTGTAAATCAGATCTTGGTTAGGATATTACTGAAATTTTTATATGGAGAGAGAGGAAAAGTGTTTCTACGTATATAATTCATATGATTTCTTATATAGCATTTTAGATATTTAAGTACACTTCAAGCTAATATTTTATTTGCATAGCCTAAGAGATGTATTTATCAAAACTTGATCAAAATTTACGTTCCCTTTTTAGCCACGACCTTGATTTGTCGCATAGCAACGGGACACGCAACAATAGTGGTAAACAATTTCAGCAAAAGCAGCACTAAATGGATCACAAGCTCGAGTAATAGGTTTCGCTGTTGGGTTGACTATTCGAGAGGCGATCGTTTGAGTGAAATTTTGCACCTATTTGTGCGTATTATCTGCGCTCAATTGATTGTTAATCGTCTCAGTAAGCCCTGATGTGAATTTTTTTGCTCGACGGCTGATCATTGAAACTTTGCGCGGAGTTATTTGTTTGAGTAATTCGAGTCATTCGGGTAGGTACTTTACCTGCCGTGAGCTTGATTACTCATAAGTTGTCCAAAATCATCACCTACTGCCTGCACTTTTACCCAGCTAACTTAGACAGCCATGCCGCGTCATGATCGGGGCAGTGCTGCACGGGCGGCGAATGCTGCCGCTCAACGCCGGCGCCGCGAACGGATGGCTCAGGCCAGGCGGGAGGCGGAGGCACTCCGTAACGCCGAGCGGGAAAGACAGCGACGGGCTGCCTTCGCTGAGGCTGAGAGAGCAGCACACGCTGAACGTGAGCGACAGCGGCGGGCGGCCTTCGATGACGACGACAGAGCAGCGCACGCTGAACGTGAGCGACAGCGACGGGCTGACATGCCCATAGAGGTACGTGACGCGGAACGTGCGGCCGACGCGAGGGGCCACATGGAAGGGCGCCGCAGAGTCGACCGGGCCAATCGAGCCGCCTGTGACGCCGACTCTGTGCTGTCCGGTCGCCAGCCGGTGGCCAGGCTCGACACGGGGGCACGCGACACGGTATGTCCACACTGCGGCGCCCTCCTCTGGCGAGAGGAGCGGGCCACTCTGTGCTGTTCGGGGGGAAAAGTAAACCTCGATCCCCTGCCCGCCCCGCCACCGCTGCTCCGTGAGCTGTGGACGGGCGACACGCTGGAGGCACGCACATTCAGACAGCACTCCCGGCGCCTGAACACGGCGCTGTCACTGGCATCTATGATGACGAGAGAGGTGAGGCCGGCGGACGGTGGGTATGCACCATCAGTGATAATACAAGGTAGGTTGTATCACCGCGTCGGTCCGCTGCAGGCCAGAGACGGGGAGCGGCCGTCGTTCGCCCAGATTTATGTGAATGACCCGGACTGTGACGACCCAGCGGCCGAGGCCGCGCTGCGTCTAGGACACGTGCCGCTGCCCCGCGGCACCCGGGAGCCAGAGCGGGCGCGTCTACTGACGCTGCTCGAACAGCTGCAGGTCCTGCTGCGTCAGGTAAATCCCTATGTGCAGGACTTTATCCACGCCGCCGAGCTGCCGGAGGAGGAGGTTCAGCAGCAGAGACTGGTGGTAAGTGCCGACGCCCGCCCGGCTGACCAGCACCCCCGACGGTACAACCGCGCCGAGGGGTTCCGGGAGGTGGCCGTGCTGATGGACGAGGAGCCCGTCCACCAGGACATCGTGCTGCGTCGCCGTGCCGATGCCGAAGGTCCGTTCCTCCAGACGGTAAATGAGACGCACCGGGCATTTGAGGCTCTGCACTTTGTGCTCCTTCTGCCGTTCGGCACAGACGGCTGGCAGCCCGACCTACGGCAAGCGGTGGCAAACGGGCGCGGGGACGTGAGGGGCGTGTCGCTGATGCAGTACTACGCTCATCGGCTCCAGCTGCGGCCCGACCTCGATGACTCACTGTTCCGCGCAGGACGCCTGTTTCAGGAGTACGTGTGCATGGCGTTTGCGCGCGTAGAGACCCAGCGTCTGCTGTACCTGGCTCGGAACCAGGCCGGCCTGCGTGCCGAGCTGTACCAGCGCCTACAGGACGCGCTGCCGGGGGACGCCGAAAGGGAGCTGGCCGGCGGAGACCGCGTCGGTCAGCGTGTCATCCTGCCGGCCTCCTTCACCGGCGGGCCCCGGTACTACCAACGCAGGTAAGCTATTTACGAGCGCATTGCATTGTTGCTTATTATGTTCAAATCAGTTGTTGAATTCGATGATTAACCCGTGCCCTGCCGGGGAATAGGGAGCGTTTGAACAGCCTACTGCGGTTTTGGGGGAGGGTGGGGGGGGGGGGGGTGAAAACACCCTTTCTAATTCGGCTCCTGGGCCACGTGTAGGCGGTGTTTGAAAGAGCGTCGAAAAAGTGACGTAATTACTTCGGTCACTTTTTTGGTCAGGTCACCAGAGGTCATAAACTACCAAATTTCGCCGATTTTCAGGTCGGAAGTCGACAATTGTAAGCAGACCGGCGCACAACTCGGAAGCCAATAAAGCAAAGTGCCCCGAAAAAGCACATCTGATAGTCCTATTAACGCTCTTTCAAGTAATTCCTCAGTTTTGACTAAACGTGAACAGTTTTGCCTTCAGGGAGCAAAACCACCAAAATAGGCGATTTTTTTTTTAGCGGAAACAGTTTCGGTCGCAAAATTGACCTGACCTTAGGTCACCGACATCAAATGCCTACATATATGTTTTTTAATTAATGATGATTGCTCTTATCAACCGCTGAACTTTTTTTTTAAAGAGAATGGGTCACCCGGTGCAGCCATTGCAGGCATCAAACCTTTTTTAGAGTCACTTGACGTGACCTGGTGACCAGTAGCGGCGGAACACCTTCAGTTAAGGGGGGGGGGGGGCACTGCTGACTTTTGGTCCCATTCTTTCCATGCAACGCCCATAGGGCTAATGTTAAAATGTCAAAATCAAAGGGGGCACGGTGCCCCGATGCCCTCCCCGTTCCGCCGCCTATGCTGGTGACCTGGCCTCGAGTAACCTTGGTCTGAGCTTTTCACAACATATGCAGGAAATATGCATTATGAGGTGTGCCAAAATGGTGGCAGCAATTTTTGAGATATTCACGAAAAACCGCAGCGGACTTTGCTTTATTGGCTTCCGAGTTGTGCGCCGGTCTGCTTACAATTGTCGACTTTCGACCTGAAAATCGGCGAAATTTGGTAGTTTATGACCTCTGGTGACCTGACCAAAAAAGTGACCGAAGTAATTACGTCACTTTTTCGACGCTCTTTCAAACACCGCCTACACGTGGCCCAGGAGCCGAATTAGAAAGGGTGTTTTCACCCCCCCCCCCCCACCCTCCCCCAAAACCGCAGTAGGCTGTTCAAACGCTCCCTATTCCCCGGCAGGGCACGGGTTAATCATCGAATTCAACAACTGATTTGAACATAATAAGCAACAATGCAATGCGCTCGTAAATAGCTTACCTGCGTTGGTAGTACCGGGGCCCGCCGGTGAAGGAGGCCGGCAGGATGACACGCTGACCGACGCGGTCTCCGCCGGCCAGCTCCCTTTCGGCGTCCCCCGGCAGCGCGTCCTGTAGGCGCTGGTACAGCTCGGCACGCAGGCCGGCCTGGTTCCGAGCCAGGTACAGCAGACGCTGGGTCTCTACGCGCGCAAACGCCATGCACACGTACTCCTGAAACAGGCGTCCTGCGCGGAACAGTGAGTCATCGAGGTCGGGCCGCAGCTGGAGCCGATGAGCGTAGTACTGCATCAGCGACACGCCCCTCACGTCCCCGCGCCCGTTTGCCACCGCTTGCCGTAGGTCGGGCTGCCAGCCGTCTGTGCCGAACGGCAGAAGGAGCACAAAGTGCAGAGCCTCAAATGCCCGGTGCGTCTCATTTACCGTCTGGAGGAACGGACCTTCGGCATCGGCACGGCGACGCAGCACGATGTCCTGGTGGACGGGCTCCTCGTCCATCAGCACGGCCACCTCCCGGAACCCCTCGGCGCGGTTGTACCGTCGGGGGTGCTGGTCAGCCGGGCGGGCGTCGGCACTTACCACCAGTCTCTGCTGCTGAACCTCCTCCTCCGGCAGCTCGGCGGCGTGGATAAAGTCCTGCACATAGGGATTTACCTGACGCAGCAGGACCTGCAGCTGTTCGAGCAGCGTCAGTAGACGCGCCCGCTCTGGCTCCCGGGTGCCGCGGGGCAGCGGCACGTGTCCTAGACGCAGCGCGGCCTCGGCCGCTGGGTCGTCACAGTCCGGGTCATTCACATAAATCTGGGCGAACGACGGCCGCTCCCCGTCTCTGGCCTGCAGCGGACCGACGCGGTGATACAACCTACCTTGTATTATCACTGATGGTGCATACCCACCGTCCGCCGGCCTCACCTCTCTCGTCATCATAGATGCCAGTGACAGCGCCGTGTTCAGGCGCCGGGAGTGCTGTCTGAATGTGCGTGCCTCCAGCGTGTCGCCCGTCCACAGCTCACGGAGCAGCGGTGGCGGGGCGGGCAGGGGATCGAGGTTTACTTTTCCCCCCGAACAGCACAGAGTGGCCCGCTCCTCTCGCCAGAGGAGGGCGCCGCAGTGTGGACATACCGTGTCGCGTGCCCCCGTGTCGAGCCTGGCCACCGGCTGGCGACCGGACAGCACAGAGTCGGCGTCACAGGCGGCTCGATTGGCCCGGTCGACTCTGCGGCGCCCTTCCATGTGGCCCCTCGCGTCGGCCGCACGTTCCGCGTCACGTACCTCTATGGGCATGTCAGCCCGTCGCTGTCGCTCACGTTCAGCGTGCGCTGCTCTGTCGTCGTCATCGAAGGCCGCCCGCCGCTGTCGCTCACGTTCAGCGTGTGCTGCTCTCTCAGCCTCAGCGAAGGCAGCCCGTCGCTGTCTTTCCCGCTCGGCGTTACGGAGTGCCTCCGCCTCCCGCCTGGCCTGAGCCATCCGTTCGCGGCGCCGGCGTTGAGCGGCAGCATTCGCCGCCCGTGCAGCACTGCCCCGATCATGACGCGGCATGGCTGTCTAAGTTAGCTGGGTAAAAGTGCAGGCAGTAGGTGATGATTTTGGACAACTTATGAGTAATCAAGCTCACGGCAGGTAAAGTACCTACCCGAATGACTCGAATTACTCAAACAAATAACTCCGCGCAAAGTTTCAATGATCAGCCGTCGAGCAAAAAAATTCACATCAGGGCTTACTGAGACGATTAACAATCAATTGAGCGCAGATAATACGCACAAATAGGTGCAAAATTTCACTCAAACGATCGCCTCTCGAATAGTCAACCCAACAGCGAAACCTATTACTCGAGCTTGTGATCCATTTAGTGCTGCTTTTGCTGAAATTGTTTACCACTATTGTTGCGTGTCCCGTTGCTATGCGACAAATCAAGGTCGTGGCTAAAAAGGGAACGTAAATTTTGATCAAGTTTTGATAAATACATCTCTTAGGCTATGCAAATAAAATATTAGCTTGAAGTGTACTTAAATATCTAAAATGCTATATAAGAAATCATATGAATTATATACGTAGAAACACTTTTCCTCTCTCTCCATATAAAAATTTCAGTAATATCCTAACCAAGATCTGATTTACAACGGTATTGGAGCGCCGACCACATGCTTCCGCTCTGGCGCAATCGGTAGCGCAGCTGCCTTCCAGCATGTAAGTCCGGGGTTCGATTCCCGGACGGGCGGCGGCACTTTTCTATTTCGACTCAATCAATTAAAATTCGGTCGGAAACAGCGTGACGCTGGCGAAACACGGTCGTATGCTTGAGTTATTTTCACGAACGTTTATGGACTTTTCGATAATATTTTGGGTGGATATTGGTCAGAAAAGAATGCGCTTTCCGAATACGCACGTTTCAAAGCCATTGATCAGCGTTTTCAATACGTTTTGATGTTGTAAATGACATGGCGTTCTGCGCGAAATAGATTTTCAAATTAATTTTTCATTATTAAGGAAATGGTACGGAGCATCAGTTTTTGTTTGCTATCCTCTGATTACACATACATTTGCCTGCAAAATAGCACCACACCGATTTCATTCCGTTAAGCCGTTTTCCAGGGGCATCGATTTTCCCGTCACAATGCACGAAATCGGTCATTTTTTCACAACCGGGGGTGCTGTCTTGCACGTGACGCGTGCTATACTATGAAACCATATCAATACGCTAGTTCCATCTCTCCTCTATCCATTGGTGGCAACCGCTTCTCGCTGCAATCACCCGTTGCAGAGATATCAAGCCGGAAAGCGAGCCGTGTCGGCCCGATTTTCGGCCGACCGCCGCTCTCGCCGACACCATGCTATCCCTATGAGAGCGCCCTTTTGCACGTGCTGACGGCGCACCCCTGGGCCGATCACCCCCAAATTTTAATACAAAGGCCGCCCACGCCCACAGATTCGGCATGCCAAATTTCAAGTCGCTACGCCGCGCCGTTCTCGCGCAATTAGACATAATAGGCATGACACACGCACGCACAGACAACTTATAATTCATAATATAGATAGATGTCGCAGCTATAGCGACACATGTAGTGCAAATGGTAGCAGACAGCAGTAGTTTCCCCTACCAAAGGGGTGGTTTTCTACCACGGATGCTCGTCGAGGTCGGAATTTCCAAATACGCCTCGCCGAAACATCACCATACCTAATACATTTTCATAGGTCTGTGGCGTCTTCTAGTCGGTTTTTCGCCGCATCTGCCTTGTAGGGGGTTTCGGGGTCACATGAATAGCGATCCTGCGGCGCTCTACACTCTTCTTCTTCTGCACTCTTCTGCAAGCCATCCAGCCCGCTGTCGGCCCGTGGCCGCACCGCTCTCGGAACTCGCGCCCACTGACCGGTGATCCTGACGATCAGCTGATCCAGCCGGCATGTCGTGGCCGTCAACATCGGGCCGCCGCCGCCGGTCGGCCCGGCGACCGCCCCGGGCAACGACCTGTCACGGCGCCTGACACGGGCGGCGCGAGCGGCCGCACCAGGGGCGGCAGAGGCGGCGGCAGGAGGCGCGGCCGGCGGGGCGGAGTAGACTGGCGGCGGCACGGCGACGTGAGTGCGCAACAGCTCATTATTGGTCACCTGAACATCCAGTCGTTGAAGCCCAAGATGCCCGAGCTCTGCAGCGACATCGACCGAACGTACGGCTTTGATGTCCTAGCCCTTGCTGAAACCTGGTTGACACCGAACGTACCTGACCGTCTTCTCCCGGTGAGCGGATATAAACTGTTTCGCTGCGACCGCCCGAGCCGTTCGCACTTGCCGAAGGGTAAGGGCGGTGTCGCTGTGCTGGTTCGAGACAGCTTTAAAGGGACTATCCCACCTTCTAAAATGTTGTTAAAACCAGTTAAATTGTGCCCGACTTTATAGATTGGATGACCAGGAACACGGTTCTGGCATTTGTTTTTCATTAAACATCTTAGGCTTCCCATATTCCAAACACAAACTTTCAAATATGTGACGTCACAGCCCAAAATTACCTCCTTCCCCAGGCCACATTACTGTCATAAAGCTGATTCTTTTTACTCTGCAGGCACCACAACAAAGTTCAGACCAAGTTTTAAGCGATTTTTCAACGAACAAACCCATTTAAATCAGAATGACTAAACGAGGTGACGTCACACTAACGGTCGCTCCATGTTGAAGATAGGGCCTTGTACAAGGCCCATTTTCAAATGAAGGGAACGAATTTCTTCAACACCAAGACGCCGCGGGGGTTGCAACCTAGATAAATAGTGGTTCCTGAACCTCGCCGCAAACTTGGCTATCTCAACTCAAACCCCATGTTAAAGGTGGGATAGTCCCTTTAAGTGTGAGCAGCTGAAGACGCCTTTCACCGGTGATGTTAACACGAACCTTGAGATTGTTTGGGTTTTGGTGCACGTCAGTAAACGTCAGTCGCTATTGGTTGCATCAGCCTACAGAGTGCCTTCAAACAACACACAGCAAGTGTCTGCCGATCTAGAGTCACTTGAGAACCAGATGCAGTTTATGCTTGCCAATTACCCTCGCTCCACCCTTGTTATTGCCGGAGATTTCAACTGTTGTTTACTTAAGGCCAGGAGTAGTGCCCGCGAACGCATGTTGCCCGACCTGTTTGACACTTACGGACTGACCATAGCTAACCGTGATCGTCCCACCTACCGACCTGCCGGTTCTCTTCTCGATATTGTTGCCACGAACCGCCCGGACCTTGTGCGCAGAGCCGGCGTGACCCGGTGTCACTTCGGAGGTCCACACGACTTTACCCGCGTTATTCTGGAGCGGCAGGGTCCCCCCGGCAGTGTAAACCAGCAGAGAGTCGAGCGGCGCTGTTTCGGTCGTGTTGATGTTGCTGCCTTCAATCGCCAGCTGTTTGATTGTGATTGGTCCGGTGTGTACCTGTCTGACAGCCCCGCACTGAAATGGCATGCCTTCTGTGAACTGTTCACGCGACAGCTGGATACCGTAGCCCCAGTTCGCCGGGTGACAGTCCGACCGGCAGCTACTCCCCCGGTATCGCCTGATACACAGGAGCTGCTCAGGCTGCGGCGCGCGGCTCTGACACGCGGCTCCCGGGACGAGTATCGCGAGGTGAATAGGCTGTGTAAGGCTGCGATTCGAGGCGACTGTCGAGCCTTCTATCAGCAGCAGATTAACCGTGGAGGGTGGCACAGTCTGTGGCGTGTTCTACAGCCCGTGATAGGACGCAAGCAGCAACATGCCGACCCACCTGCGGTCACGCCCGACGCACTAAATGACTACTATGTCACAATAGGACCTGCCACAGCCGCTGCCGTGCCGTGTCCCGCCGCTCCGGTTCCTGTCAGGCTGCCGCGCGTTACCTCAGGCACGTTCAAGGTCCAACCCACCGATATTGACACACTGTACTCCACACTCTTGAGTATGAAACCGTCAACGGCCACCGGAGTTGACGGTGTTAGTGTTAGCATGTTGCAGACGTTTTTTCCCGGCATTGGCCATGCTATTCTCGACATCGTGAACTCCAGTTTATCGACTGGTCTCATTCCACCTGGATGGAAGCACGCGATAGTGACACCAATACCGAAAGGCAAAGCAGGGAACACGCCAGCAGACACGCGACCTATTTCCATTTTACCAGGCATAATGAAAATAGTTGAGCGCATAGTTCAAACCCAGCTGATCGACTACCTATCCGAGCATTCTCTGCTGGCAGCCGAACAACACGGGTACAGGAGACTGTACTCCACTGAGACGGCCCTCAACGTCATTACTGACCGCATTCTTCAGTCCATGGACAACGGTGAAATTTCAATTTTGGTCTTACTGGATCTTTCAAAATGTTTTAATGTCGTGTCTCACCAAAAACTCCTGCAAAAACTTAGCCTATACGGTATCGACACCGACTGGTTCGCTAACTATTTGGCTGGGCATGTGCAACAGGTCAGAGTCCGCGCCGCTGACGGCTCCAGTATCACCTCCCGACCGAGAGAAAACACCATTGGTGTTTTCCAGGGAGGTAGTCTCAGTTGTGCCTTGTACATGCTTTTTGCTAACGATCTCAGTCTGCACATGCCCGACGGAGTCACCATAGTACAGTTTGCAGATGACACTCAAATTTTGGTCACTGGAAAGAAACGGGATTTGGATTGTATCATTTCACGCACTGAGGCCGCACTCGACGCCGCCTACCGATGGTTTTGCCACAATGGCATGAAAGTTAACGCCGCCAAAACACAGATGCTGGTGTTGGGCACACCAGCAATGTTGCGTGGACTCCCGCCCGTCACTGTCAACTTTTGTGGTTCAACTGTAGTCGATGCAGGGACGGTGAAGAACCTCGGACTTTATCTCGACCGCCATCTGAACTATCAAGCTCACATCACCGCCATGGCATCAAAATGCACAGGAATTTTAATCGCTCTCAGTCATGCCCGCCACATGATGCCAGCAAACACACGTAAGGTAGTTGTTCAAGCCCTAGTCATATCGATCGTGCGGTATTGTATAAGCGTGTATGGGTCATGCGGTGTGACCCAGATGGCTCGTGTCCAGAAAATTCTCAATTTCTGTGCCAGAGTCGTCAGTGGCCGTAGACGCAGCGACCACATCTCTGACGTCATACAGCAGCTCGGCTGGCTGCGGGCAGACGAATTAGCCGAGTACCACACTATCTGCGCAGTCCACCGAGCCATCACATCGGGTACTCCTGAACATATCAGTGATACCATCGGTCCTGTAGCCCGCGACATACACGACCACAACACCCGAAACGCAGGGCTGATAACACAGCCACGGGCCCGAACAGAGACGGGGAGACGTCGACTATGTATTAGAGGAGTCGCGATGTTAAACGGTGCCGAGTTGAGCCCGTATATACCAGCGTTTCGCGCCAATGTGAAGCGTGTGATCATGTCGAGACGCCGAGTAGCTGTCTGAACCTGTTCCAGTCGCACGCTTGTTTGTGTTTGCCAGTGATATCTATGCCTACTCGTACTGTCTATATGTTCCCCGTTTTATCTGGTTTTACGTGTCTGGTGAAAAGCCACTTTTATTGTGGATCCTAGATGAATACACATCTGTATCTGTATCTGTATCTACCTCGAGCAAAATGCTACACGCTACGGTGGAGGCAGCCTTGCGTAGCATCGTAGGCGTCATCCTCTTCACACGGAACATCGTGCAGATCTCCTTCATGCCTTCCCACAGATCAGATGAGGGAAAGAGGGCTGATTCTGTCGTTTCTCTCACAAGGAGAGGCTTCGCCTTTTCAACGTAAAATTGCAAGGATTATTTCACGTCGGTCCAGCGTTGCCAGACCTTGGGATATTGCCCCTCAACCTTGGATCTCGGGATTTGGACCCCTGATCTTGGGACTTGAGCCAAACCTGCTAGGGTGAGGATAAATATTTGCTTACGAAATCTAAGCGGCGTTGCGGCATTAAAGGGACTATCCCACCTTCTAAAATGTTGTTAAAACCAGTTAAATTGTGCCCGACTTTATAGATTGGATGACCAGGAACACGGTTCTGGCATTTATTTTTCATTAAACATCTTAGGCTTCCCGTATTCCAAACACAAACTTTCAAATGTGACGTCACAGCCCAAAATTACCTCCTTCCTCAGGCCACATTACTGTCATAAAGCTTATTCTTTTTACTCTGTAGGCACCACAACAAAGTTCAGACCAAGTTTTAAGCGATTTTTCAACGAACAAACCCATTTAAATCAGAATGACTAAACGAGGTGTTGTCACACTAACGGTCGCTCCATGTTGAAGATAGGGCCTTGTACAAGGTGTCCCATAATTACCCGGACATTGTTAACCCTCTAGTGCCCCCGGTATCATATCTGTAAGTCAATTTGCAGAAAATTCGCCTGCTAATCATAGAGGTGAAAATTGTTGAAAACCCTGCAGTATCAGAAGTGGTACGACTTGGCAACCACCTGGTGGCAAAATTTTTAAGTAATGATATCTCAGTTTCCCACCAGGTGATTTTGAAGAGGGTCAGTTTGTCCTTTGCTGAAAGTCAATTTGAGATGCAAGTGTAAATTTAAGCATTTAGAAAACAAAAAATTAGTTATTTGGAAAGAAACTTGGTATACTGTGAGACAAATGTTCAACATATATCATAGTATGTTGCAAAACATCGCAGCTATTTCAGGGTCAAAGATATGGACCCCTATTTTTGGGGATACTAGATATGATACAGTGGGCATAGCACTCCAATATTTTCTATGAATTTTTCGCCGCTGCAACATACGGTGTGCCAATACCATAGTTTTCTCCGGTGATAAGCATTGCAATGGCCTGTGAGTCATTGCAAATGACGATGGTACAAGATGCATTAATTTGTGAAGTTCGCACCTCTTGCGCCAGATGCTCCAGACTATTCCGCTCCAGACTTAAAGGTAGACTGCCACCTTTTTTCCACAAAACGGTTTTCACTAGAGCTGAGCCACCTATGTCCCAGACTGAAGTCGGTTTTCCGAAATTCGAGCCCGTTTGCGAGAAATCGGAGACCAAAGTTCAGTTTGATGCCATTTTTTTTTTAGTCCAAGAAAACCGACATCTCTACTGTTTATCGATAACTTTGAAACATGAATTTTCTTATCTTTTGGTAAATATATGTCAAAACTTTTATTGTTTCGAGATCAGAGAAGAATTTTGGAGTGTCAAAATAAAAGTTAAACTTATATATTCAGTAGTTCATTTTTTCCAAAAAAAAGTGTGGGAAATGGGGTTTAACATGGGCCAGACCCATTCCAAATGAGCCATGATTTTTAAATGTTTTACGAACTTAAATGCAAAATAAATTAAACATGGCCAATTTCTTATGAAATCATATATTAGTAAATCATAAAATACCTTACTTTTTCAAATAAAATGTAATAATCTTATGACCTTGAAGTCTAGTGATGTGTAAACATTGTCGCTAGACATTAACCGATTGATAATTGTATGATAATCGACAATTTTTTTCGCGATTCACGTGATGATACTTTGTCAGGTGAATTCTAAAATTTTGTTTTGTCCAGGGAATAAATCATAGGCCGATCTGAGAAAACTTTTTTAAGGTGGCAGTCTTCCTTTAAAATATCATAACGATATTGGTACGCTTATGCCGCCTCTCATCCTTGTCAATCTTCTAACATCTAGCTCTCTATGAGTGGCCTTATTCCTCATACATCTCGACTTTTCTAACGCTCGTAGGAATATGGTTTTGCAACTGTTTGACGATGACAATAGTGAACCTTTTGATCTGCAGGACACTAGCAGACCATATCTTCTAAAACCACGTTAGGAATGACATGCTATCGATGACAAGCTTGTTGATTTCAAGGAACGATCATCCGTGCGAGCATTTATACTCGTGAAACCAAAAAATGAGACTTGATGTTAGGGACAGGAGGATTCAGCGGTCTCTTGCACAATTTCGATATTCCAACAGGGGTTGTGGACGGGCTTATTTATGTCTTGTGGGTCTATGTGTTAGCTGGGCATGGATGAAGACTTGCATTAGCAACCAGCCAGCATTTTTCATTCATATTGGAGAACGATTCACAATTTGTTGGCGATTCAGATCTCCTCCGTTCATCCCAGTAGTAAGAGATTGAATGTGGAGTGGAAAACTATATCGTCATCTTCAGAGGAAGCTCGCTAAACGGGCTCGCCATGAAGACAGACTCAGGACCGAAGGGCGTGGTTCCTTTGATTTTCTATCTAAGAAGTAGGCAACCATGCACTGCTGCCCGGTTCCAGCAGGTGCCTGACACCTGGCAAGCATTTTCACTGCCAGGTATGTCATTTGTTGTCATATATTGACATATGCCGCCAACTATGGTAGCTGAGTGTCACTAAACAAAAAGGATTATACTAAAACATGGATACTACTTTTGTACTGACCATAAGAATAAAAGTTACGGCATTGCGTAATGCGTATGCTCACCTCCATATGAGGTCAATGAACATTGTGCAAGTTCCTGCCGATCGGTACACAGTTACCTGTACCTTTGTTGTCTGACACGTACAACGGTTACTGCACTGGTCAGTGCGCGGCTGTTGTACTGACGCTGATGACATCGGGACCGCACGACCAGTCAAAGTAGTAACTGACGATTCACAGGCTGAGGGTTTCAGTCACCAGGGATTGTCCGGCTATCGTGAAGATAAACCAACATCGTCTTTGGCATTGATCCCGGTCCGTCGGCAGGCTGTCCAGCATTTTGCATCAGAACTGCTTCACTTCAACCACTTACCGCGAGCCAACTGTAATGTCTTCATTTCTATATCAAGTATGCATAACGCATCTACGTTTGAGAAGCATGGCCCACATGTCTGAATTATGAAAAAATTGCACAAGTGCAACGCGCTGTATCGTGGAAATTGAAGGAATAGAAGGCACTCGTAAATAGATGCCTATGATTAGCGTTGTTCCCTAAGCAGTAAGCACCGACTGAAAGGACATTTTGATACAAGAAGAATGCCAATGAAATATTAAGAAAATGTTCTGATAAAAGGTGCACAGTAAAGGATGTCTTGTTGGCATTTTACAACGCGAAAAAATATTTGACATCAGATTTCGAACAAGGGACCCAAAATGAGTCATATGTCACAAGGTGTTAATTTTTGGAACCGTGGAACTATGTGTGGGCATTAGAGGGTTAATTAGCGTATAAAATAAGGCAAACATGATTGCGCTTTTTTCTTTTTACCGTCCTATATAGTCAACCAGGGTGGCTGTGAAATAGCACATGCAATAGATACGTTTGCGGCTTGTTACAAGATCAGCCGACAATGATGGAAAATGCCAGCCATTGCTGGTCTCAGTTGTTTTACGGGTCTCCCGAAACTGGGTGTAGGCCTGTTTGCTTTGACCTCTTGCCGGAGGATAATACGATCATATAAAGATAAACTTGACATCAAAGTGTTCCCAGGCCATAAGGTATTATCCCCCAAAACAAAAATTTCTGCCTACGCCACTTTTGCTACGTTTTTTACATCTGGAGTGGAGAAGCTCCATGTCTGAACATTGCGCAACCTTTGGCTTCCAACAGATTTGGTTTCCAAAACAAACCCGTTCATGGCCATTTGGTTCACGGCATCCAGTTTTCGCACTGGTAGAATATTACCGCAGTAGTACCCTGTGCTAACGGTTGTCTTTGGGCCTGATATCAAGCCCAATGAGTGCACGGTGGCTCAAAATGTATCACAATTTGATTTTCGACGGGTGCCTGGCCGTCTCTGCTGTTGGGGCGTTGTAGCCATCTGACGTTCACACAAGCCTTTTTCGGGCGGTTCAAATGACATAATACCTTCGTTAGACCACAAAGAGTGCCTCAATATACTGTTTTGTTGTATATGTTATGTTTTTGGGATGAATTGTAGTGATTTGCGCTGCTTTTCCCGTAGTTCTCGCATATTTTTCTGGCGAAGGACCCTAAATTCCAAAATTTTGTCGAAGATAGTGGTGCAAAGTAGACTTATGTTTTGTAGATAATCCTGATCTATTGTTTAGCTAGTTTTTAAGTAGATCGGTGACGTTTGTTGTCTATGACAAGCAACCACTTGTTTGACAAATGACAACTGGTGCATGGCCCTTTTTGGCCGAGCCCAAGCTTGTCAATCAGGTTTATCTCTTGCTCTCTCTGGCTTCGTTAGCTGATATAATTGCGCTTTGCTCAATCCTAACTGCTTGCAGATGAGCTACTGAAGCTCTCCAGCAAAAACCATGCCGAAAGTTCGTTTACAAAGTTGAGAACGGGAGTTGATTCACCATGGTTGCCTATTAGTGGCTTAAGCTGAAAACGGAAAAGGACTACTCTTACTTGACTCTGGATGATAATTGATTCGAGTCGTTACCGGCCACCAAAAGCACAAAGTCCCCAATCTCGATAGCTAAGGGATATCTTATAAAAGTATGATGATTGTATATCATTAGAAGCAAGCACAGTCGTACTTTTAGCCAGAAAATAAATGTCCGGGTAATTCTGGGACACCCTGTACAAGGCCCATTTTCAAATGAAGGGAACGAATTTCTTCAACACCAAGAAGCCGCGGGGGTTGCAACCTAGATAGATAGTGGTTTCTGAACCTCGCCGCAAACTTGGCTATCTCAACTCAAACCCCATGTTAAAGGTGGGATAGTCCCTTTAACAGTGGTGTGCAGCGTGTATGCCGCATTAGTGTCATGCGGGGCAGCTGATGCAGATAGCGCAGGTGTAGTTACCTACCACCTACCTTGGTTGTTTTCTCTTTTGGCGGAAACACGGTCTCGACTTCCCCTCCTCGCTCGCCCAGGTGTCTGTGTCTGCCGATTCCTTCTTGCGTAGCTGAAAGACGCCCCGAGCGGAGGGGAAGGAGACTTGGGAAGGAATGGGTGACGGTGCACTGTAGGCCGGCAGCCTGAAAAAGCGCTAGAAATTCCCCCAAACTGATTGTCCGCAATATGAACAAAATAGGTATCATTTAATCCCAAATTGATCGAAGAATACGATTCCGATGCTAGTTTTGCCCTAAGGTCAAAATTGAGGTCGTCAGTTGTCACCAAACACAAGACAATTTAGACTCTCTATAGGCCACCACATTTACCGATTTTAATGATGAACTTTAGTGGTAATTTATTAGTTGAACGATCGTCGTTTTGAACGAAATTTCCTGTCAGACTAGTTCAGGGAACTGTTGTTCACTGTGCCAACATCATTCTGACATATTGCATCGCTTTTCTGCAAGATAAGCTAGCTGTTTGCAAGCAGCTGCAAGACGTAATTTAAAATCATATCCAATTTTTCAATTAGACTTTTATAAAAACGTTATTTCGAGCAGCTAAAAATGAACATTTCATACTAGCCTCTGATTACTCATCTTCTGTTCCATATAGGTGCTTTGCTGCTTTTCCCTGCTACTTTTCGAGATATACGCCAGTAAACCACATGATGTAGGGGCAATTGTCACCTCGCCGCTCTACTGAAGGCCCGGCGCTCTTTAAAACGCTGGAAGTTGTGAAAAACAAATGCTTATAATCTAAATGAAATATATGTCCCTGAGCTCAGAATAGATCAACGCACACAATGCTGTCAACATTTCTGGGCCAAACTAAAAAAATCAGTCATTATTAACCCCTAAACACAAGTCAGTGATAATCAACAACAACTTGCTCTTTAGTTAGACTTTTTGAGAAATGTTATTTCGAGCCGTTAAAAATGGCCATGCCATACAAACCACCAATCATCTTTCTGTCATGCCCTACTCGCAATTTTTGCTAATGCCTGCTACTCTTCGAGGTCACGTGACCTCACCATTAAAAGTGAATGGGGAAATAAGGAAACTGTTGTTTTTGCGCATGGAATGATTTCAAACTATCTCAAGCACACGGAATCGTGATTTCGTGCACTCCTTGCAAGATCCGATGCTTTACTTTTGCATTTTTGACCTTCCGTGACGTCATTTATGACGTCACACCGGTCATAGGAGTTTCTCGTCAATAATTCATGATCGAATTGAGCCAGCGACTTGGGAAAGCCACCAATGGACTCGGGAAGACCTCCCGAATCGAATGATATGCGATACGACCTCCTTCGATTAAGTTCGTGGCCTGATGGGCTCTGAACTGACCTTGACTCGAGGTCAATACCTTAAGTTGACCTCACCCGAACAAAAAGTACACCATTCGACGCGCCTGAGCCAGACGAACACGATGGTGCCAAAATCGCTGCTCTGCGGCCATTTTTTTGCGAAATTATTTGCCAAAAACCAAACCCTACCTTGGGCTTTTTGACATCACCTCAGAGGTTACCGGTTGACCTGGAACCTTAAAATCGGGTATCAATCGTTCCGCCTTGAAACGGCGCACACGCTTGTTTTTTCCGCGAGGCTCTAGCTCCATTAGGGGCGAAACGGCAAAAAGGGGTCGTACCAACCCTCCCCCCTCGGCCGGCCGAGGGGGTGGGGGGTCCGACAATAGGTCCGGCGAGGGTTAAGCAGCCCCACTTCGTTTTTAGCATGTTTGCTTGTCACTGAGATCAACAACTCAATCACAAATAATTTCTAGCACTTTTCCGGACCCCCGGCCCAGTGTGCGGTGGGGCGGTGGGTGGGTCTGTTAGGATCCTAGTTTTACTCTCGCTGATGCACGTTGGTGTGGAACTCGTTCGGCGTAGGAAGACTATGGTGGTGATGTTTGCCAGCGTTGCCTTTCTTTCACTGATTTGTTTTCTTGTTGGATTTTGCTGCTCACATATCGATTCACACATACATCACTCGCACTCAAGACTGAACAGTGAACATTCAACTCGACTAATGTACCCCGCGCCCTTGCCGACGGCTCGCCGGCGGGCACCCGACTCCGTCTCCCGGCCGGCCCGGGCGCGGCGCCGCGGCGCGGCCGTCCCGGTTACCTGACCCGGCCGGCCAAAGGTCGGACCGGCTCCGGCCGCCGCTGTCAGCCCGCGGCGGGCCCGGGGAGGGGTACTACACTACATTCTTCCATTGTCGTGGTAACATGCTTGGTGAGGGCAAACATTGGCATGATTTCTTTCCCATTAATATCAAAGTATTGCCTGATTATCTCGTCTAGTGCTGCCATCTGTCGAATGTTGTTCTCCCTAGTTGTTCTTCCTAGGGGTCGCCGCAGTCTGCCCCGACACTAATGTTCCGTGATTATCGCCGGCTCTAATACGGTCCCATTAGTGTCATGCGGGGCAGCTGATGCAGATAGCGCAGGTGTAGTTACCTACCACCTACCTTGGTTGTTTTCTCTTTTGGCGGAAACACGGTCGTGTTATGGGACGCGGCGAGGAACGGGCGAGACAAAATGGCGCCCGGCGCCGGGGGGGGGGGGGGTAATCTCCCCATGCACGCGGTGAAAGCCGTCGACAGACCTAGTTAGGTAGCAGGGAATGTCCAGTAACATACCTGCAGTTTTTGCTGGCGAGGGGCCATCGCGACCACAGTAGGATCCTAGTTTTACTCTCGCTGATGCACGTTGGTGTGGAACTCGTTCGGCGTAGGAAGACTATGGTGGTGATGTTTGCCAGCGTTGCCTTTCTTTCACTGATTTGTTTTCTTGTTGGATTTTGCTGCTCACATATCGATTCACACATACATCACTCGCACTCAAGACTGAACAGTGAACATTCAACTCGACTAATGTGCCCCGCGCCCTTGCCGACGGCTCGCCGGCGGGCACCCGACTCCGTCTCCCGGCCGGCCCGGGCGCGGCGCCGCGGCGCGGCCGTCCCGGTTACCTGACCCGGCCGGCCAAAGGTCGGACCGGCTCCGGCCGCCGTTGTCAGCCCGCGGCGGGCCCGGGGAGGGGTACTACACTACATTCTTCCATTGTCGTGGTAACATGCTTGGTGAGGGCAAACATTGGCATGATTTCTTTCCCATTAATATTAAAGTATTGCCTGATTATCTCGTCTAGTGCTGCCATCTGTCGAATGTTGTTCTCCCTAGTTGTTCTTCCTAGGGGTCGCCGCAGTCTGCCCCGCCGCAGTCTGCCCCGACACTAATGTTCCGTGATTATCGCCGGCTCTAATACGGTCCCATTCCTAGTAAAATGCGACCACTAAAATAAAGACACTGAACCGCAATATATAATCTGTTCTCAATGAATGACACAGAGGTGCACAAACCTTCCTACTTGCCTACAATGTAGGAGACAGGAAAGAGCCGAAGAGGGTAGCCGCGAGACAGATTTCAGTTTGTGTTTTCTGTACAAAAATGACTATAAAAACAGCTAACTGGTAGCAATTGGTCGGTACAATCAGCTGTCAACGGCATTTAGTCATTACATTTCTTTACGTGTCTTCAAAAACAGTTCCTACAAATCTCCTCCATGAGACACCCACGAGACAGTTCCCATTGGATTAACATTGTGTCTCATGAGACACCGTGTAGGTAAAATGTAGGATGAAAAATCAAAAACTGCGAAAGTGGTGGGCATGTTTCGAAAAACGGCGCACAAATTTTTGGGGCGCCTTAACAAAACTCCTGTTCGAAAATGGGTTCTGGTAAAGTTTCGTCAGCTGGTTTCCATAGCAACCGCCATTCGTGGGACAAGCTTTAGCTGACGCCATTTGCTAACGCGTTGCGTGGTAACCAGCTATCGGTGTCAGTTGAATTTGAAAGATAATTGTAACAGTGAACAGCTCGCTTCAGTTGCTGTACTGTGCTGTGGATGTGTGTCTTGTGCAGTGTAAGCAAAGTGTATAAGGACCTTCACATTATATTTTGTGATGTAATGGTGTGGTAATAGAAGGTTGTGAGCTCCAAGTGGAGTTAAGGAATTGCCAAAGAAATGAAAACTCTGCATGGGCCGGAAATCTGCAGCCTGCACTTCTATAAACTCTTCATAAGAGGTTCGTGGCAGGGGGCATTTTGGGGAGCGATTATGGAGGTGCTGGTAAGTAGGTAGGTACCCAACCTAATTGGCTTGATGAGAACTGAAACTGAAAGTCAAATGAATTGTGAAATTGCTTTAACTATCCTATCTGATCACTTCTACTTATTTTTTTCTAAATTTTCGATTCATTTTGATTGATAACGAACAACATTGAAAGATGCTAACATGCAGGTAACTACCTACCTAGCTCTAATGTACATAAATAGGTTCCTAATAATTTCCCTCAAAAGAATATATGGCTCTTCAATGTACTGGAGATTTAGTAATTGAAGGCATCTCACTTCATTTTGAACATTACCTAGGTATAACTTCCCTAAACTGCATGACAAATTTTCAATTTCCTTGTAACACCAATACCACAAACATTCATCTGGGCACAAGGCTCACAACATCAAATTATTCATGTTTTATAGACAGGTACCTATACAGCAAAAATGCAACAGATATGTGATTATTTTAAACATAGGCTTTGTGTTCAGTTGTGTATATAATTGTGTGGGTGGAAAATGTGTCATGAATTGTCTACAGGTCTGTGTAGAATTGTAATTAATATGATTATAGAAAAAGGAATGGTCAGTTAAGTAGTCAACATGTTTACTCAATAACAAGATATGCTGGCATGGAGTTTGCTCATGAGTTTGCTCAAAAACCTTTCAGTTAGTGTGGGAAACATTGCAATTTGAAGCATATGCTTATAAAACTGATTTGTAATGGGGTTTGTGAAGTTCTCCATAAATTTCACACCTAGCAATGTACCTACCTAATGCATTGCATTACTTTAAAAAGAGGGAGACCATACAAGTTGTCAGGTAGGTAGGCTTTGACATTGATTTCAAGATTTCAAGGTGATCTGTGCTTTTTGCTTATAACTTGTCCTCATTCTCTGACTAAAGGAGTGGCAATAAAATCTGACTTGTTCTATTTTCCTCTTGCCTTGCCATTTTTGACATAATCCTTGCCCAGGCTATATGTTGGTATGATGAAGGTCAATCAGATGACATATTTCAAATATTACAGTCATGATTTCAGTTGAATTTGCCTAACTTTATTTAAACAATATAAGATTACACATTGCATAGCTATACCTAACAGCAATATTTGAGCACCACTGGCATAGAAATTAATAGGTTGCAAAACATTACTCAGCAAGAAGAAATCAGTCATTGACAGTGGAGAAAACACATCTAGACTTGACAACAAATTACAATTGATTATTCTTCTACCATCATGTTGGCATAAGTAATAATTCAAATGAATACTTATTACTTAGTGCATTTTTCTAAAGATTTTAAGCACATGAGATCCATCCAAAGGCACAGACTCGGAACAAAGGCTGTGTTATAAACAAGGATATTGCACCTTTTTGGTATTTTAACATGTTGCTATATTCCGACATCCTAAGAAAAATAATATGGTAATCTGCCCTGCTTCATTTGATACGTATCGATGAGTAATTGGATGTTGCGGGAATGCAGTTAGTTTTCCGGCAGTTGTCTCCAGCAGCGACAAAATGCCCGCTTACTTTCTGTCAAACATTTGCTTTCATATGGCTAAGTACATTAATTTCACTTAGTCTAACTTTGTCTAGCAAATCTCCAGTTTTACTTCGGAAAAACCGGCAGCGTGTTCCACATTGGTGACCCCGCCAGGCGAGGCAGTTCCGTCGGCCGTCGATGTCCTTCGGTCATATAACCCCCAATAAAACTAGCGCGTCCAGGGGGATGCCGTCCCGGTTCTCCCCATGTATTATTCGCCAATCAGCTTAACACTACCAGTGACGTCACTGGTGGATCGCCAATCGGCCGGCCGGGCCGGTAGAAGGCCAAGCGCAGACGTTTTCAGAAAAGCGTAGGCCATATAGATACAGTCGTGGATGGAGTTTTTGCTGTAATTTGGCTCTGCAAGAGTGCCTCAGGGTACCAGGACCCGGATAAAGGTCATAGTGAACCGGTATCTGATAAAACCCGCTCACGGCGTAGCAGCCGACTTCGACCCTTCGCCCTCGTAAAGCACAAAAGTTTGCCGGTCATCAGTCCACCTGCATCTCCTCATCTGCTTACTGCCTATATCGACCAGTTACTGCAGCCGTTTTGGAGCTGCTCTCGGCCGATAACACGCCGGGCGTGCGCTAGCCGCCGGTGCTAAGCGCTAACCACTGAGTGCGCGTGGCCGACTGCCGCCCCGATGGCGCTGGCCCCCGGCACCGACACCCGCGCGGCGCCGCTGATCCATGGGGGGGGGGGCTGCTAATTAGTTGAGCCGGAATTGGGATAGAAGCCGGTACGGGATTGGGATAGCAACTCAGCGAGACTAAGGGACTGTGTTGTGCCTTCGGTAAGCCCCCAAAATCACCGGTGTAGTGCCCTCAGGGCCGCCGGTTTTAAAGCCTTTGGAGGCACTGGTGTGGGCACTCACAGGTAGGTACCGGTGTGAGGCCCTCAGAGGCATTGGTGCGGGGCCCCCGAGGTGCCGCTGTAGGCCCTCTGAGGTGCTAGTGTGTGGCCCTCAGAGGCGCCGGTGAGGGTCCTCACAGTTGCCATTGTGGGCCCTCAGAGACACTGCAGTGTGGGGTCATCACACTTGGGTGTGGGAGTTGGGACCCTTAGAGCTGCTGGCTCGAATCCTTTATAAGCCGACAGGGGCTCTCAGAGACCGACAAGGGGCCCTCAAGAGGTCTGCGGTATTTTCAGGAGCCCTGTGGAGTCCTTCGAGACCAGCAAGGTACTCTCAGACGCCGGTGGGGGCCATTAGAGTCGTCGGTGTGGGGCCCTCAAAAGTCACCGGTGAGTGGCCACTGGCTGTCCGATGCGAAGGTCCCGTCTGGGGCCGTTAGAGACCCCGGCGTTCATCCCTCAGAGCCGCCGATAAATATATGGCCAAAAAGCACTGATTTGGGCCTTTGGGACTTCATTCAGGGGTGCCGGTTGAACTCCGAGATGGCAGTGTGGGGCCCTCAGCTGGGCACCGGTTTGGGGCTTTCACAGACGCCGGTGAGGGCCCTCGCAGGCGCCGTTGTGGGGGCCTTCAACCATTGGTTTAGGGGGTCATCGCAGGCGTGTGTGGAACCCTTAGAGCTGCTGGTCCCTGATAGGCCGCTAAGGGCCCTCAGAGCCCGGCAAGTAGCCCTCAGAGGTCGCCAATAGGCCCTGAGAGGCCGGCAAGGGGCCCTCAAATGCCGACAAGGGACAATAAAAAGCCGGTGTGTGACTCTTATGGAGAGAAGTGTGGCTATTCGGAGCACATAAGGTGTTCTTTCGAGCCTTGTGGGGCCCTTCTGAGTCGAAAATGCCAGCGTGGACCCTCAGCCGCCAATTGGCGTCGCAGGGCCCCTCGGGCCCGAGAGGCCCCCTCATCCGATGGGGGCACGTGCCCCCTGCCCCCCCCTCCGGGTGCAAATAGAGAATGCAATCGGCGGTGCGGGACACAACAATTGCAATCGTTCCTTCCCCCATCGCGAGGTCGCCCATCCGACCCATATCCCAAGATTGTCAACCCTGGGGCTCGGGTCGGCAATGTATCGGCAAGGAAATCAGCTTTAGGTGGGTAAAAAAGTTATTAAGAGTCATTAGTTGTCGTTACGTTCAGTAATAACAACGATAAAGTGCCAAATGTACCCGACATACGGCTTTGAGCCGGGCGCCGCGCGGTCTCCTCCAGTGACGTCACGCTAATGCTTAGCGACCGGTCCATTGGAAATTGCGGGATGATTCTACCCCTCTTATACGGCCTTGAGCGCGTCGAACGATCGGCAGCATGGATGGTCTCACACCATCCATGGCAGGGACCGACCTCACAGAGCCACGCAGAAAACATGTATATCGGATTTATCTGCCTCTAAACTGTAATGTATGAATGCGTCGTGAAAATTTTACAAGACAGCTGAGGTTTGCTAAGCAAGAAAAAATAGACCAGGATCTGTATTAGCGAAGAGATTAGCGATGCACGTGAAATGTGTATAGATTGCAGCATAGATGTAGTCAGCGATGGATTATAAAAGGATTTAAAGCTGCTCCTTAAAGCCTACAGTCAAAACGTTTTCTGAACGTTAGTGGTCCTCAATATTATAGGTATTCCATAGCAATTTAATGGGCTTCGTCCCATTAGCAAATATTGCAAAATCGTCCTCAAATAATGTTTTCTTACCTAAATGAAGTAATGTTGATCCAGGAAAAAACTTGTTACACACTCCTTAAAGTTTCATATTCCTAAACAGAAACACTGATGTGCACCGTACACTGCAGCGTTACGTCACTTCACCTTCAGCCCGCCAAGTAGTAACTGCCCCACTAAACGGGAGAGGGACGCTATGGGACGGAAGATGGACGCCCGTCTGGTCCATGTGGAACTGAACCCTCATTGGATGAGAGGAATTAATTGAGCGTCCCGGTGGTTTTATGAGGGTAGTTCTTGACTTTCCAGTGTTTCCAGACACACTCAACAACCAGACCGCCTCACTCTAGTCTATTTATACACCACCAGTATGCATTTCAGGTGGAGGTGTACCAAGTCCTGCCTCGCACTTTGCCCAAATCAGCGCATACCGTATGTCTGTCGGCTTCTTAAAAAATGACGATATATCTGCGGATAGCTTCAGAAATAAAAACACTTTAGGAATAGCGTTTACGTCCTGTAAATATTAATAACTGTAATGCAAATAACCAGCTTTACTTGAAAGTGTAGATATGTTGGGATATACCTAAGGATGATCGGTGAGACAAACCAGAGCCATCGGAGACCGTGTAGGAGACAGGCTGGGCTATTTGTGCACCTCTGGAATGACAATGCACATTTTCAATGACAATTGCTGTTATCAGAAGATATTTACAATCATAGTACATTTTTGCCACCGACGCATGTTAAAAAAAGTTCAGTTAAATTTTTGTATAAAGGTGGCCTGCTGAAAGCCAGAAGCGCGATAGACGGTTAATTTCAGTCGACGCCAAAACTCGGAAATGCCTATCAAAACCCATGCATAAAAACACGGCGGTTAATTTCATTATACGGCAGTTTTCTTCTCTTCAAAAGCTCCCTGGTAAACAATGCGTTCGATGACTGAAACTTCAATAAAAGTCCGGTCATAGAAGCAGCTTGGAATAAAATAAATTGCGAAACAGGTTGACAGGTGAATTTTGAAAAGAACACAGCCTTATGTAATGACTTATCGTATGCATTTCAAAGAGATGGCTTAGCAGGTTACGCAGAAATTTAGAAGGCAGATTTCGAGGTACACTTAGTTCTCAAGAGCCAGTGAAAAGAAAAATTGAAGATGAACCTTACAAAACGGGAAGAACAGCACTGCCAGGAGCCAGTGTTTGTAGTAAGATCGACGTTTGTTATCATACCTTCATGAATATTGGATGTCAAAATATAGGAAAGAGGAGGGAACGCAACGACATTTTCCCACTTATGAGGACAAAGCATGTCTCCGCAACGCCTACTCCTCACTCGCAATTGCTTCGTAGCATGAATGTCTAATAAAAGTAGCAGACGTGTCTCGCATGTTTACCAGGAAATATCTGAGAAATGAGGGATGAATTTCAAGCAAAATACGACGTGGTAGACAATTTACAATTTGTATACGTGTACTGAAACCAAGTGGTAGATTAATTACATTATTCGCCCATCGTGTGTTAAAGTCCATTGGCAATAATTTTCATTATACGCCCAAAGCTGTACCCATTTGCTGCCCCCGCCCCCATCTTCCATGCCCCTCCTTGATGTCGAAGCCCAAAAGAGAACCCTTTCTCAGAGATGCGTTGGTGCTCGGTTCCAAAAATCTACTATAATAAATTTAATTACCCGTTCCGAATACTATACCAGCCATGATACGGTCGCTTTTCCTCAAGGATGTTTTCATTGAATGTGCTCGCAGGCTCGCACATTCAATGCGAAAATTGCACTCATTTCATTCGTGTTTCGGTGATTGTCGTCCAAAGGAAAACGGGCTTATTTGGTTGTCAACTCAAGATATCTAACCCGCGCCCCGCTGAGTGTCTCTTTGATTTCCACGCCCTGCTCGCGGGGGGGGGGTCAAACACTCCGCCTTTTTAACTCGGATCCTGGGTCACGTAGTGACAAGCAGTAATTGGCATTCGAGAGAACGTCCAAAATAAGGGCGAAAATACATAATTTAACCCGCGCCCCGCGGGGGGGGGGGGCAGAATCTGTCCCCCCTCCCGTTTTTCGCCAATAACTTCTAGACGTGTTACGCCAAACTTTCAGTACTTTATCATACATCAATTTGACACGTTCCCTGAAAATTTGAGCAAAATCCGTCGGAAATTTTTTGAGAAATTGACGTTTTAGTGACGTCATGTTCGCCATTTTCGCCTCAAAAACGGCAAAATTTCAAACGCCGCTAACATCTTCATTTTTAAAGGAATCAAGACGTAACAAAAAAAGGTTAGGTATACGTGATTCTACTTTTTCTATCAAATGGCTATCTCGGTTTTTTGAAAATTTTTGATTTTGGCCCAATTTTTTTTAAACTGACTTTTGGGAAAATATTTATAAAATCCAAAATTTTGAGTGTATCGAAAAAAAACGGAATATATGTCAAAGAAGTGGTCTATGTGCACTTACATACCAATTTTTAGAAGAATCGGTTCAAAAATGTGGAAGTTATTCAAAATTTTATGACGACACGACACACAAATTTTTTGAAAAAAAAATGATTTTTTTGGAAGTTCTAGACCTCGCACGGCAACAAAAATAGCACCATTCGATTCGCCGTGAAAACTGCATCAGATAGATACCTTTTTAGGCCTTAACAACCAACTTCAAAATTTGACCTCACTTGACCTGACCTTGACCGGACCTCGACCTGAAATTCATCCAGAGGTGGTCCATATCACTTATTGAGTGTGCTTATTGAATTCTATGAGTAAAATGACCCATAAAACATGTGTCGCACGTGCCCTATTCTATATTTTGTTTTTGGTGACCTGACCTGACCTGACCTTGACCTTGACCTTTGAATGACATTGTATGCAACGAATATTGTCTTGGTAGTCTAAGAACACGTTTTGGGCAATCAGTCTCAGTCCATTCTTCGGCAACTACGGTGCAAGGCCGATACTGAAGAAACTTGCATCTTGTACCCTTGACCTGACCTCTGACCTACTTAAGCAAAATAAAATTGGGCTCTTAAGATCCGCCTTGTTGAGAGCTTTCGATTGCCGTTTTCCCCGTCTTTCTACGACCATCGGTTCGGAAGTTAGACAGGGGGGGCAGAATCTGCCCCCCCCCCAGCAGGGCGCGTATGGCTGAATAGCCCAGCGGGGCGCGGGTTAACGGTTACTAACAGCGGCCGATGTCGGTCCGACGTCGGCTGGACCTCAGCAATAGATCTCGGTGGGACGTCGGCTGGACCTCGGCTGGACGTCGGTACATGCGGGGCCCGACATCCAGCCGACGTCACCCCGATGTTTGCCGACGTCGGGCCGACGTTGGCATGTTTACTGGGTACCCTGTAACTCGTCCAGGAAAAATGGGCGCTTTCCGCGTCGTTGGCGTACCCGTTGTTCTACATATATACCCTCCCAAGGACCACAGTTGCGGGTGAGACTAAATGCTTACTTCGAAATCTAAGCTGCGTTGCGGCATTGGCGGTTATGTGCGGCGTGTATGCCGCATGATTAGTAAGCGGCGACCACTAAATTAAAGACTCAAACTCTCCGACCGGTTTTCAATAAATAACACTGCATACCAAAAATGCCAACCGCTCTCGTCATAAGATATTTAGCTTTAAATAACTAGGTAATCTACATCATCATTTTGAACCAAATTAATACTTTCAACTTAACTCACTCATTCATTCCTTTGTTGGCTCCAAACAGTCTTTCGATTGTCTGGAAATCGTATGCTAAATCCCGGACCTGTATGCGACTGGTGCATATAAAGGCCGATATAAGAATTTGAATAGGCTTTGGCATGCGATTTCCTGGCTACCCAAAAAAGTCTGTTTCAGTCTTGCTATCAAAACATGACTTCGCCGGCACGGAGGGGGGGGGTTAATGCAACCCCCTAAGGTTTTTCGCGAATAGCTCGCTTAAAAAGCGGCTGATCGCGACGAAACTTTCAGTACCCTCGCATTGATCAATTTAACACCCACCCTGAAAATTTCATGACCCTGACCCAAATGACCTTTGACATGTGACCTACTTTCCGAGACCATGTTTGGCCGGAATCGCGATTCGGCGTATGTCGGCTCGCATTAGCCGCGTGTTTGCAAGCTTTTCGTGGTTTCAAACGTTCAAACATGTGATTTGATGTTGCTCCCATGCATAAGGGTGGATGTCAAGGCCACCTGAAGGTCAGGTCAGGTCATTGACCTTTGGTGACCTCGGTTCACTTTTTCGAGTTTTACATGTTTTTAGGCTAGTTTTTAGAGCTGATTTCGAGTTTAGCAACCATTTGAACATTTACGAAGTAGTTTTGGTGCATTCGTAACATGTTACGAAGCTGCAGAAGCGGTTGACACGTAGGTTACGAATACCCATCACGACCCCTACCGGTTGACCTGACCTGACCTGACCCGATGCTGGTCTAAATGCTTAAAGACATCATCTCCGATCAAAACTTACTCGATATTCGTGATCAGCACCCCGGAAAACCCCATGGCAGCCACACTACGACGTTCTAACAGGTCCCAATTTTCCCGCCTTTTGGGTCATTGACCTGGCCTGGAAGGTCAACCGATGACCTAGGACCTTAAAATTGGGTATCATCGGCTTCCTCTCGTCACGGGCAACACGCTCGTTTTTTCCGCGAAGCTCTAGCTTGATCAGGAGCGAAACGGCAAAGGGTTATACCTTATACGCACCTTATACGTTCGCGGCTGGAAAAACACCAATACGGGCGAGGGTCAAGTTGAAAGTATTAATTTGGTTCAAAACGATGATGTAGATAAGTTGGTTATTTAAATCTAAATATCCTATGACGAGAGCGATGGACATTTTTGGTATGCAGTGTTATCCATTGAAAACAGGTCAAAGCTATTCAGTTTTTAATTTAGTGGTCGCCGCTTACTAATCATGCGGCATACACGCCGCACATAACCGCCAATGCCGCAACGCAGCTTAGATTTCGAAGTAAGCATTTAGTCTCACCCCAGTTGCCACAATTGCCTCTTTCAATCTTAATGATTAACCCTAGAACGCCTAGGGGGGGGGGGGTTGTATCAACCCCCCCCCCCCCCTGAGGTTTTTTCGAAGTGCACGCTAAACGGCTTGTCGTAGCGGGCTGAAATTTTCAATACCCTCTGGGGCAACCTTTGCGCATCTTTTGCCAAAAAAAATTGATCGGGTCATGTCAGGTCACGGAGTTATGACGTCATAAGAGGTACAGCCTCCGGCCGGATTTTCACAAACTGAGTGCCAACGCCCGAGGTTTCCTGCCGGTGGTACGGACATCGGTTGATGGATCGTGATGAAACTTCCCATGCATGTTGGGGCAAGTATTGGCTATCATATGGTATAAGAAATTTGACCGGGTCAGGTCAGGTCACGGAGCTATGACGTCACAAGAGGAACAGCGTCCGGTACTATTTTTGAAAAGCGCCCGAACCACTATTTTGCTAATTCTTGTCACCTCAATGGGAATATGCAGCAATATTAGCTTCTATAGGGAGCAAATGGACCTCCCAAATCCAAAAATACAATCAGATTTCAAAAATTTAAATTTTGATTTTTCGAATTTCTGCCGCCGACTGTGACCTTGCCGACTTCCGGCGCTCCCAACGCGCCATTTTTAGAGCTAGGGAAACGAAATACATACCAAACGATAGAGAATTGATCAAGGAACACGATAGTGAAGGTTTCAAGTCGATATCTCCCACCGTTTTGCCGCAATCGCCGCCGAAAGTTGAAAAAGTCTATTTTTCCGAAAATTTGACCTTTGACCGGTCAAAAGTAGGTCAAATGTTGACCTAGGACCAAAAAATATACCACCAATCGCGAGATCTCGTTGAGAGCAATCCGTTGGTTTTTTCCGCTAAGCTCTACGACCTTCCGTTTCGAAACGCCAGGGGGGGTCGTAACAACCCCCCCCCCCCCCGGTCGTTCGTGTTATGAGAAATGGCCTGGTCGTGCGAGGGTTAAAGGGACTATCCCACCTTCTGAAATGTTGTTAAAACCAGTTAAATTGTGCCCGACTTTATAGATTGGATGACCAGGAACACGGTTCTGGCATTTATTTTTCATTAAACATCTTAGGCTTCCCATATTCCAAACACAAACTTTCAAATATGTGACGTCACAGCCCAAAATTACCTCCTTCCCCAGGCCACATTACTGTCATAAAGCTGATTCTTTTTACTCTGTAGGCACCACAACAAAGTTCAGACCAAGTTTTAAGCGATTTTTCAACGAACAAACCCATTTAAATCAGAATGACTAAACGAGGTGACGTCACACTAACGGTCGCTCCATGTTGAAGATAGGGCCTTGTACAAGGCCCATTTTCAAATGAAGGGAACGAATTTCTTCAACACCAAGAGGCCGCGGGGGTTGCAACCTAGATAGATAGTGGTTTCTGAACCTCGCCGCAAACTTGGCTATCTCAACTCAAACCCCATGTTAAAGGTGGGATAGTCCCTTTAATGGAATTTGCAATGACGTCAACAAAAAGTAGACTTCAAAATGATGATAAAATATAAATAGGGTAATTCAAATATTTGTCATACTCAAACGAATATTTATTATAAGAAAAATAATATTTTCAGCTAAAGACGTCATTTTATCAGCAAAACCAACAACTCGCGTAAGAAACATTGTGTTCAGTGTTTTCAACGTCATGTGCATGAACAGTGAGCAAGGTTTACGATGCCCAATAATGTAATTCCATTGGCTTCATTGATCAGCATTTTCTGCAGTAGCGTTCACTCACATAACAATTAGCACATATAAGCGCCAATTTTACATTATATTAAAGGGACACTCCCACCTTAACATTAGTTTTGAGTTGAGATAGCCAAATTGGTGGCCATGGCTTGCAAATACCGGTTTGGGCACTCACAACATCGACAAATGCTTTAATTCGGAGATATGGAATTTCAAACTTGCAGTTTTCGGATTCTAAGGGGCTAGTGCATTGGTATGCCCCCTTAGAATTTGTGACGTCAGCGGAGATCTAACGATTTTTAAATCTTTTACTAAAACGTTTGGTAGCACGCGGTGGTATATGCTGCTTTGCGCGCAACAAATGCCGCACTTTCAAATAAAGTCGCTAGGAACAGCGGAGATCCCAAAAGTAAACAAAAGTAAAAGTCTAATATCTTGAAAACCGGTGAATATTTTTCGATGAAATTTGGTAGATATTCGTTTTCGCTCTTTCTGAACCGAGCGACATCACTTTCGTGCCAATTCATTAACTTTTTTGAAGGTGGGAGGGTCCCTTTAATGGACTTGCCGAAAATCTCCAGACCAGGAAAACATCCAATCAAACTTCATTTAGATAACATTTTATGAAGATCTACCTGTCATTTCTCTTTTGAATTTCCTGAAAGAACTACGGAACGCCTGTCTTTAATAGCTGTAAGGTGCTCTCCTAATGACGCAGGCCCATGTCGTCCCCTGTCTCCCTGTGTGTCCAAGTGCACAGAAGATGTCACACGAAGGGGCGGAGTCGGGGGCGGAGCCTGGCGCAACGACCGCCATATTTGAATTTGTTTTATTAGAATGTATTCTATATTTTTGGTTTCAGTCAATTGGTATCGATATGGTTATGATCGGTTAGCTGTTATATAAGTGATTTATCAAGAAAAAACAAATATTCTGCTTGCAATTTCGATTTAAGTACGGCCCGCGCCTAGATTCGAACGCACGATCTTTGGATTACGGCGCAAGCATCCTAACCACTACCCTACCGCGGCGGCGTGGCGGCCGGCGGAAGGGAAGCTGCGGAGGCGTGGGGGCTTTTTTACGCATTTTTGGATAAACTAATGGGTATAGTGAAAAACGCTTCTTAGATGATTGGAAGAAAAATGTCTCGGCTTTCCGATGATGCACTTACGTTTTGTGCTAGCTTTAGCAGAGTTTGTTCTACAGCGCTTCAAAAATCGCCCATTTGCATAGGACTTAAACGGGACTTCAAGACTTGCCCCCAGATGACGTCACTAGCTGACGTCACGATCAGGTAGAATCGCCGGACGACCCTACCTAATATATAGAGCCTTGCTAATGACCAGGTAAGATTGATTTGAAAGGGACATGAATGCGACATTGGTGCATTTTCTGAAGTTGTCAAGCTGATGATGCTGGAAGGAACAATTGATATAGGTACAGTCATTTGTACCAGGTGCGCAAGTTCCCTTATTTATGATTGCAAATGATAAAACCATTTCAACTTCCAGGTTTGCATAGCAATAGGCTTCACCACTTCCATTATTGCTGGGCATCCTTTGGCATTATTTTCACAGGTTAGACTGCTTGTCAGAATGTAAGTTTAAGCATTTAATGTTTCATATTTCAGTATTTAAGATTGAGCTTGAAATCTCACAGCTGTGGCCACAGCCGTAGCCGTGCTCTTGGAAATATTTGCAGCCGCCCCGCCCCATAGCCGTGGGGATGCAGCCAGCCGCGGCTGCAGCCGGCCGGTGCAGACCCAGGTGGGTGACATCACGTGACCAGAAAATGGCGGTGAGGTTCAACGATTTTTTCTTCTTCTAAAACATTATGTAAATCCTATGGATTTTTGTCAGGGTGTTGCAAGGTGCCAAAAATCTTCATTTTACTGCCGGGGACATCTAATTTTCTTCCCTATCTCATAGAAGGATGAACAGAACTACGTATTCATCCCATAAAAACAAAAATAATTTTTGATGCACCACTCGAACGATGGCACATTCCAAGGGCAAGAAGGAGCCTCAGTTTTTGTTGTTACAAATACTGCGCAAACAATACATTTATTCGATATATATTCGAAAAACCGCTTACGGCTGCTTTTTCACGCTGAGTGACGTTAGCGCATCACGTTGAAGCCAATCAGCGCATTCCGTATCTTTATGAAAGTGCACTTTGAACAGCTAATAAGGAATGTGCATTGAGTCGCCCTTTTGGCTTTTCCCGCTTTTTTTCATCGAGTTTGAGTGCTGTTGGGGCGAATAATCTCGGAGATGATTCAGTCTTACATCTAAGGAGCAAATATGCCTTTTTGTTTTGTGCCTCAATGCAGTCATTCCAGCGCCAGGTCCCAGTCCAAGTGCTCCTTCTTCCGATTGCCCCGGGACGAGGGGGAGTTGAAGAAATGGACTACACTGATGAGGTTCGTCATGCGACATTGTGATATCTCCTTTTGTTTATTATCGTGATATTGCTGCTTTTATGACTTTTTAGATATGCAACCGTCACAGGCTCACACCATTTTGCTAAGTACCTGCTTGGGTAACTTCTAGGTGATTTCAGGACAATTTTTTTTAAGTACCTTACCTATTTCTTCATTGCGCAATTACTTGTCGGGAAAATGTTTGTCCCTGCAATTCTTTGTATCCATATTTTTCAGTCGGCACGTTTCTTTGTTTCTCAAATGGTACAATACCTTTTGTTGCAGTTAATCTTACCAAAAGTACAAATTTTGGCATTAGTAGAGCAGACGTCACGCAAAGGCCTTCCAACCAAAGATAGGCGCTGTAGGTTTGTAGGTTAGGCCAGGTTAGGTTATGTTTGTTTTCCGGTAAACAGGAGATCCTGAGTTCGGATCTCGGTGGTGCCTCCAGAACAGTGGGTGAAGGCGCTACCACCACCGGCGTTTAGGTTAGAAAGAAGCATCTCCGGGTATAGCGCCTCTCCTTAGCTGGAAAACCTTCGTGTGACGTCTGCTCCACTTGTACCTACCCAAATCTCTAGGTAGGTACATTTGGTTGTAAAAATTGCTGATTTTGCTTGGTGCTTGCTGGTGTGTATTTGTAGATTGGTTGATGTAGGAAGTCTGCTGGTGTGGAGATGCTGCTCTAGCTCGTTCGTCTTTTCATTTTCAACTGTTTGTTTCCACCCTTTGCTTAGCATTGCTGAGCAGGGCCCTGTTTCACTGCACGCTGCTACCCACATAACACATTCAGGTTCAAATGGAAATGCTGACAAAATTCTGTCCAAATGGAAATGCTGGCAAAATTGTTTAGATATTTCACTGACATTTCTAAATTCTTTTGAAAATGAGCACCAATGCCCAGCTGCGTTGAGTAGGTAACTACGGCTTGCCGTGAAGCAGGGCCATGCTGTCTGATTCATTTTCTGCTAATAGAACCAACTTTATTGCTTTGCTTTTTCACAGGAGACAAGATGCAAAGCCCAATGAGCATTCAAGAGTGTGCTCTTGTCATTTTAGGAATGGCAAGAAAGAAGCTGGTCCAACCCTATTTGCTTGGAATGACTTCAAGAGAAGGTAATCTTGTTGTTGTAACTAGCCTCATACTCATCACTTGTAAACTAGAATAATTCAATAATGGTAATGCTAAGGTGAAGGTCAAATTGAATGCTAATAATTTAATCCAAACAGCTTAACATTAAATGAGCTTCAAATTTTTAAATTCCTCTCATGTTCATGCACATATTGTCTTACGTTTGTCAGTTTCGAAATTGCATCAAGTTTAGATGATCCTTGGTCAGTCTGAAATGGAAATTCATGACTTCAATCATTTCATCAGATCTCAGATGTATCACAATACTCATTATGTTGCTACTTGCTACTTGCTCAGCTTCAAGTGGCCACGGCTTGACCTTCGCGTCATCACCCTGTATTCACGACTGCGAACCTTCATTCGACTGCGACATGCGGCGGGACTCCGACGGAACGACCACATTCAGATGCTGGCGGCCCGTCAGGCTCAGAAGCCATCTACATCCTCGAAGCCTGTGGTGGCGACTAAGCGACGCTTCTTGAAAGCTAAGCAGTTTGCACGCGGAGCATCCCACCTGTGAGCGGCTTCATTGCTGCTGACGTTTCCTGACGTTGGGCTGTGCGACGCTCTTGCCGGTCGCTGTACCTGGCCGTACTGCAGCCCACCTGGGGCTGGCGGCCGCCCTGCCGTGACGGTCGCACGCCGTTGTACCTGGCCGTACTGCAGGGCTGGCGGCCACCCTGCCGTGACGGTCGCACGCCGCTGTACCTGGCCGTACTGCAGCCCACCCGGAGCTGGCGGCCGCCCTGCCGTGACGGTCGCACGCCGCTGTACCTGGCCGTACTGCAGGGCTGGCGGTCACCCTGCCGTGACGGTCGCACGCCGCTGTACCTGGCCGTACTGCAGCCCACCCGGAGCTGGCGGCCGCCCTGCCGTGACGGTCGCACGCCGCTGTACCTGGCCGTACTGCAGGGCTGGCGGCCGCCCTGCCGTGACGGTCGCACGCCGCTGCACCCGGCCGTACTGCAACCCACCCGGAGCTGGTGTCGCAGATGCCAAGCTGCGAGATGACGGGGGTGAGTCGATCTGGAGCTGATAATGTTACTTTTTATATGACGTGTATAACGTATGTGTAGTTGCAAATGTATTTCGCTTTGCGTATACTCATTTCCGGAATGTGAACGTCGGCGTGACGCTTTCGTATGGCTCTTGATGGCTCATCATAGTGACTACATTTGTGATCAATTGTTAAGAGTACACGTTATTCATTTTTGCTCTTTTCTTCACCACTCACTAACATACATGTACGACCCCTCCCCCCCTCCCCCCTGTGGCAGGTTATCGGCCGTCGTCCAAACGGTGCGCGCGGGCCCTCATCTTGTCCGACGGCGCACCCACTTCGCGACTGGCTCCGACCTCGCTTGGCGTTGGTACAAGAGCTGCCGGGAGTCGCCCTGCGTCCTCGTCGGGGAGCCGAGATTCCGGGCGGGCCGACTCCAACGTTTCCACACGATATCGCTTTGATAGCCAGGTCTGGTTTGGATTTGTGAAGGGAACAGCTTGTATAGAAACCTGCTATTTTCCATGTGATTCAGAACGTCTTTATTGCGTACCTATTGCTTGTGGTCGGTCCGATTACTGATAATCGAGTTGGGACCAGACCGATGCATAGAGTTTTAACCGTATCGTTTGCTGTCTTTTCAATGATTATTTCTGTCAGCCCCCTCCAAAGTCATATGGCAGCATGGGCGTGACTTTTCCTACTAGCCCATAGGGTTGCGTGTTAAAATGCGACTTTTCGCGCTCGATTTTCAAGGTTTCGTAGTGTGGGCATCCGCACACAAAGTATGTCAAAAGATAGCTACAACATTTTTATTTCCATTTTTGGGACGAAAAGTTCAAGCCCATCCAACCGTTTTCGAGATATTCGTCTATATATGACCCCATGTTTTTGATACATCGGAAGGTCCTGTGTTCGAATCTCGGACAGATCAAAACTTTTATCGTTAATGTGCGGCAAACCATTGCTGCAAAGTAAAGTAGGGGTGAGCGCGCTGGTGATGGAGGGTTGTAAGTTGGTATACCTGACCTTTGATTCAAGCCGGATTTTGTGGCACCAACCTCATTTTCAGGTCAGGTCAGGTCACTGACCTATGACGTCATAAGTGAACCTCTGCACGGTCTAGAAAACGTCGTAACATAGCAACTCCATCAATTCAAGGAGATCTATCGCAGGTAGATGAAACTTACAGAACTTATCAAACTCCCTTATTCTCAAAAGCGTTAACTTCGGATTTCTCCTAAGGGTCACCTAACGTCAGGTCGGTCAGGTGCTCTGGCCATTATCCCGCGCACCGACGGGGGGGGGGCGGATATCCGCCCCCCCCTGAGGTTTTTCGCGGATAGCGGGAAAACCGCGGCGCGTAGCGCCGCGAAATTTGGTATGACTATTCTCTCATCAATTTTACACATGGTGTGCAAGTTTGAACCTCCTAACTTTTAAGGTCAGGTCACCAGGTCACTTTGAATGACCCAACCTCAAGTCACTTTTTTGCAACTTTGTCACCGTGCCAGAGCTACAGTAGATGTCGGAGGCCTTTGAAAGTCGCAGGATGTTATAAGGTCATTAGTAGCTACAATTTGTATATCTCGGAATTTTGATGTCGGTGACCTAAGGTCAGGTCAATTTCGCGACCTCCCCATTATAAGTCAATGGGGGAAAAATCAACTCCCTGTTTTTACCACTAAAACGGGTCGGAATGGCCCCATATACCATACATGACTTCACATACGATCAACCTTCACTACCTTGAGGTCTGTTTTGCTGTTGGGCAGCTGTAAGGTCATGTGACGTCATCAAAGGTCACCAAAGGTTTTTTGCCAATAACTCCTTACAGGAACAAGATACAGCCGCGCGGATGGTCTCATTGTGTTCAGCTCGTCAAGACGCATCGAATGATATACATGATGACCTCGAGGTCACGTGACCTGAGGTCAACCTTTGACCTTGACCTTTCGAGGTCAACATATATATCATTCGATGCGGATTGACGAGAGGATCACGATGATGCCCTTAGTTTGTTCCTATCTCGACTACTTCGAAAGTTATTCGAGAAAAACCCTCTCCATATCTAGCGCCGCCATTTTGACTTTTTCGACCCCTGTGACGTCATCTTTGACCTGACCTGAAAATGACCTTAGTAAAAATTGTAGACCTTGTCCGTGCGTATCCGATGCCGTTTACCGCTTGTCGCTATCTTGCTTCGTTCTCGAGATCTCAGGGGGGGGCGGTCATCCGCCCCCCCCCCCGTCGGTACTAAGTTGGCGCAGACCCCCGTCGGTGCGCGGGTTATAAGCCGATGGGGGGGGGGGGATATAGAGACAGTTATTTTGGCGCTGACAGTGATCTTAGACGGAAAAGACACAAATAGACTCAGAAAGACCTTCCGAATTGAATAACGTGCAACTTGACCTCATCATGAGGTAATGACCTGACCTGACATTGGACGGAGGTCAACATCCTAAATTGACCTCACCCATAGAAAAAGCATATCATTCGACGTGGCTAAGCATCACGAACACGATGGTGTCAAAATTGCAGCTGTGATACCATTTTAGGCGACTACCGAACAATCCACTTCCTGGTATGCCAATGCTTTTATTATCTAAAGACGATGAACACTGAACATTCTCATATATGCAAACATGCCACTTTGGGTTACAGAGTAAGTGGTTCCCAATCGTACCTACTTACTATACGTTCTACACATCACACTACCGCTCGTAAGTGCAATGCAAATAAGCTTTGGCTCGTTGGAAATAAACTTTGGCATTGGAAAATGTCACGGTATTACAAAACATTGACCACAATTAGATATCAGGTATCAATATCAGTAACATTCAGCTCATCCTCAACACATCACAATCAGACGGAGAACACTACGGTAAACCTCAAAGAGGCAATGAGGCCATGGTAGGCAATGAGGCATAGCTGCGAGCAGGATCTTCGATCTGAGAAAACATGAAGATGAAATTACATGCATCACACTTGCAATAAAAACAAACTCAAGTGATACTTATCTTTGAAAAATCAGGATGAAAGAACATGAACCTATTTGAAAACATAACAAGCATTATCAGAGGAATAGTTAATGCATGGTTATTTAAAAGACCTGTTGATATTAAGGTAGTGGATTGTTAACAGGATCTTAGAATGGTCGAGAGATGTTACCTTCAGAAGGGTTTCCTTTCGTGGTCACACATTATTGATGTTAACAAATGAACACTGGGTGGTGCACACCCTGAAAGTGACAGCTTCACACAAGCTGTTGTCTATGTTGAAAACTAGGCTTCCTTCCTGTTCAGATTAAGACAGTTGATGGCACCTTTGGTTAGCTTTGTTCAAGGAAGCATTCATTTTGCCAGTGTCGGTTCAGTTCACTTCAGTTCAGTTCATTGTATCGCGCTCGGTAGGGCAGCCTGGCTACATATAGGAATCTTGAGCCAGGCACAGCGTACATGTAGTAGTGCATGTCTTGTCCTGAAAAAGGATCAGAGATATATGGCTAAGGAAGTTATGAATGGAATTGACTCAGGCTGCTCTGAGGATGATTGACCACAAAGACATGGCTATTGTGAAAGCCCTGAAATAACTTATGAACTGGTGTGTTTTGAGTGAAGTGGAATATCAAGAACAACATTAAAAAAGAAAAAGTAAAAATTGACCTAAAAATTATTTTCCATGTTTAGTTTCAATCACCTAAATCTTAAGCATTTTCATACAAACTAAAATTACCAGGAAATTGCACAATTATCACTTACATGTGGCAACAAATGCTTCTTTCTACTTACTATCCACTTTCATGGATGCAGGATGCATGTGTTTTGATTTCATTATCAAAGCAACACAGTTGTACGAGATGCTTACACAAAGCATTATGTTATATGTTGATGTTATTCAGCGAGAGCCTGGGACAGTGATATTGTATTGTTAAGTTTGTTCAAAACCAATGTCCCAAAATTTGCCAGTTTTTGGGTGGGAAATGACATCCAACTGAAATCAATTTTCCACTTTCATCTCCAATTTTCAAGAACAATTTTTCACACTGAAATAAAATTTTGGGACACTGTTCACTGTTCATAAGTCATAACACCAGCTTCATTTCTTAGTAATGATAGCTTTCAGAAGACTTCAGTCTTCCTTCATCAGCCTGTCAGGGCTCTAAAAATTCATACAAACGAGTAGTGACCAACATAGAAAAGACAATACACAAATGTCGTACGAAAGCTGCCATTGCAAACAGATAAAGCCGGTGTACGCAATCTTTGCAATACGATTATACCAAATATGCTCACAGCTAAGTCGAAAGGTGTCACCATGCATCACAATTGATAAAATTCCTTGAAACTTCTTTTTTAAAACATTGTTACGCAACAGTGAAAGAATGAGAAAGCATGAGGCTGGCCCACCACCCAGTCAAGTACAGCAGTTTGCAAATTTGCACACAGTTACTCAGAAAGGCCTTTGTTCAAACAATTCCATGCATAATGAAGAGCCAATTTTTTAATGCACACGATAGTTATTAAATACTTAGCCAGCACAATTTGTAAGTCTTGTGTATAAATATGAAGCGCAATGTATTGAAACACGAGCGCCAGCTGCGCCGCGCTTCAGCGCAGCCATATCTTAGGATAATTTTCGGTATATAGTAAAAAGCTCCCAGTTCTAGTTGTTTTTCTAGATGATATAGTATAATTCTAGTATATACTAGGAAAAACTTTGGAGTACCCGACTCTTTAGTGCCCTGATTTCTGTAATCGGTCACGAGGCGAATCCTCGTTGAGCCTAATTTGTTCTCCAGTCTGTTAAGTCTGGTTTCCTTTATTGATGACTTTGTGATGTTGATGTGCCAAACCACATGCTGCATTAGATACCTATTCAACTTGAGAGTCAAATCAAAAACAAGTGATGCTTAACAGCTATACTACGGCTGGGAACGGCCCTTTGCGCTGTTTTGTCATGTTTGGTGTCAACATTTAAAGGAAGGGTGCCACCTTTTGGACATAACGCAGTTTTTACAAGATTAGCCTCACATGAACCTAAAAACCGGCTTCACTTACCTATGCTCGAGACGGTCAGCATTGAATCCGCACGTGAAGTTATCATTTGCGAGTTTTGCTGCCAGCATTCGGGCAGGCAAAAATCTTCAGCACTATTTCCTCGTCGTGTTAAGGGTATTTTATAAAACATGAAATCAGCAAAGGTATGTATAAAAGTTATACTTTTGAAGCATGTTTTATCATTTTGAAAGGGTATATTTTTTCTTTATGGTATACACTTAAGTTTTAAAATTTTAATTGGGAAGTTTTTCTAGTAAGTTGCATGAAGGGTGAAGGGTTCCATAGATCTCTTAAGCATTGTAAAGGAAAAACCTTTACTCGACTTATTTGATGTTCTTTTGACGTATCTTACTTAGTTCAACTTACTTACTACAACTTAGTTCAAATCATGTTATCTTCTTCCTTTTTATTTGTTCATCTTTTTGTCTCAGTTGCGCCATCAATGCAAATGGCAGAATGATATGTTGCCATGACAACAGGATATGCCAGCCGTCCTAGCTGCCACATCAAACGACCTTGAGTTGTAGTGGTGATATAAACAACGATATTTTTTTTGGCCAATGTATTAAATGCAATGTTTCGGTTTTTTGTATATTGTGGACGCGCTAACCACGTCTAAAAATTCAAATAAGTAAAATAGATTCATAGAACAAAAATTTCGGAAGGTGGCACCCTTCCTTTAACGAATAGTTGCCTCACATGCCTTCCATTCTCGGCTCGTCAGCCTTCACAGCTGACAGTCGATCGTTTTGTCCTGCAGAACGGCCTACGACGTTCCACGGCGCACGCCCACCCGGAGCTGGCGGCCGCCCTGCCGTGACGGTCGCACGCCGCTGTACCTGGCCGTACTGCAGCCCACCCGGAGCTGGCGGCCGCCCTGCCGTGACGGTCGCACGCCGCTGTACCTGGCCGTACTGCAGGGCTGGCGGCCGCCCTGCCGTGACGGTCGCACGCCGCTGCACCCGGCCGTACTGCAACCCACCCGGAGCTGGTGTCGCAGATGCCAAGCTGCGAGATGACGGGGGTGAGTCGATCTGGAGCTGATGTTACTTTTTATATGACGTGTATAACGCATGTGTAGTTGCAAATGTATTTCGCTTTGCGTATACTCATTTCCGGAATGTGAACGTCGGCGTGGCGCTTTCGTATGGCTCTTGATGGCTCATCATAGTGACTACATTTGTGATCAATTGTTAAGAGTACACGTTATTCATTTCTGCTCTTTTCTTCACCACTCACTAACATACATGTACGACCCCCCCCCCCCCTGTGGCAGGTTATCGGCCGTCGTCCAAACGGTGCGCGCGGGCCCTCATCTTGTCCGACGGCGCGCCCACTTCGCGACTGGCTCCGACCTCGCTTGGCGTTGGTACAAGAGCTGCCGGGAGTCGCCCTGCGTCCTCGTCGGGGAGCCGAGATTCCGGGTGGGCCGACTCCAACGTTTCCACACGATATCGCTTTGATAGCCAGGTTTCTTTCAATGATTATTTCTGTAATCGGTCACGAGGCGAATCCTCGTTGAGCCTAATTTGTTCTCCAGTGTGCCAAGTCTGGTTTGCTTTGTTGATGACTTTGTGGTGTGAACGTGCCAAACCACATGCTGTACTATTAAAGGGTGTCAAATAAAAAAACGAGTTATGCTTAACAGCTATATAAACTACGCCTGGAGTTTGCTCTGATATGAATTGCATTTTATCATTATGACCTAGCCAAATAACTTCAAGTTCAATGTATTTACGGACAATTCCAAGTGCTGGCTTACTGTTTGGTCCGAGTCAGAATACATAAGGGCACAAGGATAAAACAGGAGCACATCATGAAATAAAAATCACTTAAAATACAGTATATGTACAGTTGCCGACCATCGTCACACAATGCAGCTAAAGCCGACGCAGAAATTCGGCGCGGGTCCCAGAGCCAGTGACGGCCGGCGACAGGCGGTTCCAGGACGAGGCTGCCCGGTACGAGAAAACCCGGCGTGACGATGACAAGCGAAAGGCGGGCAGCTCAAGAGCGCCCGCCTCCGTCGACCGGGTAGTGCGCCTAGAGACGGCAGCACGTGAGGTGAACAGAGAGCGGACTGCGGCGGGGGCGCGCGGGTCTCTCAACGCCCTGTAGACGCCGACGCTGTCACGCCGCGCCACCAGTTCGTGGACGCCGCACCAGCCCAGCGAAGCCAGGGCCGGCGAGACACGGTCATACTTGCGCACCCCCGACACAACCCGCGCCCCGAAATTGACCACCTTCTGCACACGATGAAGGTGGCACGCAGCAGCCCCGCCCCAGACTGAGAGGCAGTATAGGATGTGTGAAAAGACATGACACTGGATAAGGAGTTTAAGGGTTTCGGGGTTGAGGTGATGACGAATTTTATACAGACACAAAAGGATGGAATTGCACTTTTTGACAACATTGGAGATGTGCTTTTCCCAGGAAAGAGTAGGATCTAGGGTTACACCCAGCATCTTCACAGAAGGCGAGGGTGTTAGTACATGGTTTGGCAAGTTAAGATGGAAGGAGGAGGTTTCCTTAGGGTTCTGGGATGTGCCGACAAGGAGCAGGGTGGTCTTGGATGGGTTCATTTTCAAGGAATTGTATGTGAAGTAGGAAAGGACAGCTAGGAGGGTGTCCTCCTGTCGGGCTTTAAGGACGGACAGATTGTTAGGATGAGCGGAGTCTAGCAGCTGGGTGTCGTCGGCATAGGACACTAGACGGTGGTGTAGTTTGAGTGGTGTAGTTGGAAAGTACTTAGCATAATACGTGGCCGCTGGCTTCGTTCCCCACGCTCGACGGCTCGCCGTTTTCAATGTTCGTCTGCGCACTGTACATCTGCAGCCCAGTAATCAATAAATGGCACAGGTACTCGCTTTTTGTTTTTTGTTTTCGGAAGTAGTACGTTGGAGATGGAGACTGACTGAACCTTATTGAACTTAACACCACAAGTTGTCATCCTGACATATCTAAGTACACTTTCAACTGATATGGAACATTTTACATTACAGGTATGGTAAGATGCCCCACTTTGGTTGTAACTTGGTGGAGTCTGGTTTGCATAGATAATGCATTAAATATTGTTTTGAGCCTTACTAGTCAAGTATTTAGGTTAGTCAGTATTCAGTAACATGGCCCTCGGAAAATAGCGTTGGATTGAGTACCATTGTAAAAAAGCTTTGGCATTTGGAAGTAAAATTGCCTTGCACAATAAATAAACAAACTGCAAAGAAAACCCCTGCTTTCATTGACCAGAGAGGCATTTGTACCAAAACAGCAAACAGAGTGCATACATCCCTACATTCATTATCTTGTTGAGCAACATTACTAGGATTTTATTGCATCAGCAGTATCACAGATGATCTAGAAGATAGAGAAATTCAATCAAAGAGCAAGCAAGACAGGTGAAGAAGACCTCGCAACTCGTATCCTACGAGGTACTATTGGTCTCAAGATAAGGGCCCAGGCGACCTTAAGTATGGATGTGGTGAATACCCTCGCCCTTGCCACAACTCGAGTGGGGGTGGCGCTGGGCCGCTGAGTGGAAGGAGGGGTACACTCAGCCCGAGCTGTGGCGAGGGCAAGGGTATTCACCACATCAAAACTGCAGGTCGACTGGGCCCTTATCTTGAGACCAATAGTAGAAGGTATAAGGTACGTACTTACTTACTCCCAATCAGCAGCAATGCATCACAATAAAGCCACGTCTACAATGTGAGCCATTTTTTTACATACCTATGAAATAGTATGGACATCTGAGAAACTCGGTGCCAGGGCATTTAGTGAATTTTATAATGCTTGTATCTTCTAATAGATCGGTAAGCATCAAAGTCATTTTGAACTGCTTCAGCTTTTGGAGAACAATAAACTAGTCTTGTTTACTGATGCTACTCAGATCCAAGACAACTGAGCAGTGAATCAGTGTCATTTTTATGACATATTGTTGAAGAAATGGCAAAAAACGTGTTTGGCTACTAAATCATCCCAATGATAATTTGAATTGCACTATTCAAACTTGCGCCAGCATTTTTTTAATAAAAGCAAGGACACAATTGTGTTATAAATAAGGGCGTCAGCATCAGTATCAGTATCAGTATCAGTGTACAATACAATACAAAATACATCAGCATGGGGCGTCTTACCTATTGTAGGCTTTTTACACGGTTTTCCCCCAAAGTATTAGTTAATTTTACTTGATCTGGAGCCACATCAACATACCCTAATAGTAATGCCACATAAATATTGCCTAAATGCAATGCCATCTATCCTAAATGTCTCTACGGCGCCAACGGCGCCGGCACCAAGGTTATTCCTTTTCGTCCGAGCGCTACACGGGGTTGGGAAAAGTTTCGCATGGGGTGCCAATTGAAAGAAAATGTCACGTGACTGGCGTCCCAACCTTATCTGTAAGAATCTTGTGCAGACCTCTAATTGGCGCCCAGCGAGGCCTTTGACAGTCTAGGCACTAGGCAGAGAGCGGCGTCGGCGCCAGCAGCAATATCCGTATTCCGTAACGGAGCGCGAGCCTCCACCGCGTTCGGCGTCTTATTTTTTTTTTTTATAAATTTAGTCCGAACTTTTTGATAGGAAGGATTCACAAGGACAGAGCCGCATATTTACGTCTGGACAACGAGTTGCGGGGAAAAGTGCTGATTTTGTTGCAGTTTTAGGAGCCGAAGATTAGGCTGGATTTTTGGGTTACTTTTTCGTTCCGATTCATGTATTTCATAGTGTTTGGTTTTTGAATATTTTAGTTCTTTCAGATAGATATTACTTACATTACAACTTTTGTAAACGTTTCATTTTTTATAAACCGACGTTCAGAGTCCTAAAAATACATCAGCACTACAATCATTGTAAACAAACAAATGCAGAGCACCACTTGGCTCTGTTCCAAGGCCATTTTTTAGTTTATCTGGTGGTTTTCTTACTCTTGTACGTCGTTCTGTTGGATGTTTTGAATCCCTTAAGATTGACTTAAGATTGACTTATCAATATCGATATCAAGTTGAACAAGTTATGAAACTTTGGTTGAGAAACGCAAGTTGATCGGGCTCATATATCAGCAAGAAAAAGTAAAATTAAAAGAGCTTATTGGCCAATAACAAGCTATAATATTGCAGACCTTGGAGCAATACTGAAGAGCATGCTGAGCAGGATCATGCCAGAAAATGTTGACTTATGAGTGCATGCCCCATATTGATGTATTGGTATGAATATTGAATGATAACTTACAACAGCAAGATAAATTAGTGCTAACTATCAAGTTAAAAATCTAGAATGAATGGACTTGGGCAGTATTACTATGCTTAGATGCTATGCAGATTGTAATGTGCATCAGGTACTCAGTGTCTGGCAAATGAAACATGCGATCATTCCATTGCTACTGGAGGAGAAAGCTTGGATCACTATATCCACTTTATGTTGATTTTGATGTTAATCATCACTGTATTTCTTGAAAAAAGGATTGTAGTAAAATATTCATTGTGACAATCCATGCAACGATGTGATCATATAATGTGTTCATAGTCATTCGTGATAGTGATTATTGGTCCAATATACACTGTAAAAAAATCTTACAAGCCCCTTGTAGGAAAACCGCTGGCGCAAAAATGAGCATGCAGCGACGTATAAAAATCGCCTCATATTTAGCTAGTAAGAGGGTACAAGCTTGTTTCGTTAGTAACTGACAAGCCCACGCCTCATAAACCGAGCACCCCCGTGTCAGCCCCTCGTTTCGTTATTCGGTACCTCGTTTGAAAACGAGGGCAAAACCAGCAGATCGGTACGCCGATCAGGCTCCTTAGCAGGACTCGCCTGGTAACCCAACCAGCTAGCGCCTGCTATTGCTGCCCAGTAGTAATACTAGCTCAATTGCGTCACCCCCCCCCCCTTCTCCCCAGCCGCCCCTCCGACAGCCACGACAGCGTGCCAGCCACGTTACAAAAAAAAAACATACACAAAAATAACGTTTATTACTTATTAGCATACGATACAAAATATCTAAAATATACATATTACAATATCATAGTGGAGTGGTGCAAAAGCTGATTCGAGTCACCACCAATAACATTCACAAAATAATACGGTTGCATGAGACACGATCGGGCACTTCCACGGGCTCTGACGCAACGGCACTTACAACAGGCGAGTGAGCAAGTTGATCCTGCCATGTCAGGTACATTGTGCACTGTGCAGTCCATCAAATATTTGCCATACTTCGCCGGATTCAAGCAAGTATTTTTTTTCTGGGCGAGGCTTACCAACAGAAATATCGCTGGCTTCCGGTATACCTTCATGCCTCAGTCTCCCACAACTTTAAGCAGCTCTGCAAACAGAAAAGAAAATTAACTGCTGATTTTAAAATATCAGTGAGGATGGCTTCCTATTATCTATATCAACTGACTTTTGTATAAGATAAATCAAGGTGAGGCAATATGTGTAGCTTACACATTTGGAAAAAAGGCTAGACAGCAACTGAAAGAAAGTCCGTCTTCCAATAGTCGGAATTCAAACCAAACAGTGGCCCACAACGGTCAAGGGATGAATTCTATGACGCAACATGTGTTCAGAATATTACAAAATAAATAAAATGTCGCCCATTGCTACGTAAATATCATACAATATAACGTACCTTCGAAATATCCCAGTCCGAGAACTTCACAACGCACCGTGCCACAACACAACCGCACCAACCGCCGGCAGCCGCAGAACTGAACAATGGCGGCCGGAAATGACGGCCCCGCGCCGGAAGTGAAGGACGCGTTTTAGAAGCAGTCTCAGACTCGTCGCTGCTCACCGTAGCAGGAATTTATGAGGCACTACCGAATCAAAGTCGTTTCGCCTCATTCGGCAACACGAAAACCCTACCAGGACTAGTCCGATGATGAGTTTCCGACTAGGTGGCGTGTGCGCAGGATTATATTTAAAGCACGTGCAGGGCGGTGCCTCATTAGCCGACATAATAATGATATGACACGATAATGAAACACGCATGTAACTAGCATGCAACAAGCTTCTGGCGGATTTACTTACCTATGAGACTATGTGTAGCTAGTTTTCCGACACAGCGCGAAATCTGTTGATAAGCAGGAAGGAGTGTTAGGGAAGCATTTAAGTTATTAGGTTACCGTTTGTAACCAATTGTTTCACGAGGCCACTCTTTAACTAACAACTCTCAGGCTGATAATGTCCCTATATATAACAGCAAGGTACAATGGACGACCGTGTAACCCACTCCTTGTCATAGAATTGGCTCGTGACATTTTTTTACAGTGTACAATGGCAAAGCTCTCAGTCTCAGTGTTCCTTCCTGTGGATGGCCAGTAGTGACTCAGAGCTTAGAAGTATTACTTTTCTTCACAGGGCTGGGATAAAAGTACTGAGGGTAATCTTCCACCAAGGAACTCTACTTTGACATGGTATGAGATGTAGGCACAAGTAGGTAGGTGGTTAGTTCCTATAGTCAGTAGTTGTGTAGGTTTAGTCGGGTTAGCTTAGATTAATTGTTAGTTTTTTAATTTGCCAAGTGTCCATAAAAATGTGACCTGAGCAATGAGCATACCTGACTATCCTGACAGCTGACCTAACCTCAATCATTACACATATTTGCAGCCTACCCAAGACCAGCATAGCATTAGCACCCAGTTATAGGTAGGTACTCACCCTAACTCAATCTTACCTGCTAACCTTCAACTTGCCAAAAGTTAGCTCACATTGCCAAGCTGCATTCAGGGAAACAGTCAACTGAGGAACTGGCTCATTGGGTGGCTGGTGTGAGTCTGTGCATTTAAAGTGTTTATTCTCTGAAGCTGCCCTGCACTGCTGTATGTCATGTTAGATGCTCAGAAAATGTGGGAAATGATTACTAAGGGGTGAGACTAAATGCTTACTTCGAAATCTAAGCTGTGTTGCGGTATTGGCGGTTATGTGCGGCGTGTATGCCGCATGATTAGTAAGCGGCGACCACTAAATTAAAGACTTAAACGCTCCAACCTGTTTTCAATGAATAACACTGCATACCAAAAATGCCAATCACTCTCGTCATAAGATATTTAGATTTAAATAACTAAGTTATCTGCATCATCATTTTGAACCAAATTAATGCCTTCAACTTAGTAGGTACTCACTCATTCCTTCCTTCGTTGGCTCCAAACAGTCTTTCGATTGTCTGGAAATCGTATGCCAAATCCCGCACCTGTATAATACGACTGGTGCATATATAAAGGCCGATGTAAGAATTTCAATAGGCTCTCGCATGCGATTTCCTGGCTACCCAAAAAGTCTGTTTCAGTCATGCTATCAAAACATGGTATGTCAGCCCTGTCACCAGCTTATGACTGCTCTACTTGCAGTGCCCCTGACCGTCACCGACTCCCTTCCCTCCTTAAAAGCCTAGTTTCCCACCATCATCTCTACTAGATTTAGGTGATGCTCCGACAAATTCACAAACAAGACCGAACTTGTTCGGAGTTCGGACTGTGAGTTAACCCTCGCCCTTTAGGGGGGGGGGGGGTCGAACGGACTCCCCTCGGTTTTTTCGCGAATAACTCGCGTAAAAAGCGGCCGATCACGACGTATCGTTTAGTACCCTCGCGTTGATCAATTTTACACCTACCCTGAAAATTTCATGACCCTGACGCAAATAACCTTTGACCTGTGACCTACTTTTCGAGACCATGTTTGGCCGGAACCGCGATTCAGCGTATGTCGGCTCGCATTAGCAGCGCGTTTGCAGTCTTTTCGTGGTTTCAAGCGTTCAAACATGTGATATGATGTTGCCCCCATGCATTAGGGTGGGTGTCAAGGTCACCTGAAGGTCAGGTCAGGTCATTGACCTTTGGTGACCTCGGTTCACTTTTTCGAGTTTGACATGTTTCTAGGCCAGTTTTTCGAGCTGAATTCGAATTTAGCAACCACATGAACGTTTACAAAGTAGTTTTGGTGCCTTCGTAACATGTTACGAGGCTGTCAGAGGCGGTTGACACCTACTACAAATACCCGGCAGGACCTCTACTGGTTGACCTGACCTGACCTGACCCGACCTGGCCTAAATGAATGAAGACATCATCTGTGATCAAAACTAGCGTGATATTCGTGATCAGCACCCCGGAAAACCCCATAGCAGCCACACTACGACGTTCTAACAGGTCCCAATTTTCCGCCTTTTGGGTCATTGACCTGACCTGGAAGGTCAACCGATGACCTAGGACCTTAAAATTGGGTATCATCGGCTTTCTCTCGTCACGGGCAACACGCTCGTTTTTTCCGCGAAGCTCTAGCTTGATCAGGAGCGAAACGGCAAGGGGTTATACCTTATGCGTTCGCGGCTGGAAAACACCAATACGGGCGAGGGTCAAGTTGAAAGTATTAATTTGGTTCAAAACGATGATGTAGATAAGTTAGTTATTTAAATCTAAATATCCTCTGACGAGAGCGATGGACATTTTTGGTATGCAGTGTTATCCATTGAAAACAGGTCAAAGCTATTGAGTTTTTAATTTAGTGGTCGCAGCTTACCTACTAATCATGCGGCATACACGCCGCACATAACCGCCAATGCCGCAACGCAGCTTAGATTTCGAAGTAAGCATTTAGTCTCACCACCCTTACTAAGCTACTTTAGTGCTTTGTTAAAGGGACTATCCCACCTTCTAAAATGTTGTTAAAACCAGTTAAATTGTGCCCGACTTTATAGATTGGATGACCAGGAACACGGTTCTGGCATTTATTTTTCATTAAACATCTTAGGCTTCCCATATTCCAAACACAAACTTTCAAATATGTGACGTCACAGCCCAAAATTACCTCCTTCCCCAGGCCACATTACTGTCATAAAGCTGATTCTTTTTACTCTGTAGGCACCACAACAAAGTTCAGACCAAGTTTTAAGCGATTTTTCAACGAACAAACCCATTTAAATCAGAATGACTAAGCGAGGTGACGTCACACTAACGGTCGCTCCATGTTGAAGATAGGGCCTTGTACAAGGCCCATTTTCAAATGAAGGGAACGAATTTCTTCAACACCAAGAGGCCGCGGGGGTTGCAACCTAGATAGATAGTGGTTTCTGAACCTCGCCGCAAACTTGGCTATCTCAACTCAAACCCCATGTTAAAGGTGGGATAGTCCCTTTAATGCTCGAGACATGAACAAGTACTGATCCTGCAGGGTACAGCTATGAGTTAGGTGCTAGGTGAGTATGTTATGTGAATGTGCTGTTCCCTGTTTGACCATAGTAAGTATACAAACAAGCACAGGGTCACAGTTATATTCAATCTCCACATAAACATACAACAAAAACGGCCATATAGCCTAACTCCGAAGTCCGAACACACCACAGATAACTTAAGCCTTTGCAGGCACAACAATGTTTTGAATAACAGGACAGGTATACAATATATCCTCTGTCCTTGGGGGATCTTGCTGCCAAGTTGAGGTACGATAACTGAACTTCAGGATTGATCAACCTTTTCTTAGCCACTGCTTATATACGAGAAAGACCAAATGCTTGTTTGTTATGATTTACAGGACATGTATATGTTGCAGGCACTTTAGAAAATCAGTCATTTTGTAAAATGCCTAGGCGTTTTGCAAAATGCCTGATTTTCCAGGCTTTTTGCAAAAAGCCTAGGCATTTTACAAAATGACTGACTCTCCAGTCATTTTGCAAAATGCCTAGGCATTTTACAAAATACCTACCGTAAAGTGGGGCTATTTGAGAAAGTGGGGCTATTTGAGACAGTGAGGTAGTGGTTTAGTAAAATAGCTGTAAAATGAAAACCGTTTGATATTTTTTTCGTCATTTTTGCTGAGGCTGATGTGGAATTTAACAGTGAATGACCTGAATAAGCTTTTTGAAAATTTCGAAAAGTTTTAAAAGAAATTTGGCATAAAACACGAAATACAGAAAACGCACAATTTAAGTGGCTCGAAAAGGGCCCCTACCTGCAGCTTAGCATAGTTGAAATTTTAGCAGCTTCGGCACGGCATCTATCGTTACTACCGTTTTACTTATAGGCTAAGCACATTTTCCATGAAAATATTTTACATTGTTAACGTTACTGCCGATTGCGTAACCCATTGTCTGAGAATCCCGATGATGCCCACCTGGTCAAACAACCGATATGCCAAATAGCTGATGATAATGGTGATGCGATTGCACCCGAGAAGACTTACCACCGTCTATTTGAAGTGCATCGAACGATCGACATGAGCAACACCCGTGAATCGGTCGTGGTCATAAACGTGCAGTGGGTTCATGTAAGTACCAAAAGTACCTACTAGGTACTTTTAGCAGCAAGCAATATTTACATGTTCGTAGTGTAACATAATCACCCTTTAGCTCGTGACCAGACTAGTTATTCTGATGAATATGTGCTTAAAATGTGCTTCATCAGTTACTGACTAAAGGCCGCCCCACACTGGACCTCGCATGCGGGTTGCGAGTTTGCGGGTTGCGAGTTTGGGGGCATAATACTAATTCATAGAGTGATTAGACCGTTCTTTATGGCAACTTCATGGATGCAGTGAAGCCGGTACACCTTCAGAAAATTACAAATAGTCGCAATACCAGCGCAACGAACCAAAATTCGGCTCCAACGAAAAACCCGCAAACCTCGCAGAACTCGCAAACCTCGCAGCGAGTAAAATCGAAAGTTGACTAAAAATCAACTATTGGAATGCGATGCAAGGTCGCTCGCAAGCTAAAAACATGCAGACTCGCCTGTTAGATGGTAGTGTGGGTCACTCAGCTTAGATTATATGATTTGAGCTTGAATAAACCCGAAAACCCAAAAACTCGCAACCCGCATGCGAGTTCCAGTGTGGGGCGGCCTTTAGTCGACAATCAGCACATCTCTGCCTTGGCCCTTGGTTGACCAAAAACACCTATGAAGATTACTTAACATATGAACGCACTGTTAGGTAAGCCTATGCAAGTACTTGATGTGGTAGGGTAACCGGCTAATTGATACAGCATGCAGCGATCGAGGAAAATCGGCATAAAATCAAAACCGCTTAACATTTTTCTGTTATTTTTTCGCATGAAGATGTGCAATTGAACAAGGAATCATGCAGATTATTCACTTAAATGTTTTAGGAAACCTTTTAGCTCGTTCAATTCATTACAGTGTGCTTCGTAAGGTAGCGAGCCTGTCTCAAATAGCTCCACCGACTTTCAGTATGTATGTTTTCACGCCACCAGGGTTATATACCAAAACTTTTTTTCAAAATTTTACTGTCCTTGACTTTGAAATGGTCCTTAATGATCATTCTGTCATTTTGAAAGTTTAGGGTTACATCATATTATGATAGCCTTAGCATATAGTGATGCAATTTTTACCCTACCGAAATGGAGCATCCTACGAAAAAGGAAAAGATTGAATACAAAGGAAAAAAACTGTCTTTGCAAAAATAATTTTTGTCAGAATGATCAAAATTTAATTTCCAATCGCATGGCGTTTAAAAATTATATCTAGCGTGATCGATTTTCTTCAATTTCTTCGTAGCTGGGGGGATCCAGAGCGTCGTAAGCCTCGTCGCAGCTGCGACGTGTCGCAAGTTGTGTAGTAAGTCGTTTTTGGAGGGATCAATTGATGTGTAGCGTTACTTAAGAAGTAAAGTCTATCGCAAAGTGCCTGATTTACGACACAACTTACGAATTTGAAATAGCAGTCGTAAGTTGTGTCGCAAGTTGATGTGGCCTTGAGGGAGAGGTCACAGGTCACAGGTCATTGGGGTCATGGTCACGAAATTTGCATGGTACGTGGAAAATTGTTAAAACTTGAGATCCTGAAAATTTCGTTGCAATCCGTTGCCGCTAACGCGAGTTATAAAGCAAGAACCAACGGTTCGTCTATGAGGCCTCAATCCGCGCCAGCGAGAGTGTTGAACATGGTGCATAATATGTTATATTCACATTTATTGGGGTATTCATTGATATGAAGTAGCCTAACACCATTCCAGCAACTACTGGCGAATCCAGAAAGGCGGTCTTGGACGTTGCGAGAGGCATCCCCCAAAAGATTCTCCAAATTCTAAAAGCGATGTGTCCCAGATGACCCCATGACCTCGAATTGATCTCTGTGATGACCCCAAGTTGACCTCTGTGACCTGACGTGTTCCAGATGACCTCCAATTGAGCTTTGTGATGACCCCAAGTTGACCTCTGTAACCTGACGTGTCCCAGATGACCTTCGTGACCTCCAATAGAGCTCTGTGATGACCCCAAGTTGACCTCTGTGACTTGACGTGTCCCAGATGACCTCCGTGACCTCCAATTGAGCTCTTTGATGACCTCAAGCTGACCTCTGTGACCTGGCGTGTCCCAGATGACCCCCAATTGAGCTCTGTGATGACCCCGAGTTGACCTCTGTAACTTGACGTGCCCCCAAGTTGCCTTCTGTGACCTGACGTGTCTCAGATTACTTCTGTGGTCTCCAATTGAGCTCTGTGATGACCCCAAGTTGACCTCCGTGACCTGAAGTGTCCCAGATGACCTCTGTAACTTCCAATTGTGACCTCAATCTCCAACTCTACTAACTCTCTGTGACCTCATACTCTCTTAACTCATTTCTTCTAAAGCATCGCTTCTAGATGCCCTATAGCGCCACAAATCTTCTGTGATCGATCCCAAAATTCATGGCAACTCACGTGAGCGTTAGCAACCACAAGTCACCCAGTTGAGACAAAGCTTCAGAATCAGAGAACATGCTTGAACTGGCTGTCTCATAAGCTCGCAAACCAGAAGGACGAATGTTCCTTTATGCTTGATAGAGTTTTCGACCCTACTGACGCTTACTACGGGATCAGCTGATCGTGTAGCCTTTTAAATTCTCGAGTAAAGCGGGTATTTAAACCTTGTCGCAGCTACGTTCTGTCGTATCCTCCGACAAACCCCTCTTTCCTCAACATCCCTCCTTTTTCGCTACGACACAACTTGCGACGGGACATGTGTCGTAACTTGCGACGTGTCGTAGATGGACTTGCGACGCCCTGGATCCCCCCGGCCTAAAACTGTCTCAAATAGCCCCACCCTTTGGGGCTATTTGAGACAGGCTTTAACTAACAAAATATCCTTAATCATTATTACTAGCTGAACCAAAATGCACCTATATGAAAGAGCTCACAGGGAACTACATTTTTGCAATTTACATGCTATAAGAAATATGAACCGTCTTAAAGGGAGAGGCCAAAAACTGTAAAATCCGTTTCAAATAGCCCCACTTTACGGTAGCCATTTTACAAAATGACTGAGCAGCGTGTTGTAGATACGAGTACCTAATTATATACGTTTTGGTAGCGTGTAGGACTAGGTGAACCGAGGAGTCCAGCATTATGACCAGAGGAGTCCAGCAGTGGGAAGTCCATACCTACCTCTATTTTGATAAGTGCAGGCCCGCGACATTTCCAACCCCCACGTCAGCGACGCTGCTGGATTTAAAATGATCGATCTGGAGCGTCAACAAACGACTGACCCTATGCCGGCCTGTATCTGTAAAACTATTAGAGGTCGCGAGGATTCGATCCCACACACTTAGGCGTTGTGTCTTCTGAAACCAACGCTCTCGTCCTACGCGAAGCGACCTGATGATTCTCCCGATGTGGAGCTTGATATTTTTAACTGGGACCATGCAAGTAGGTACTCAAAGCTGTCAAACAAAGACACAATCAAACAAAGACTACACTCATTCGCTTACATGTAATTGTACATCAGTGGTCGGCAGGTCCTCCGGGGTCGTGCCCCCTTTTTTGGCACCAGGCAGCGCCATTACCCCTACCTGCCAGGCCCCATTGGTGATACAACCAAGGTTAGTGAAATTCCATACTTTTCCGCGACTCTTTCATGAGTACCATATCTGCGAGAAACCACAGCCCCCCCCCCTGCGGTTTCTTGCAAATATCTCAAAAACGTTGAGCACCACCATTTTGTCACATTTTGTCATAATCTTTTTCTGCACATGTTGTGAAAATTTCAGACCAAAGTCGCTCAAAGTCAGGTCACCAGATCACGTCAAGTGACCTCACCTCAGTAAAGACTGTAACGCCTGTTGTAGCTATACATAGTGACAGATCTCTTTCAAACTTTCAGGAATTGATAATTACAGGGGCGCGGGAACTACTTTCCGACTGGGGGGGCACACCATAATAGAGATTAACCTAGGGTACCCCCAAATCTAGTTTTCTCACCGGTTTTAGGCCACTTATTTTTCACCCCTCGGCTTTTTCAACAAAAAAAGAAAACATTTGCAAAAAAAGTGTGGTATTCCGTCTCAAAGCTGTGGGGGCACCGCCCCCACGGCCCCAGAGTTGGGGGGGGGGCAAGCTGCCCCCACTGCCCCCCCGGCTCCCGCGCCTATGTTGATAAAGGCAACAACATGTACAAAATTTGTACCTCGGAGATTTAATGTCTGTGACCCAAGGTCAGCTCGCTTTCACGCCCTCTCTCGTTATCAATGGGAGAGGTCGCAAAGTCAATGGTAGAAATTGAAAGACGCCTCTTTTGGACGAGTGTCATTCCTAACACAGTGAAGCAATGAATCACAAGTAAACATGACCACTGAACCGGAAAACTACACCCGCCATGCATGTTCCCATGAGGTCATTTCAGGTCGTCAACGGTATCATAGTTTTTCGCATATAACTTTTGATAAAGGCATGCCAGAGCGATGAAAATGCCTTAGATGTGTTTAGCTCGACTACACGGATCACCTGATGTGCAACAAGACCTTCGATGCTTCTCGACGGGAGGAGCACGATGCTGATAAAAGTGCGCTCTTGCAAGTTCTGAATGAAACGCTATTGAAGAAAAACTAGCAGCAAACAACGTACATTTTATCAGCAAACAACGTACATTTTAGCAGTTTTTGTCTCCTGAAGGCTAAATCGTTATTCTTAGGTTAAATCTGGGGGCGTCATCAGAAAGAACGTTTTTCGCCAATAACTTCTAAACGCGTTACGCCAGCGACGTCAAACTTTCAGTACCTTATCATACATCAATTTGACACGTTCCCTGAAAATTTGAGCGAAATCCGTCGGAAAATTTTTGAGAAAATGACGTTTTAGTGACGTCATGTTCGCCATTTTCGCCTTAAAAATGGCAAAATTTCAAACGCCGCTAACACACATTCTCCAAATTCTGGGTTAGGTGGACACGAGAGTTTATTGCATTTCGGTGGACCCGTAAACTATAGGTGTTAGGAGGTTTCATTCCAGATTGGAAGAGTCGCTGGTAAGTTGGCACGAACATATATGCTGACCGTCGTGGTAAGACGACCGGACTCTTGTACCCGGCCGTAAATAGATGTGATGAAAAAACACATTTAGATGGACACACTTTTTGTGTGGACCTGATTTTTTTCGATTAACATTAACATTTACGGGGACACAGTTTTTTTAGTTTGCATTTGCTGTTAAGATGGACCCCAAGCAGAACCAAATGGCACGATATTGTTATCGTGTAAAATACCATAAGTTGTAAGCCGCTGCCTTTTAACCCTCGCCCAAGCAGAACCTTTTCTATAACTCGGGCAGTCAGTGTGGGGGGGGGGGGGGGGTGATGCAATCCCCAGCCGTTTCAAAATTAAGCGTCGTAGAGCCTCGCGAGAAAAAAAAACGGATTGCTCTCGACGAGTGATCGGGGTTGGCGGTAAATGCTTTGGTCCTAGCCCCTAGGTTACTATTTGACCTAGTTATGGCATGTCAAAAATCAAATTTTCGGAAAATCGCATATTTTCAACTTTGCGTAAGGATATTAGGACATTCATTAGAGATAGCGATCTGAAACTTTCATCATCGCGTTCGATGGTCAATTTAGAACAGTTGGCATGTCTTTTGTTCCTCTAACATACATACACATGTTGTAGGACTATAAAAAAGTCCACAAGGTCACGCCCGCAGCGGGCCGGCGGCAGCGACCGGCTAATCACTGGTTGTTTGTAACTACAAATGCATGTGCAATGTGCATACGTGCTGATTTAGATACCTATTGTTGATATTTTAGGCGATAAATAAGCTTAACAGTCAATCTCAGTTGCCCTGAATGAACATATAAATCGAATTATTGACCTAAAATAGCCTTACTATGATTTGACTTCTGATGACATCATTAGAGGCCAAGGTGGGTCAATGACCTGACCCTGACATCGGATGACCATCACGAGGACACATCTGATCCAAAATAGTCTATCAATTCTTCGATTTCGGCCACTGGCGGATCCAGGGGGCATTAGGGGCATATGCCCCCCCCCCCCCCTTGACAGGAGCCTGGGGGGGCATTCAGTACAAGTATGCCCCCTCCCCATTCTGACTTACACTTCTTACGCCTATAACGAGGAACTAAATAAAAATGGATTAGAAAGCCTTCCTAGTAACTACTTTTGTGATCAGAGTCGTTTTAGTGACCTCAATTTAGTTGTCATTGCCTTTAGTTTGTCTAAAAATATGTTGCTTCTTACCACAGGGAAGCTATGCCGCTTCAACCCTATTGACCGTATTGTCTAACGATGTCACTCAGATTGCGCAAACCAGGAATCGGCCGCCGCCTATGCTTGGGAATAGGGACGGTTAGAACATGATTTACCTGTATGGCCGCAACCAGTGCAGCGTAACCGGGGGTGGGGGGGGGGGGGGGGGCACAAAGGGCGCATGCCGCTTCATTAGATGCATGGTGCCCTATGGGCCCGAGAGGCCCTGCAATGCCAATTGGCCGCTCAGGGTCCAAGCGTGCCTTATTTCGACTGAGATAAGACCTGCAGGACTCGTGAGAGCACCTCACGGAGTCACGGGCTCCTGAGTCGCCACACATCACACATCTCCATAAGGGCCCACTCCGGCTCCTGAGGGTCCTGTGCTGGCCTCTGAGTGCCCTTGCTGACCCATTAAGCGTCAGCTCTAATTAGGGTCCTGCCTGGCTCATACCCGCATGGAACGGCTCCACACCAGTGTCGCTGAGTGCCCATAACGGCGCCTGTGAGGGCCTCACACCGGCGGCTCTGAGGGCCCAACACCAATGTTTCTTAAGGCCCTACATCGGTGGCGGCTCTGAGGGCCCTGAGGACCCCACACTGGCGCCTCTGAAGGTCTTACACAAGCGCATCTGACGACTACCTACCTGCAACTCTGTGGGCCCTACACTGATGACTCTGAGGGCTCCCAGAGACGCCTGAGAGTACCACGCCGGTCTCCAGGATCCCACAGGGCTCCTGAAGGCCTCTGTCGGCCCCTTGCTGGCCTCTCGAAGACCCATTGCCCCCCTGCTTGTGTCTCTGAGGAGTGAGGACCCCCACAACGGTGCCTTTGAAAGTCTTCACCGGCGACTGTGAGGGCACCACACAGACATCTCTGGGGGCCCTACACCGCCACCTCTGAGACACCAGTGTCTCTTTAGGCCCCCACATCGGCGACTCTGAGGGTCCCACACCGGCGCCTCTGGGGCCCCACCGGCGTCTGAGAGTATACCATGCCGATTGTCGATATCTAAGGACTTCACAGGGCTCCTAAAGATACTGCCGGCCCTCACTTGCCGGCCTGTGAAGGCCCGTTGTTGGCATCATATGGCCCGTTACCGGCGTCCCTGTGAGGGCCTCACACCAGCACCTCTGAGGGCCCACACCGGCTCCTTTGTGGTTTCTGCACCAGTGCCTCTGAGGGCCCCACACCACTGCCTCTGAGGGGGAAATGACAAAAAAGGGGGAATGACTTCTTTTGACAGACGGATGTAGATGGGAAACCCGTAAGTAATAACCCGTAAGTAATATCTCAACTGAAACGCCGACAATGAACGATCCATGCTCGCTGTCCTCTGGACCAGCCCATTGGATCACAGCACCCTTGATCACAGTACCCTGTCCGGGACCCACCTAGACACCGTTGGAGGACAGACTCCTGCGGGGGCAGTCCCCTGCAGGAAGTTATGCCTCTCCGCGATAACCGTTTGAGTGGCCGGGTGGCCCGTCCCACCCGAACACACCGGCCCCATCAAGACTGGCTCAGCCACTGCTGTGCACCAGTCGGTGGTCAGTCAGCACAGCCCAATGTCTCACGCTACCCTCTCATCCCATGGCCATGCAATGATCTTTGCGGACCGAAAAGGCCTATTCCAACAACAACAACAACAACAACAACAACAACAACACACTAACACAGGGAGTGAACCTTTGTCCTCACCAGTAACTGTAGAAATAATAGGAGATGCTGCCGACGTCATGTAACCTGCTTAAGCTGTGCACCGTATTTGTCGTGGCCGTAAGTCTTTGAACGAATTCCCCCTTTCTCAGTCAATCTAGTCATCACAGACGCATAGCGACTGACGAATAGTTCACAAAATACACAGAACATAACCTGTCAGGTTTATTTTAGTAAAAACAACCTTTAGGATAACGCGAACCCTGCGGCAGTCACACATCTTGCGTGGGTGTGGCGGCCACGCGGCGGCGGGGCAGCGGCGGTACCCCCACGCCGTGACCCCGTCCCGTCACACGTCTTGCGTGGGTGTGGCGGCCACGCGGCGGCGGGGCAGCGGCGGTACCCCCACGCCGTGACCCCGTCCCGTCACACGTCTTGCGTGGGTGTGGCGGCCACGCGGCGGCGGGGCAGCGGCGGTACCCCCACGCCGTGACCCCGTCCCGTCACACATCTTGCGTGGGTGTGGCGGCCACGCGGCGGCGGGGCAGCGGCGGTACCCCCACGCCGTGACCCCGTCCCGTCACACGTCTTGCGTGGGTGTGGCGGCCACGCGGCGGCGGGGCAGCGGCGGTACCCCCACGCCGTGACCCCGTCCCGTCACACATCTTGCGTGGGTGTGGCGGCCACGCGGCGGCGGGGCAGCGGCGGTACCCCCACGCCGTGACCCCGTCCCGTCACACGTCTTGCGTGGGTGTGGCGGCCACGCGGCGGCGGGGCAGCGGCGGTACCCCCACGCCGTGACCCCGTCCCGTCACACGTCTTGCGTGGGTGTGGCGGCCACGCGGCGGCGGGGCAGCGGCGGTACCCCCACGCCGTGACCCCGTCCCGTCACACGTCTTGCGTGGGTGTGGCGGCCACGCGGCGGCGGGGCAGCGGCGGTACCCCCACGCCGTGACCCCGTCCCGTCACACGTCTTGCGTGGGTGTGGCGGCCACGCAGCGGCGGGGCAGCGGCGGTACCCCCACGCCGTGACCCCGTCCCGTCACACGTCTTGCGTGGGTGTGGCGGCCACGCGGCGGCGGGGCAGCAGCGGTACCCCCACGCCGTGACCCCGTCCCGTCACACGTCTTGCGTGGGTGTGGCGGCCACGCGGCGGCGGGGCAGCGGCGGTACCCCCACGCCGTGACCCCGTCCCGTCACACGTCTTGCGTGGGTGTGGCGGCCACGCGGCGGCGGGGCAGCGGCGGACAGACAGACAGACAGACAGACACAGACAGACAGACACAGACAGACACAGACAGACAGACACAGACAGACAGACACAGACAGACAGACAGACAGACACAGACAGACAGACAGACAGACAGACAGACAGACACAGACAGACAGACAGACAGACAGACACAGACAGACAGACAGACACAGACAGACAGACAGACACAGAAAGACAGACAGACAGACACAGACACAGACAGACAGACACAGACAGACAGACAGACACAGACAGACAGACAGACACAGACAGACAGACAGACAGACAGACACAGACAGACAGACAGACACAGACAGACAGACAGACACAGACAGACAGACAGACAGACAGACACAGACAGACAGACAGACACAGACAGACAGACAGACACAGACAGACAGACAGACACAGACAGACAGACAGACACAGACAGACAGACAGACACAGACAGACAGACAGACACAGACAGACAGACAGACAGACATAGACAGACACAGACAGACACAGACAGACACAGACACAGGCAGACACAGACACAGACAGACAGACAGACAGACACAGACAGACACAGACAGACACAGACAGACACAGACAGACACAGACAGACAGACAGACAGACACAGCCACAGACACAGACAGACAGACAGACAGACAGACATACAGACCCGACGAGACCCGACGAGACTGTCAGTCTATCGGTCTGCCTGGAATACCACAAATACAAAGAACAAGACATTGCAGTTGAAACCATTCAAATGTTCGCTCACCTTCGGGGTCGTCGTCGAGATTAGAGGCGAGCGTTCCCTCCGTTGAAAGCAGGAGCTTGGCGATCTTCGAGAGCTCCACCGTGCTATCGGGAAGTCTGTAGTACTTCCGATGAATGGCAAGATCATGCCCGAGGTGAGTGGCTACTTGGTCCATCTCATTTTCGCTCAAGTTCATGATCTGTACAACCGTAGCCAAATATTTCCTCATGTTTGTTGATGTTATGCTTTTTATGTTTTTGCATCCCGCTTCCAGGCAGGCCTTCCGAAGCTCGTACCAGCCATTCAAAGGCTTTCCACTAGGAGCCCTGGTAAACAGCAGGGCTTCATCTGGCGCGTCGTCGCGTAGGCCCACGCAACCTCTGAGTGACACTAGTAGGTCCACCGCTTCCTTTTCCAGCTGTGGGATGATGACAGGCACAGTCCTGCCGCGCTTGCCTCTGGTCTTAATGAGACACATTTTGTCCATGATCTGTCTTTCTAGCGCCGACAAGGATTTGATCACGGTCTCGTTTTGTGTATATGACGCCCTTGATGTGTAGTCACGTAGACGTATTTTTACGGCCTCTCCGCCTCGCCTCTTGTTGAAAACCATCAGGCTGACAGCAACAGCTGATACCAAGTTGTTGTAGGCCCTCACAGAGAATTTGACCCGAGCGGCACCTATGGCAGCTTTCAACTTTGCTTGCAGATGTTTCTGAAGACGCTGCATGTCGTGCGTAGTTGGTAGCTCTTTTTCAACATTCTGCTTTCTCATATTTAGTGTTTCGCTTGAGGCCCGTCCCACCCTGTCTCCCCATTCGTTGTTTAGGAGTCCCCTGAACGAGGATACTTTGCGCTGCAGCTCCTCGTTCTCCTCGCGCAGTGCCACGCCAAGAAGAACGTGGCACACCTTTCCCAGCGCTGTCCCCACCGTTCGTGGCACCGAAGGGATCATGAACGTCGGCGGGGTGTTCTTGGTGCCACTTTTGTATCCCGCTGCCTCCTTCGTGACGGCCACGATGTCGTCGAAGTAGCGTGCGTCGCACATCTCTCGCACCGTGAGGTTTGGTTCCCGTCTTTTCTTGCGTAGATCGCTAAGCACTTTGGCTAGTTTGACTAGTCTTGCACGAAGCGACTTGATGTGATTTTCTCCTTCACCTTTGCTGTCCACTGTGTACTTGGCATAGGAAGTGAGCGTTGCATCTCCACATATGATATCTCTCACTGTTTCATCACGGATGTCGTTCAGGAACGCCGGCGAGTCCTCGGCACGGAACCTGAGAAGAAGATTCTCCGCTTTCGCGACGGTGAGCGCCCCATCAAGGCCGTCGTCGTCGCTGCTACCAGGGCATACTACCTGGTGCTGTTGAAGGTCAGTGCGTAGCATGAACGCGAAACATCCGGGACACGGAAGAAACCTGCCGATTGGTATCGCAGATCGTCCAGGCCTCCGCTTTAGAAGAATCTCCCCTTTTCCATCTTCCAAGACTCTCAGGTTGTGTTGGAAATTTCCACGATTGATCAGCAAGGTGAACTTGGTGTCTTGCTGGTTACGTGACCCTGCCATTGCCTCAGCCACTGCAGTCTCCGACTGATGTTTTCTTATCAAGTGCCTGCGCATCTTCTGTTTGATAAGCTTGGAACAAAACAAGCATGCGTTTACCGTGTCGTACACTTTAGTAGAGGTGGCGGGTCTGTAAAAGATGCTGGGTCCAGAATCAGTGACGCTTTCTGTGTCTGAAGACTCCCGAGGCTCAATGTAGACACTGTCATCTGCGACATCAGCATTGTCTCCTCTGCTTGGAGACACGCGAGGAAGCCGGTCATCGGAAACAGAAGCTTTATCTTCTGTGCCTGGAGACACTGGAGGAGGCCGGTGATATGCGACGGTTACATTCTGATTGTTCTGGCTTGGAGACGTCTGGTTCGAGGATGATGGAGAGCCATCCAGGTCATCTTGGCTCTCAGGCAGCCAATCGAAATCCGAGTCACTATCTACATCCGTCGAAGGTCCTCGGTCTGTGTCTCCAGAGTGCAGTATTAGCGTTGATCCAGATGAGTCTGAATCGGGTTCCACCCTTTTCGTTTCCCCACGTTTAGTAGGTGTAACCTGAGCAATTGGCTGAATCATGTTTTCCTTGGTTGCTACGAGTTTAAAGCTCCTGTGACGCTGCAGAGGTGGAGTGCGAAGCCCCCTTTCACCGGCGTGCAGCAGATTCCCCAACCGCATTGGTTCCACATCTTCATCCGGGTCACGATGGGCCTCCGAAGTGATGGCCACAGCCACAGGATCGCCGATAATCCCTGGAAAGAAAGAAAGTCGCGAAAATAAAACAATACAAAACAAAAATGTAGGGTTTGCGTTCACCGAGCATATTGAGTGGCGAAGGCGGGAAAGGGCTGAAATCGCCATCGTCCTTTAAACCAGAGTAGTGCTTGACTAATAATTGAGTCATAAATTTGACTCGACGCTGACTCAAATGAGTCAAATTTGAGTCAAGTCAGTTACAGTTACTGACCTGTTGAGTAAGGTTTGAGTCGAGCCAGATACAAATATCGGGCTGTTGAGTCGAGTTAGACTTAAGTTAATCTTAACATTTTAGACAGTGAGTTGAGTCAAGAGTTGAGTAAGGAGCGTCAATACTGCGTGTACGTTCAGTCAGCGTTAGTCAGTTGACTCATACACAATTTCGCCTAGAACATCAAAGGTGAACTGCAATTTGAGTTGAATCTGAGTGTAAAGAGTGAATCGCATGCCAAACAGGGGTAGTTGAAAATGATCCCTTTGAATGGTCGCGAAAATGACCGGAACTCAGGTCACGAATATCAAAATTCCGAAGAATACGTTTTATAGACATGGTCACTCTAATATAATCTTGCAATTTTCAGATTAATCCCGCCGTGGGTATAGCTTGGGCGTAAGTTTTGTTTTGGAGGTTGGGTCACTTGACCTCATTTGGTGACCTGACCTTTGACGACCTGGACCTAAAATTTTCACAACCTGCGCGGAAAAGATGTGGGATAAGTTGTGCAAAAAAATGGCGGCACATCGCGCCGCTGGTTTTGAGATATTCGCAAAAAAAAACTTGAGGGAACGTGGGCGTAAGAATGCCCCCGGCACGGCGCGGGTTAAAGTTAGGGAAACGATTTTGTCACCACTGTGCTTTTCGCCTTTACGCATGAAATGATACCCAATGGAAAGATCAGGTCAGGTCACAAAAAGGTCAAAATGTTTATCCTTCGATTCGTACTAGTGAGATAATAATTTTCGTGCCACCTTTGTTCGTTTCCTTCCTTTGTTCGAAGGTTACAAGCGAAAACGTATTTCTCTCATTGGTTTCTAATGGTAGAGGTAAAAAAATTTACCTGACCTAGGGTCACAACAATAAAAAATCCTAATTAAACATGTTGTGGGCATCTACAACCGTATTCTATCTGGCATGATTCAAATCAGTTGGTAAAAAACTGACCCCACTTCGCAGCATCGAATGAGGATTATAGCCATAGTACTAACTTGGTAAGATTGGATTTTCAACCCCAAAAAAAGGTTTCGCGGAAAGAGCTGTCAGGCCTATAGCTTTGATGATACAGAAAAATGTTTAAGACATAAAATGTGTAAAATTACCTGGGCTACCATCCTGTTATCTCGAATTTTTTTAAAATGGTAAAATTTGACCTCCAAAGATAAAAAATTGTCTTGATATAATAGTAAATAAATCCCAAGTTTTTCTATTTTCGAAAAACCGGAATATATATAATAGCCTCTATCGACTTCTACTCACATACCAAATTTCCAATCGATAACTCTTTTTGGCCAAGTTACAGCAAAAAAATAAAACTGTTCAAAATTGATGACGCCAAATTTTCAAACCCAATTTTTAGCAATTCTAGACCACGTAGCGCAAAACGAAGGCCACCATTAGACTCGCCGTGACAGGCTGCATCGAATCGATACCCATTTTATTCAAAACTATCAACTTTGAAATTTGACCTTTTTTGACCTGACATTGACCTGACCTCCACCGAAAGTGACCTAAACCGTACCTGATGGTCTCATAACCAACATCGTTGAGTTGGAAATGAAAAATTGGCCATAAAACATGCATCGCACAACCCTAGTAAAGTTGGGTTCATGTGCTAACCCTTGGTGACCTGACCTGTGACCTGACCTGGCATTATCAGGACCTCCAATAGCAACGTATGTATCAGGCAAATTATACCCTATCGCTGATTTTCGACAAAATGCGTTTTACTCGATGTTGTAGCGCATTCCCTAGAAGTCAAACGGAGAGTTAACGGTCAAACATTTTATCTTTAACCTGACCTGTGACGTCATCGGTGACCCCGAGGTCAATGAAATTGGATTCCGCAGGGCAAATTTTATAGGGCTATCGAGCGCCGTTTGAATTTTACGGATCCGTCTAGTAGTTTCGGAGATACGGGGGGGGGGGGGGCAAAAAATCCTCCCCCCATCGCGCGGAAGGTGGCCGGGAGGCTCACCGCCGCCGGTGCGCGCCGGGCCGGTGCTCCATGACTTCCGCGCCGGGCCGGGGGGTGTCTGAACACCCCCCCCCCCCTCTAACTCGGCTCCTGGGCCACGTAGCAACACGAGGTAAGCGGCATTCGAAAGAAAGCCCAAAATAAGGACGAAAACACATTGGTCATTTTTTTGGTCAGGTCACCAGAGGTCACCAAAGGTAAAATGTTAACAATTTAAACATTTTGGAAACTGCCAACGGCTTACTCGGGAACCGATAGAGCTACAGCGCCGCGGTAAAGCGCATTCAATAGCTCTTTTAACGCTCTTTCACTAATATGCCCTCAGATTTGACCTCAGGTCAACGGTTCAGCCTCCAGAGGGCTAAAACTCCAAAAATAGCCGCTTTTTAGGAAAAATATTTTCTTCAATAACTTTTGACTCAAGAGAGGCACGACATTACTTTTGCCAGCATCGTGTTCCTCTCGTCGAGACGCGTCGAATGAACTATAATTTGACCCTGAAAAGTCAACTTTTAAAATTTGACCTCAGGTCAAGGTCATGGACTGACCGGAAAAGGTCGTGCTGCATATCAGTCGATCCGTATCGTCGAGTCAACACATTTAAGGCGTTTTCATCGCTCTAGCTTGCCTCTATCAGAAGTTATTAGCGAAAAACTGTTAGATACTAGGTATGCGTGACCTGAGATGACCGCGGGGACATAATGAGGGGTCACGAGTGCCATTTTCGGTTCAGCGTGTTATGTTTACTCATAATTCAGTGTTTGAAAATGTTTAGAATGGCGTTCGTCTAAAAGAGGCGCTTTTCAATTTTCTCCTATTGACTTATAATGGAGAGGTCGAAAAAATAACCTGACCTTAGGTCATCGATATCAAAATTTCGAGATAAACATTTTGTAAATATTGTTACATTTATCAGCACTGAAAGTTTCAAAGCGATCGATCACTCGGTATAGCTATGGCAGGCATTGAAACTGTGTAGGAGGTTAGGTCACTTGAAGTGACCTGGTGACCTTGGGCTAAAACTTTTCACAGCATGTGCGAAAAAGATGTATGATAAGGTGTGCAAAAAACGCAAAAAACACAGGGGGTTCAAACACCCTTCCCCCAGCAGGGCGCGGGTTAAGCTGTAAAATTGGTAATTCACAAAATGCCACAATCACCGTGTTTTGAAATATTTATCATGTGTAACACATTTACCATATATGTCGCAAAATAAGATCTTATTTTGTCAAATTTGTTTGGGTAGCACAAAACGGTGAAATAAATATGTATTGCGTCACCAGTCCACCTTCATGCCGAATATTTCAACTTCGATTTATTTGAACTTATCCAATTTTGTGGAGTAAAATGTCAAAAAAAGCTCAGTAAAACCCATTGAACGTATCGGAGTGCATCTTATGCTATTTTCAAAGTTGCGATAGTCCCTTTAAATTACCTCGTGGCTTCGTGGCCTGATATTTAGGTCACCTGAAGTACTAAATTTAAGTAAAACTACACCGTTACCACATCAATACCGTCGAAAAAGTGTTGACACTAAAATCACGCTACCGTGAAACATAAACATGGTCAGAACATGGTTGAAGCAGAACATGAAATAAAATATCAGACTGATCGTGAACTGACCTGCTGAGGCTGAAGCAGCAAATTGCTTGTCGTCGGAGACTGGGCCAAGAACGGAGGTTGGAGAAAACGGCTCTGCTTCGTTCTCTGGCACCACCTGAAGTATCTGGTCGTCCTGCTCCGGCATCAGGACGTCACCGGCAGACTCGATCCGTGTGCCCACTCGGCTGGTTCCACACTGAAGGCAATGAACCAAAGGAAGTGATAGGGGCTATCCATGCAGGACATTTAGGTGTTCACATATCCAGGAGCGATGCGAACTATATATGAATGTCCCTGAACGATACGGAAGGTTCATGAGAAGAGTGTGGATAAGCGTTTAATGTCTTAACCCGCGCCCTGGTGGGGGGGGGGGGTGGCTATTTTTTGCCCCCCCTCTAGACTTTTCGATCTATCTCCAGAACCGCTGCGCCGATCGCCACCAAACTTTCAGTACCCTCCCGAGCATCAATTTTACACATTGTGACCATTTTTTTCCAAAGAATATGATAGGTTGGCTGCAAATGACGTTAGAATGACGTCATGTTCTGCCGTTTTCCACCCAAAAAAGGTTTCGCGGGAAGACTTGTCAGGCCTGTAGCTTTGAAGATACAGAAAAAAAAACGGTTAGGACGTAAAAGATGTAGAATTACCAGGGCTACTAAACTGCCATCTCGAAATTTCGAAATTTTTGAATTCTAAGCCACAAAAATATTTTTTAAATATAATAGCAAAAAAGCATTTTTCGATTTTCGACGGAATATATATGATAGCCTCTACCGACGACTATTCACATACCAAAATTTAGATTGATATCTCTTTTTGGCCAATTTATAGCGAAAAAACTGCTAACCCTCGCCGGCACAGGCCATTTCGCGTCCTTCGACGGCACAAGGGTGGTACGACCCCCCCCCCCTCGCGTTTGGCCCCTGATTGAGCTAGAGCTTCGCGAAAAAAACGAGCGTGTTGCCCGTCACGAGAGAAAGCCGATGATACCCAATTTTAAGGTCCTAGGTCATCGGTTGACCTTCCAGGTCAGGTCAATGACCCAAAAGTCGGGAAAATCGGGACCTGTTAGAAAGTCGTTAAGTGTAGCTGCTATGGGGTTTTCCGGGGTGCTGATCACGAATATTGTGTTAGTTTTTATCACAGATGATGTCTTTAAGCATTTAGACCAGGTCGGGTCAGGTCAGGTCAGGTCAACCGGTAGGGGTCGTAACGGGTATTCGTAGTACGTGTCAACCGCCTCTGACAGCTTCGTAACATGTTACGAAGGCACCAAAATTGCTTCGTAAATGTTCAAATGGTTGCTAAATTCGAATTTAGCTTCAAAAATTAGCCTGGAAACATGTAAAACTCGAAAAAGTGAACCGAGGTCACCAAAGGTCAATGACCTGACCTGACCTTCAAGTGACCTTGACATACACCCCAGTGCATGGGAGCAAATGGTTGTTTGTCAAATCACATGTTTGAACGCTTCAAACCACGAAAAGACTGCAAACGCGCGGCTAATGCGAGCCGACATACGCCGAATCGCGATTCCGGCCAAACATGGTCTGAGAAAATAGGTCACAGGTCAAAGGTCATTTGAGTCAAGGTCATGAAATTTTCAGGGTAGGTGTCAAATTGAGCAACGCGAAGGTACTACAAGTTTCGTCGCGATCGGCCGCTTTTTACGCGAGTTGTCCGCAAAAAACCTTAGGGGGGGGGGGTGTATCAACCCCCCTGTGCCGGCGAGGGTTAAAATTGATGACGTTAAATTTTCAAACTCAATTTTTAGCAATTCTTGACCACGTTGCGAAAAACAAAGACCACCATTAGACTCGCCGTTACGAGCTGCGTCGAATCAATACCCATTTTATGCAAAATATCAACTTTGAAATTTGACCTTTTTGACCTGACATTGACCTGACCTCCACCAGAAAGTGACCTAAACCGTCCCTGATGGTCTTATAACCAACACCATTGAGTTGGAAAGGAAAATTGGCCATAAAACATGCATCGCACTGCTCTAGTAAAACTGGGTTCATGTGCTGACCCTTGGTGACCTGACCTGTGACCTGACCTGGTATTATCAGTGATCTCTACTAACTAGCAACATATGTACTAGGCAACTGACGCCCTATCGCTGATTTTCGATAAAATGCGTTTTCGATGTTATAGCGCATTACCTAGAAGACCCGTCAACGGCAAAACATTTTATCTTTGACCTGACCTGTGACGTCATCGGTGACCCCGAGATCAATGAAATTGGACTTCCCACAGCAAATTTGACAGGGCTTTTAAACTCCGTTTGAAGTTTGCGGATCCGTCGAGCCCACGCTCTGCTTAGCGTGGGCTCCGGCTCTGTCCATTCATTCAATCATTCGAACTAAAATTATAAAAAAAAAACAATAGCGCTGACGACGCCCCGTTGGGTGCTTTTTAATTAAGTTCTAACACAAGATGTTCCCCCACTGCCAAATTTTTAATCTTTGGCCCCAACCGTTTTCGAGCTATTATCGTATTTAACCCGCGCCCCACTGGGGGGGGGGGGCTACTCATAGCCAAACCGCTTCACGTATCGACGCCAAACTTTCCGTACCTTCGGCTGCATCAATTTGACACCTTGTGTCAAAATATGAACTTCGTAGCTACCATAGGTCGGCCGAAAATGACGCCAGAGTGACGTCATGTTCGGCCGATTTCGACGCAAAACATTGAACCACGGCAATCGCCCCCAAGAGCTCAGTTTTTAAGCTAGATCCATTTATATTGCATGAAAAGGCTAAGAATAGACTGTGCTATCAAACTGCAATCTCGGATTTTCAAAATTTTGAAAATTTCGAAAATCTTATAAAATAAAATCCAAAATTTATATTTTTATATTTTTTCAAAAAGTTTTTGACCTTTCGAAAAAAACGGAATATATATGATAGAACGCATGCTTATGACTTACTCTAGGAAGTTTTAGCTAAATATCTTCAAAAATGGCCAAGTTATACGCATTAGTGCAAAAAATCACAATTATTTTACTTTTTCAAATTAATTTTTCAGTACGTATTTGACATCGTACACCAATATAAATAGCACCATCGTGCTCCTGAGCTCAAACTGCATCTAATGGACACCTTTTTTGTTGAAAAATTTTAACTTCAAAATTTGACCTTTTTTTACCAAAAAGTGACCTGACCTAAGCTGAATTCGACTCAAAATGACCTAAAATGACTCAGACAACATCAAATTCGAAATCTATGGCCTAAATGGACCATAAAACATGTGTCACGTGACCGACGTATGATATAATATTTTCGTGACCTGTGATGACCTGACCCTGACCTGAAAATCAAAGTACAAGTTTGGTACCCTCAGGGTATCTAAAGCATCTGTTCACGAGTGTGTAAACAAAAATGAGCCTGATCTGACTTGTAAGACGGCGGCCAGAGCCCAAAATGTGAACAAGCCAAAATGCTAATAATTTTTACTTTGACCTGACCTGTGACGTCATCGGTGACCTTGAGGTCAATGAAATTAGGTTTCGCACGACATTTTTCCGGGGCTATCAGACGCCGTTTGAATTTTGACGATCGGCCCAGTAGTTTCGGAGTTAGGAGGGGGGGGCTATGAAGAGCCCCCCCCCCCCCCAGTAGGGCGTGTTATACGCAGACCCCAGTGGAGCGCGGGTTAACCCGCGAGTTGCTGGGGGGGGGGGCGTTAAACGCCCCCACTTTTTCGCCGGGCCATAGGCGCGCCGCAGGCGCGTCAAATTTTGGGTACCTGTAGGGAATTGATTGAACTTTATTGTGACAAAGTTTCAAAAAAATGGGTCGGAAAATTTTTGAGAAATCGCGGTTTTAGTGACGTCATTATTTCTGAGTTTTCGACCAAAAACAGCATATGTTCAAAAAATCATATAAAATCACAGAATAGATATACAGACATGCCGTAAACGCCATTAGACTGCCAATACCATGATCAATCAAATGGCTATCTTCGATTATTGATTATTGCTCCGTATTTTCCATAATCGTGAACTGAATCTTGGCAATTTTTCGTGACTACTTAACGACCATGATACATGAATTTCTTAAATTGAACTTTTTGAGCCAAACACGTACACATATGATAAAATGAATGTCACCATCGTGTTCTACGCTCCAAATGACCTATAAAACATGTGTCACAGGCTGCGAATATCAGTTTTGATTTTCGGGGATATGTGCCTACCCGGTTGACCTGACCTTGACCCTGACCTATGCTTGACTGACCCCTACATGGAGCTGACACTCTTGTAGGCCTTATAAGACGGATTGTGCACTGTTTTGACAGAGTTTATGGCGAGAGGCGCCCATTGCGAAGCCCTGAAGTCCATGCTACTGAAAGCCCGATTTCAGGTGTTTGACCTGACCTTGACCCGACCTGTGACCTCAAAATTCAACTTTAAAGTACTCATCTGAAGCGTCCCGTCGCGCTCTTTCGTTTGCCGCCTCGTGCGTTTCGCTGCGCCTATTGGTTCTCGAGTTATCGGCTGGGGGCGTTTAACGCCCCCCCCCCCTCCCAGCGGTGGGTGGCGAAATACCCCAGCAACTGCCGGGTTAAGCATGACACTCATGACAGGGAAGACGGATGGATGGATAATAGCCGTTTTCACGACAGCCATCTGGTACACATTTGGTACACATCTGGTGCAGATTAGGTGCAGATCTGGTCAAATCAGGTCCAGTGTGTCTCTTAGTAGCTATCAGCTAGGGTTGCACTAATTGCTTATATGCCTGCTTTGTCATGTTATAAGAGAGTATCATCGATGAAAACACTGAAATTAATTAACCCGCGCCCCACTGGGGGGCTATTTATAGCCCCCCCCCTCCTGTTTTTCTGCAATAACTTCCAAACCGCTTGACGTATCGACGCCAAACTGTCAGTACCTTCGGCTGCATTAATTTGACACCTTGTGTCAAAATTTGAACTTCGTAGCTACCATAGGTCGGCCGGAAATGACGTCAGAGTGACGTCATGTTCGGCCGATTTCGACGCAAAACATTGAACCACGGCAATCGCTCCCAAGGGCTCAGTTTTTAAGCCAGATCCAATTTCTTTGCATGAGAGGACTCAGAATAGACTGCGCTATCAAACTGCTATCTCGGATTTTCGAAATTTGGAAAATTTTGAAAATTTTATATGATAAAATTCAAAATTTATATTTTTACATTTTTTCAAAAAGTTTTTGACTTTTCGAAAAAACCAGAATATATGTGATAGAACGCGTTATTATGAATAACTAGCAAGTTTAGCTAAATATCTTCAAAAATGGCCAAGTTATACGCATTATTGCAAAAAATTCACAATTATTAATTTTTCAAATCAATTTTTCACCACGTATTTGACATCGTACGCCAATATAAATAGCACCATCGTGTTCCTGAGCTCAAACTGCATCCAATAGACACCTTTTCTGTTGAAAAATTATAACTTCAAAATTTGACCTTTTTGACCTGAAAGTGACCTGACCTAAGCTAAATTCGACTCAAAATGACCTCGAATGACACAGACGACATCAAATTCGAAATCTTTGGCCTAAATGGACCATAAAACATGTGTCACGTGACCGACGCATGATATAATATTTTCGTGACCTGTGATGACCTGACCTTAACCTGAAAATCAAAGTACAAGTTTGGTACCCTCAGGGTATCTAGAGCATCTGTTCACGAGTGTGTGAACCAAAAATGAGCCTGATCTGACTTGTAAGACGGCGGCCAGAGCCCAAAACGTGAACAAGCCAAGATGCTAATAATTTTTACTTTGACCTGACCTGTGACGTCATTGGTGACCTCGAGGTCAATGAAATTAGGTTTCGCTCGACAATTTTTCCAGGGCTATCAGACGCCGTTTGAATTTTGACGATCGGCCCAGTAGTTTCGGAGTTAGAAGGGGGGGCTATGAATAGCCCCCCCCCCCCCCCAATAGGGCGTGTTATACGCAGACCCCAGTGGGGCGCGGGTTAATAAACTAAAGATATTTGCTGTAAAAGAGATTAGGTGCAGATCTGGTCGAATTAGGTGCACTCGCCGGGTAGCCCGTCGTGAAAACGGCTAATATCTATAGTTACATTATGGTACCTGAGCAGCAGTTGCATTGAGGTTGGTGTCTCCGACCACGGTAGTCCCAACGGAGGCAGGTCGGGCTGCAGTCGGAAGTCGGATCTCATGTCGGTCGTCCATAACCAGATGACTGCATTCCAGCGTTCTGCCGCTGGGATACTCCCGCTCCTGCTTCTCACCACGCACCCTGTCGGCGGCAGCAGCATGGTATAAATTATGCTGAAAGATCTGTTTATAACCTGCGCGCAGGCAGTGCCAAGGTGACGTTGAGCTCTTTCTGATTTGCTTTTTTTCTGGCTTTTTCCCTCTGAACGTCTTTAATTTTTCCAACCAAACCTGAAATCAACGGAACCCAAAAGCAAGGCTTTCATAGACATATTTCAGTTTGTGACCACGAAAAAGTCGAGGTCGAGGTGGGGGAGAGAAATTGACCTCAACTTCGTCTCAGCCACGAACTGAAAGTTTTACCCTCGCCAATGTAGGGCCGATTCACTGCACGTGTCTGCGTAAGAAGGGAAGTGATGCACATACCCTGCCGTTTGGTCCCAATTGAGCTAGAGCTCGCCATAAGACAAACTATAGAGGTCTGTGACGAGATAAAGTCGATGTTACCCGAGCTTTGGTTCTGAATCTGTTGATGACATCTTAGGTCAGGTCAGTGACGTCAGATGTCAAATTATAGATTGGCGTTTCTTACGTTTTCCATAATATTTGACCTCGTGACCTATAAGCGTCGCAATACGTAGAGATAAAAGAGCGAAACTTTGCACACACCTGATTAGGTAGCTGAGGTTGTGTCAAAATTTAGTGTCGATCCCATTTTAATTGACGTCACAGTGACGTCAAATGTCAAATTATAGATTGGCGTTCCTTCCGTTTTCCACAATATTTGACCTCGTGACCTATGGTGAATCAAGATGAACTACTGACCAGGAACGAGTTAGAAATGTACTTACATGAGACAGTATGTCAGTATAGTATCTCTCAAATCCAACTACCTGACAACTACCTGACAACAAAGCTTTATGCCGAGAAAAACACCAGAAACGCTCGATAGCGGAAAAATAATGACGTCACCGTGACGTCAGCTTTACGGCTATGAAAACCAAACCTTTCGCAAACATGTCATTGCTTTCCTAATTATTTGAAGCTATGCGAAGTTACAACTTCATAGCTCATCAGGTTCCGGAGATATCACACAAAACGTAAAGGGGAGACAACTTATGCCCCCCCCCCCCCCCAGCGCCTCGTGGATTAACTAACCTGCTGCGAATAGCTAGCTCGGTCGGTTCCAAGGATGGCTTGAGTGACGATCCGCTGCTAACGCAGACGGGCAGAGCAGCGTGCGGTGACGGACTCCTTCGATGAGACGTAAATTGGTGGTCTCTCTCGGGGCTCATGCTGTCCGGCGACCCATGAGCGGCTCGTTTCCTGGCCGGACACTGAATGGGACTTGAAGAGCGTTTCAGAGGAATCGACGACTTTGATCTCCGCGCCAAGGTCTCCGCCACTTTACGAATCAGCGCACGCCGAGGATTAACAGTGCTCTCTCCGACGTCAATATCGATTGCGTCTGAATCACTGTCGCCATCCGAATGGTCTTCTCCGTCAGTACTCGAGACAGCCGGAGACGGTGCGTGCTCTGGGGGGTGCTGTTGGGGCTGTTGCTTGTCGTCCCGTGCCGAGTCGAGTACACGTGGCACCTGGAAACGGTGGTCAGACTCAGACGACGACATTTGATCACTGCTGCGGTGGCATCATGAAAGGACTTTGGAGTCACATTACCTATGTTTGTGACATGACCTTATTTGATCATTTTTTCCTTGACCTTACAGTGATCATATATGACCAAGCATGGCCCTAGTGAAAGAGGATATTGGTACCAAAACGCACTTTGGTCATCACGAGTGCCCTGCTGTTATCACAAGGTAATGACATGATTGCAGCGATCACTGAGGAAAACGTGACCGTACCGAGACAAAACAGCTCACGGACAGTAACCGAGGTACTGAAAAGTGAACATGCCCTCGGAAACAGCTCAAAGGTCAAGGGACAGTGGAGTTTCGGAAAAAAGGGGTACGTATTTATCACGCTGATCAAGGGACGTATTACAGCTTTGTCGCGATCAGTCGATAACTACACGAGCTGTCTACGAAAAACACAAGAGGGGTTGCATCATCTCCCCGTGCTGACGAGCAATATTACATTAACATACATAACCACTAAAGACAGTTGCAACTTACACAGTTTGCATTCTTGCTGGGTATACGAGTATATATGACGTGTTTTCAACTATGTACACTCGAGGGCAGATTGATGTTCCACTACTCCATACCCATCGGGCGATCCCATGGCTCAGCACTGGCTGCTGTCAGTGTTGCCTGCCCTCAGCACTGCTCAGCACTGCCTGCCAGTGCCAGTGCTGCCAGTGCTGCCACTGGCAGCAGCCAGTGCTGAGCCATGGGAGCCCGATGGGTAGGGAGTGGTGGAACATCAATCTGCCCCCGAGTGTACCTGTGTCATTGATAGGACATCCACTAATTCAACAAACAATTTCAACTTAAAGTGGAGCATGGCGCTGTAGCAATTTGTAACAGCAATTAAATTTCGTTGCTCCCCAAATGATCCGAAAATGGCTACAAAACAACACTGCTGCATGGCGACCACGACTCACGAGGTCAACAAACGGTGCTATCTTACGGCGAAGCTTTAACTCGCGCACGCCCGGGGGTTGTTTTCCGCCCCCCCCCCCCCCAGGTTTATCGAGGATTGCGCAAAAAGGCGGCGTTACGTTTTTGGCACGTCTTATCCCATTGGCATCCCATTTTGATACATCCAATCCCATGGCGCATCTTCCCTGTCGCACTTTACGCGCCCTTGAGAGGGGTCTGAGAACTACGCGGGGGGCATATTCTGCCCCCCCCCCTGCTATCTCAGATCCTGAACGGCGTAGAAAAACGAAATTGGGGATGGGTGGGTTATGGGTAGGCGTGTACAAAAACTCTTTATGGTGCAAATCTGGTGACTCTAGGTCACGTTTTTGGGGATCAAATGACGTCCTAACTTCAAAACTTTCGCAATGCCCGGTCCGACGTGCAGTCTTTCAGTTAAAGAGCTCTAGCGCCCAAACTTAGGCAGATAGAAACAATTTGGATAAGAAACAGAAGATGCGCAATGACATTGCCTATCTGAAATAATTCCTCAGATTCGACCTCAGGTCAATCGTTTTGCCTCTAGAGTTTAAAGTTTACCTACCGAGGGTAACCACCGTTTTTTAACTTACGGCTTTTCGTAAATAACTTTGTACCTATTAAAGATAGAGCAGTGATTTTGACGTCATTGCGTTTCTCTCGTTGAGACGAATCGAATGATATCTAATTTTACCTCGAAAAGTTAATATCAAAATCTGACCTGAGGTCAAAGGTCAGATCAAGTGACATGGGTTCAAGTTGCATATCAATCGATTCGTATGGATGAGAGGAGTAATTTGGTACCGCTTTTGTTCGTCTAGCTGCATTCGCTCAAAATTTATAAACACAAAATTGTTGGTCCATAGGCTAATGGGCGAGATCAAAAATTGGCATGACCTGAGGTCACGATAATGGAAAATCTGAGATATACATATTATAGGTATGCACGCTCGGATATCATTCTGAAAGTTTCATGTCCATTGGTTGACAACTGACGCTACAGCACAGCTTTGAAGATAAGATGCGGTCCGAAGTAAAGTTCTGACTTTGACCTGACCTCGTGACTTGATCTTTGAAGGTAGGGGTTCAAATCTTCTCAAAAGATATCTCATTGAATTATAGGCATGCATGCTAAAAAAACGGTGGCGCGCAGTACCGCCTTTTTTAGTTATTTTCGAAAAAAACAGGTGGGGGGGGGGGCATATTCTGCCCCTCCCCCCAGTGCGCATGTTAACCCTCGCCCGTATTGGTGTTTTTTCAGCCACGAACGTATAAGGGGGGGGGTCCGTTGGACACCCCCTTGCCGTTTCGCCCCTGATCGAGCTAGAGCTTCGCGGAAAGAACGAGCGTGCTGCCCGTGAAGAGAAGATGCCAATGATACTAAATTTTAAGGTCCTAGGTCATCGGTTGACCTTCCAGGTCAGGTCAATGACCCAAAAGTCGGGAAAATCGGGACCTGTTAGAACGTCGTAAAACGTGGCTGCTATGGGGTTTTCGGGGTGCTGATCACGAATATCATGTCAGGATCATAGATGATGTCTTCATGCATTTAGGCCAGGTCGGGTCAGGTCAGGTCAGGTCAACCAGTAAGGGTTTTGCCGGGTATTCGTAGTAGGTGGCAACCGCCTCTGACAGCTTCGTAACATGTTACGAAGGCACCAAAACTACTTCGTAAATGTTCAAATGGCTGCTAAATTCGATATCAGCTCAACAAACAAGCCTAGTAACATGTAAATCTCGAAAAAGTGAACCGAGGTCATCAAAGATCAATAACCTGACCTGACCTTCCGGTGACCTTGATATCCACCCTAATGCATTAGAGCAACATAATATCCCATGTTTGAACGCTTGTAACCACGAAAAGCTTGCAAACGCGCGGCTAATGCGAGCCGACATACGCCGAATCGCGATTCCGGTCAAACATGGTCTCGAAAAGTAGGTAACAGGTCAAAGGTCATTGAGGTCATGGGATCATGACATTTTCAGGATAGGTGTAAAATTGATTAACTCGAGGGTACTGAAAGTTTCGTCGCGATCGGCCGCTTTTTACGCGAGTTGTTCGCGAAAAACTGAGGGGGGTCCGTTCGACCCTGCCCCCCCTATACGGGCGAGGGTTAAGCCTCAGACCATCTCGGTCGTCACCAGGTCGGACCAATTGACACCCCACCTCCAAAATGTTTGCGATTGCGCCATGGCTAAACAGGGATCGATCTATATAGTCAGGTCAATTTTGTTACTTGATCATAATACGCATTGCAATGATTGAGTGTTCTCAGGTAGATGCTGTACTTTAGCCTTATATTGTTTTACATTATCCGAAGGTTGGGACTTTTCAATTAGACAATCACTATTCTTTAGAATTGTGATTTTCTATTGAAAATCCCAACCTGAGTATAAGTGTAATGAACCTCTTGCAATTTTACTTTATTGCCAACTGTCATGTATATGTTATCAAATATATTTTACCTATGAGATGGGACTATATAAGAACATGCGTTAGTTCACAGAATGATCGTGGTGTTATGTATTAATGAATCTCTGGTTAAAGACGAAACGGAAAGTTTGACCCTCATATCCCTATTCCTGGCGGGCTCCGCCGGGACAAGAAACTGGCGGGGGGGGGCCGATTCGGCCCCCCCCCTTCAGATCTCAAAAACTACACATCACAGCGACAAACGGTAAACGGCATCGGATACGCACGGTCAAGATCTACAATTTTTACGAAGATCATTTTCAGGTCAGGTCAAAGATGACGTCACAGGGGTCGAAAAAGTCAAAATGGCGGCGCTAGATATGGAGAGTTTTTCTCGAATAACTTTCGAATTAGTCCAGATAGGAACAAACTAAGGGCATCATCGTGATCCTCTCGTCAATCCGCATCGAATGATATATATGTTGACCTCGAAAGGTCAAGGTCAAAGGTTGACCTCAGGTCACGTGACCTCGAGGTCATCATGTATATCATTCGATGCGTCTTGACGAGCTGAACACAATGAGACCATCCACGCGTCTGTATCTTGTTCCTGTACGGAGTTATTGGCCAAAAACCTTTGGTGACCTTTGATGACGTCACATGACCTCACAGCTGCCCAACAGCAAAACAGACCTCAAGGTAGTGAAGGTTGATCGTATATGAAGTCATGTATGGTATATGGGGCCATTCCCACCCGTTTTAGTGGTAAAAACAGGGAGTTGATTTTTCCCCCATTGACTTATAATGGGGAGGTCGCGAAACTGACCTGACCTTAGGTCACCGATATCAAAATTCCGAGATATACAAATTGCACATACTGGTACCCTAACTAAAGCCTGAAGAGAAGAAATTGATCGGTCAAAAACTCTAGCTCTGGCGTGATTGCAAACTTTTCTGAGGTAGGGTCACCAAACCGCCTCTGGTGACCTGACCTGAGGTCAGATCAACTCAAAATTTTCAAACATGTTGCGTAGAAGCCTTTTAGGAAAAGTCAGAAAATTTGAGCTTCCTAGCTCAACGCGTTTGGGAGAAATAACCAAAAAACCTCAGGGGGGGGGGCTCCTGAGCCCCCCCGCCAGGAATAGGGTTAAATCCTTGCTGACCTTAATATTAAGCTCACATAATCTTTTGTGTATATCTTTTAGTTACCGATGCGCTCTGTGACTCTGTCCGATGCCTTTTACCACTTTTCGCTGCGTTGCGGGATTTTGGTGATCTCATGGGGCGGTTTTCAACCCCCTCCCCGCGGGCGATCGTGTTCGGCCGAAATCCACGGGCGTGCGCAAATTGACATTTCTACACAGGCGTTCGGAGCGTGTTACACACCTGGATGTGGATGCCAGCGTTGGGAGTTTGTGACGGCTCGCTGACATCGACTGTACGACTGTTCTCCTTCCCATCCTCTTCCTTTCCGGTGTGGATACCACCGGCCAGCTTCGAGCTTTCTGAAATAGGAAAGTAATCTCAATGACGATGCACAGGTAATCCCAAAAGTTCATGATGTCCCCTAATTCCATCATCAAATTTTTACCGCGGGGCAGCCTAAGTTTCCCATAGCGCAGGTACCCAGACACAAGACAGGGGACAGAAAAAAAAAACAGAGAAGCAGTCTCAGAACATAATAAGCTACCATTTGGATCGGTGTAAATGGAAATGTTTGATAATGGGCGACAGAGAGGCTGAACACGGGTTTGTGTCGGATGACTGAGAGGTAGGGGGCGACATTGTATGCATCAAAAGGGAGTCGGTAAGTGAGGCTGCGTACCGCCGCGGAGGCATGGCATAGTGGTGCATTCCTAATTCCAGGATAGGTGGACACGAAAGCACAATTTGGCGTACTTGGGTGTACTCATTTTTTTGGGTGGACACGGAATAATAAATATCGCTTAAAATAAACATAGAATCCTGCATTTGAGTGGACTGTTGAAAATATTCCGATTTATTATTATTTTTTTATTTCATTTTTTTGTGGACACCCGCCCATGTCCACCGATGCAGCTTAAAAATTATGCGCACGAAACTTTCGCGCGAATCAGTTCCGTTTTTCGCCACCACGTGGCTACTGCCAAAATTCACGCGCTGCGTTGTTGCCATAGTAACCACCAAGCAAACTCGGGAGACTACGGTTTTTGGGCTCACCGGGCGCGCCACAACGTGACTTTGTCATTCTGCATAGCGATTGATTGTGCGGCGGCTGTGAACAAAGAGCCAAGAAGAAGGAAATGGAGAGAAAGGTAAGTGTATAATTATAAACTTAGTTTCCTTTCATATGAAGCTGCTAACTTGAGGCAAACTTGTTCTGTGTGTTCTGTACTGGAATAGAGACAAACGCTAGCCAGTAGCCAGTAAAATATGTGCATTAGGAAGGGTGCAGTACGGACATGGGTGTAGTGGGATGACATGAAGCGAAAGGTAACTGTCTTACATTTGTCCTACTATGAATAAGCCCTTCTTTCATATGCTGCTAGCTTGAGGTACAAGTAAACATGACACACTTCATCGGAAAATGGCACCCGCGACCCCTGGTTGTGCTCCTGGGGTCATCTCAGGTCACAAATTGGTTCTAACAGTTTTCGCTAATACCTTCTAAAACATGCATGCTAGAGGGATGAAAACGATGTGTTAAGCTTGACGATACAGATCGACTGATATGCAACATGACCTTTGACTCTTAGATGACCTTTATAGTTGATGCGTCAATAGATGCGTCTTGACGAGAGGAACACGATGGCGGCAAAATAAATGCCGCGCCTTTCTTTAGTCAAATTATAAAAATATGTTTTTCGCAAAACACTTCTTTCTTCAAGTTTTTGCTTTTTGGAGGCTTAACAATTGGTCCTAAGTTAAACCGGGGCTTGCTCCAGAAAAAAATCGTCAAATGAGCTATCGAGTGCGCATTTCCGTGGCGCTCTAGCTCTGTTGGTTCCCGAATTATGTGCCGCTGTTTCGAGAAAATAAAATGTTAAAATGGGCAACATTTTACCTTTGATGACCTCTGGTGACCTGACCTTTACCCTGACATAAGAAATAAGTGAGGGAAGGGGGTCGCACCACCTCTTCCACTGGCATTTAGAAATTAGATCCATAATTTACTGTTTGTTTGTGTGGGCAGATTCAAATTGCTGACAGAGTTAGTTATTTTCGTGGACTTGAAATTTGATCCTAGCCTGTGTCGGGCCGGGGGTCGGGGTGGGGTGGGCTTTCGGACACACAATACCTGTGTTTTTTCCGCAGATATCTCAAAACTGGTGGAGCGGAGCACCGCCTTTTTTGGCACACCTATTGGCTATTGATGCATCGTTTGAGTAGATGCAAAAGTTTCAGACCCAGGTCGCCCAATGTCAGGTCACCAGGTAACGTCAAGTGATCTCAGCTAAAAAAAAAAATGAATGTTCGTCATAGCTACTTCGACTGAACGATCGTCTTGAACATCGCCTTAAAAACCGAGATAGATAATTTAAGCTAATAATTTCCTCGTTACATCCTGCAACTTTCAATGGGCTCACTCATCCACTGTACTTCTGATACAGTGACAAAGTTGCAAAAATATGATTCTGACCTTGAAAAGAGGGAGGTTTAAACTTGCACACCATGTGTGGACAACACCATGTTTGCATGGCATGTCATTTGTCATGCCATGTCATGACAACAGTTATGCCAAATTTCACGGAGCTACGCGCCGCGTTTGCTCTACTATTACGAAAAACCTCACGGGAGGCCGAACAACGTCCACCCTCGTCGTGCGCGAGCTAGTTTTTTATATTTTTATCTTAGCTGGATGAATAGTTACGAAGATTCGAAAATCTAAGAGATGTGGATAAACATAATAATATTATGACATAACGATTTGTGTGTGTGTGTTTTTTTATAGTTCTCAGGACACTTCGACCAAGACGCTGTTTCCGGTGGCCCTAAAGAAGTGACAACAGCGTCACTTTCGGAGATGCTGATCGCAATCTGGCGCAATGACCCAAGTCTACTGTCGCTACGCGGGAGGCAACTGGCATATCTCACTCAATACTGCTTGCAGCCACAACAGTCCTGGTATCCGCCACAGACTATGGCACTGGACTTATCGATGCATTCTCGTGAGTGAGCATACGGTACGATTGGCATGATTATGGTATGATTTGATGTGATATGTGGTGTGATAGGTGTCAGTTCATGACATCAAGGGAAAATAAAGCTATATATCTGTCGTTATGTCTTTTTTGTTATTTTTAGGTGGTATTTGCTGGCAAAATGATAAATTCAAGTGATGATGCACCTAATGTATCCGCCCTCCCGGTATTCGTCGTTTCTTGTTGGGGGGGGGGGGGGGGAGGCGGATAAAAGTACGAGGGGCAGTAGTGGAGGAATTTTTCTGACAAGACTGCGATATTTGTCAACAGACAGAAATGTTTGAAAGCCGTCATCCAGCAGATATAATTTCGAGACAATGAACACTTAGTGCAATGTCATTATTAGTGCTTCTGATTAGGTAGCTAGGTCATTTTTGTTAACCCTTCCCTGTTAGTGGCAGGCTCCTGGCTACCCATATTAGTGGCAAGGGGGGGGGGCTGTTTAGGACCCCCTTGAAATCACGAGATCTAACCGGCCGATTTTTAAAATTCAAACGACATTCGATTCCACTTAACGTGATCTACATTTTGAAAAGGAAGAAAATACCCAAAAAAGGAAATCAGGGGGGGGGGGGGTCAGTAGAGGGGTAAAAGCAGCAAATTGCATATGCTTTTCAACTGCTCACCACGGTTATGAACCAATTTTGATGCAACTACTGCCGATCGATGCAGAATAAACCCAAAATTAGCATGCGGCATAAAAATAAGCATTTTGAACAATCATAGGCGGATACAGGCAATTTAATTTTGAAGACAACAGCATACATAATAAATCGGGTAGTTCGTTGCTGCTGCCACCAAAACGGTCTGGCAATGGTCTTATTATGTTACATAAAATGAGTGATAAAGTGCGTAAAAAAGAATGGTAATACATAGGCGGCGTCACGGCACCGAAGTTTGAAGCTGAAATCAACTTCTTTCTTTTTCCCATTGCTTACCTTCGTGAAAGGAGCGAAGGAGTTCGGGATGGAGATTCGCCACCGGTTCCCAGGTTAGACGTCTGCGATGAAAAAGGTCAGGTGTTCAAGAAGGGGGCGAGGAACGGTAAGGAAATAAACACATATTTTCATTGCCGTTACGGTACAAACTCCATAATAGAAGCGGACATTGCGGTTCACATGGTTATTATGAGTAAAATCTAAGTAATTTTCTTCACTAAACGGTTGCTTCTCTATGCGGCGATCGTTTGCAGCTCCATGCAGGCTGCAGCTCATGGAATTGGTATGTAGACCATGATTTATGTATGTTCTCATGACCATATACTCGTATATCGAATGGTAATTTTTTTTTTAAAGTATTGATATTTCGAGAACAGTTTTTCTTTAGAAAACAAAGCAATAATTATTGCCTTGCATTCTGAAGAAAACTTGTTCGAAGTATCAGTATTTTTGCATTATTCTTCTGTTCGGCATACGAGGATAAGATAAAGTAATAGCTCTCATAACAGCATACAATAATTTACAAATTATCATTGGACAAGCCCTCATAACATTAGGCAACAATATCTTAGAGAATGATTTCTTGACCAAAGCTGCATATACATACTTTTTATCAACGAACAAAACAGTGTGCAACTATACGCGATGCTATCTAGCTTGACCGTATAAATGTTTGGTGCCTGTTTCAGAAGAGCCGATCTTGCTCTTACCTGTAACCCTGCCATTTAATGAGATATCTTCCTCCGTCAGGATCGTGTTGCAGGATTTTCTCGACGAAAAATAGCTCCTGTGAAATGAAGAACTATTAATGCGATGTAGTAATATAACCTCAAGCTATATAATGCAACACACTTCAATCAAGATCGTAGATCGCTTTCACCTGGTCTGTCTCCAATAATTTTAAAGAAAATGTCCCATTTGCCCAAATCGTCTTAACATCTCAATTGGTATTCACAAATGTTAGTGGATGCAACTCACTCACGCAAGATACTTCAGTAACACATTTTCATATAAATACATCGCTTACGTACAGTGGGTCTATTAAATATATCCAGAGCCACCACGTGGCGTTACGGTGGGTCGGTCCGGGGGCGTTACAGCGTAAGTTAGAAGGCATTCACTGGGGCATGCTCAACGCATGTGTCGAGGCTAGTTCCGGTGACCTAGCCTGACCGTGACCTGACCATGTCCTTCCTGCATCGTCTAAGCACACGCCGGCTTTAGCCTGATATGCTAGATAAGTAAAAAACAATCAACAAGTGACCCGGCAGACTCGTACTACGCTCATAATACGGCAAATCGGTCAACCAGGCCATGAGATGACATCAAGAACGAGGTCATATCTCACAAACTTGAGATCATAGAAACTTAAAATTTCTAGCTCATCTGTAAAAAGGTTGAAAAGCAGCTACAAATTTTAGATCTCTAGCTCAAAACGCGTAACGTGCAGCTAAGCAAAATCACCTGGGGGAGCATCCCCCCATGTGCGGGCGAGGATTTGACGGATTGATTTGACGGATTGATTTGAAACTTCCAGAATGACATATGGGGGTAAATGCCTACAAAAGTTTATCACATTTTTATTTATGTGAGTTTAGGTCAGGTCGATTTTTGAATGAGCTCCTCCATTATAGGTGAATGGGAGAAACACCTTTTTGCTTATATCTTTCGAACAAATGAGGGTACAATGATCTCAAAATCGTTGGTCTAGTAAGACGCAAAAGTTATGGGTCAAAACTCAAAATAAGGGCGCTTGACCTCCGGAAATTTTGACCTTTGGAGCCTAAACTGTTGACTTGAAGTCTGAGACCACGGTCTTATATCTAGCTCATTGCATTGCGCATCTTCTCTTTTTATGATAGTTGCTATCTACCTTAGGGGAGAGTGGGGCACATTCGTGCAAAAAAATGGATAAATCCATATATCTGTTCTTTGGTTGGTGCAATTGGAAAATTGTTGATTGTAGTATCGAAAAGAACTATTGCAGATATTTTTCCTCTTTAAAAGTTATCCTCTAAAATTATCGCTTCTATTAGAAAAAATACTTTTAATAACTCTGAACGTTTGCACGAAACTGCCCCAGGTATGGGGCACATTCGTGCAAGGGGTGGGGCACTTCCGTGCACCCTGCAAAGTTCGAAGAATTACCGGGCATTACCAGAAATTTACCAAAAGAAATTGGCAAGGGGTCATTTCACTTGATTCCTTTCGACAAGAATGCATTGCACAACAAATGTAGAAAGAATGGGCTGGACAACAAGAATGTGCCGACTGCCGGCCTCCGTGACCTCGCCAAGGTCGCGTGAATTACTTGTCACGACGTCGAAAGCAGCCGAGACTGAGTCAGGCGAGCGTCATAAGTGAAACCTAATACAGATAAAGTCATAAAATGCAAACACGAAAAAAATATGCCCGAATGTGCCCCTAGGCAGTGCGTGCACGAACCTGCCCCACAACGTTATTTGTAATATATTTCAAAATTTCTTGTTGAAAAAATGACACTTTTTCAACAAACAAGATTGCAGCAGTTCCGTGAATAGAGTGAGCTTCTTCGCCCCCAATTTTGAAAAGCTGAACCACATTTCCGAGTCAGGATCACGAACATGGATGCTATGAGTAAAGTTTGGAAAGCGCACGATTATTACAACTTTGCTTTTTTATCAAGCATGAGAGCAGGTACAGTGTTATCTTCTACAATACACGAGGGGCGGCAATGATAGACATATTTTCATAATTTACCTTGAGCTCGTGCAGTCACTCGTGTTCCCATAAACTGCTGAAAACGAATGTTCGCATGCACGAAAGTGCCCCCCTCTCCCCTGGAGCCCGCACATTTTACCTTGCGGAGCGATTTTTTACCTTCTCTTACTCATCTCCAAAACTTAGTGCTTCTAGCACTTACAGGAGCTTAGAATCTGCCCCCCCCCCCCTCAGGGCATGTAATTCTCAGACCCTCTCCAGGACGCGGGTGTTAACAAGTCTTCCCTCAGAAGAACACGGGGAAGTCCAGTGATGTCACAAAACGTAATGTCACATTCAAATAAACTATGTCTTTAGGATTTGCAATGATCTATTTTGAATAAAGATACTGTTTCTTTCAGGCTTTTAAGCTTCCTTACTGGTCAGGACGGTAACTATGAGACTCATACTTAAATTAAGCTATATCAACTCTAATCAATGCTTATTCCTGGCACCACATTTCCTGTTACATACTTTTTCGTTTAAACTTACTTGCGTAGACTTGTGACACTTCTTCCTTCCAAAAGAAGCTGTTCTCTGAAAAAGAAAAGAAACTAGTCACAAGAAAGCTAAGCATGACAAGGTAAATGTTTTGAATCATCAGTGAAGCGACGTGTTCGACGATTAACGAGTGAGTTTTCTTTTGTATGACAAATAAGACTTAATTACTTTTTTGGTCATGCATTCAAGAAGGTCGATATAAAACATCTAGCTTTTAACCCTCGAGCCGCTGGGCCTCCGCACCGCGCCACCCACCAGCCGCTGGGGGGGGGGGGAGCATAAAGTTGCCCCCTTACCTACTTCTCCGACAATACCATCGCAATGCGTAAAGATTGAAGAGCGAACATTGGCACACATATGCCTGAATAGATAGCCGTGATGTTGTTAAAATCAAGTGTCGATCTCATTTGAAATATTGTCACAATGACGGCAGAAGTCCAATTATAGATTGGCGTTAGCTACGGTTTCCAAAAAGTTTGACGTCGTGGCCTATGGTGAACAGGATGAAGTACTGAACAACAACAACTTAGATATGTACTTACTAAAGTCAATATGTCAGTACGTGCTCTAACATCCAATTACCGTCACGCTTTATGCTGAAAAATATCGAAAACGCTCGATATCAGAAAAAAACTTAATGACGTCACTGTGACATAATATTCAGGGCTATGACCACCAAACTTTTCTCAAACATGCCCTTGCTAATTATTTGAGGCTATGCCAAGTTACTGAAGTTCATAGCTCATCAGGTTCCGGAGATGTCACACAAAATGTAAAGGGGGGGGGGGGGGTAACTTATGCCTCCAGCACCTCGTGAGTTAAATGCTCCTTACCAGAGAACCCCGTGGTATATAATATGACCTTAAAAGTTCAAGTGCAAAAAAATGACATCAATCAAGATCATGTCCCAGCCTGCAAAAAAAGTAATTTTGCATACCTACATATATTGAATTTTCGTCAGAACAAGTAGGTTTACCATAGTGGGCTGTGTTGCACTTTGTTGCTAGCATGCAACCGGCAAATCGTATTTCACGGCACGGTAAATAAAAGTACTGATATGCTAGCTCAAAACTAATCTAATCGCTGCAATCGTTGGGATTCGTCATTTGATAAGTCTCGTCTTGCTTAATCTCAACATTTTACCCTCACTCTGCTGGGCCTCTGGATTTTTCACCACCTGCTGGGGCGGGGTGTTTGAGCACCCCCCCCCCCCCTAACTCAGCTCCGGGGCGCCGTAGCGAAAAGCGGCAGATGGCGTTCGAAAACTCATTAACCCTATTAGTGGCAGGCTCCTGGCATACCCCTATTAGTGGCAGGGGGGGGCTGTTTACGACCCCCCCTTGATATCTCGAGATCTAACGGGCCGATTTTCAAAATTCAAACGGCATTCGATTTCGCTCAACGTGATCTACATTTCTAAAAAATAAAAATTAAAAAATGTTAATAGGGGGGGGGGGTAGAGGGGGGTAAAAACAGGCAAATTGCAGATACATTTTAGACTGTTTATCACGGCCAGGTTTCTGAACCAATCTTAACGCAACTTTTGCCGATCGATAGAGAATGAACCAGGAATTCACATGGATCCTAAAAATATGCATTTTCAAAAATCATAGGCGGATACAGATCATTGAGATTGGGGGTACACAAAAAGTATAGTAAATAAGGTTTTTGTTTGTACTGTTTCTAAAAAGGGTGGTAATGGTCTTGTTATGTTACAATTTTCTTATGAGAGAACGACTACAATTGTATTGGTCATGCATAGGCGGTGTCAGGGCACCTATGTTGGGGGGTAAAACATAACCCCCCCTTTTTGGACGCCTGGATCCGCCTATTATAGCAAAAACGTGTCAAAAGAGGATGCACAATAACTGTATATGTTATCACATGATACCTTTCATTCACTGTTCGTAAAACTGGTGCAGCATCGTGATCTTCGCCCAAATGACTCGCTTCACGAATAGGACCCCCCAATTCCCAGTGCTCTGGAGCCGCCCCTGGTAAAGTTATGAACTTGAAATTTACAGGGAATGTGCCCAATTTAGTTTTAGGAAAAGTCAGAAAATTTCAGCATCGTAGCTTCAGCGGTTTCGAAGATATTCCCGAAAAACCTGAGGGGTGGATAAAAACCCCCCTGCCACTAATAGGGTTAAAAAGATGACGAAATTGTTGGTCATTGCTTAGCTCAGGTAAAAAAAAAAGACGTCACCAGAGGTTATTGAAGGTTAATATTTGACGATTTCGACTCGACTTAACCCTCACGTTTTGGTTATTATATCACCTTATACACAGTACAATTTCTCCAGCAGTCCCTCTGATTCCTGACAGTCGACTGACATATCTGACTGATCTGATCTTCTTGTGAATAAGGAAATCCTCCAAATTTGACCCTCTTTTAAAATTTAAACGACACAAATATGTCACCGGTACAAGTTTGCTTTAGTTCTTCAGATAGCACAACCACAAGACTTCTTCTTGTTTCATTTTTTGTTTAGATAGGTATGTATACTCTGAGTTATAAACCGCCAAAGGCACAGAGGCGGCCGGGGGCACAGGCCTTGCCCTGACGACCGGACCAGAACTAAAGACTAAATAGAAGCCCTTCACGTATGAATGTAGCGCAAAGTGAAGCTTACCTTTTTTCGACGCTGTGGCATCTTCAAACTTCCCAGTCACTGAAATGTCACTCAACCGCACACAATCGAGCCAACACACAACTGCCGCGTCACCCAACAGCCACGTTGCCAGTTAATCAACAGAAATTGACGAGAGCCACAGCCCACACCGCTATGGATTCCCCGACTTGAACGACGCCATACAGGTGCCAGTCTCTAATAACGTAACCCATTTAATATTGTAAGCACATTTTTAGACTACCTATCCTTAAGTATCAAATAATATATATTATGAATAAGATTACAACAGTCATATCATGCTTACTAACAGCCATATCACGCTTACTAACGCAACATTAAGTACAACACAGCAGCTCTACTCACCATCCACCTGCTACTAAGCGTTTCGTTTTTATTGAATGCAGCAGATCGCGTTCTGATTGGCCGGATTTGGCGCGACCGTCGGCCCGGAGCGGCGCGTGAAAGCGGCAATCAGCTGATGCTAGCGCCACTGGTGGTGAATCTTTGAACTACGAGCTATCAACTTTTTTATTTCACATTTAAAAGGGAATTTCGGTGGACCTGTATTGGGTCCATCGAAACGAAAAGCAGAGTTAAAACACGTACACGTCCACTGAAAAGCAAGGATAGGATGCTGTTTTTACGTGGACTTCTTAGGTCCACCTAATGACAATGTCCACCGAAGATCAGAAATGAATCATCAAAAGTCCACATAAACCAGAAATTGGAAAGCATCTTCATTTTTAAAGGAATCAAGACGTAACAAAAAAGGTTATACGTGATTCTACTTTGTCTATCAAATGGCTATCTCGGTTTTTTGAAACTTTTGGATTTTGGCCCAAATTTTTTTTCAAAAAACTGACTTTTTTTGGGAAAATATTTATAAAATCCAAAATTTTGAATGTATCGAAAAAAACCGGAATATATGTCAAAGAAGTGGTCAATGTGCATCTACATACCAATTTTTAGAAAAATCGGTTCAAAAATGTGGAAGTTATTCAAAATTGTATGACGTCACGACACACAAAAAAAAATTGAAAAATGTTTTTTTTTTTGGAAGTTCTAGACCTTGTACGGAAACAAAAATAGCACCATTCGATTCGCCGTGAAAAACTGCATCAGATAGACACCTTTTTAGGCCTTAACAACCAACTTCAAAATTTGACCTCACTTGACCTGACCTTGACCTGACCTCGACCTGAAATTCGTCCAGAGGTGGTCGATATCACTTATTGAGTGTGCCTATTGAATTCTATGAGTAAAATGACCCATAAAACATGTGTCGCACATGCCCTTTTCTATATTTTGTTTTTGGTGACCTGACATGACCTGACCTGACCTTGACCTTGACCTTTGAATGACATTGTATGCAACGAATATTGTCTTGGTAGTCTAAGAACACGTTTTGGGCAATCAGTCTCAGTCCATTCTTCGGCAACTACGGTGCGAGGCCGATACTGTAGAAACTTGCATCTTGTACCCTTGACCTGACCTTGACCTGACCTCTGACCTACTTAAGCAAAAAAATTTGGGCTCTTAAGATCCGCCTTGTTGAGAGCTTTCGATTGCCGTTTTCCCCGTCTTTCTACGACCATCGGTTCGGAAGTTAGACAGGGGGGCAGAATCTGCCCCCCCCCCCAGCAGGGCGCGTATGGCTGAATAGCCCAGCGGGGCGCGGGTTAAAGGTAGTGTGCCACCTTTGAAAGATTTCCCATTTTATTTTTCCTAGGATAAGAAGCTTCTGTTTTTACCGAATATCGCAAAAAAATCAAAAATGGGCCTGGAATAGTGCCTTTTTCGCCTAAAAGTTTATCGGTTTTTCGATATGTGTAACAACTGTAGTGGGCTGACCTGCAAACAGGCGTCGGCAACAATCGCGAATGCGGCGCACATGTGACAATAAGCAAAGGTCATTATAGAGTTACGACGTACGGGAATGAGTTATCAGCTGTCTAATCTTAGACAACACAATGTCGAGCCTTAAAGGGACTATCCCACCTTTCACATTGGGTTTGAGTTGAGATAGCCAAGTTTGCGGCGAGGTTCAGAAACCACTATCTATCTAGGTTGCAACCCCCGCGGCCTCTTGGTGTTGAAGAAATTCGTTCCCTTCATTTGAAAATGGGCCTTGTACAAGGCCCTATCTTCAACATGGAGCGACCGTTAGTGTGACGTCACCTCGTTTAGTCATTCTGATTTAAATGGGTTTGTTCGTTGAAAAATCGCTTAAAGGGACCATCCCACCTTAACATTAGTTTTGAGTTGAGATAGCCAAGTTTGCGGCCAGGCTCAGAAACCACCATTTATCCTGGTCGCAACCCCCGCAGCTTTATGGTGTTCAAGAAATTTCTTCCCTTTACTTGCAGGGTGGGACCAGCGTAGTCCCTATCTCTTAACCATTAGCGGTTTTTTGATGACGTCAGCAGTCATTTCAACGCCCGCCATTCCTTGAACCCGAGTTTTGCTGACCTTGAGCTCCCTTTTTTATCAACGTGAAATCCGTCGTCGGCGCTGAGAAAGCCTATTGCTTTTCATTTTAATTTGAATATTAGAAGATACCCACCACTGGAACTTGGACTGATATTATACCAAGGCCGAAGATGATGAAGCTGCGTGCTATATCTGGAGCTTGGGGTTCAACTTCAACATGGAATAAAAACAAAATATCGAAGCAAACTGGATATGGTACTGCAAGTTAAAGTCCAAAGAAATTTGAAGAGCTGACAATTGACATTAATTCTTTTCCTGCAAGGTTTCCATATGGAGATCACACCATGAAGAAATATTTTTGATGTTAACAGTTGAAAGGGGATTGATCTTCCAGTTTTGACGAAAGACGCTGCTGACTGTCTTTGGAAAAGGATGTCGGCATGAGGTGCAATTGTGCTTGTGAAGTGGGTATAACTGGTCTTTTCACAGTATTAAACTAAATGTGCCATTGCAGCCAAGTGTGTTATCATGTAAGGTAAAATCAAAACTACAATGTTGGTTATGAGCATTGAGAAGGCTGGTAGGTAACACCTGCCTGTGCTCGTAAATCATGCTGCCAAAGTATTCTAAATTAATTTTATCATACAGTTTTGTTGTCCAGAATGGTTGCACTATTGTTTGGTATCATATTATTCCATGTAAATATGGTAGTGTTAAGTCCGACCAACATGTTACCAGATTTGAAGCTGTTACGTTACCTAAGTACCTGTTTTTTTTACTGGCGTGGTGAATGTCACCTGGATTTTGTTTTGAGGTGCAGACCTAGTAACTCTGACTACATGGGTTTGAAGCTATTATCTATTCTGTCTTTACTGGCCTGGTGAATGGCGACTGATGTTGTCCGTGGATGGCACTGAAACAAATTTTGAGTGTCATGTACAGTGTTTTAACCCGCGCCCTGCTGGGGGTCCTGGATTTCCACGCCCTGCTGGGGGGGGGGGGGGGTGTTTGAACACCCCCCCTTCTAACTCGGCTCCTGGGCCACGTAGCGATACGCGGAAGGCGGCGTTCGAAAGAGCGTCAAAAATAATGACGAAATCACTTCGGTCAATTTTTTGGTCATGTCAAAGGTCAGGTCACCAGAGGTCATTGAAGGCAAAATTTCGCCGATTTCCAATGTCGAAAATTTCCAAGAAGCCAACGCATAACTCGGGAACCAATAGAGCTACAGCGCCGCGGAAAAGCGCATTCGATAGCCCTATTAACGCCCTTTCTGAGTAATTTTCTCAGATTTCACCTAACGTCAACGGTTTTGCCTGCAGGGGGCAAAAACTGCAAAAATAGCCGATTTTTTCGGAAACAGTTTTTCTGCAATAACTTTTTGACCCAAGCCTTGTACGAGCTTACTTTTACCGGCATCGTGTTCCTCTCGTCAAGACGCATCGAATGAACTATAACTTGACCTTGAAAGGTCAACTTGAAAATTTGACCTCAGGTCAAGGTCACGACCTGACCGGAAAGGGTCATGTTGCATATCAGTCGATCCGTATCGTCGAGCTGAACACATCTAAGGCGTTTTCATCGCTCTAGCATGCCTCTATCAAAAGTTATTTGCGAAAAACTGTTAGATACCATTCGTGACCTAAGATGACCTCAGGGCATAAACAGGGGTCACGGACACCATTTTCATGATCAGTGTGTCTAAACCACTTGTAATTCAGTGTTTGGGAGTGTTTATAATGTCTTTCGTTCAAAAGAGGCGCATTTCAATTTTCTCCCATTGACTTATAATGGGGAGGTCGCAAAATTGACCTGACCTTAGGTCATCGATATCAAAATTCTGAGATATACATTTTGTACATGCTATTGCTCTTAGCAATCGCTGACAGTTTCAAAGCGATCGGTCACTCGGTGTAGCTATGACAGACATTGAAACTTTTTATGAGGTGAGGTCACTTCATGTGACCTGGTGACCTGACCTTGAATGACCTTGGTCTGAAATTTTCACAACATGTGTAGAATTGATGTATGATAAGGTGTACCAAAAACGGCGGCGCTCCGCGCCGCCGTTTTTGAGATATTCGCGAAAAACCACAAGGGGGGTGTTCAAACACCCCCCCCCCCCCAGCAGGGCGCGGGTTAATACAATGCTGAGGGCTGAAAGTTGTCTTGTTTAGAGTGGTGAAAGTTCAGGATATGCCAGCCACCATGGTGGGTCAGAGTTAATGTGTTGCAGTCAGTTCGGCTTCGGCAAGCACACGGATGGGCATACGCATCAAGACCTGCTCTGCCATACTTTCAGCCAATTTTACCTAGGTAAGTCTTTTCTTTGTTTTCTGCCAAAAGCTATGACATTGTGATTTGTGAATTTCAGTGCTGTGGCCTGTGTGTAGCTTTCAGGAAAGCAATTCTAAATAAAGCCCTGATAAAGTGCAAAATCAGCAATGCAGCCCTCTATTACATTTTCTACAACATCTTACTTGTTCCTTGCATGGAGAGAAAAATGCAATGTTATGAATTCGTTTATTCACATAATTTGACAAGCATGCAGTTACCTGCTACTATCACTGCACAAAACAGAGCAGAAAACATCAGTTGATCAAACACAAGACACAACAGAAGTTTACAACATAGGGCTGCCGAACCTGCTTCCTCCCACCACAGTTGACTTGATGCCATTTCCTAGCCTGGCTTGATGTGAGCACTGAATAGCTGCTTTGTCTAATTACAGCGCACTACCATTCAACTTAAACTACTCTCTTTAAAGTAAGAGTGAGAGCGTTCAGTGTTCATAGCAGCTCGACAGACGACAGACAACAAACATCTTGACAAACCAACCAGTTTTTGATTTTTGATTTTTGAATCATCATCTGAATCATCTGATATCAGATACTGGCTTCTGTTTCTCTTGAAAGCAAGTTAAAACAACAATGATAAACTAAGGCAGGAGATGTGAGTTGTGGCAGTAGATTTTTGATTCAACATATGTCAACCTAGTATATTGCTTGAGACCTCTGTGACAGACAAACAAATATTTATAGTTTTTTGATAGTTTGGATTCTTGGCTTGATTTAGCAGATCAGCTGTGAGCCTTGACTTCGAAATCACATAAATGTCATGGTACCCGAACGAATCCTCGCATGACATTTCTTCGTAGCACAATTTTTCGTCCGCATTTCTTCGTCTACAAATCTTCGTCGGTGCATTTATTTGTCCCTCAATGCTTACTCTTGCATATATTTGCGTTGAAGAAGAAATGCGAGCCGATTTTCATATACCCTGATGCGAGACAAAGTAATGCGATACGAATAAATGCCCTGACGAAGATTTGCAGACGAAGAATTGCGATACGAAGAAATGCCATAAGAAGAATTGTCCTGGAATCCTTTATTGGCCATCATATATTGACCTTGATAAGATAAACGCATCATTCGCGCAATATTTGTCGCACTTTGGTACCAAACTATTGCTTCCAAATGCCGACGTAAAGGAAACCTTTATGTGACGTCATATAAACAGCGGAGTTCCCAAAAAGTAAACAAAAATAAAAGTCTAATATTTTGAAAACGGGTGAATATTTTCCGGTAAAATTTGGTAGATGTTCATTTTCGCTCTTTGTGATTCACGCTACATCACTTTTATGCCAATTCATTAACTTTTTTGAAGGTGGGAGGGTCCCTTTAAAACTTGGTCTGAACTTTGTTGTGGTGCTTACAGAGTAAAAAGAATAAGCTTTATGACAGTAATGTGGCCTGGGGAAGGAGGTAATTTTGGGCTGTGACGTCACATATTTGAAAGTTTGTGTTTGGAATATGGGAAGTCTAAGATGTTTAATGAAAAATAAATGCCAGAACCGTGTTCCTGGTCATCCAATCTATAAAGTCGGGCACAATTTAACTGGTTTTAACAACATTTTAGAAGGTGGGATAGTCCCTTTAAACTGTAAGCCTGTATTGGTATTGTTTCTTTTATTTGGCTGTCGAACATTATTTATGGTTTGAAATATGATTTTATGTAAAATAATTGATATGAAAAAGCCGTCTCTTAAGTTATGACCCCATTTCACCACACGCAAGTGGCAGAAATGACAATGATCAGCTGACGCATTTTTCTTGGCCGAAGTCAGAGCGCGCGGCCCGACGCACCACCACCGCACCACAAAGTATGAGCAGAAGCCGCGCCCAAAGCCAGGGCCCCGGTAACGTGAGGTAGCCGAGTCGGGGCAGCGTGCGCTGACCCAAGCCGGGGCCGCAGCTTTGGGCGCGGTCTACCGCATCCCCGCGGGCAGCCCCGGGCTATCACATGACACCGGGAGGATGCGCGGCCCCGGCTTGGGTCAGCGCACGCTGCACCGACTCGGCTACCTCACGTTACCGGGGCCCTGGCTTTGGGCGCGGTCTACCCAAGGGTCTACCGCACCACCTAACAGGCGTGTTCGAAACCGCAGGAGATGATGATGAACGGGTTTATCGAAACTTGATTGAATGAGCATATCGGTAATAGCGATTTCAGTGTGTGCATTTATTGTTCATAGTGGTGTGAAATGTGGTTGGGGTACGACCGACGACCCGTCGGGGCGAATTTCGCACTGGGGTACTCAAAATTTGAAGAATTAAAGACGTTTCCATGAGTTTTGAAGGTATGGATAAGTTCTAAAAATCCGGTTCTCCTTATCTGGGCCATTAACTCCATACGGTCCAGGAAAGCTGGCACACTACCTTTAAGAGAGCTATCGAATGCGTTTTTCCACAGCGTTCTAGCTCTATCCTTTTCTGAGCTATAGGCCAGTTTGTCGAAAATTGTCAAAGGTTGACCTGGAAATTGGCGAAATTTTACGTTCGATGACCTCTGGTGAGTTGACCTTTGACTTGACCTAAAAAGTGACCACAGTTTTCCTTCATCATTTCTTACTCTCTTTCGAACGCCGACTACGGCGTTTCGCTAGTGACCCAGGAGCCAAGTTAGTAGGGACTAGGGGGTGTTCAACCTCCACCTCCAGCAGGGCGTGGATACCCAGTAGCCCCATCGGGGCGCGGGTTAACCCCCATACGCATAGGGGTAGCGGGTATTTTTCGGAATAGATCACGTTAAAAGGGTCGGATCACGAAAAACTGTACCCTCGAGCCGATCATCTTTATCTGTCCTGAAAATGGCATGACCTTAACCCGAATAACCGTTGATTTGGGAGATCTCTCTTGAGATCATGGCAGGCCACAAAATCTCACTTCAAGAAGTTACAGCAAGAGCCGATTACTCGGGACTTGTCATTGACCTCTGGAAGGTCACCAAATGACCAAAAACCTTTCAATTGGGTAGCAGCGGCTGCCTATCTTCATGGGCAGCACGCTCAATTTTTCTGCAAAGCTCCATTTCAGAGGCCGAGATGCTTGGGTCAGGGTGCAATGGACAACTCCTCTCTCTTGCATTAGTGACTGTGAAAACGCCAATAGGCGAGCGCCAGTTAATACATGACAGTTACCTTTGCGCGACTGTACGGAATGGTGAGCAGCTATGTACATGAAAATTGGCATGCGCCAGCTAATCAGTTCATGTTTTGTTCGTTTGCCCTCGACTAATCTTTGAATCCTGGGGCACAACAGTTGCGATATCTGTCCCATCAAGGGAGCCATTAATTCTAAAAAAGATGAGGCTTTCTCAGAGGCCCTCATTACCCCCCGCCGAAGGCCGCCATTACCCCCAAAGGGGGCATGCCCCACCATTTGCCGACCCCTGTTGTACATCAACCGGGCCTGCCTATTGACTAGGGCCGGTCTCCGGCTGGTTTTGTTAGGTCTAGTTTCAGGCAGAACATGAACGGCGTTGATGTACCTACTTGGGAGTTTTTACAGCGTTAACTAAACAATGATTTATGCTATAGCCGAGTCTGCAACTCAACCTGGTCGTTACTCAGCATTGTCGTCATCACAGAGCTTCAAATCGATCAGCTACAGGCTGAACACGTACCTATAGGGTATAGGAAGACGTCCAAAAACTGTTGGCCATAGTATCTGTAGTGGGATCTACGTTCCATGCTGGTCAGGCATTTTGCAAAATGCCTAGTCATTTTGTAAAATGGCTAGCCATTTTGAAAAAAGCCTGGTTGCGTTCAGTCATTTTTCAAACAGCCGTCTTTTTGTAAAATGCCTAGGCATTTTACAAAATGACTGATTTTCTAAAGTGCCTGCAACATATATATCCTCTGTCCTTGCGGGATCATGCTGCCAAGTTGAGGTGCGATGACTGAACTTCAGGATTGATCAACCTTTTCTTAGCCACTGCTTATATACGAGAAAGACCAAATGCTTGTTTGTAAACTGCGTTGAAAATTTAATGTTCCATCTCCAATTCTGACATGAAGGCACAAATGAAATAGTTCCCTCCCCTTTTGGAATACACAAAGCAAAATATTTAATAAATTTTAGTGGATGGACAAGAGCAATTAGCATAGCTTTCCCTCAAGTTAACTTCTGGCCTGCTTCTGTGGCACTGATAAATTACACTGACGCTTATTCGCGTCATATTTTGTAACAAACGCGCTAGAACTGCAATATAACAGCACTATATGCTTCTTGACAAAATACAATAGTAGTAAAAATTTAGCCCTGATGGCATTCATTCTTGGTGGAAACGTAATTACAAAATATTTTGTAGTAAGTGTTAAATTTCGGCCGAAAACAGTGCACGGTTTAAGAAAGAATCATTCCAATGACGGTCCATTCTTGCGGTCCTGAAATCGCCACTATTTCCGGCCTCTCCAACGCAACTCGTTGTCCAGACGTAAATATGCGACAGAGCCACCGCTAAGCGAAGCTTGTTGCGGTGACCCTGCCGTCTTATATACGAGTCTACCCTCCGATCGCGCAATTCCAGTTCTATGGCAGAATTTAGGGTGCGTTCTTTGCACGGAAATTTCACGGCTCAGTCAGCTGATGCGTTCTTTGCCGACAGACCGGGAATTTCACGGCGCAATTGTCGCACAGGCTTCATAAATGTAATATGCCCAGATTTGTGAAACATGCATTGAACTTAGCGTTGTTTGTATTGTCGGTAAGTCACATGATGCATCTTAAGTGATGAGAGGCAGATGGAGTTTTTATAGAAAAGTCTCTGGTGTGCATACAGCTTGTAAGAATACCTACCGGTTAATATTTCCACACCAGTTCGCTGGTTAGTAACAGCGGAAACAATCGCTAAAAAGTTTTTGGTAAAAACGGTAACATTTTAGTAACATTCCGCAAAACCAGTCCATATCATACGCATACATTCACATTCCCTCCTCCACTGGGCGTCGCCATCTAAAAAAAAAGCGCTCGGGACAAGCTTTTTCGATTCCCGTATTTCACGTGGAATTCCGCGGGATTTCACGTGAAATTCCGCGTGGAATCGGCAAAGAACGGCTTGATTTCCGATTCCACGTGAAATTTCACGTGAAATCTGTTCAAAGAACTCACCCCTAGAGTCCAAAGTTTAACGTGCGCACATAGCCGCGTACCGCCGGTCCCCTCAATGACTTCGCCTGAGCCCTGTTCGGGCAGCGCATCCTACTGCAAAATTTTGCACCACGCATGCGCAGTAGGGGTCTCTCGGGTGCCAGGCTCCGCCCTTCGGCGTATGACGTCACATGTGTGACGTCGGCACGCGCAAAATCTTTCAGTTTTGCGCAACAAGAAAATAGGAGCTGCAGGAGGCGAAAGTGGCGCGAATTAAAGTTTACCGTCCTATATTTCTTATTGTAAGCGGTTTGAATGCCGTTTTTTGGGTATCATTATCACTTTTTTCAGTGGCACATTGCTATTAACCACATTTGAACGCATTTTATTCAGTTTTTGAACGAAAACCACCAGTACATCCGCGCCACGGTTCGTCACGCGTCGAATAATGGCTGCCGCGGCCCTCGGCTCTGGCGGCCCGGCGGAGAGTGGACGGAGCCAGTGGCTGACATCATCACATGTGTGACTTCACACTCAGCAAAATATTTTGCGCGGACCCGAACAGGGCTCTGGCTACGGCCTGCCACCAACCGCAACCATACCTGTCAGGAGGCCCATAAATGTCGAGCGCCCGTCGCGCTTCGAACCCGGACTGTTATAACCGGGAACGCGTGCTCTCACCACGCGGAGTCCAACGCTCTACCAAGTACCAACCGAGATACGGGACCGGGACCGGGACCACACATTGCGCGAAGCTGTGAAAAAGGTTTTCTAGAGCAAGAGTCCTGATTTAGCCGCGACGTCATCAGGTACCGTAGCTCCGGATCAGGCTGGCACGGTCCGCCGACATCAAAACAACGGTGCGTCAGCTGATTATTGGTCCTCCGATTCAGGAGAAATTATTAACGCGGGAACGCCGGCGCTAAATAAAGGCGGTAGGATTCACGGCTTTGCATGATCGTGTGCAATATTTTTTATAGTATCAAGCGAGGGGTATTACTGGAGTTTTGCAAATAAATATTTTTTCTCAGTTTGGCTATGCGATCGTGAACACTTTATTTTCATAGATACGATATGAAATAGGATAAACAGGCCAACCCAAGGCCATGTATGCCAACCTTAGACTTCGCATAGCCATGGACATTGCGTAGTAAGATACTCGCAGATCGTACCACGATACCACGGGCAAGATATCAGACTTTTGGGAGTTTTGTGTCGCTGAAATGTATTTTAAGTGCTAAGAAGGAAAATAATTCAATTTAATGATGTCATGTACAATGGACATTTAGCCATTCCAAGCATATAGGTATAGTTTGCCTGGCTTCGACAACCAGATAGCCAGGTTTATTTCAAGAGCTTCTAAAGAGGTAGTGGATTTAATATCGTTTCTATTACATTTATTTGATAATCCTACATATCAGTAAACCTGCCACGTTATCATTCTCGTCGAGCGTCCGATGGTTTACGATAAGAATTATAACAATAGTTTTAAACTAGCGCTTTTTAGAACCATGGTCCGAAATGGTAATTCAAAGAACCACTTCCCCTTTCAACTCACCTGAAAAAGCTGCTTTCGTGTACCACCCAGCACCCGTTTCGTAGATGTATCAAAATGATAACCGGAGGCGAAGATTATCTTTATGATACCACGATTTGTGGGGCTGACTAGTACCGACGGGGATCCCACGAACACGACGGTCACATTCATTAAGCATGATGTACGGCGTAAAGCACCACAACTCACCCCAAAAGCGCAACCTTCTGAGATATCTTATATTTAGTTTCAATGCTGGTACTGGTGCAGTTTCAATGCTGGTACTCTGCTCATTTCTGCTCAATAGTTATTTCTCGCTTAAATGCGCCTCACATTAATCGTGTGCTGTGCTCCACAATCATTGCGCCGCGCGCTCTTCCTTCTTATCGGCCCCCTTGAGATCGTATCCACCAATATCTATTTGCTTCTAAGTTCTAATGACTTGTAGAGAAACAATTTTAGAGCGTTTAACAAAATAATTGCATAACCTATGAGCGATGGGAAAAGCCCAATCGTCCAACTCATAAAAAAACATTGGGACACAAACAACTGGAAACTGTTGGTAGTTGGTACTTTCGCGCATAGGCGGCGAAACGGAGAGGGCACCGGGGCACCGTGCCCCCCTTTGATTTTGGCATTTTAACATGGGCTCTATGGGCGTTACATGGAAAGAATGGGACCAAAAGTCGGCAGTGCCCCCCCCCCCTTCCCCAGTTGAGCTGGGCGCAGGGACTAAATAGCATCAAAGGAAATCCTATATTCATCTCGCCGCATTTAAGCGCACCAATCGAAAGACGACAGCGTGACCGCGCTGACAGGCAATCAACCTGGCCACATAAAACTAGCTAGTGCAAGGAAGATGTCTATATAAACCACTGGACCATGCAAAGCGTTCATGTAAATAAAATATGAGTAAAGATGACCCGTTTGAGAGCAGATTGGCCAAACAGGGGGGCTTTGGAGCCCCAACAGACGGTCGGGTCAAGGTCACCGCTGAGGCGGCGGCGGATTTGCTGCGCCCGGGCAGTGGGCACCCTCAATTCGGTGAAAATCGACACCCTTGCAGCTCAACATGACAAAACGCTGCATACAAGCGCACGTCCTCGCATTTAATTGACGCATTTAACTGCGTCACTAACCTCGTACACTGTACAACACTGGTGAGATGACTGTCCGAAGGAAACTGCCGACTTTGGCTGGCAACATTCAGGGTTGGTGACTTATGTACTGGGTTCGGCTGGCTGACAGCGATGTGACTTCAGGACCGGTTGATGAACGGGCCATCCTAGCCCCATACTACAGGAGCCCAGCTGGTCTTGGCGAGCGGCGGCGACTGGACGAGGCTGGACCCCTACTACAGGAGCCCAGCTGGTGCTGACGAGCGGCGGTTACTGGACGAACGGGTCAGCCTGGACCCCTATTGCAGGAGTCCGGCTGGTCTTGGCGAGCGGCGACGACTGGACGAGGCTGGACTCCTACTGCAGGAGTCGAGCTGGTCCTGTCGAGGAAATAGTTCACCTTTAACATGGGATTTTAAACTGAGATAGCAGTCTGATAGAGCAGATTTGTGTATGCCCTATATTTGAACCGTTTGAGATATTCACCTTTTATCAGTGAATATTGGTGCTTAAATTCATGTTCTAGTGCTCATTTACAGCAAGCAGAAACCTCTTCAACACACACAGTGGCCAATCAGCGATGAGAGCACTTACAGGAGCAGAATCCCTTGCAGCTGATAGGTTGTTCAACTGTTAGTGTTCATAACTCTAATCATTAAAATAATGAAATCCCTTTAGAAGAAGTGTGTAATTCCAAGTTAGAATACATTTAAATTTTGTTCATCACATTTTAACACATCTTTTTGAATTTTATTAATCAAATTACTCACAGAAGGTGAACTATTTCTTTTAACACTTACCTTGCTTCAATGGTGACATGTAGCTCTTGCAGCAGAGAAGGCACAGCATTTGGCTGCAACTTCAAATATTGACTTGTTGCTATCAATTATTCAGTTTTGAAATGCATACAGGTACAGTGAATCTTGGGTTCCCCTGTAAGAATGCCGACTGCAGAAGCAGAAGTTCATCCAAAGCTTGCGCCTGAAAAAGGGCCAGGTTTAATATATGAGTGAAATGAAGACTTTTGAATCATTTTATCATTATACCATAATCACATTTTTACCTAATTTGTAAGAAATAGGTTTAGGTTAGCAGAAATAGGTAAGGTTTTGACTAGACCCCCTGGGTCACAACAGGAGATGACCCTCGTGACTGGTGGGACCACCAGGCACCAGCACTGGCACAGTCCGTTCTGACCACCGCACACCTATCAGCCCGAGAGCACACTAAATTGCATGTTAAAGCTCCATTAATGCTTTTTTCAATTTTGGCCATCCATTTTGTTGGGTCCGTCATGTCCATCACCAAGCCACATTTAAAATGCACTACACTACATCCCCCACCACCTGACCACACCAGGCCAGATCCGCACCGCGCTACACAAAATCCGCACTGCATCAAGCTAAATCCATGCCACACCAAAGCCTCACCAGCCGGACAAGCCAGCACAGACAAGATCTTGTCGAAATTGCCATGCTTTGCAGAGTGCATACTGGCCTACCTGAACCTGACCTTACCCAACATATGAGCCTGACTGTCCTTAGCACTGGGAGCTCATTGAGACCAGGCCCCACAGGCCTAGTGGCCTCCTGAAACCTGATTTCCATATGGGGTGAGCTATTTAAGAATGGTGATCGGATACCGAACCCGAGACAAGACAGCAATGAGCAGTGGGCGGTTCATGCAACCATAATCATGTTTCCTTACCACAAGTATCAAAGCAAAAACAAAAATAGCTGCCTATCGAATTGAAATTTCACTGGAACCTCACCTGCATGGATCTTAAGTGAAAGGTACCTACATCTTGATACATCTGCACGAAAGATACATCTTGATCCACTCATCTCAATCTTGTTTTTCTGCATCCAGGGCATGCAACATTTCTGGTCAAGGCCGTATATAGGATATCGCTTCTGGTATTTTTGGCACAACTTACTCGACTGCTGAGCTCAAATGCAAACTGCAATCACGGTCATAAAATACCTACTGAATATTGAATCGCAATGTATATTCAGTCGATGTACCCCTCGTTCGATGTCTCTCAGACGACGAAGATTGTACGGGGCTCGGCTGCAATTATGGAATGTGATTGGCCAAACGGCGTAGAAGCTTTGTCGTCCGAGAGACATCGAACAAAAGTAATGTCGCTACTGCGCCATTTGTTGCATCGAATTCGCCCCATAGAAGCACGTGTTAATTCTCTCCCATAGGGCCCTGGGTAAACTCTCTCCATAGGGTCCTGGGTAAACTCTCCCCTTGTCTATTTTCTTTAAACGGGGATAGTTTGGACAACAAAATATTTTCGACCTCATTAAAAATAAAAATTAATTTTTGATGTACCTCATTGATGCAAAACATCAGAAAAACATTAGAAATTAAGTCAAAGAAACCGATTGTTTATAAATGGACAGCTGACGGCATGCCTCCCGTGTCCCCTGGCTTGAAGCTTCGGCTCCGTGTTACCTTAGTATTCTATGACCGTGGCTCCGGATGTCGCTGCCGAAGATCGCCATTAGAGACCACGGAGGGATGAAGTACTTCTGATTACGCCGTGCTGAAAGGGCAGCATGACCATATCTGGTGCGACAACATGAGCCCAGAGCTAGGTTCAGCAGAGCAGTCCACTAACCGGTGACTAAGCGGCTGGGGCTGGCACTGAAACACGGCAGTAGGTACCTCTACACTTCATTTTGTCTTGATAGACAACAATGTTATATATAAGATACCTTGTTCTGGACCATGTTCAAAATCATATGTCGGTGAAACGGGGAGGGGTTTGAAAACACGACTTCAAGAGCACAAACGTGATGTTCGAAATCATAATGTATCCAATGCGATGGTGCTTCATATAGAAAAGTGTCATCATATTACAGCTTGGGATTCAGCTACAGTGATGGAAAAGGGCATGCCAAAACCGATTAGGAGAGCCATGGAAGCTGCATATATTTTACTTGAAGACACCGTTAACATAAAGCCAGGCTTCTACAGCTGGTCCAGGATAGGTGCGAAAATGGTGCTAAAAAACAAATAGCTATATCTATACATAGGAGTGTCTCTGCTATAATGGGTCAATGTGTCGATTCCAATGCTGTGATTATGACTTACAGAATAGTTTAGACAGAAGAACGATATAACATTTAAGTGCGAGATTAGATATAACCTGTATTTCAAAAAAGTAAAACTGTATTTCGTGCAGGCTGGTCGTCTTCTATATTTTTATCGATGTAAAGCCTATATCTTGTTTTTCCACTGACGAAGGCACTTTGTTGTCGAAACGTCTGGTCTTATTACATTGTTTTTGTACCTATTGTCATTGTCTGTGAGAAAAACGAAATGTCTGACTCTTCTAATTTGTCTTGATATGCCAGCGTAAAATGCAGATCGGCTGCGGAGATGCGTCTATTTACATGCTCACACCTAGCACCACATAAAAGGCAGAAAACAAGATCTTCAAACAACTGATATTTTCCTTCGCGAGCATCCTTTGAAATAGGCACCTTTCTATCCATATAAAAGGATCGTTCGTGCGACCCAACAGACATGTGCTTGGATCCGGAAAAATGGATCTGAGATCCGATCCCATGGATCCCGATCCGAGATCCATTCAGATCATAGATCCAACCCCTCAATTTTGTCGAGAGATCTACTGGGATCATAGATCTGACCCTTCAATTTTGTCGCTAGATCCACTCGGATCATTGATCTGGCTCCCCAATTTTGTCGTGAGATCCATTGGGATCATAGCTCATAGGTGCTCAAAATGTTAACAACTTTCTTTCATAAGAAGTTATGAATACCAAAGTATGGTTAGAAACAAACAATCTTATACAAAGGCCATATTAGTAAAGGCATCCAGTTACATTATACAGAATACAAAATAAAGGCGGCTCATGACAGTCACAACTTGAGAGAATTGAGGGACATGCAGATTGTTCACAGTTCACATACCAAAAGAAAAGTTTGCATTAACAATTAACATAGAGGTAAGTCAAAGTAATGACTAATGAACAATACATAACTAGGTACCTACCACATCACAATTCATGTTAGAATCTACATAATGATATTGATAAGACAATTCTTGCATTAGACAACCATGAGGCTTTCCAGTTTCCAGCTACCACAATTGATTGATAAACAATAAAAGATGATACTGACACATGTGGCTTGGTTAGGTAAAGGTATTTCAATCTATTGAAAGAAATATTTGATAAAATAAACTGAGATATAAACAAAAGTATAAAAATATTCAACAGCCTGCGGAAGCGATGGGAAGCGAAATAATGGCCTTGGATATTTACCGTAAAATGATTATTTAGTATCTAAATAGAGCTCGTGACGTCATTTCAAATAACAAATGAGCTAGGCGTTCTACTACCTTCGAGTATAATGAAAACAAATAAAAAAATCAGACTGGAAATTCAAAATTCTGGAGTTTTTTTAAACAATGTTCATTTTTTTCTGCCTCACATAATTTTACGATACGATTGTTTGTGAATATCATCTTTGTACCGTTGAATTTATTGACGTAAACGTAAGCTGAAACGGTATTACATGGCCTTGAGCGGTGTGCGCCTTGCATCTTTATTTTATTCACTTTTCAAAAGAATAACAATATCTTACGTCATTAGTTTCAAGGGCTTATTACGGGGAATCTTTTGGAATCGTCACGGTTTTGGTCAAATTAAGACTTTTCATTGGTCAAACGATAATGACGTAATAAAACCATATTACCAAAACGTGAGCTGTGAATTTCGTTTGTCTTTTTTGGGAGGCTCTCTCATAACAAAAGCACAGCATGGCACCACATGTGTGGCACGATGCCAAAAGTAGGTAATCTGAAGAAGTTGATGCCATTTTTGAACTTGTAATTTTGTTAGGAAAGTATTAGAGGTTGGTTGCTATTCTTACTAAATCGAAATTGTGTTGCACATACTAATAGCTCATATGAACATTCTGGATTGGGATTTCATACCTGGCAGAAGTGGATTGCTGGATTATTTTTAACAAAACTGACCTATTGGCTTCCAGGTTTGATTTCCTTACATCTGTCCATAGGCGGCAGAACAGGGGGGGGGGGGATGGCACCAGGGTACAGTGCCTCCCATAGATTTTGGCATTTTAACATTAGCCCTACTGGCGTTGCATGGAAAGAATGGGACCAAAATGAAAATCTGTAGTGCCCTGCTGCCACTGCATCTGTCTGTACTGTTTGTTCATTGAATTAAAGTGGCTGTAGCTTGTTGATAAGATTGTCATCAGTGCTGTCATGAAAAAGTTACAATTGGTCACAAAAAGTAGCAATATGCATGTTCTTGGTTTATTTTAGATGTAGGACAAATGTTGTTTATTTAAATTCAAATTTAATGATGATACCTAATGATAACAAGTGGTCTTAACTAATAACCATGTCCACAAGTGATAATTCTCAATTGTATTGCACTGTAAGGTGTACAATTATGTAGGATAAGGGTTTCATTGGCTACATGTTGTCGTGAGATCCATACAGATCATAGGTCCTCCACAAATTTTTGCCCGCTGGATCCACAGAGATCATAGATCCGATCCCTAAATTTTGTCGAGAGATCCATTCAGATCATAGATCCAACCCCTGAATTTTGTCGAGAGATCCACTCAGATCATAGATCCAACCCCTCTATTTTGTCGAGAGATCCACTGAGATCATAGATCCAGCTCTCGGATCCAAGCACATGTCTGCGACCCAACGACTTGTTACGCAGCTGCAATGCACCGTGTTGTAAACCAGGTTAATAACACGGTCGGAATCACGGTGTTCTCTAGTCTCTACTTCATGCTACAGGCTACAGCCGCATTTGCAGGCGGTTGTGCTGCAGTGCACGTCACACCAGGTTTTGTGCAGCTGCATCGTCTGGCGCAGGCCTTCCTGCATTTACATACAAAGGACGTTCTTGGCGAGGCAGCTTGGCTGTGGTAGGAGCCTGGTGAGGACAGGCTTCAAGCTCCCATCGATGGCGGCGGCAGAGAGTGGCGTCCCAGCGGCTGCTTTCGGGACAACCTACTGGCCTGTTCCTGGCCTCCCTCATGCAGGCTTGCATGGCGTACAGGGCGGCGTCCTGGTTCGATTGCACCTCAGAGGTGATCCGGTAGGCGCAGCGCTCGGGAACCCAATCAAAGGGCGCGCGACTGTTCATGGCGTCAAACCACTTGTTCACCGTGCTGACCACCAGCGCTTGCTCCTATCTGCCGGGTACCCGAGTCGCCAAGGCCGTCGCCGCAGAGTTCGAGAAGGAACGCGTAGCCAAGTAGGTACAATGAAAATGATTGAATCCCTTTGCTGGCTTAAAAACCCCATATTAAACCCCGCCCCGGTTTGATTTTCCCTATTCAAATATGACAACACTTTTTCAGTCCCTTTCAAGAGTTTCTGACAAAACCGCTTAGGTAAACCATAAGCAGACTTATCTTAAACCATTTAAACCCCATAAACAAGACCAAGAAAAGGCCTTCACCTTAACATAAAAGGTTTGCACCTAAACCCATGTAACCCAGTCACGAATCTCTAAAACCCAAAAAAGGTTTTCCTTAAAACCGTTACCAGCGTGATAAACCTTCGTTTCAGTCTACACCGTAAACCTCCGCCGGGTATATTAACCCGCGCCCCAGTGTCAGTCTGGATTTTCCACGACCTGGTGTGGGGGGGGGGGGTGTTGAACACAACCTTCTAACTCGGCTCCTGGGCCACGTAGCGACACGCGGTAAGCGGCACTCGAAAGAACGTCAAAAATAAGGACGAAAATACTTAGGTCATTTTTTGGGTCAGGTCAAAGGTCAGGTCACCAAAGGTAAAATGTTGACTATTTCAACATTTTGGAAACTGCCAACGGCTATCTCGGGAACCGATAGAGCTACAGCGCCGCAGAAAAGCGCATTCGATAGCCATTTTACAGACCTTTCTGAGTAATGTTCTCAGATTTGACCTCAGGTCAACGGTTTACCCTCCAGAGGGCAAAAACTCCAAATATAGCCGTTTTTACGAAAATCGGTTTTTCGGCGATAACTTTTGACTCAAAAGAGCCATGACATTACTTTTGCCAGCATCGTGTTCCTCTCGTCGAGACGCGTCGAATGAACTATAATTTGACCTTGAAAGGTCAACTTGAAAATTTGACCTCAGGTCAAGGTCATGACCTGACCGGAAAAGGTCATGTTGCATATCAGTCGATCCGCAACGTCGAGCCGAACACATCTAAGGCGTTTTCAGCGCTCTAGCACGCCTCTATCAGAAGTTATTAGCGAAAAACTTCGATTCTGTTCGTGACCTGAGATGACCTCGGGGACATAACGAGGGGTCACAGTTGCCATTTTCCGGTTCAGTGTGTCAATTTTACCTACATCTCGATGTTTGAGAGTGTCTAGAATAGCGTTCGTGCAAAACAGACGCTTTTCAATTTTCTCCCATTGACTTATAATGGCGAGGCCGCAAAATTGGCCTGACCTTAGGTCACCGATATCAAAATTCCGAGATATACATTTTATAGATACTGTTACCCTCATCAATCGCTGAAAGTTTCAAAGTGATGGGTCACTCGGCTTTTTTCTGCGAAAAACCACAGGGGGGTGTTCAAACACCTCCCCCCCCCCCCACACACACACTTGGGCGCGGGTTTAAACGCGTTACAGGTTTCCAAAATTTATTTGGTTAACCCAAACAAACAAAACAAACAACGCGAACAAGGCTCGGCGCGGCGGACAGACCCCGCCGCCCGCTGAGACTGGGTCCGCCCCTGCTCCCACCGACTTACATTTACGGGCGCTTCCGGGATGGGCCGACCGAAAAAAAAACTCGAACCAGCTACTAGCCTTAAACTGACAGCACGCGGTGCGCCTGTCCAATGCGCGCGACCTCGGTCACAGCGGAGCGCCGACCGCCACTACAGGTCCAAATAAGCCCTAAGGCTATCCACCTTCTTCAGCACCGAACGGGTGGCCCGCTCAGTCACCCCCAGCAGAAGGAGCTGCAGCAGTTCGAACAGTGTCGCCCGGTCGCCCCTCAGCTCCGCCTGGCAGAGGACGGTACGCACCAGGGGCGTGTCGTGCCGGAATTCCCCATGTATTATTGGCCAATGAGCTTTGCATTAGCTGTGACGTCACTGGTGGAAGCGTCGGCCGCCCAATCAGAACCGAACTGTGTGGCTTGTCCTTGAAAACTGAGGTTTGTTTTGATTGGTTTTGCAGCGGTTTCGGGTCGTCGATGTGTGCGCGAATTTCATATTCTGTAGATTTTTATCTTGTGTATGTGAGTGGAATGCTCGGTAGGTATTTAAAGGCCTGTTAGATTCTTAGTTCTTTATGAAAGTATGTCAAGACACATTTGTTTCTGTCCTCGTTGTCCTTACCCTCATTCTTGTTCTGGACACACGGAATCGTTTTGTTTTGTTGCATACCTATCAATATGAATATATGATTGCCTGGCGCATCAGCTTCTAAGATAGGTACATTAAAAGATTTTTATTCTTGTAGGCCCTAGCCTATCTGGTATTAGTAGAGCAGAGTGCAGACGTCACATAAAGGTTTTCCAATTTCCAACCAAGGAGAGGCGCCATTCCCGGAGGTGCTTCTTTCTAGGAAAACCTAAACAAACCGGCTTAAGAAGATCACTTAGCCTGTGGATACTGCACTGTCTTGTCATCAAGTTTGTGAGGATGTAGGTATGTAGTTACCTTCCTAAATGCCAGAAGACTGTTCATGCAATGGACTGCAACAACTACCAGATCAGGACAAGGATAGCGCACTGATGACAACTGTGGACGCTTGAGCCCAATGAGGCCATCCGCCCTGACCCAACAAGTACCTGCAAGCCTGCAAGCAAGGGCTGTTCCAGGGCACTAAAGAGTCGGGTACTCCAAAGTTTTTCCTAGTATATACTAGAATTATACTATATCATCTAGAAATACAACTAGAACTGGGAGCTTTTTACTACATACCGAAAATTATCCTAGGATATGGCTGCGCTGAAGCGCGGCGCAGCTGGCGCTCGTGTTTCAATACATTGCGCTTCATATTTATACACAAGGCGGCTTGTGGTTTCACGCGGTTCCATGGTGTTCTCCCTTCATTTAAAGACTTACAAATTGTGCTGGCTAAGTATCTAAGTATTTAATAACTATCGTGTGCATTAAAAAAATTGGCTCTTCATTATGCATGGAATTGTGTGAACAAAGGCCTTTCTGAGTAACTGTGTGCAAATTTGCAAACTGCTGTACTTGACTGGGTGGTGGGCCAGCCTCATGCTTTCTCATTCTTTCACTGTTGCGTTACAATGTGTTGAAAAGAAGTTCCAAGGAATTTTATAGATTGTGATGCATGGCGACACCTTTCGACTTAGCTGTGAGCATATTTGGTATAATTGTATTGCAAAGATTGCGTACACCGGCTTAATCTATTTGCAATGGCAGCTTTCGTACGACATTTGTGTATTGTCTTTTCTATGTTGGTCACTACTCGTTTGTATGTATTTTTAGAGCCCTGACAGGCTGATGAAGGAAGACTGAAGTCTTCTGAAAGCTATCATTACTAAGAAATGAAGCTGGTGTTATGACTCATGAACAGTGAACAGTGTCCCAAAATTTTATTTCAGAGTGAAAAATTGTTCTTGAAAATTGGAGATGAAAGTGGAAAATTGATTTCAGTTGGATATCATTCCCCACCCAAAACTGGCAAATTTTGGGACAATGGTTTTGAACAAACTTAACAATACAATATCACTGTCCCAGGCTCTAGCTGAAAAACATCAACATATAACATTATACTTTGTGTAAGCATCTCGTACAACTGTGTTGCTGACTGCTGTGATAATGAAATCAAAACACATGCATCCTGCATCCATGAAAGTGGATAGTAAGTAGAAAGAAGCATTTGTTGCCACATGTTAGTGATAATTGTGCAATTTCTTGGTAATTTTAGTTTGTATGAAAACGCGTAAGATTTAGGTGATTGAAACTAAACAATAAACATGGAAGATAATTTTTAGGTCAATTTTTACTTTTTCTTTTTTAATGCTGTTCTTGATATTCCACTTCACTCAAAACACACCAGTTCATAAGTTATTTCAGGGCTTTCACAATAGCCATGTCTTTGTGGTCAATCATCCTCAGAGCAGCCTGAGTCAATTCCATTCATGACTTCCTTAGCCAGGCATATATCTCTGATCCTTTTTCAGGACAAGACATGCACTACTACATGTATGCTGTGCCTGGCTCAAGATTCCTATATGTAGCCAGGCTGCCCTACCGACACTGGCAAAATGAATGCTTCCTTGAACAAAGCTAACCAAAGGTGCCATCAACTGTCTTAATCTGAACAGGAAGGAAGCCTAGTTTTCAACATAGACAACAGCTTGTGTGAAGCTGTCACTCTCAGGGTGTGCACCACCCAGTGTTCATTTGTTAACATCAATAATGTGTGACCACAAAAGGAAACCCTTCTGAAGGTAACATCTCTCGACCATTCTAAGATCCTGTTAACAATCCACTACCTTAGTTAATATTAACAGTTCTTTTAAATAACCATGCATTAACTGTTCCTCTGATAATGCTTGTTATGTTTTCAAATAGGTTCATGTTCTTTCATCCTGATTTTTCAAAGATAAGTATCACTTGCGTTTGTTTTTATTGCAAGTGTGATGCATGTAATTTCATCTTCATGTTTTCTCAGATCGAAGATCCTGCTCGCAGCTATGCCTCATTGCCTACCATGGCCAAAACCTCTTTGAGGTTTACCGTAGTGTTCTCCGTCTGATTGTTATGTGTTGAGGATGAGCTGAATGTTACTGATATTGATACCTGATATCTAATTGTGGTCAATGTTTAGTGTAATACCGTGACATCTTCCAATGCCAAAGTTTATTTCCAACGAGCCAACGCTTATTTGCATTGCAATTACGAGCGGTAGTGTGATGTGTGGAACGTGTAGTAAGTACGGTTGGGAACCACTTACTCTGTAACCCAAAGTGGCATGTTTGGATATATGAGAATGTTCAATGTTCATCGTCTTTAGATAATAAAAGCATTGGCATACCAGGAAGTGGATTGTTCGGTAGTCGCCTAAAATGGTATCACAGCTGCAATTTTGACACCATCGTGTTCGTGATGCTCAGTCACGTCGAATGATATGCTTTTTGTATGGGTGAGGTCAATTTAGGATGTTGACCTCCGTCCAAGGTCAGGTCAGGTCATTACCTCATGATGAGATCAAGTTGCACGTTATTCAATTCGGCAGGTCTTTCTGAGTCTATTTGTGTCTTTTCCGTCTAAGATCACTGTCAGCGCCAAAATAGCTGTCTCTATATCCCCACCCCCATCGGCTTATAATGGCCAGATCACCTGACCGACCTGACGTTAGGTGACCCTTAGGAGAAATCCGAAGTTAACGACTTTTGAGAATAAGGGAGTTTGATAAGTTCTGTAAGTTTCATCTACCTGTGATAGATCTCCTTGAATTGATGGAGTTGCTATGTTACGTTTTTTAGACCGTGCAGAGGTTCACTTATGACGTCATAGGTCAGTGACCTGACCTGACCTGAAAATGAGGTTGGTGCCACAAAATTCGGCTTGAATCAAAGGTCAGGTATGCCAACTTACAACCCTCCATCACCAGCGCGCTCACCCCTACTTTACTTTGCAGCAATGGTTTGCCGCACATTAACGATAAAAGTTTTGATCTGTCCGAGATTCGAACACAGGACCTTCCGATGTATCAAAAACAATGGGTCATATATAGACGAATATCTCGAAAACGGTTGGATGGGCTTGAACTTTTCGTCCCAAAAATGGAAATAAAAATGTTGTAGCTATCTTTTGACATACTTTGTATGTGGATGCCCACACTACGAAACCTTGAAAATCGAGCGCGAAAAGTCGCATTTTAACACGCAAACCTATGGGCTAGTAGGAAAAGTCACGCCCATGCTGCCATATGACTTTGGAGGGGGCTGGGCTGTTCATGGGCACCTTGACCTCCACCTCTAACTGCTGAGTGCTGTGTGCAGCAGATGTGGGGTGAGGGATGGGTAGGCAGTACGACTCCACACAACTGTGTGCAGTTGACATTCCCCGTGGCCGGTCTCAAATGACCACACTCAGCAGTTGCTTTGTGCGCACAGCAGTTGCTGTGTGAGGTGATAGAAGGATGATGTGGGGGGGGGGGGGGCAGGTCTTAGTAAGCCTGGCATCACACATAGATGCCAGGGTAAGTTGGTAGGTTAGTAGATATGGATACAACATTTAATTGGTCATGCATAGTGAAGGAAACCCAACAGAAAAAAATGTTATACCTGGTTTTTCTAACATTGTGGACATCCATACGGTATCCATTTTAAATAGGTATATGTGTGGAATGAAATCCTGAATGTCAGTTAGTGATCTCCTTAGTGAAAAGGAGCAAGTCTTTCACCATAATGTAATGTGTTGTCGTCATCATAGTGTGCATGTGTTGTGTCACTTAGTTTAAGTTATGACTGCCATTGTAAATGGGCTGCAAGGCCTGTAGTCTTTTACTGCAAACACAGAACACAGAATGTTTGGTTGGTACTCAATTACTAACTTTGTACCTAGTTATTACTCAATACCTAACAATATAACAGCATTAATTTCTTTTTCTGTCTCGTTTGTCTTGAGTCTACTGTTATTCGTTTGACGTTCATTGACACCTGTTCTTTTTTCAGCACATCACTGAAAGTGACCTAATGCACAATGTCAAACAACTGTGCTGTTGCCACTTGCTGCAACACCTTTAACAAGCAACTTGGGATTTCATTTTTCCGGTTCCCTAAAGATTCTGCTGTTCAAGCAACATGGATACACAGATGTGCAAGACAAGATCAGTTCAATGTGGCCACATCAAGGATTTGTTCTGAACATTTTCTTGACTCAGACTATGACCCTTCCTATGTTGTCAAAGCTTCTCTGATGCCAGATGTGAAGCCATGGCTGAAAGTGGATGCAGTGCCAACACAGAAAATTCCTATCTCCAGATCGACAGTGTACGTATTATAATAAAAAGCAGGGCAATTTTCTTTGGATAGCTACAAGCATCCATTTTGAGTGGCCTTTTTAAGCAATTTATTTCTTGATGGTTGATACAGTATCCTACCTTTTCATCAAATAAATATATCAGAGCTAAAAGGTTGAAATATTGTTTCTCTTACCTGAGCTTTACATCTCACAGGGTGCAGGGAGAGAGTTCCAGAAAGACACGTCAGGATCGCCGGGACATGAAGATGCTGGCACAGGACACCATTCTCTCTGGCGATCTCGGAGAGCCATCAAGGTATTAAATGCACACACGGGACTTAGCCCTTTCCGGTGGGGGGTGGGGGGAGGGGGTGCGGTTTTGGCTGCAAGCCATCGAGGTATTATGTACATAGCTAAGTAAGCGGTGTGATCACCAAATCCAAACTTCTCTTCGCTGGAACCTTTGAGACCCGTAGTTCAAATAAGGGCTTGCTGAGCGTGCTGCATGCTCAGGTGTGCCACATGTTTGAGGGTGGAGGTTCCTGTATGAATCTAAATTATAATTCAATGGCAAATTAACCCTCGCCGCCCGCCGGACCTATTGGTTTCTACATAGGTACAGTCCACAGCAGAAGTAATGTGCGGTTTCAGTCATGGGTATGTTCTGCTTCTGAAGCTTAGGAACGATTAGCCAGACTACAATGAAACTTTGAATGTAGCTTACATGTATCGCTAACCATGCAGCTGCAAGTTTATCAATTGACGTCTTATTTTCGATCACTCCGCATTAAGAAATGGCCAGTCAAAGCCATCCGTTGACATTGGTAAAACCGCACATTACTTTAGGCAGTGAGCTGTACGCGCCGGCCGAAGGGGGGGGGGTTGGTACGACTTCGCCGTTTCGCCCTGATGGGGCCAGAGCCTCGCGGAAAAAACGGGCGTGTGCGCCGTTACGAGACGCAGCAACTGGCAGCCGATTTTAAGGTCTCAGGTCAACCGGTGACCTCTCAGATCAAGTGGCCAAAGGTACCGGTTCGGTATCTTTGCAAAAAAAGGCCGTAGAGCGATTTTGGCGTCATCGTGCTCGCCTCGCTCAGGCGCGTCGGATGGTATACTTTTTATTCGGATGAGGTCAACTTTTGTTGTTGACCTCGGGTCAAAGTCAGTTCAGAGCCCCCCAGGCAACGGAATTGATCGAAGAAGGTCATGTCGCATATCATTCGATTCGGCAGTTCTTCCGAGTCCATTGGTGGCTTTCCCTACTCGCTAGCTTAATTCGATCAGGAGTTATTGACAAAAACTCTAATAACCCAAGTGACGTCATAAATGACATCACGCAAGGTCAACAATGCAAAAATGAAGCATTGAATCTTGCAAGGAGTGCATGAAATCACGATTCCGTGTGGTTGAGATAGTTTGAGATCGTTCCCGGCGCCAAAATAGCAGTTTTCATGTTTTCCCGTTGACTTACAATGGTGAGGTCACGTGACCGACCTGACCTCATGTGACATAGGAGAAATCCGAGATATACAAGTTGTGAGACCTCTGGAGAGTACTAGGTCCTGTAAGTTTCTTTTCCCTGTGAAAGCTCCTCTGACACTGAGGACGTTGCTATGTTGCGACATCTGAAGACCGTGCAGGGGTTCACTTATGACGTTATAGGTCAGTGACCTGACCCGACCCGAAAATGCGGTTGGTGTCACAGTATCTGGTTTGAATCAAAGGTCAGATATGCCGAGTTTCAGCTCTCTATCGCCAGCGTGTTTGGAGCTATCGCGAAAAAAGAAAACTGTGTGGGCGGCACCTGCCCCCCCCCCTCGCGAGATTTATAGGGGAATTAAAAGTTCTGGCCATCAGGTCACGCCTAAAACATTTTGTTGTATGGGTTAGCAGATTGTATGCTGATGGCTATGCCTTTGTGGATAACTTTGTTCCTGATTTTATACTAAGCTTGATATGCAATGTTTTGTTCTTTTCAGCGGGCCGGTGTCACCGCAGCTGCTGCTGAGTGAGGGCTGCGCTGCCACCAGAGGCACACCTGGTGGCTCACGACCTGCAACTCTTCGAGAGGAGGTGAGGAGGCTCACCCTGCTGAATAAGCGCCTCAAGCTCCAGCATGAGAGACACCGTCGGCTGTGGCGGCGTGAACGCCAGCTGCTGCTGCGGAGGCTCCGAGCGGCTGAAGTAAAGGCAGCGAAGCTGGATAAGCTGCTGCATCGCGGTGTCCTCACCACGAAGCAAGTATCCGCTGCAGAGTCGGGACATCGCGTACGCTGGACTCCCGAAGATGTATCCCGGGCGCGAGTTTCCTAAGTGTGGAACTATTCATACCGTCGCCCGTTCGAGTGACGTCATCACTCGGCGCTGGCGGCTAGGTGCATGGATTGGCGGGTCCTTAAGTTGGCGAAGAGGCGGAGCCAGTTATCCTGCGTAAGTATTTAGTCAGTCTTAATTTAACGAGTTCCCTAGCTAGAGAAAAAGTAACTTGTTCTACGTGAATATATAACCGGTGTTATTTCAGTTATCGTTTGTGCATTCGCCCACCTTGGAAGCATATCTCCTACGAGGTGCTTGAGTTTTGACGGTGTGGTTTGTGCACTGCGTTTCGCTTCAGCATTGAGCAAATGTCTTCAGCATTACGGCTGGTGATACTGCCTATCGGCATTGAATGATGTTTGACACCAATAGGACATAAATTAGCAGGTAGTGCGAATTTATTATTAGCAGATCATTTATTAGCGAGACTATTAGCAGATTTATTAGCGGATTTATTTATTTTATTAACAGGTAGTGCGGAACTATAGTGCGGATAGTGAGTGACGCCATCTGGACCGATGCTGGAGATGGTAGCGCCACCTGCCGCCACTTAACTGCTCGCTACTTGTAACAGTGCCTGGCTGGTGTTTTGTGTTGATTGTTTGAAGCGTAGTGTAGTACCTTATGACGCATAATATAAGGTCACTTTGCAAAATGTGAGGAGCATGGACGAATTAATTTGTGAGACATTGACGCCTTAGTAATACATAATTGTTCCCAACACAAGCTATGCATTAGCTTTTAATGTAATTGCTCAACTTCCCATATAACACCAGGGGCGCTAGTGCCGCGCGCCGCTAGCCTATAATCGTGCAGCGATTGGTCAGCCGACTGTGAGCTATGACGTCACAGCCTGTAACGTCATCTCGGCGAAGCTTGCGCCAATCATAGACCTTAGGTATGGGCAGTTCCACACTTAGGAAACTCGCCGGCCTGGGACTCCGCTGCAGAGGCCGCAGGGCCTACGAGTACGTCAGGGACGTCCTGCACCTGCCGCTGCCGTCGGCCGCCACCCTGGCTCGCTGGACTCGCGGGTTTCGTGTGACACCGGGAGTCATGGTGGCGGCGCTGGCCGTCCTCAAGGCGGCTGTCCAAGGGATGGACTGCTTGCAACGCCTGTGTGTCGTCTCCTTCGATGAGATGTCCCTGGACGGGCGCTATTGCTACGACTCGGCCATGGATCAGATCCTCCAAGGATCCAAGCTGCAGCTGCTCATGGTTCGAGGGCTCTGTGGGCCGTGGAAGCAGCCGCTGTTTTATGAGCTGGACACGGCGATGACTCTCGAGAAGTTCGCCGATGTCGTCTCTCTGCTGGAGTCCCTGGGCCTAACCGTGGTGGCGGTCGTCAGCGACATGGGCTCATCGAACGAGGTGATGTGGCGCACGGCTGGTGTCTCCAGCACCCGACCCTGGATCGCCAACCCCGCCGACCAGACAAGGTAATAACTGCTTGAACATTGATTCCGCTTTATCACTTGACATTTTTTACAGCTCTGCCATATGCTGTGATGTGACCGCTAATTAAATTTTGAGCAGTACTGTACTGGGTGTCACTAATGTTGTGGGTTAGACTCCCACCCCTGACAGAGTTAACTGTAAGATAGGTGTTGTAGGGGGCAGATCGTCAGGTGGCCCAGTTAGTGACACCTCTGTTCTTAGTTATATATTGTATTGGTATAATATTGGTACAGTATTGCTTTTGCATTGATAGTTTCTAAACATATTTTTAAACATGACGCGAATTTTTTTGTGATTGTGGTATAACAAATGTCATTTTATGCAAACAGGTATGGTGACTGTCTGCAATATCAGCCTTATTGGATAGTGAATAGCACGATGGGTCATTCTAGTTCCCTACCTAGTCCTTCGTTCTAGCCCTGGGACCTGGTTCCAAATCGCCGTAAACATCTACTTAGGTCCAGCAGACGCAATGCTCATTATCCCTGTGTTCCTCCCCTACCCTTTCCTTATATCCTAGACGAATCTGGGTGTTCGCCGACACGCCGCACCTGGTTAAGCTGATGCGGGTCCACACTGTGTCGGAGGACGGTGGGTTCTTGATACCCAACGGACGAGGTGGGAAGGCTCTCTTGAGCCGAAACACCTTCAAAGAACTGATGGAGCTGGACGACGCCGAACTACGGATCAGTCACAAACTAACAAGCCTGCACCTCACGGTATATTCTATTTTACGTTGTTTTAATCACCATCCATGTTGTTTTGCCTTTGCCAATGACTGTTATTGAATTAGGTGGAAGGTCTACGCACAGGTGTGATGTTCTTACATGTTTGGGTGTGACCAGGGGGTGTCGAAGTCTAGTAGGAAAATCTGGCAAATTCCCTGCGTGACGTCACGTCGGGGATGACCGACGGCACCTTGCACTGAAAGATACGGCAGAACGGCTATTTTTGAAAAATGATTAAAAATACTTTTGTGCTGTTATGACGCATAAAACGCTTATCAGCATGTTCCTCATCATGTGATAAAGGCATATCCGTGGTCGAAAATAGCTGAGCCCCTCCCAATCACCAACCACCGACCTCATAAGCAAAGGATGTAAGCGTAATCCTTAAGGGCGACTTTCCTATACATATCCGTACATATGCGTCCTTATGGAAATCGGTAGTGTGGCGATTGGCGACGTGCGCGACATCTGTGTGGCGACCAAGTGGCGACACCTGGTGGCTGCTTTTCTGCTGTATGTAGGCATTGGGGTTTTGCCAGATGTGGTTCCTACTGCTACACCACTATGTTGACCCAATACTAGAAAAGTTATTTTGCTAGTAAAAGGCAAGAAAATTGAAAGTTGATTTATAAAATTGCTTATAAATGATAACGAGATAATAATAAAGAAATTTTGATTGAATAATTATTTAAATAATCAACCGTGAAACTATATTCTGGTAGGTTTAGTAGAAATAAGTCCGTGCAACCTTGTATTTAGGGCCTTGGGTGTGACCCTCCTCATTTTGACAGGATTAATAGGCACGTTTAAATTGACCTAACATGTACTGCACGTACTTTTTGTTTTTGCCCTCTAACGTTTAAAGACTCAATCAAAACTCAGAAAGCTATTGCAAGTGCTTTGCACAATATTGTATTTATACATGTGTCACGCTTTTCGTTATTGGCAAAAAATGACAGTAGTCGGCGCGCCCTGAAGCCCCAATAAACAACAACAACGAAGGCAAACCTAACAAGGTGCCTCTATTTTACAGGGCACCGGGCAGGTGAGCCAGCGCGTCCGACTGGCTACCCAGCTGTTTTCCCGCACGGTTGGGACAGCCATCAAGCAGTACCTGCCACGCCGCCAGGCTCAGGCGGAGGCTGTGCTCACCGTAAACGGCTGGTTCGACGTCCTCAACAGCCGCTCCCAGTTCGACGGTGCGCTCGAGCGGTGTGCCTTCGGCAGGACACCAGAGGCAAAGGCGGCGCAAGATGACGCACTGGAGAGGATGGAGTCGCTGATCTCCGAAAGCCGAAAGTTCAACCCCAAGAATCCTAACACCCCGAGGAAGATGCTTCCTTTCCAGCGCGGCATCCTGCGCACCACGGCGTCCCTGCGCGGGCTCTACAGTGACCTGCTGCGCACCACGCCGGAGCTCAAGTACATATTCACGTCCCATCTGAACCAAGATTGTGTCGAGAATTGTTTCTCCCAGCTTCGGAGCATGGGAGGCGCCAACAACGCGCCAAACGCCGTGGAGATACGGTCTCGACTTAAAGTCCTGCTCATGGCGCCCTCTCCGATGGTGGCTGTGAGGACCGACGGGCGTGCCGTCCTTCAACTGGAGTCGGACACCGGATTCGTCTCCACCGGACGTGTGCTGAAGCAGCCCGACAACCTGTCCAATCAGGCCCTGGAGGGTCTGCCCATTCAGGTAATTATGTCTAAATTTTACCGGACTGATATCCTGACACTGAGATCATGAATGGAGAGTAGACACTCGTCCCAATAATAACTGTGCAACGTACATTGACCGTGTATTGACATGCATTTTATGTCTCAAGTTTGTTGGCTTGTGTGCTTAACTTATAATTGAGATTATTAGCATAAATTATGTTCGATTTATAATGATTAATGAGCACATGCGCCTGTGTTCACAGTTCGAGGATTCCACCGCGACGCTGGTGGCGGAGGAGGCTGACCAGATCGGGCAGGCGGCCGACGAGGTGGGGCTGGAGGAGCGAGGAGACGCGGCGGCGGCGGCCACTGCGCCGTCTCAGTCCACCTTCCCGGACCCGGCGGCTGAGGTGGCGCCGGGCTTCAGCTGCAGCCAACATTCCCCTGTGCTCGAAAGGGATGCACTGGCTTTCGTGGCCGGGTATGTCGCGGCGCGCTGCCAGGATTTGCACCCCGATCTGGGACGGCCGTCCAGGGAAGCACCACCCAGCTCCGTGCCCTCCAGCTGGATCCGGGCTGTCAGCCGCGGAAGCCTAATGGTGCCGTTACCCGCGTGGATGGCAGTTGTGGAGCAGTTTGAATCGTCATTTCGGCTTGCCATGGGTGCGTCAGCGGACCGGGACCCGGGTGTCGTGGACAGACTGCTGACGGACCTCCGTTTGAAGCAGCCGAACCTCCACCCACGGATAGCGCGGAAGCTGGTAACCACCCGCCTCCATCTCCATATCCGCAACCTGAATCGCGCTATGGCCGGAGCCGCTGCAGAACGACTTGCAGCTAAGCAGGTGCAACAACACGCCGGACGTACCAGCAGATGCTGACAGGCGTGACAGCTGAGCGTGCCGAACTGATCACTGACGGCGACCGCTATGCTGGTGGCGCTGTGCGCCGGCGCCGCGGTAGTGACGCGGCGTAGTCGGTGGTACGGTGTTTGGTCCATGTGGTGTCGAGGATGCTGTTGTTTCTGGTAGATGTGTGCGTTGGGGGTGGGATGTGGGTAGTTGTATCGCCAATGCTGATAGATGTTTTGTGTCAGGGACGCAGCGGGATAGCGTTTTTTTATATGGACTGCTTTGTAGTATTTTTGGCCGTGGTCAAATTGTGGCCGTTGGGCTGTGAATACCAGGGGTAGCCAGTAACAGTTGGTAGCATTAGGCCAAATGGGCGCTCAAAAACTACTACCCCATAGGGTTTCCATGTTAAATCGACCTTTTTCAAGCGAGCCTCACGCGTAAGCTAAAAGATAAAGTGCCAATATTATTGTGGGGAAAGGTAGCCTCGAGCTTCCTCTACAACCTTTTTATCTAGCGTTTTTCGATGCGGAGGCCATAACAGGTCCAAAATGCATTGGGCGCTGCCCGAGGTACCAAAAGCCCCTCCATGAGAGCACAAGTTCCTGCGCATGCGCATATCGCCTCAACCCTGTACAGGCGTAAATTGCTGATACTGCTCACGGACTCGATCAGCCAATCAGCATCACCGATTACACTCAATAGATGTCGCTAGCATCACGTAAATCCTGCTTGCGAACACATTTAAAGAATGAAACAGCTGCGCCATTTCCGCCTTCCATTGATTCCTTCCATTTTAGTATCAACTATACGCTTTTCAACTAACTTTAGACTAAGTTTTAAACTACGATTAGTATGTTATTTCTGGTACATATAATTTAAAAATAACTGCTTTATGAATTTGGCTTTACTCTTCAGAATAGAATGCTCTATTTTTTCCATATTCAAAAAATATATCACCTACCATGTAACTCATCCAGGTAAAATGGGCGCTTTCCGCGTCGTTGGTGTACCCGTTGTTCTATATACCCTGGTGAATACTACCGATAGCTGACGGTCGTTAGCCTGATCGAGCGGCCTCCAGACCACGGCCGCACACTTAGTGCCTGATATGGTAGCGTCCACGCGCCAGAGATGTGTGGTGGTACCGTTATTCGGCGAGCGAGTCCTGTATGTTAAGTTTGGGCACCAGGATGTCCCGACGTTGGATCCTGTGTGCTGTTCTGGAACCTAGGATGCTGTTGTTGTTCGTCCCTCCGTCTCACAGCTGATGCGTAGCCGTCCGGCTCTGTAGGGACCTGTGGGCGGCCCCCAGGGCCGCCACGACGGCGCCGCTCCGCACCTCTTCTAGTTCGGGGTTGACAGATCCCAGCAGTCGGTGACGGGTGGCCATCAGAGCCGGGCAGCGCAGGAGGACATGCGGGGGGGGGGGGGTCCGCCTCCTCCCGACAGACGGGGCAGAGTGCGGCTCAGTGGTGTCGATCGTCGCACTGCTCGCACCCCGCCAGCCGGGAGGGCGCCAGCCCGACTCTGTGGCGCCACTGTGTAGAGCTGGTCCAGTAGCCGGCGCGGAGCTGGTGTACGTCCACCACCGCTGACCGGTCTCCGCCGGCCACGGCCGGCGGGAGGCGGCCTCCCGTCAGCTGGCGGAACCAGCCGGCCGGCCAGGCCAGAATGGTACGGGTCCTCGCCACTGGCGGCCGCGATGGGTAATGGCCCTAGGATGCTCGCTGTGATCGGTATGCATACGTATTTCGATAGTTAATTTCGCAGATAAGAACAACTACAATGACATATTGTGTCGCATTACCATATCCGAGACTGGTGGGGATCCATGTATAGCAACGCTGATGGAATAGTTACACGCAAACGACGACCAAAGTTGCTCTCGAAAGGTCTCGAAAATTCAATAACTGCCCTATAATCGACAAGCCTGGAACAGAGGTGGTTCTGGGAATGACAGAGGATCGGCTGCCGGAAGGAAAGTCATTCACAGTAATAGATTTCTTGCTTGTTTAGTCATTCAAAACGACACGCCCACCCGCACGCGCGCTAGAGCCGTGCGCATCGCAGTCTCCTCCAGTGACGTCACGCTAATGCTAGCGACCGGTCCATAGGGAATTCCCGGATGATTCTACCTCTCTTATACGGCCTTGGTACGCACCACCGCCCACAGGGCTAGGCTCCTCTGTATGGTGGTACAGTCCACAGCAGAAGTAATGTGGGGTTTCAGTCATGGGTATGTTCTGCTTCTGAAGCTTAGGAACGATTAACCAGACTACAATGGAACTTTGAATGTAGCTTATATGTATCGTCACCCTAGGCAGCTGCAACTTTAGCTATTGACATCTTCTTTTCGATCACTCCACATTAAACAATCGCCAGTCAAAGCCAACCGTTGAGATTGGTAAAACCCTACATTACTTTAGCGGTGGGCTGTACATCTTGGTACCAGCGACGGCGACGGCGGCCTCCATCACTGCAGGCTCGCCAACTTTCAATGCTTCGGCACAGCCTGGAACCCAAGGCCATCTATAGAAGGTACAGTCACTCTCCCGCCGACCAATCAGAGACAGATCCTGAGTGACGTCACCCCTGATGCTCGATAGGGGTACTCCATTCCTTTACAACGTAAAAATGACTAACTTCATTTGAAGATTGTTGGTGACACTCTACACATATCGCTCAACGATTGATGTTATTGGAAAGTCCAACTAATTTTCTAGCGATAAAAAAGAGCAGCAATATGCTAAGAAATGGCCGGTTTTGAAGATATAGACGATTTAGAAACCCTCTCCCAGCCAGCAATTCGTCCGGGATGCGGTTGGGGACGGTCGGGATAGGCTCCGGATGTCCCGACTTGTCCCTACCGGGTTGGGTAGGCTTGGGTTGTCCCAATCGATACCGGACCTCGATGGCCGGCGGTAGGGGCGACTCGGGATTTCCGGACCGCATGCTTAATCGGTTGGGACGCGGTACGGATAGCCCAATCGAATCCCATGTTTAGACAGGCTTGTGATTTACGTTGTTATCCCAACCGATCTGAGAAGGCGCTTCGGGCACCATATCCGGTGGCCCAGAAGGCCTGGAAAAGCAATCAGATGGGCCGCGTGCAGGCAGACGCGTCCTCTGAGCGCAGCGGCCAGTCTAGCTGCCGCGTTGGTCAAGTGTCGATCCCTCCTTTGAGCTGCTGCCTCAGGATATTGCTTTTGAACTGGCTCTAGCAAGCGGTCGGTTCAACTGTTGTCGTTGCAGGGAAATCAGTCCGTCTTTGACAACAGGGTGAGTATAGTGCACACTTCATCCGTGATGTAGGGAGCGGGAAAGCTATAGGTAATAGAAATTGTTATGCTCGTTGTGGTTGTACGGCATGTGAATTACACTCGTGCTGTCGCATGTTTGATCAGTTATCATGGACAGAAGATGTTTGGTCTCATTGTCAAGTGTCGTTAATGGTTGCATTGTAGGTTTGAAACCTGTATTACCAGGCATACCATGTGAAATGTCAGATGTGGGTTATTTCTTAGTGATTTTTAGTGTGTCCCAGACTTTGATTAATAACCTCTTGGTCATTTTCAGATGCTCTCTTTGCACAGTGGTGAACCGCCCGACCAGATGCCAGCCGTCTAGTTTCGCGGTGGCTCTCTGAAGCTCGTGACGGCAGACGGACACACTGTCCGCAGAGGAGCCGACACGAACAAGGCGCAGGCCTGCTATACCTAATGACTGTGAACACCGGAAGTGAGTCCGCTGTGCCAGCGCCTTGCAGCGGCGCTAAGATGATGGCCGACGCCACGAATGTGCTGGCCAGGCTGTGAATTTGTGAAAATTTGACCTGTGTGCAACCAGTAAATTTGTGAATATATTTCAGTGTCCAATGCAATTCATTTTGTCGTGCAGGCATTATAAAGGTTGAGTTGGAGAATAATGAAGAGGCGAGGGGGTTGCGGTGGCGCAAGCAAAGTGGTCGCATCTGCATAACAGCAATCTGCGGTTATAAGACTGCGGTTAATATGTCAGATGCCTGCGGTATTCCCAAACCGGCCGTGCGGGCCGAGTTGGGACATCCCGATCGGGATCGGAGTTCATCGCTTGTTAAAATGCCATAAGGCGGTCCGGATGCGTGCGGGATTTCCGAACCGGTTGTACGGGGAGATTTAGGGAATCCCGATCGGGATCAGAGTTCAGCGCTTGTTAAAACGTCATAAGGCGGTCCGGATACGTGCGGGATCTCCCAACCGGCCGTGCGGGGTAGGTTGGGATATCCGGACCGTTCCAGCCCGTACAAAGTGTCTCATTTCCCAATCCCGTCCCACTCCGGTCCCGATCGGGGTGGTGCGGGCTGAGTCCGAAAATCCCGATTGGGAACGGAGTGGGATTGCTGGCTGGGCTGCAGTTGAAGGAAAGCAACGTAAAAACGCATCGAGCTTATATTTTTACTATGAATAAATCATTTTTCAGTAAGTTTTTAGATATGGTATCGATTTATTCAACAACTTTATTACAATATTTTTATTACCTACTTGGAACTTTATTTCAAAATAATATTTTCAAAAATGGCAACTGTTGGCAAGTAGCTTTGAAGCGATTGTGGCGCGCCGCGCCATTATTGTCCTGAGGCCCCCATATGATGTCATCAAAAGTGGAGTGACATGGGCCTGCTGGAACCTTGGCGATGTCGAAAAACGCTGCTTTCGTCTCTTCATCTGAAAAACAAAGCTTCGGGTTACTATCAGAAAAAGTAAAGACAAGACATGTGAACGGAATAATGGGAGCAACACTAACAATACTAACAAGATTGAGAATAGCCGTTTTCAGGACGGCCGTCTGGTACACATTTGGTGCAGATTAGGTGCAGATTTGGTCAAATTAGGCTCAGTGTGTCTCTTAGTACCTATCAGCTAGGGTTGCACAAATTGCTTATATGCCTGGTTTGTCATATTATCGATTAACCCTCGCCCGCACATGCCACTTTCCCATCCTAGAACGCACATGGGGGGGGGGTTGCCACCCCCCCCCCCGCGCCATTTCGTTTCTGTTGGAGATAGAGCTTAGCAGTAAAGACCAAAAAGATTCTTTGGGAAGAGACGAATCCAATGATACCCAGTTTTACCTTCTCAGGTCAGTCATTGACCTTCCAGGTCAGGTCAAACTAAAAAATGTTGCTGTTTTGGGTCACCGTTGGATATCAAGTGCGCTGCTTATCAAATACCGATGACGATGCTGTTTTCTGGTGCCAAGCCAGCTAGAACCTCTTTGTCACACTATCCGACCAGAATTTTGCTGCTGAGGTCATTTCAGGTCAAGTTAGGTCAAGGTCAATTATATGTGTTTGTATGTCTGTGTGTGTCTGTGTGTATACTGATGTGTGCACCGATTGTTTTTGGGTCCATATCACATAAAATCATGATCTGAGAAGCTTTTACCAAAAATGCAGTCAAAAAAACTTCACAAAAAGTAAATTCAGCTTGCCTAAAACGCAATAATCTTAGATGACCTAGGTTGACCTTGACCCTGACCTTGACCCCTGTACATCGTCGAACAACATGTTCCATGATAGGTGGGAGGTAAGACTTGCAAAAAAGGCCGAAATCAGGGTGTCAAAAGCTCACAAGGCCCATGGCAAACGCAAGATGTTGAGAATTGGCCATTTGGGTCATAACATGACCTGAAAAACAAGGTCATATCTCCAAAACCAAAAATCACAGAAACTTGAAATTTTCAGTGGACATCAAGAAAGGATAGAGGAGCAGCTATACGAAAAATCAGCCTTCTAGCTCTAAAAATGTTGAGTGCAGAGCAGAAAGACTGCCTGGGGGGTGGGGGTGGCAACCCCCCCCCCCCCATGTGCGGGCGAGGGTTAAAACACAAATACATTCATAAAATGAAGATTTTTTTCTGTAAAAGAGATTGGGTGCAGATTTGGTCAAATTAGGTGCATTCGCCGGATACGCCGTCGTTAAAACGGCTGATGCCGATCCGTAAAAGAGCTGCAAAGGAGGTGATGTGTTATAATGATATTTGGAACTAGGTCTGGGATAAAGTGATTTTAGGCACAAATTAGTAATGAAGCAATTCCCGGAAAATAAAAGCATGACAACGTTTCTAGCGTTTCCGGAAAGGAACTTATTACAGCCGTGACCCTCAAAATCATATGCAAGGCCAAATTTGCGGGGAAGGCCAGCTGAGAAGTGTACGACCCCGTGACGTCACGGGTAATGTTCGAGTCGGGCGCCCGGCACATAGGAAAGCTCGGGATGACAGCCCCCTGCCACCATCGTGGAAAAAGGTCATATTTTGGCCTGACCTCGCCACGGCTCACTATAAAGCCTAAGCTACACTAGCATGAATTCCGACGTTTTTTCGGTTCCTGCGGGATTTCGGTTCGCGTCGTCAAGTTCGCCTCATAGCGAATGCATTGCGCAAGCTACACTGCCAGTCTGGCGTCCCGGGGAACGAAAACCCGCAAAAACCGACGAGTCGGAACCGAAAAAAGCTCAGAGCTGTGAACTTTTTTTCGGTTTCTGCGGGATTTCGTTTTAGTGATGAATGATTAGAAGTGATTGTTGCTAATAATATTGTGACGATGGAACAGTTTCAAATGTAAATAATGAAAATGGTGTAATTCATGATTGAAGAAGACAAGATGTGTTTCAAAACTCATCATTCTACTTCAACTATGATAATTTTAATTAAGCTGACAAATGATTATGATCGAAAATATATTCTTGTTAGTTGTAAAATCTTTAAAACAAATATTTAATTATGATTTTGTTAAAACACGATAATATTTAACATGAATAATTAATTAATTTAATCACTTATCCATCACTATGCTATAAACAACACCGTCCACGCGGCGGCCGCCCGGAACGAGAAAACGCAGAAACCGTAAAAACGCTGAAACCGAAATCACGCAGAAACCGAAAAAACGCTGATAGTGTAGCCTGAGCTTAAGACGTCCAGTCACCAAGAAGCTGAAGGAGGTCAAAATTCCAACGGTTGCACGTGCCCACCCTGCTTCAGGTGGCTCCAGAGCCTCTCAATTGGCCGGATCTGATGCGCTGCTGGTGGGCTGTGGGCCGCGCCAAGCTGAAAAAGCTCGACCTGAACATGGTCCAGAACCTCATGAGAGGTGTCAAGACCAAGGTGCGTCGCGTTTCGGACGGCGGTCACGAAACGCTTCTTCGTCTATGAGGCTGACACGCAAAGCTTCGGTGCTTCCAAGGCCCTAAAACATAAGGCTGACGAAGTTTTCTACCAAAAATTTACTAGAATAGCGCACGAGTCAAAGCTATTTCCGTTGTTTCTTTACAAATATGTCGCAAACAAGATTTTTTCTGTAATAAATCATTATTTCGATGTTAACCCGCGACCTGGTGGGGGGGGGGGCTATTTTTTGCCCCCCCTCCAGACTTTTCGATATATCTCCAGAACCGCTGCGCCGATCGTCACCAAACTTTCAGTACCCTCCCGGACATCAATTTTACACATTGTGACCAAAAATTTTTCCAAAGGCTATGACAGGTTGGCCAGAAATGACGTCAGAGTGACGTCATGTTCTGCCGTTTTCGACCCAAAAAAGGGTTTTGCGGGAAGAGCTGTCAGGCCTATAGCTTTGCAAATACAGAAAAATGATAAAGACATAAAAGCTGTAGAATTGACAGAACTACAAAACTGCTATCTCGGATTTTTGAATTTTTTGGTTTTGACCCCTAAAAATCAAAAAATAAATTTTTTGGATATAATAATCGAAAAATCCAAAAAGTTTTTTGAATTTCGCAAAAACCGGAATATATGTGATAGTCCCTACCGCCTTCCATCCACATACCAAATTTGAGATCGATACCTCTTTTTTTGGCGAAGTTATAGCGAAAAAACTTCAAAATTGATGACGTCAAATTTTCAAACTCAATTTTTAGCAATTCTAGACCCCGTAGCGCAAAACAAAGACCACCATTAGACTCCCCATGACAAGCTGCATCGAATCAATACCCATTTTATGCAAAACTATCAACTTCAAAATTTGACCTTTTTTGGCCTGACCTTCACCTGACCTTGACCTGAACTTCACCAGAAAGTGGCCTAAGCCGTACCTGATAGTCTTATAACCAACACCATTGAGTTGGAAATGAAAAATTGGCCATAAAACATGCATCACACAACCTTAGTAAAGTTGGGCTCATGTGACCTGACCGGTGACCCTTGGTGACCTGACCTGTGACCTGACCTGGTATTGTCAGTGACCTCCAATAGAACATATCTACTAGGCAACTGACGCCCTATCGCTGATTCTCGACAAAATGCGTTATCCTCGGTGTTATAGCGCATTCCCTAGAAAACCCGTGAACGGTGAAACATTTCATCTTTGACCTGACCTGTGACGTCATCGGTGACCCCGAGGTCAATGAAATTTGGTTTTCCTCGACAAATTTGACAGGCCTTTCGAACGCCGTTTGAATTTTGCGGATCCGTGCAGTAGTTTCGGAGATACGAGGGGGGGGGGGCAAAAAATAGCCCCCCCCCACCAGGTCGCGTTATAAACAGACCCCACCAGGGCGCGGGTTAAGCAACCAGTTGCTATAAATTCGATAAGCAAACACTTTTTTATATTAAAGCCTAGCTGATATAGTCCATCACTAGTTGAATAATCAAGTAGCTACTAAATTTTCCAGATGTGACACATATTGCGCACTTCAGACAAATGCGTTGCTAGGGCGTTGCTAAGGACTTTTTCTCATGTTTTGCTGCTTGGTTTTTGTTATGAAGTGAGGGAAGTGAGATGGACAGGCATTTTGTTTTGTTTTGTTTTTTTTTTGGTTTTCTAGGACCGTCTCAATTATTTAACTTGACATACTTTTCTGGCTTTTTAACCGAGGCTTTTTCAATAATTGGTAGATTCTAGCGTGGAAATAATAAGGGTGAGCAGGCCACAGGGGTAAATGCAAGTCGACTGATAGTGAAATAAAAGGTAGAAGTGTCTGTTCCAGTAGAAATTTAATGTGATGTGATGAAACATGAAGCAACAGGATCAGACGCAAGAACCACCAATTAAGAACCCAGAACCAGCAAGCGCCATGCAAACAAGAGCAGCCATGGCAACGTTTGATTAGCTTTCAGAAAACCTTGGAAGACGCCAGACGGTGAGCAATCAAGAGTTCTTTGAAGGCCAGTAGATGCTTGAAAACGAGAGCCGCCAGGAAAATCAGTAGATTCTTCAATGGCAACACATTTCAACATCTATCTAGCAATGATTTGCACCAGCGAGGTGCTATCATTGTGTTTTGTGTCTGTATCCCTTAACAACTCAAAAAATATCTGTCAATAAATAAGCAAACAAACAAACAAATAATGCGTCTTTTTTACTGAAAGTAAGTCCTCCAAGTGGCAGGGGATGAATAATAGAAGGTACCTACCTACCTAATTGTCATCTATTCATTAAATTCATAGGCAATTCAGGGCATCGATCGGCAGCGCCCTTACTACTGCATGGTACTGCGGATCGTCGATGGGTTTCTTGATGACTCCGACTCTGACTCAGACTTTCAAAAATCAACTCTGACTTCGATTTCAATTGTCGGCTCTGACCGACTCCGACTCCACAGCCCCAGCAGGTCTGCGGAGGCAATGGATTTTTGGTGACTCCGACTCCGACTCATGGCTTTCAAAATCGACTCTGACACTGACTCTGGTCAGAACTGTCGACTCCGACCGACTACAACTCCGACTACGGAACCCTGAAAGGTCTGCGGAGGGGATCGAATTTCGGTGACTGACTCAGACTCCAGCTTTTAAAATCTACTCTGTCTCCGACTCGACGACTCAGGTCAGAACTGTCAACTCCGACCGACTTCATGACTCCGACTCCGGAGCCCTACTGGCAGCTATTTTTTTTTTATATAGAAGCTATCACGCCAGGGAGCTGCAAATTGTATGTTCTGTGGCGTTAATGGCATTAAAGTCGATAATGCGACTTGGATCGCACTATGAAACACCCTTATTGGCTGCAAGAACCACGAAAGTTAGCGCATCACCACTGGAAAACGTGACAAGTTATCGATTAATTGGCCCTGGATTTGGATAAATAACATGTTGATCATATAGGCACACATTTACATTCTCATCTATCTCAAGGTTACCCTTCAGGCGGCTCTAAACTATGGCAATTTCCCTATCTTCAACATGTAAATGCCCTCGGGCGTCCTCGTGGTGACGTAGGCATGGGAGTGCCAGGTTGGTAAGAACTAGACTTCGACGCCCCCTGGGTGCTTCGAACAAGGTTATTACGGATGAGACACGGCTTCAGAATTCTGAAATATACGCTTTTTAAAAAAGTCACATTTTTTATTTATAACGCTTGAAATTTAGATATAGCACGGAAAGTAGCGTTATTAATTTAAGTTCCAAGGACAAGGTGCAGGATTTCATGAAAACCCAGTCCGGAGAGAAGCCATCGAGACTGGCCCTGTCCCGTCAGGCGTTATGCTTGATAGCCCCCAATACCAGCTTATTCGTGCAGAGCTATGGAGGCCGGCCCCCGGTCAACAGACATGGTAGCCCAAATCTAGTCGGATATGAAAATTCTTCTAAATCCATAGACTTTAATGTTAAATTGACTATATTTGAGAGGGTTTTATGAAGATACATGACCCGATACAGAAAAAAGCGAGATGCTATCTTGTAGATTAAATCGTCGACTATCTGCGACTTTTGAAGTGTTTTTCAATCTGAGGTACGGAAATCGTGTTCCCAAGAGACTGAAAGTAGCCATGCTTTACATTAGACCCAATGGCAAAAATTCGCAATCTGACGAAATTGGCCATTTTTACGTCTGATTTATGAAAATTATAGACAGGATATATAAAAACCCGAGATGCTATCAGGTGGGAAATTTCATTGTCTATTACCGCTTTTTGAAGTGTTTTTCGATCTGAGACCGGCAAATCGTGTTCCCAAGAGACTGAAAGTAGCCCTGTTCTACAGCAAGACAATGGCAGAATTCTAATATTTGATGGAAAATATCTTAGGTGATAATAACCTTACTACTAATTGCAATGCTTCATTGGAAAGCTCAACACTGGCACTATCATCGGTCTTTGTATTGCTATTTCACAGAACAACAAGAAATAATGTTTTGAAGCCTCTGAATATTGACTTACTTTTCATCGACGGGCTCGATCCCTATTACCACCAGAAATTTTCCGGGAAGTCAGGATTTTGCAGATATTTAAGCAGAATTGCAGAGTTGTGTTAATACTACGGCACTTAAATACACATTTTAAGAAAACTGCTTTTTTCTTAGCATGATTTAGGTCTGAGAAACAGCAGCATGTGGATATAATGAGGAAAAATAAATGCAAATGATCGCGCAAGAGAGTATCCTTAGCTCCCTAGCAACCACCTAGCAACGTAAGGCAAAATAGTAAACAACTTCTGTTGATATCAGATACTCAGCCTTGGAAGCACACTAGAAGTTCACCATACTGGGCTTCATACTGAATTTTGCATACCAGAATGGGTGTTTCCAACTAAAATTATTTTTTCGCGAAATTTATCTTTGTTACCCTACTATTTTTCGTAAAACCGAGATATACAAACTTTATATCAAAAATAATATTGTGATAATGAAGACCGCCATATAAAACAAGATAATTGCTGAGATGCCTACTAAACTTGGTCCTACCCCCTAATTCAATATACCCTGATGGAGACAAGACACTGGCCACGCACGGCGCATGCAGTCGTTCGACTTTTTCTTCGGCGTGTAATTGGCGCTGCATCTGCTGCGCATGGCAACCATGAAGAGCGTCCAGGGCAGCCAGCAGACAGTGGCTGCCAACCAGGGTATATTAAAGGTAGTGTGCCAGCTTTCCTGGACCGTATGGAGTTAATGGCCCTGATAAGGAAAACCGGATTTTTAGAACTTATCCATACCTTCAAAACTCATGGAAACGTCTTAAATTCTTCAAATTTTGAGTACCCCAGTGCGAAATGCGTATTTACAAATTGCAACCGAGCTCCGCCGTGGGGTAAGGTGGGCAGGGTTTTTTGCACTACGGCTGCGGTTGAACTACCGTCTGTGGTAGAAACTTCAGGACGATGGCGCGTTTCATACGAAATTTGGCGCAATGCTTGTTTGCTTCTGAACTCGTACTGTTATTGCTGTGAATTCTTGAAGTGGGAGTGTTTTAATAACAATTTGTGGATTATTTGAGTTTATATAAACATAGAATAGTATTATGAAACATTGTGTGGAAACTGCAAATACTGATATGATCAATTGCTTAGTTTGGGAATCGATACACATTTTGTAGAGATTTGTCTGGCAAATGGTGTAACAAACCTCAAGCCTGTCATGATCTGAAGCTGTTGTAACAAATCAAAATTGCTTTGATGTTACATAGTACCTTGTTGGAAAGACTGGAGCATGGTTCAAGATGATGTGTAAAAATTCAAGATTTGTGCGAAAGCTTGTGACTGAAGAACAAAAACAGTTCTATATGATGGCTCAATCAAACGTGGAAATGGACGACAAAAATAGAGTTTCAACATTCCAGCATGTGAGAATAACTTCAGAAATTCATAGTTCTTGTAGCATTGCATTCTTCTTATGTACAGTTATAGATTTTGTCAGGGTATTTCAAATTCATTGTGTCAGTTGAGATATAGATGGATTGCGGACAAATTTTAGAATCATTGCATGGTAGCTAGGTACTTGTTCGGTAAAAGGTATGTGATGAATGCCATTAGAAGGTTTTTTATGATTTAATATATGGTCGTTGCTGTACCTACAAAAATGCAAGCTTACTAGCAACTAGTTTCTGAATCAAATTGAAAGTATTTGCCATGAATGTAAATATGTACCTGCAAAGTATGTCAATAAATTTGTGTGATGCTGACCAGAGAGCTTTATCATCTGGGCATTTATGTCGCTTCTTACATTAGGTGTTAAGCATAGTAATTACGGATGAACTTTGTGCCAATATCTTCAATGCACAATGTATGTAGCATGTCTACAACCCTCACTGATATTGCTATAGCTATAGGCATTTGGCACCAGCAAGAGCAAGGGCATGAACTTCACAGTTGCACAACCTTTTGTCATGTACCACCGTCCACCAGTCACTTTTTTACTTAAGGTGCACATAGTGCACACAACAATGTGCAGAGGGCCTACACAAAAACAACATGATTAGTGTGCACTATGCACAGCATTGTACCCTGATTATTTGAATATTTTGATCACTCAACAGTCAACAGTCAGGAGATATGCCCACTTGGTTGTGGTTGTCGGGTGAACCGAAAAATAAATAAATAATAAAATAATTATTGAATATCCGATTTATTATACATCACTTGTCAAACAAGAGCATGATGACACACATTTTGACAAGCAATCATGGTAGTATTCCAATAAGTTGGACAGTCACCTCCCTAGGCGTCATTTTTCCAGGAAGGTACCTATGCAGGGTGTTGTGGTAGGCTAGGTTGAATTGGGTTATGGCCCTTTCACACGTAGCAACTTTTCAGTCGCCGGCGACAGCAGCAGTCGCCGGCGACCGCCAGCGACCGCCAGCCAACGATCGTGTGTGACGTAGGTATGACGTAAGCAAGTCGGTGGCGATCGCCCGGGCCACGGCCGGGCAATCGCCAGCAACTGGTGACGTCAGATCCGCGTCACAGGCCAGTCGCCGGCGACTCTTCTCGAGCAGCGGACGCCGCCATGACAGTTTTGTCCTTGGTGAGTGGTTTAGGTGATTTGTGATGCATTTTTGGTTGGTGTGGCTACCTTAAATTTGTTGCACAGTAGCATAGGGATTATTATCTTGTAGTTTGCCTGTCGTGAAGCTGTTGTGACTTGAATTTAAGCTTGATTCGACAATATTGGAGGGTTTATGTCATTTGTGGCGCACTTGCCCATGATCACCCATGATTTTTATTTGTGATAAATATGTATTTTTTCATCAAAATTGAATATTTTAATGACATTGAAATTGACACTAGTTTCATAAGGTAATGAAAACTTGCTTGTTGTGTCACAAGAACATGGTTTACATTCAGTATCAGTGCCACTGGCGGATCCTGGGGGGGGTCCACGGGGTCATGACCCCCCCCAAAAGGTCTGAGAGGGTCATTTGACCCCCCCCAAAAGCCGAAGACCTAAATGCGCTATAGACGCCGTCTTGCATGCTCAAAATCACCTGTCAAACACTTCTGAGCTAATACCTTTGTTTTTCTGGATCGTGTTGCGTGAAAAGGCGTATTGAAGACCAGAATCTTACTCGTTTTTGTCTCAACCGTGCGAGCACCAGGGGATGATCCAGGAAAACTCCAAGGGGATGGTCATGAATTTAATTCGTGGTGCCCCTACCTATACGCAAAATTAAAAACTCAACGGATTTCGGTCACTTAATTTTGGTGATGTCCTATTTTCATTTTTTATTTTGTTTGTTTTATTTTTAGTGCCCCTGGGCCCTGGCAGGTCAAAATCACGTCTGAGGCGAAAGAAATTCACGGGAATCCCAAAAATCACGTCAGGACATTCAGGGCCCTCTGACCAGCCTGACAGCTAGGGCCCTTCTTACTTCCTGGGGCCTCCAGTGAATAACCGCTAGTGTCTGTGTCTGACCGCTAGGGCCCCTCTGACTCCTCAGTAGGTAGGAGGCCCTCTGTAGAGGAGGTCCTCTGTAGAAAAGAGGCCCTCAGTAGAGAGGAGGCCCCCTGTAGAGAGGAGACCCCTTTAAAGAGGAGGCCCTCTGTAGAGAGGAGACCTGCTGTAGAGAGAAGGCTCTATGTAGAGAGGAGGCCCTGTGTAGAGAGGAGGCCCTCTGTGGAAAGGAGACCGCCTGAATGCAGAAGGCCCTCTGAAGAGTGGAGACCCGCTGTAGAGAAGAGGCCCTCTGAAGAAAGGAGGCCCTCTGTAGAGAAGAGGCCCTCTGAAGAGAGGAGGCCCTTTGCAGAGATGAGGTCCTCTGGCTCTTTGAAGAGAGGAGGCCCTCTGTAAAGGAGGCCCTCTTAAAGGGAGAGACCCTCAGTAGAGAGGAAGCCCTCTGTAGAGAGGAGGCCCTGTAGCTTCTGTAGTTAAGAGGCCCTGTGAAAAGAGGAGGCCCGCAGTAGAGATCGGTGGTCCTCTGTAGAGAGGAGGCCCCCTCTGTGTTTTGACAAATGTTTTTGCAAATTTTTCGCGGCGCTTCGCGCCGCCGATTTATGTACATACGTACAGGTCAATACGAAATCTTGACTGTAATTACATAAACCAACCGTGTCAAATTGAATCAGAATTCATATGTGTGCTGTAAAGGAACTCCGGCTTGTACTGCAATGCTGAAAGGGTGGTAAAATTTGTGTTTTGGAGCTGTGTTTCGACACATTCTTTTGCAAATTTTCTCGGCGCTTCGCGCCGCCGATTTATACACCAATCAATAAGAGAGAAATAACAGTGACTGTAATAACACCAACCGTGTCAAATTGAATCGGAATTCATATGTGTACTGTGAAGGAACTCCGGCTTGTACTAGCATGCTAAAAAGGTTGTAATATTTGTGTTTTAGAGCTGTGTTTTGACAACTTTTTTTTGCAAATTTTTGCGGCGCTTCGCGCCGCCGATTCATACACAGGTCAATAAGAGAGATCGTGACTGTATGCTACTATTTACTAATGCATTAGGCTAAAAGTGAGGTAACTATATCTACTTCTGGGTTTTTAAGTCGGTCGACCCGCCTCCCCCCCCCCCAGTAAAAAATCCGTGGCGACGCTCCTATATAGGTGGGTTTCACTAACTAAAACTACTGAGCCGAGTGACTTACGATAAAACTTCATCTTATAAACGACGAAGATCAAATGTCATTTTTTGATCTCGACATACTCGCTCCCTACCCCCCCCCCCCCCCCCGGTCGTCAGAATTCATTCACCAGACCTGGTATGTCGGCCGACTGGTGACCCCCCCCAAAACGACCCCCTAGATCCGCCCTTGATCAGTGCCCGGCTTGAGGACAAAGTGCCTACCCATCCAGTCAGCTATTTGCCTACGTATTCGTGCGCCACAAGGAAATATTTGATAGCAACAAAATATTATATTGCTGCTCATTAATTAGCATGATCAAAATCAAACAGGTAGCTTTGCAATTTTGTTATTGTTTCTGCTGGGGTTTTCCTTGGTACCATGGATAAACAGCCCAGGCCAAACTTAATCCGCATTGGGTTCACATGTGTGTGCGTGCTCACATGGCAAATGATAATCCATGGCTTATTAGTACATAAATAATTGCATTATGCAACAGTAGGTGGTAGGTATGTCATGTATTTTGGCAAGGTATTAGGTGGTATGTATTTTGGCCCTGGAGCTGTTTCCTATTCATTGCAGCAATGCAGCCGTCATGGCTTATGTGTACCATGCGCACACAAGCTCCACTAATGTAAAAATGTCATTTTCACACAAAACTCATAATTGGAGGAAGGTAGAGCAGACCAAGAATAAGCGGGCATTTGCTGCAGTGTGGAAAAAGTCACTAGAGGCTTGATACTTTTTTACATGCAGCAGCCTGGAGATGTCCACAGAGGCATGCCTGAGGATGTCCACAGAGGTGGATCCAGGCAATAGTTTTTACAATCTTCTCCCCTTGTGCCCGCTGTGTGTTGTGCTGACTGCTTGTCCCCCTTCTGGTGGTGCCTAGACTTGCCTCTGCATATCTCCCCAGGCTGCTGCATAATGTCTAAAAAAAAAACCCTCAAGCCTCTAGTGACTTTAATCACTCCAGTCTCTACAGCATATGCCCACTCATGCTACAGCTGCCTTAATAATACCAAAATTAGTAACAATGGTCTCATAACCATATTCAGTAGGAAATGAATTACCTAGAAAATTATATTAAAAAATACACTTGCTTTCAAAAAGAATGAGCACTGCTAAAATGCTATTATTTCAAATAATGCTAGGTTTCTGAACCACAAATTCCAATTCTGTGTCACTGAATACTGATTGCCAATTGTACAAGACAAAAAGCATCAACAATGCTACATCAAGGATAATGATGCTAAGATAGTTCTCATTTTAGCCTGAAGTGTAAAAACCAAACCTAACCTGATTTGGGTTTTTGGGTAAACCAAGCCTAACCTGATTTGGGTATTTGGGGAGTTTTTATGATGCTAAGCAATAGCCTATTCCAGGCTTCCTAATTTGCAGAGCTTTTGGTTAAAAAATGATTTTTAAAAATGTATTTGAAGTATGTTCTGACATGTCCGCCCTCTGTGCCTGGCAGACAAGTCACAGCGTTACCTGATGAGTCAAGAGGTTCTGTACCTGATGTACCTGATCAAGAGTACCTGATGATTCTGCAACACCACCTGATGGCCAACTCGACGGCATTGCTGACCCGAAAAGGAGTCTAGCAGCTGAATGTTCAACTTCTGCCACTGCACTGTTGACTCTGCCTAGAGACAGCATCTGCACCACGGCCCACAGACGATCTTCCGTGGGACGGTGTGCTGCGCACCAGTCACCACACTGACGGCGTTCACCTGTGTGCTGCACAACTTTCTGTGAGGTCAGGAGATCGACACTGACGGCCCCGGACGGTGTGCTCTGATTGCGCCGAGTGTGCTCCCTCGTGTCCGGGCCTTGATGCCAATACCGCACGCGAGGCGGCGCGCGTCCGCCAAGCCCTCACATACTGCGTCCAAGGTGCAGGTGGTGTTCGGTGACAGTGTGCAGCTTCTGCCGGCCCCGTGGACGGCACCGCATGTGACCATGGCATGTGCATTCGATTTTCTGACATAAGTGCAGTGAATTCATTTGTCATTTTGCTTCTGAATGCTGTCGCCGCTCGGTAGGGTCGATTCTGCCAGAGTAAAGAGGTCGCCACGATCGGCGGCGGTGGGCGGTGCGGCAAGCCGGAGCAAGGCACTCAGCAATCAGCTGCCGGGAGGTGGCGGCGGCGGCGGCGGCTGACGACTCGGGCCTCGAAAATCCTGTCGTGTGCGTTGCTGGCTATTATGCGTTGTTGGTGTGCGCTGTTTTGCAAGGCCTTTGGAGCGGCATGTCGAGTTTTGGACGAAGGAGCCTTGGTGTTTTGTTGGTCTATTTTCGATAAAAACGGTCATGAAGAGTGAGCTGTGTCCAGGCTGATTTTAAGATTTCTGTCACAGTATTGTCACCTTTGACCTAGGCTTGTGTCTTCTTGGGTATCGGCATATTGTGCCACCGTCCTTGCCCCGTGTCCGCGCGTGCTGCATTTTTATGTATGGTGTCATATACTGTCACCTCGCCATGTTTAGTGATATCCACTGTGTGGAAAAATGCATTTTGTTTTAAGGGGGGGGGTACACTTGTGTTCCCCAATCCAGCGCTTTAGATAATACAGCATCTGTTTTTGACATAATGAAAGCCTGTGTTTTATGTGGGTGGTAGGCTTCGCCGTTCCTCAGGTCCGTTTCTGGCATTTGAATTTCTGCTACATTTCTAGAATGCCTTTTTCTGTTTTTCACATACAAAGCACGGTTCAAATGTGTGACCACAAATCACTGTGATTGTACCATGCTTACCACCAACCATTCCTTCAATGCTAATGTCGTTACAGCGAAGTTATTCATTTATTGAGAACAGGGTTGTAGTTGAATAAACAAGACAGGTGAGCAAAATCTGCAGCACTCGTAGTCTTGGCTGATGCGTTAGGAAAAATGGAGGAACTGCAAGTACACATCACTTTTCAGTTTTATGCTTGAGTGCATTGAATTCCAATGTAGAAGAATCGCAGTTTGATTGTATTTTCATTGATATTATGTATTGTTTCAATAATACTCGTAGATCTAATAAATATTATTCCAATATTACCTAGACGGTAGTTATCATCCTGCAAAACATGTCCAAATATTTAGTACCTTTAATAATGCAGTAAAATAAGCTGCGCCGCTGCATGTATCAGCAGCGCAATATCTGGTGCCAACTCAAGGTCAAGCGGGTCACGTGACAGCTGAGCGGCGGCTGGCTAGAACAGTCGCCGGCGACTTCAAAATGTTGGAAAAATTGAACTTTCTCGGCAACGCCGACAACTCTTCAATGATTGGCTGACACGACTGCTACGTCACACCCCGGCGACTGGTCAGCTGATATCGACAACTGCGGAGTTGCCGGCGACTGACCCCGGTCGCTGGCGATCGCCGGCGACTGACCCCGGTCGCTGGCGATCGCCGGCGACAGTTGCCGTCGCCGGCGACCGGAAAAGTTGCTACGTGTGAAAGGGCCATTAAGTTAGGCGAAGTTAGGTGGTTAGGACCAGGTCAGACCGTAAGGCCTGGTCAGGTTGATTTTAATCTTTCATTCTAATTTGACATAGATACCTATTACGTATGCTTTTTCTCCAGCCTGAATTTCATTAGGTAATGAGTTAATTTTGCTTTGTTTTTATCTGTCTTGTTTTGTGTTTTTGTCCCTTATATTTTGCCCCATAGGCAAGGGTGGAGCTTTTCCAGGGAAGGTGGTGGAGCATGATTGGAGGCGCTCAACCAGACGGCATAGGAGGGCACGGTTTCTGAACGCGCACTGATGCCTGATTCAAGCCACGCTGTCTTCATGCGGGGCGGCGCGCTACTTAAAAGTCCCTTAAAGAACGGGAAGTGATGCCGATAGAATCTTCAATCATTCTGGGCTAACGCTTATGACTTGGAAAAAGTCGCGATCCCAATTCAATCGAAAACCTGTGGGCTCTTGTTCAGCAGGAGGTGTATGAAGAGCCACCCGCCATAAGCACTGCTCAACCGCAGGCACAGGTTTGGACGGCGTTGGTCCGCATCAAAGCCAGTGTGCTGGAGAATCCATTGGCTGAAATGCTCCAGAACATTCGCCACTGTGTTTTTATGAAAGGTGGCTACAAGCTCAGTTAAAAGAAAAAGTACCAGATTGTTTTGCTTTTTAATTACAGCGGGAAGAAAGGTGTCCGGATAATTTCGTTACACCCCCTGTAATGTTCAAATGATTGCTAAATTCGAAATCAGCTCCAAAAACTAGCCTAGAAACATGTAAAACTCGAAAAAGTGAACCTAGGTCATCAAAGGTCATTGAGCTGACCTGACCTTCAAGTGACCTTGACACCCACCCCACCCTAATGCATGGGACCAGCATCATATCACATGTTTCAACGCTTGAAACCACGTGAAGACTGCAACCGCGCGGCTAATGCGAGCCGACATAAGCCGAATCGCGATTCGGGCCAAACTGGTCTCGAGAAATAGGTCACAGGTCAAAGGTCATTTGGGTCAGAGTCATGAAATTTTCAGGGTAGGTGTAAAATTGATAAAATCGGGGGTATTGAAAGTTTCGTCGCGATCGGACGGTTTTTACGCGAGTTACTCACGAAAAACCGATAAACCGCACCCAAAAAGGCAGAAATATGCACATGCGATATCCTATACTGCGAAAAAAGGTGCATGATTTTTGAACGTCGCCGACAAATTGTAATTACCCTAAGCTCAGGCAGATGCCTGGTAGAAAATCCCCAAGTGAAATACACTACGGCGGAAATAAAATACCCTACGGCGGAGCTCGGTTGCAATTTGTAAATACGCGTGCGAAATTCGCCCCGACGGGTTGTTGGTCGTACCCCAACCACATTTCACACCACTATGAACAATAAATGCACACACTGAAATCGATATTACCGATAGGCTCATCCAATCAAGTTTCGATAAACCCGTTCATCATCATCTCCTGCGGTTTCGAACGCGCCTGTTCGGTGGTGCGGTAGACCGCGCCCAAAGCCAGGGCCCCGGTAACGGGAGTTAGCCGAGTCGGGGCAGCGTGCGCTGACCCAAGCCGGGGCCGCGAGTCCTCCCGGTGTCATGTGATAGCCCGGGGCTGCCCGCGGGGATGCGGTAGACCAGGGTATATTGAGTGAAGGGTAGGACGAACTCTGGTAGGAATTTCTCTACTAGAAAACCTACTATATGTGGTCGGGACTAGCAAAAAGTTAGTTCAATTAGAATATGGTAGCGCTTATGGTTAGCAGTCGTGACGCGCACGTGATATTCATTTCTTAAATTTCTTAAATAACAGGTTTAAGGGGCCGATTAGTGAGCAGATACATTCAATTAGCTATTAATAATTGATAATGCAAACATTCAAGAATCTACATCTTTCAGTTAAAGCCAAAATCACGCGGCGCTCCCAGGATTCGAACTCACGACCCTCGGATCCGTAGCCCGATACGCTACCGACTGCGCTACCGAGGACCGCGCGCCGACGATCGGAGAGGCGGATCGCGGGTGCTGGCGTGCAGAGAAATCTTTACCCTGTACGCCGTAGAAGATCGGCTGGGTTTCGTGAAAAATGGTAGAGGAATTGTCGAAAGAAAATTCATCGATCTATCATTTGAGACTAAGAACCATTGATTCCTTTAAAGGTTGACCGAGATATCGCTCGCTGAAAACAGGTCATTTAACACGTAAACCCTATGGGCTGGTAGGAAATGTACGCCGTGGAGCAGCAGTGCTACCAACTAACTTCGGCGGGGGCCGCGGTAGACCGCGCCCAAAGCCGCGGCCCCGGCTTGGGTCAGCGCACGCTGCCCCGACTCGGCTTCCTTACGTTACCGGGGCCCTGGCTTTGGGCGCGGTGGTGGTGCGTCGGGCCGCGCGCTCTGACTTCGGCCAAGAAAAATGCGTCAGCTGATCATTGTCATTTCTGCCACTTTCATGTGGTGAGATGGGGTCATAACTATAGAGACGGCTGTTTCATATCAATTATTTTACATAAAATAATATTTCCAACCATAAATTAATGTTCGACAGCCAAATTAAAGAAACAATACCAATACAGGCTTACAGTTTAAATTCGACATTGTGTTGTCTACGATTAGACAGCTGATAACTCATTCCCGTACGTCGTAACTCTATAATGACCTTTGCTTATTGTCACATGTGCGCCGCATTCGTGATTGTTGCCGACGCCTGTTTGCAGGTCAGCCCACTACAGTTGTTATACATATCGAAAAACCGATTAAAGGGACAGTATCACCATTTTGATGAAATTTGACATTGCATAGGCCCCACCTTTCTGGTCCGGGAACTGAAGACCGATCCTCGAAGCTCCACACCGTTATCCCGCTATCGCCGCTCAAAGTACGAAAGGTGTACCACACTTTGAATCGTGCTTCACTATCTTCACTGTTTAAATGTTTGCGCCGCTTTGAATTGACCGCCAGTAATAAAACTTTTACCCTGGTCATTTCATCAAATTTTATAAAGCCAAAACGTTTTTCGCACTTATTCATCACCGTTAAATTCATTAAATAGTCGTAGGCAATTTCCGCTGTTTCCTTCGGATTCTAGCGGCTCAACAAAGGAATTCCTCCAGCTTGAATCACAATCTCCCTCCAATGTATGACGTTTATCACGTGATTGTCACGTGATATTTTCTCCCATTGTCAATTGTCACGTCCAATTGTCACTCCCTCCAATTGTCACGTGATATTTTTATAGGCAATACCTAAGGCTACCTCTCCCTAAGGACAACTCAATCAGAAGAACGACCGCGTAAGCGTAGCGTCAATAATGTATTATCTGCGCCAGTTCTGTAGTAATTTTGCATGCTTCCAAACTGGCGGCCATGCTTGTATAGTGGTGGTTCGCTCATGAAAATGAATCATGAAAATGAAATGTGGTTGCAATATTTTTCACCGAGTTCGGTCCTCAAACTATGTTTTTCTGATTCAGAAAAATAAGAAATGCTAGTAAATAAAAAATGAGCTCAATACATTGATTTTTTTTTCGATGATACTGTCCCTTTAACTTTTAGGCGAAAAAAGCACTATTTTAGGCCCATTTTTGATTTTTTTTTTGCGATATTAGGTAAAAACAGAAGCTTCTTATCCTAGGAAAAATAAAATGGGAAATCATTGAAAGGTGGCACACTACCTTTAAGTGAAGGGTAGGACGAACTTCGGTCGGAATTTCCGACTGCGTTGCCGAGGACCGCGCGCCGACGACCGGAGAGGGGCGTCGCGGGTGCTGGCGTGGAGAGAAATCTTTACCCTGTACGCCGTAGAAGATCGGCTGGGTTTCGTGAAAAATGGTAGAGGAATTGTCGAAAGAAAATTCGTCGATCTATCACCTGAGACTAAGAGCCATTAATTTCTTCAAGCATTGGCCGAGATATCGCTCGCCGAAAACAGGCCAGTTAACATGTAAACCCTATGGGCTGGTAGGAAATGTACGCATACGGCCTTGGTACGCCGTGGAGCATCAGTGCTACCAGTAACTTCGGCGGGGGTCGGCTGCCAACCTCCAGCTGGTGGATGATCTCCACCAGGGGTAGCCAGTAACAGTTGGTAGCATTAGGCCAAATGGGCGCTCTAAAACTACTACCCCATAGGGTTTGCATGTTAAATCGACCTTTTTCAAGCGAGCCCCACACGTAAGCCAAAGGATAAAGTGCCAATATTATTGTAGGGAAAGGTAGTATCAAGCTTCCTCTACAACCTTTTTATCTAGCGTTTTTCGATGCGGAGGCCATAACAAGTCCAAAAAGCATTGGGCGCTTCCCGACGTATCAAAAGCCACGTACATAAAGTTGCATTATATTCACATTCAGATTCGCGTGCACATTCGCGGACCCCTCAGATTTTGCTCAAAATTGCACAACTTATAGATTTTGAGCTCCTGATTGCGAAAATCATGTTTTTATTTCACGCCGTCAAGTGGTTATCAAAATATTCACATTTGTTTTACTGCTAACATATTCTGGACCGTAACCCTTATTGGAAACATCGGACCCCACCAAACTTTTCGAAAACTCTTGAGTTCATGAACATAAACGCTGATCCCAAAAAACTAATTTGTATTTAACGCCGTCTCATAGTTTTCTCAGGACGAGCATCTAAAGTTCAAGGTCGTTCAAGGTCATGTACCTTTTCTCACCTTTTGGCGCTATTTGAAACGTGACAGCTTTATATTTATGATGGACATTCGCACTACCTCCTACAAAAACAATATTCTGAAATCCAAGGGGCGTTGCTGTACCAAAATGTAAAAAAGCATCAAAACCTCTTTCATATAGCTAACAGTTAAATTCAAGAGATATTTGAATTTGCAACAGATAAAGCAAATTTGTCGGACCTGGTCGGACCCCTCCGATTTCGTTCAAAATTACAGGAATGATGCTCCTTGACCTCCTGAACATGAAAATAGTACTCCCTTTCAACGCCGTCAAAAACTTTTCCAGATATACGCATCAATGCACATTCAAATTGCATAGGTGCTGCATATATGCACGTTCGGCGGACCCCTCCGATTTCGTTCAGAATCACAGGAATGATGCTCCTTGACTTCCTGAACATGAAAATAGTACTCCCCTTAAACGCCGTCAAGAACTTTTCCAGATATACGCATCCATGCACATTCAAATGCATAGGTGTGCATATGCACGTTCGGCAAACACCTCCGATTTCGTTCAAAATCTCAAGAATGATGCTCCTTGACCTCTTGAACATGAAAATGGTACCCCCTTTGAACGCCGTCAAGAACTTTTCCAGATATACGCATCCATGCACATTCAAATTGCATAGGTGTTACATATGCATTATGCACGTTCGGCGGACCCCTCCGATTTCGTTCAAAATCTCAGGAATGATGCTCCTTGACCTCCTGAACATAAAAATGGTACTGCCTTTGAACGCCGTCAATAACTTTTCCAGATATACGCATCCATGCACATTCAAATTTATTTATTTATTTATTTATTGCACTTCATCAGATCGTTCCGCTAAAATAGGGCTATTCTCCGATCATCGTCATGACAATATGCATAGGTATGAAAAAAAAACACATACACACACCAGATAAATTGAGAGGTACAATGACGGCATAGCAGTGACAAAGTACACTATCACGGCATAGACCTACCCGACTGCGTTACTCTGGCGCAGTAAGTCCTTCATCTTGGCCTTAAACGTTGCTACACTCAGACCAGCCAAGCCGTTTTGCAGCGCCATTCGATTGTACAGGGAGGCGGCTCGGTGCACAAATCGACGTTTGCCATGGGCGCCGCCACCGGGGGGACGGGGGGGGGACGCGTCCCCCCACTCTCCGAATGGAAGGGGGACGTCCCCCCCAAACTCATTACGGAGCGAGCGTAGTCTTTCGGGAAATTTCTGAGTACGAGCGGCCGGCCGGCCGTGGTCACGCTTTTGCTAGACTTATGTCTCAGGAACCACTTGACTGCTTGACTGATTTACATGCGGTAATTTTTGTAGGATAGCTTCATTCCTTCTAACAAGTATTGAACTATTCTCGATGCATGTGGGTGACCCATTATGCACCTGCCACGTGAAAAAACGAAGAGGTGTCAGTTTTGTAACAATTGCAATAGGTATCTCGGTAACATACTGGGCCGATTGCGCTGAAAGTTGGCATGTAGGTAGGTAGATTCCCGGATGAAAAGTCAAAACGTTAAAAGTAAACGGATAAAAAGTCAAAGGACATTAAGTCAACAGACAGAAAGTCAACATCGCAAGAAGTCAAAGGACAAAATGTCAAATGAACAAAAAGTCAACCTGCCAAAAAGTCAACACGCCAGAAGTCAATAAGTTAAAAGACAACACGCAAGAAGTCAAAAGACAATGTCAAAGAGACAAAAAGCCGACATGTCAAAAAGTCAACGCGCTAAAAGTCAACACGCTAAAAGTCAACACGCATAAAGTCAACACGCAAAATGTCAACGCGCAAAAAGTCAACACGCAAAAAGTCAAGACGCTAAAAGTCAACACGCCTAAAAGTCAACACGCTAAAAGTCAACACGCGAAAGGTCAACATGCTAAAAGTCAACACGCTAAAAGTCAACATGCTTAAAAGTCAACACGCTAAAAGTCAACACACAAAAAGTCAACAAGCAAATAGTTCAAAAGTGCGCGAAAAGTTGATGCGCAAAATGTAGTCAACAGCAAAAAGTAGTCTTTAACAGCAGTCGTTAACTAAGTCGGTACAAGTATGTATGTACTTACGCCGCAGCCCGCGTCTCCGGTCGGCGGCTGACCCGCGCCGGGCCACCTGATCCCCGGCCGTCGCCCGCTGGGCGCCGGCTGCACCGCATAGCGCGTCTCGGCGCGCCCCCGTGCGTGCTCCGACACTACCGATAAGGATAAGAACGCTCCTACCTATTTTTACTTTGCTTTAAAAGTATATTGGGAATGTGAACTTATCTACATATATTAAGTTGTACTGTGCCTGCTGGTGGCGGGGGGGGGGGGGGGGCAGTTCCGATAAGGAGACGTAGGGCGGAGGCGAAGATGGAGAGGGACAGTAACTGGTGGCCACAATGCGCTATACTTCTCACCTCTCTTTGGACGTCACAGCTCCGAGGTCCTAAAAAATTGTGTTTTTAGCAAATGCATCTCGATAACTTTTTTTTTATTCGTGCCTCCCTCCAACGGGCTCTTGTATGTCCCAATTATAGGAGGGCTCCATCTCCTCCCGGCCACTGTACCCCACCCCCCAGGCTACGGCTGAAGTGGGAGCATACCCCACACCTGGTGACATAGCCGGGGACGACGACCGCGGAACGGGCGGAACCGGGAATCGAACCCGAATCCGGCACCGCCCGCACCGCGGGTCGACGCCGGCGGCCGCTGGGCCTCCGCGCCACCCGCCGGCCGCTGGGGGGGGGCATATAGTTGCCCCCCCCCTTTACTTCTGCGACGATATCGTCGCAACGCGAAGAGATAGAGAAGCGAAACTTTGCACACATCTTCCTGAATACCTAGCCGAGGTTGTGTCCGAATTTGGTGTCGACCCCATTTGAAATGACGTCACAGTGACGTCATAAGTGAAATTATAGATTTGAGACTCTCATAATCCTCACGATACATCAGGTATATGGGACCGAATATAAAGGGTAGATTATTGGTTAGAAACTAGATGGAAGTGTAGTTAGATGTTTTAGGATGACAGCAGGTGCTGTCTAGTTCATTTACAGTTGAGTTTCATGCTCAGCGTCATCAGAAACGGTCCATATCGGAAAACGACAAAACTTTATGACGTCACTGTGACGTCATCTTAGGTGCTACAACCACCAAACTTTCCTCAAACATTGCCTAGGTATTCATTTGAAGCTATGCCAAGTTTCAAGTTCGTAGCTCATCAGGTTTCGGAGATATTTCACAAAACGTAAAGGGGGGGGGGGCAACTTTATGCCCCCCCCCCAGCGGCTCGTAGGTTAACCGACTGTGCCACCAGGGCCACTGATACATTTCGACTTAATTGACCTATACATTTCGATGAAAAATTGGTCACCTTAATTGTATGCAGTCCGTACCTTTCGATGAAAATTGGTCACCTTAATTGTATGCAGTCCCGAGTCCGTGAATATTAACAGGTGGTTGTCTGTTGATGCTGATATGAGCGTTCCTTTCAAGGCAGGACAATCCGACAATCACACAATTGCCTCTCGTTCCAACTTCCACCTATCTAAAAGAAACGACGCGCTTTACTATTGTACCAACTGTACCATACAATACGCTTGAACTATAATAAAAGTGTGAAATCGCTAATAGAACCCGTGACGGAATCAATTGATGAGAAACGTCCCCCTACACAATATGGGAAATTTGAACAAGCGAACCTTTCGTATCGATAACATTCCGGGTTACTATATTTGTTGAAATAATTCCAGTAAACTGCGCCTGGGACAGCCAGTTGTCTCGAAGGATCATGTAACGCTGCCTCAGGACAACCTCACGATGCGAGCTAGCTCCCACTTAGCACGTAAGTGTCAACGGATGTGTGTCAGATTTCAGCCAAGCATGCCCGTGTGACCAGCTGAGTCGCGGTTGCGGGCCATGGGAATCCCCATCAGTCGCGCAATGGAGGCAGTCTCGCTTCAATGTCCAATGATGCAGGTTATATTATGCAGCATACTGCTTAATTGTGTACAGCTGTTTGTAAATGTTATCTCATGTATGTAATGACTGGTAATGACTGATGATCCAGGTGTCATTGACTTTGTCTCTTTGACTTGTCCTTTTGAGTTTTTGGATTTTGGCTTTTTTTCTTTGGATTTTTCGTAATTTGACTTTATGTCCTGTTGACTTTTCGTCTTTTGACCTTTGTTCTCTTCACTTTTTGTCCTTTTGACTTTTTGTCCCTTTGATTTTTTGTCCTTTTGACTTTTTGGACTTTGACTATATGTCTTTTTGACTTTTTGACCTTTTGACTTTTTATTTTGACTTCATGCCCGGTTGACTTGTTGTTTTTTGACTTTTTGTCCTTTTGACTTTCTGTCCTTTTGTTTTTTTTTTGGATTTTGACTTTATGTCCTGTTCACTTTTTGTCTTTCGACATTTGTCCTTTTTACTTTTTGGCAATTTGACTTTTTGCCGTTTTTACTTTTTGTCTTTTGACCTTATGTCCATTTGACTTTTTGTCTTTTGACTTCTATGCTAGTTGACTTTTTGTTCATTGACTTTTTGGCAATTTCACTTTTTATCTTTTGACGTTTTATCCTTTTTGACTTTTTGCCTTTTGACTTTCCTCTTTGTTGACCTTTTACCTGTTGACTTTTAAGATTTTTGACTTCTTGCTTTTGACGTTGTGTCTGTTGACTAATCATCCTTTTACCTTTTATCATTTGACTTTTTGTCCGGAACCCAGGTAGGTAGGCACCCACCAGGCAATGCATAATCATATCCATGACCATGTGCCACAGTTGAGGTGCTGCTGCACGTGCGCACGTGCAGGGGTCGATTCCAGATCTCGAGAACGGCTGAACCGATTGTGCTGAATGTTGACACATGGTTAGGGACCGGTTATTAGGGTGCCGTGCAAAAGTCAGTTGGGACCCATTTTGCACGTGTGCACGTGCAGGGTGCCGCTTACAGATCTCGAGAACGGCTAGGCAGATTGCGCTCAAATTTGGCACATCGTTAGAAACCGCTTAGTAGGGTGCAGTGCACAAGTTGGTTGGAGGTACCCCCTCGCAATTTCGTACGTGAAAGCCGAAAGGCCCACCCCTCGCTCGCTCCGTTGGTCGCCCCAAAAGGCGTTTTACTGGTTGTTTTCCGACTCGAAATTTGATTAGGCCCTTCGGTCCAATGAGACCATTTCAGAGCCGGAAGGATGAGAGAATTAGAGGGAGAAATTGGTCTGGGCAGCCACCCCAGTGAGCCACTTGGGCTGAACTCGACCAATTGAACAGGCAGCCCAGCCCACTGGCACTCACTTACCCGGCAACGGACTCTATCTCCAGTGGAGTCATTCCCGCATGGGATAGAGTTGCCCGTCCAGCCCGGAGCAGGGGATCGCAGCGTGGAGGAGAAGGATTTGACTGTCCTGAGGATGGAAGCGATGGAACGGTGCCGAATCTGAGAGGGTCCAGGAGGTTTAGATACTGAGTATGTGGGGTATGGGCCTACATGCATTGGTCTGACCCCTGCCACCTCGCCCAACAAAATCTCCAGCTCTTATCCGACCTGTCATCGCGGAACTGCCGATTTTTGATATCGTTATCAACGTGTGTCGTATATCACGACTGGCCGAAAACGGGCATAGTATATTTCGTATAACCAGCCAAGAGCATGACTTTAAACCAATCCGACCTCGGAGTCAAAATCTGAACAATTTCGAAGACTCCGACTCAAGACTCCGACTCTGGCCAAAACTGTCAACTCCGACTGATTCCGGCTCCGACCCCACAGTTCTGCAGTCACACTACACTAAATTTTCAGCTTCTAACTAGGAAATTAGCTATACCGTTGACAGGGCCACAAAACTTTGAGGCGACTTGACTTCTTGACTTGGTGACCTGACCTAAGGTTTTCTGGTATCAAGCTTGTTAAACGGCTGCAAAATTCGTACCTATTTTAGAGCAGTTTTGCCTGATGTTTTTTTTTTGCCAATTTTCGCGGCGCTTCGCGCCGATTCATGCACAACCCAGACAGAGAGATTGTAACTATACAACGCCTCCTCCTCCAATATGCATTACCTATGCAATATGCATTACCGATCAGATTAGTGGCATACATCAGCAATTATACCCTGATGATGAGGCACTAGAGGCTTTGCCAATTGCCATGTCAAAATTGAATCGGACAACATATGTGTATATAGGTAGGTACTCGGTGGGAATTTGGTCTACAGCCATTACCTAAAGGAAATGCCTAAACTACTTTCCTCAAACCAGTTGTTTTGCCACAGGTTTATGAGTTTTTATGCGTAAAATTGTCAGGAAATAACATAATGAATATTTGCAAAATGTTTTTTTTTTTTACATAAGAACCAATTTCCGTCTTTCGTAGAGGCCTTACCTATATTGCAGCGGAAGCTGATTACGCGTTGACCAATCAGATTACGTAGTTCAAACCAGCTAAATGCTGATTGGCTGGCATTTTTCCGTAAGGGAATGGATTCCTCGGTAAGGGAATGACAAAGTGTAATTATGGGAATGACTTCAGTCTTCAAACCTAAAATCGATACCGATATATTTGGCTAGGGTGATCGTTGAGCCATAAAAGCTCCTGATTTGTTCTCGTCTCAGCTCAGGCTACAAAACTGTTATTTCAGTTCAAAAACCCAATGGTAAAAGTGGCATATTTGCTTTAAACTTTGAATGCATCGGACCAAAAAAGCCACGGTAAGAATGCCTACTTTTGGGTTTTCAGTCGGTCAGTCCGTCCCCCCCCCCAGTCAAAAATCCGTGGCGGCGCCCCTGACGTTTGCCATGGTTGTTTTTCGCATAGGTGGTAAATTGCATAGGTGTTGCATATGCACGTTCGGCGGACCCCTCCGATTTCGTTCAAAATCTCAGGAATGATGCTCCTTGACCTCCTGAACATAAAAATGGTACTCCCTTTGAACGCCGTCAAGAAATTTTCCAGATATACGCATCCATGCACATTCAAATTGCATAGGTGTTGGATATGCACGTTCGGCGGACCCCTCCGATTTCGTTCAAAATCTCAGGAATGATGCTCCTTGACCTCCTGAACATCAAAATGGTACTCCCTTTGAACGCCGTCAAGAACTTTTCCAGATATACGCATCCATGCACATTCAAATTGCATAGGTGTTGCATATGCACGTTCGGCGGACCCCTCCGATTTCGTTCAAAATCACAGGAATGATGCTCTTTGACCTCCTGAACATGAAAATGGTACTCCCTTTGAACGCCGTCAAGAACTTTTCCAGATATACGCATCCATGCACATTCAAATTGCATAGGTGTTGCATATGCACGTTCGGCGGACCCCTCCGATTTCGTACAAAATCTCAGGAATGATGCTGCTTGACCTCCTAAACTGTTAACATGAAAATGGTACTCCTTTTGAACGCCGTCAAGAACTTTTCCAGATATACGCATTCATGCACATTCAAATTGCAATTTGAATGTGCTTGGATGCGTATATCTAGAAAAGTTATTGACGGTGTTCAAAGGGAGTACTATTTTCATGTTCACGAGGTAAAGGAGCATCATTCCTGTGATTTTGAACGAAATCGGAGGGGTCCGCCGAACGTGCATATCCAACACCTATGCAATTTGAATGTGCATGGATGCGTATATCTGGAAAAGTTCTTGACGGCGTTCAAAGGGAGCACCACTTTTATGTTCAGGTGGTCAAGGAGCATCCACAGTGTATATAAATACAGTGGCGGCAAATGCGCTTGGTCACGTGACCAAATCTGCACGTGCGGTTGTGGCGAGGGCACTTCCCGAAACTCTGGTGCCAACGGCCTCGCGGCGCCCATAGGGAATACATGGGACCTTTTCTTTTCAGACCTATCGTGTCTAAACCAAGCCATTTAGTGCAAGGATACGACTGGTTTGAGATGCAGTAGTCTTTTGGCTATAAGTCGGCATAAGAAACATATTTTTATCGGCAAAATTCGCAAAATACCACGTGGTTTTCCGATACCCTGCACGCCTCCTAACCCCCGGCGGCCGACCGGAGAGTCAGTAGCGCTCCACTCACGACTTTTGGCGATAGCTTAAAACACCTTACAGCTAGAGGGCTGCTATTTGGCACGCGTATTTGGAATTTCCGACCTCGACGAGCGTCTGTGGTACAAAACTACCACTTTGGTAGGGGAAACTACTGCTGTCTGCTACCGTTTGCACTGCATGTCTCGCTGTAGTTGCGACCGATTGCGACATCTATGCTTAGCGATATACGTACTTTATAATTTACGTACTTTTTCGATGCGTATTTTCTTCCTTGACGTAGTTACTTTTGTCTAGGTATACGTACTTTGTACTGTACGTACCTACCTCTGCGATACCTACGCCTACTTCCGTCCTTGACGTACTTATTCCATACGTACTTTATACTCGACGTACTTTTGCGATACGTACTTTTGCCCTTGACGTACTCTTGTCCATACGTACTTTATGCTGTACGCACTTTTACGATATGTGCTTTTGTCCTTGACGTATCTTTGTCCATGGGTACTTATAAATGCACCTATACGTACTTCTTCGATACGTACTTTTGTCCTTGACGTACTTTTATCCATTCGTGCTTTATATTGTACGTACTTTTGCCATGCGTACTTTTGTCCTTGACGTAGTTTTGTCCATGCGTACTTTATACTGTATGTAATATGTGCGAACATTTGTGATGCGTACTTTTGTCCATACGTGCCAGGGGCGTCGCCACAGATTTTCGACAGGGGGGACGGATCGGCCGACTAAAAACCCAAAATTAGGTATCGTTACCGTACTTTTTCAGGCCGATGCACTATCTGTTCAACGATACTGGGCTGAATTCCTACGCGGTACGCGTCTGAAGTATTCATTTTTACACGGGTATACACTATACAGAGCCTCCGGTCTTCTATCAGGGTATATAATTGTTGACACATGCCGTCAATCTGATAGTTAACTGTTAATGTATACATCCCTAGTAGCACACAACATTGATACAACATCGAGATGTGTTGAAATCAGGTTGATTGTCAATATTGGTGCTTCAACACGAATTCAACATTGATTCAACGTTGATATCACGTTGATATTAGGTTGTGCTTTGTCGAATCTTAGTTGAAGTTCAACATTGTAGTTCAACATCGATACGACATTGTCCCAATGTTGAGTTCACAATATCGACATAGGTAAAATTTCAACTATATGTGATTCAACATTGATACCTACAACATTGTCACGATGTTGATTTCACAATATTGATAAAAGTAGAGTTCCAACATTGTGATCCAACACGTATGATATCATACGTGGTGACTGGTGGTTGCTTTAGGTATTTGTCACAACTCTGAACTCATAATCTCTTTTGGTCTCCAGTATGAATGGGCGGCGCGGGTCGGCGCGAAGCGCCGCGAGATTTTCGTCGAGGTCGGAAATGTATATGCATAGATGTCGCTACAATAGCTTGACATGCAGTGCAAATTGTAGCAGACAGCAGTAGTTTCCCCTACCAAAGTGGTGGTTTTCTACCACAGACGCTCGTCGAGGTCGGAAATTCCAAATACGCATTTGGCACACCTTATCTTTGCTTCCATACGCATCTTTGGAAACCAATTGCATTTCCGTCTCAGGTCAGATCACTGACTTATGACGTCACACGTTAACCTCTGCAATAGTCCCAAAATACCGAAACTTCGCAATGCCCTCGGTGCCAGAGGAGCTGTCACAGCGAGATGATACAGGACCTAGTATCCTCTAGAAGTCTCAAAACTTGTATATCTCGGATTTCTCCTAGAGGTCACATGAGGTCAGGCCGATCGCGTGACGTCACCATTGCAAGTCAATGGGGAAAATATGGAAACTGTAATTTTGACGCCGAGAATGATCTAAACCTAGCCCAAGCACATGGAATCGCAATTTCATGCAATTCTTGCAATGTCCAATGCTTCACTTTTGCATCTTTAACCTAGCGTGACGTCATTCATGACGTCACGTCACAAGTTTTTTCGTCAATAACTCCTTATAAAATTGAACTGGCAAGTCGGAAAAGTCGCCAATAGACTCGGGAAGACCTACCGAATCGAATGATAATTGATATAGGTACGATATAACCTCCTTCGACCAAGTTCGTGACCTGAGTGCCTCTGACCTGGCTTTGACCCGATGTGAACACCTTATGTTGACCTCACCCAAACAAAAGTGTACCATTTTGACGCACCGGGGCATGACAAACATAATGGTACTAAAATCGCGACTCTGCGCCGTTTTTTGGCAGTTATTTTTCAAAACCCGAAATCGTATTTTGGCCCTCGGGGCACTTGACCTGACCCTCAGAGGCCACCAGTTGACCTGAGACTTTTTAACCGTGCATCAGTCGCTGCGTCCCCGGTCCCGTAACGGCACACATGCTTGTTTTTCCCGCGAGGCAAGCTCAATTAGGGCGAGGGAGTCGTACCCGCCCACTCTCGCGGCTGGGGCGTAAGTATGTACAAAAAACTAAGAAGTCTGGTGATGATTGATGCAAGATTCTGACAGATAATGGTAGATTAAGGTAGGGCATCAGTTATTAAAGATAAGTGAAACAAATTTGCAGCCCTCAGTAGCATTGATTTATGCATTAAGAGTTATAGAACCATAGGCGGCGGAACGGGGAGGGCACCGGGGCACCGTGCCCCCTATAATTTTGGCATTTTAACATTAGCCCTATGGGCGTTGCATGGAAAGAATCGGACCGAAAGTCGGCAATGCCCCCCATCCCCCCCTTAATTGAAGGTGTTCCGCCGCTACTGTATAGAACAACTGTAAGCTGCAGGCTCAGCTCTTCAGTTTCTACCTATGCCTGCAAACACAATAAAATCAATGGAAGAGTAATAATAGATTAATTGCATTTTATTGATGCTATTCAAGTATCAATTGTAACTATGTCACTGATGATTCAATATTATTTGCACGGTATCATTTACCAGTCCAGGGGCGCCGCCACGGATTTTTGACTGGGGGGGGGGGACGGACTGACCGACTGAAAACCCAAAAGTAGGCATTCTTACCGTGGCTTTTTTGGTCCGATGCATTCAAAGTTTTTAAAGCAAATATGTCACTTTTACCATTGGGTTTTGAACTGAAATAACAGTTTTGTAGCCTGAGCTGAGACGAGAACAAATCAGGAGCTTTTATGGCTCAACGATCACCCTAGCCAAATATATCGGTATCGATTTTAGGTTTGAAGACTGAAGTCATTCCCATAATTACACTTTGTCATTCCCTTACCGAGGAATCCATTCCCTTACGGAAAAATGCCAGCCAATCAGCATTTAGCTGGTTTGAACTACGTAATCTGATTGGTCAACGCGTAATCAGCTTCCGCTGCAATATAGGTAAGGCCTCTACGAAAGACGGAAATTGGTTCTTATGTAAAAAAAAAACATTTTGCAAATATTCATTATGTTATTTCCTGACAATTTTAAGCATAAAAACTCATAAACCTGTGGCAAAACAACTGGTTTGAGGAAAGTAGTTTAGGCATTTCCTTTAGGTAATGGCTGTAGACCAAATTCCCACCGAGTACCTACCTATATACACATATGTTGTCCGATTCAATTTTGACATGGCAATTGGCAAAGCCTCTAGTGCCTCATCATCAGGGTATAATTGCTGATGTATGCCACTAATCTGATCGGTAATGCATATTGCATAGGTAATGCATATTGGAGGAGAAGGCGTTGTATAGTTACAATCTCTCTGTCTGGGTTGTGCATGAATCGGCGCGAAGCGCCGCGAAAATTGGCAAAAAAAAAAACATCAGGCAAAACTGCTCTAAAATAGGTACGAATTTTGCAGCCGTTTAACAAGCTTGATACCAGAAAACCTTAGGTCAGGTCACCAAGTCAAGAAGTCAAGTCGCCTCAAAGTTTTGTGGCCCTGTCAACGGTATAGCTAATTTCCTAGTTAGAAGCTGAAAATTTAGTGTAGTGTGACTGCAGAACTGTGGGGTCGGAGCCGGAATCAGTCGGAGTTGACAGTTTTGGCCAGAGTCGGAGTCTTGAGTCGGAGTCTTCGAAATTGTTCAGATTTTGACTCCGAGGTCGGATTGGTTTAAAGTCATGCTCTTGGCTGGTTATACGAAATATACTATGCCCGTTTTCGGCCAGTCGTGTTATACGACACACGTTGATCACGATATCAAAAATCGGCAGTTCCGCGATGACAGGTCGGATAAGAGCTGGAGATTTTGTTGGGCGAGGTGGCAGGGGTCAGACCAATGCATGTAGGCCCATACCCCACATACTCAGTATCTAAACCTCCTGGACCCTCTCAGATTCGGCACCGTTCCATCGCTTCCATCCTCAGGACAGTCAAATCCTTCTCCTCCACGCTGCGATCCCCTGCTCCGGGCTGGACGGGCAACTCTATCCCATGCGGGAATGACTCCACTGGAGATAGAGTCCGTTGCCGGGTAAGTGAGTGCCAGTGGGCTGGGCTGCCTGTTCAATTGGTCGAGTTCAGCCCAAGTGGCTCACTGGGGTGGCTGCCCAGACCAATTTCTCCCTCTAATTCTCTCATCCTTCCGGCTCTGAAATGGTCTCATTGGACCGAAGGGCCTAATCAAATTTCGAGTAGGAAAACAACCAGTAAAACGCCTTTTGGGGCGACCAACGGAGCGAGCGAGGGGGTGGGCCTTTCGGCTTTCACGTACGAAATTGCGAGGGGGTACCTCCAACCAACTTGTGCACTGCACCCTACTAAGCGGTTTCTAACGATGTGCCAAATTTGAGCGCAATCGGCCTAGCCGTTATCGAGATCTGTAAGCGGCACCCTGCACGTGCACACGTGCAAAATGGGTCCCAACTGACTTTTGCACGGCACCCTAATAACCGGTCCCTAACCATGTGTCAACATTCAGCACAATCGGTTCAGCCGTTCTCGAGATCTGGAATCGACCCCTGCACGTGCGCACGTGCAGCAGCACCTCAACTGTGGCACATGGTCATGGATATGATTATGCATTGCCTGGTGGGTGCCTACCTACCTACATGCCAACTTTCAGCGCAATCGGCCCAGTATGTTACCGAGATACCTATTGCAATTGTTACAAAACTCACACCTCTTCGTTTTTCACGTGGCAGGTGCATAATGGGTCACCCACATGCATCGAGAATAGTTCAATACTTGTTAGAAGGAATGAAGCTATCCTACAAAAATTACCGCATGTAAATCAGTCAAGTGGTTCCTGAGACATAAGTCTAGCAAAAGCGTGACCACGGCCGGCCGGCCGCTCGTACTCAGAAATTTCCCGAAAGACTACGCTCGCTCCGTAATGAGTTTGGGGGGGACGTCCCCCTTCCATTCGGAGAGTGGGGGGACGCGTCCCCCCGTCCCCCCCGGTGGCGGCGCCCATGGTTACCACCACACGTCTAAATATTTAGTATCTAAAATAATGCAGTAAAATAAGCTGCGTCACGTCTGTCGACAAAATCTGGTGCCAACTCAAGGTCACACGGAAAATGTGGTCACGTGACCAATGTCCGGCAGCTGGGAGCATCATTCCTGAGATTTTGAACGAAATCGGAGTGGTCCGCCGAACGTGCATATGTAACACCTATGCAATTTGAATGTGCATGGATGCGTATATCTGGAAAAGTTCTTGACGGCGTGCAAAGGGAGTACCATTTTCATGTTCAGGAGGTCAAGGAGCATCATTCCTGAGATTTTGAACGAAATCGGAGGGGTCCGCCGAACGTGCATATGTAACACCTATGCAATTTGAATGTGGATGGATGCGTATATCTGGAAAAGTTCTTGACGGCGTTTAAGGGGAGCACTATTTTCATGTTCAGGAAGTCAAGGAGCATCATTCCTGTGATTTTGAACGAAATCGGAGGGGTCCGCCGAACGTGCATATATAACACCTATGCAAGTTGAATGTGCATGGATACGTATATCTGGAAAAGTTATTGACGGCGTTCAAAGAGAGTACCACATTTATGTTCAGGAGATCAAGGAGCATCATTCCTGATATTTTGAACGAAATCGGAGGGGTCCGCCGAACGTGCATATGTAACAGCTATGCAATTTGAATGTGCAATGTGCATGGATGCGTATATCTGGAAAATTTATTGACGGCGTTCAAAGGGAGTACCATTTTCATGTTCAGGAGGTCAAGGAGCATCATTCCTGAGATTGTAAACGAAATCGGAGGGGTCCGCCAAACGTGCACTGCATATACACACCTATGCAATTTGAATGTGCATGCATGCGTATATCTGGAAATGGTCTTGACGGCGTTCAAGGGGAGTACTATTTTCATGTTCAGGAGGTCAAAGAGCATCATTCCTGTGATTTTGAACGAAATCGGAGGGGTCCACCGAACGTGCATATGCAACACCTATGCAATTTGATGTGCATGGATGCGTATAACTGGAAAAGTTCTTGACGGCGTTCAAAGGGAGTACCATTTTTATGTTCAGGAGGTCAAGGAGCATCATTCCTGAGATTTTGAACGAAATCGGAGGGGTCCGCCGAACGTGCATATGCAACACCAATGCAATTTGAATGTGCATGGATGCGTATATCTGGAAAATTTCTTGACAGCGTTCAAAGGGAGTACCATTTTTATGTTCAGGAGGTCAAGGAGCATCATTCCTGAGATTTTGAACGAAATCGGAGGGGTCCGCCGAACGTGCATATGCATCACCTATGCAATTTGAATGTGCATGGATGCGTATATCTGGAAAAGTTCTTGACGGCGCTCAAAGGGAGTACCATTTTATGTTCAGGAGGTCAAGGAGCATCATTCCTGAGATTTTGAACGAAATCGGAGGGGTCCGCCGAACGTGCATATGTAACACCTAAGCAATTTGAATGTGGATGGATGCGTATATCTGGAAAAGTTCTTGACGGCGTTTAACCCGCGCCCTGCTGGGGGTCCTGGATTTCCACGCCCTGCTGGGGGGGGGGTGTTTGAACACCCCCCTTGTAACTCGGCTCCTGGGCCACGTAGCGATACGCGGAAGGCGGCGTTCGAAAGAGCGCAAAAAATAATGACGAAATCACTTCAGTCAATTTTTTGGTCAGGTCAAAGGTCAGGTCACCAGAGGTCATTGAAGGCAAAATTTCGCCGATTTCCAGGTCCAATGTCGAGAATTTCCAAGAAGCCAACGCATAACTCGGGAACCAATAGAGCTACAGCGCCGCGGAAAAGCGCATTCGATAGCCCTATTAACCCATTTACGCCCTTCGTTGCGTTTTCGCAACGCAAGCAAGCGTCGACGTGATCGAAGCTTGAGAAGTGTGTAAAAGAGACTAACCGATGAGACAAGTTTCAGCGTGTGTAGCATGGTTGTGCGCATGATACTACGCAGTTACAAGTCTGTGCGGCCTGTAAGTTACTGCCTAGAGCTCCCAGAGGGAAGTCGAAGGTTTTGTGAGTGATGACGTCACGAAAACCAAGATAAGTAGGCTAAGTGCTTAATAATATCGTAATGAAAATTGTGTAAACATATTCTGCAGAGTCCCTACAATAGCGTAGATATGCATTTTGTTAAGAAATAATGTTACAAAAAGGGTTTGTGACTATTTTCAAATATGACCACGGTCGCGTTGCGGGAACGCAACGAAGGGCACATTGGAAAGACAGCGGTGTTGCGAAAACGCAACGATGGGCACATTGGCAGGGTAGCGGAAGTATGAATATCAACAGTAGACTTCACTCGTGATACGCTGTGGGTTCTCTCTTTCTCTCCCCCATCTTCCTCCCTCTCCTCCTCGTTCCCCAACTCTCTCCCCCTCTCTTTCTCTCTTTCTCTCTCTCTCTTTCTTTTTCTCTCTCTCATTTTGTAGCCATGAGGCTGTAGCGGCGGAACATCTTCAATTAAGGGGGGGGGGGAGCACTGCTGACTTTTGGTCTCATTCTTTTCATTTCCATTTCCATGCAACGCCTATCGGGATCATGTTAAAATGGCAAAATCAAGGGGGGCACGGTGCCCCGGTGCCCCCTCCCCCCGCTCCGCCGCCTATGCCATGAGGGACGTATATAGGTATTGTTTAGTGCAAGGTGCGTTCGCACGTAAAATGTTGCGACACATTTCATATTTGCTGGCTCAAACAGCCACAAACACTCCTTTCTTTTTCTCTCGCAGATTTTCGGCCTCGGGCTGTTCGTTTTCTAAGCAATGTGTTCCCATGCATCTGAAAATCGCATGGTAGGAAAAGGACCCATGCATCAAACGGTCGGCGATGCTAACGGAGCTGAGAGATAATTAGGTCCTTTGGAAATTGGATCTACTATGTACATTGTGCATAAATAATGAATAACGGGGATGTATTTTGGTATCAGGCGACAGATAGGCATCGCCATTCTCTGGATACAATCTGCTGACTACCAGCATTTACGTTAGAAAAGATAACTGAGGGTCGGCAAATAGTGGGATAGGCCCCCTCTGAGGGTAGCTGAGCCCTTCGGCAGGGGTAATGAGGGCAGACCCATGGGAAAATAATAATTTTTATGATTCATAACTCGCGTAGATTCATAAGCTGCTTGATGTGGAGTATACGCCTGTTTTCTTACTTTGATAGGCTTTTTATCTAATCAGACCATTTTTAGAGCTAGCAGGATTATTGGAATTAGGGGAGACATTTGTCTGACCGGACACGGTCAATCGTAGACTGGAGACTGAGCCCAGCCAGTGGGCAGCCGCCACCCATGACCCACCCCCTTCCCCCCTCCCAAGCACTCACTGCACCCGGCTACAGGCGCGCTCCTATGTGAGCTGCCCGATTGCGATATACGTTGCCGGTCCAGCCCGGAACAGGGGGATGAGGCGTGGAGGAGGATTCAACTATCCTGAAGATGGAAAGGACGGATTGACGTCGAATCACCATTCTGTCCTGGCATTGTCTCGAGAAAGAGGTTACACGTGAAGGTCGCTGAGAGTGGGGCCATGAAAATTTTGGATTAGGTGTAAATGTTACAGGGAGTTTGAGAAATCCGTGAGTTTGCAAACTCCCTAGTGAGTTTGCAAACTCCCTGACCCATCAGTGACTTTGCAAACTCACTAGGGAGTTTGCAAATTCACTAGGGAGTTTGCAAACTCACTGACCGGTCAGGGAGTTTGAGAAATTCCAGAGCGATTGGGCCAAATAAAATCAAATGTGTAAGATGAGGGTGGCATACGTGCCGTCCGTGATGTTAAAACAAAAGCGACTAGTGGTACGGCCTATATAACCGTCGCACGCTGACAAAAAGCTCACAGATCCTTCATTCTTTTACCGAAAAAAAAATGCTACTCGCGGCTATGTAAAGGGGAGGTTCGGATCAACGTGCTCCTCCGTTCCGTCGTTTCCATCCTCAGGAATCAGGATACTTAAAGGAAATAGTTCACTTTCACGAAATTATTTTTTTTGCAATGGATTTATGATTTTTTATGTTCAAAATGATCAGCAAAGAAAATAAAACCTATTTATAACAAAAGATTATTTTCTATATTTTGATATAGGAAGGACTTTTCAGTTTCTGTAAGGCACAGGCGATCCAGTATGAAAAGAGCATGGGTCCCGAAAATTCTTCAGAAACTAGATAAATTATCGCGGCCACCGGCATTTGGGTGATCTGCTGCTGCTGAATGTCCTTATTGATCAGTACGAGAATTTCTCTAGAGTTCTCGTAGATAATTTCTCTAGTTTCTGAAGAATTTTCGGTACCCATGCTCTTTTCATACTGGATGCGAATATATGCAAGGCACACATCCTCAACGCAAGACACCTTTTTCGGGACGAGAAATAGAATATCTTTGTCTAGGGTGATCGTTGGGCTGTAAAAGCTCCTGATTTATGCTCGTCTCAGCCCAGGCTACGGAACTGCTATTCCAGTTCAAAACCCATGTTAAAAAGTGAACTATTTCCTTTAAATCCTTCTCGTCCACGCCGAAACCCCCACTCCGGGCTGGACAGGCACCTTTATCTCATGCGGGCTGCTCCTTTGGAGCGGCACCGCTGCTCCCGAGGGAGCGCACCCCGTAGCCGGGTGCAAAGAGTGCTTGGGGGGCTGGTCGGTCTGTCAATTCGGACGGGCTCAGCCCCGGCGACTCTGCATATAGGGTGTCTGCCCAGACCAATGTCTCCCCTATAAGTCCTATCATTCGTCCGACTCTGAAATGGTCTTGTCAGACCGAAAGGGCCTAACCCAACAAAACAAAAACAAACAAGCAGCGTGCGCCAGTCGCAGCTGGGCTGGCTGCCAGCAGCGCCGGGTCTCGATGACACGTCTATGGCGGAGTGGGAATGGGCGCGAATTGATGCGTGTGCCTGTACATTAGCATAAGTGACCAACAGTCAGCTGTTTCTACTTTGATATATTTAGCCTGACTCTGGAATAGCCGCACTTGAGTGGAACGGGTCTACTTGGGACGTGAGCTAAATAAATGTATAACTAAATAAAGCGGCGGTACATGCATGGGTAAGTCACTGAACAGTTTCAAAAAAAGGTATTTATGGTGTGCATATGATCTATAAGCTTTTTGTCAGCGTACGAGGCCTTACCCTAGTAAAAAAGTCCTGTAGGACTGCATTGAAGTCCTTGAACTCCTACAGGATCCTGTAGGATTTTAAGGATTTCTCTGAAGGATCGAAGAATCCTATAGGATTTTCATAAAGGACATTTGAATCCCACACCGATGTCCTACAGGATCCTCTAATATGAAGTCGTACATGATTTTATTCCTACAGGATCCTGTAGGATTTCTCCTGTATGACCCAATCCTGTAGGATTTTGTCCAGCAGGATTCTAAAGGTTTCTGTCGTTTATGATCCTGTAGGATACTGAGTGCAGAATCCTATAGGTACGACTCATGGTCCTGCAGGACACTGTTCGACTTTCCTTCGCAGTACCTTAAAGGATTTTATCCACAAGGGCCCTGGAGAACCTTTCATAAAAGCTTATAGAAATATGCCCTGTCCACTTAGGCATTATCATGTAAGATGAACGCGTCGACCGCGGATCTGCTACTCAGGCGTACGAAATGGACATAACGTGAGAGGGGCGGCCGGCTGATCATCAGCCAATGTAACGTTCGAGCAGAGTCTGTGCGGTGCTGTGGTTAACGGAAGATAACGTTTGTTAAATGTTCGTTAACGGGTAGCGCCGGACCGCTGCGACTTGCGAGACGGTCCTCCGCACAGCCGCGCCGCTGCCGGTGGCGGCCCCGCCGGCGCGGCGGGGCGGCGCTCTCGGACGCCCCGGCCTGGCGGGCATAGCGTCTCGCTGTGGGGGGTCTGTGCCGGGTCCGGCGGGGGTGAGCCCCTCGGCCGTCCCGGGCAGGCGGTGGCGCGTCTCGCTGTGGGGGTCTGTCCGAGCGGCCGCGTCCCCCTTACCGCATTCCGGCGGAGAGGGGTCAGTCTGGCGAGAGGTTTGGTGCGGTGTGCACGTGAAGTGAACATACTGGACAACCACAGGTTTGCTTTAATTATTTGAAACACCTACTATCATAATATTTTCCAGACAGGACCACACTTCAATCAAGTTGACCACCTAAAATACCATCACATTTCCATCCAAACCGCTGGATGATCAGTAATGTAATGTTGTGCTGGGGGGGGGGGGGGGTATAATACTCCTGTTTGAGCTGTTAACTTTGAGCATTGTCCTCATGGCTAGACGTACATATGAGGTACTAAAGCGGCGCAATGCCAGACAATTTCTCTTCAAAATGTTTGACATTATACGCTATTTTACTGAAATAATCATTTTTACATGTTTTAAAGTCATCTACAAACTCGTTCAAAGTAAACCACACTCACACGTAAAATGAGAAGGAACACAGAAGCACCGACGTGAAAACAGGCCCGTTTCATTTCACGCGGCAAGTAGAACAGGAAGCCAATATTAAGGCCGCAGCAACGCCAACGGGGCCGAGGTTGCAGCGCGGCCTGCGATGGACCAAGTGAAGCTGAACGAGATGATCGGTAAGTTTAACTGCACGCTTAAATTACTCGGTTCGCATCAGGAATGGGCTGTTAAAAAAAAAATATTACAAACATCGTGGTTTTATAACGTATGCATCTATATTGTACCCTAGTGATGGGGAAAGTTGTACGGGTGTTAAATCTGAATGAGTCATCTTTTTCATCTTTTTTCACAGGAAACTTAAACTAAAGAAATCGGAACTGCGTGTCATCTGCAGAGCGAAAGTCAACGACGAAACGAAGCTCCTGCAGCGCAGGACTGCGACGCGCCCGGCACCTGAGCCGGCAATGTACCTAACTAGTCCGACAATGACCTCCAAGTGTAAAATGGGCATTATGTGGAATACATTTGGCAGTCTACGAATTTTGTTGAAGCCGATAGCTGAATGTGATTACGTCATTGAAGTGGGGTGCTAAGTGCTCACGCAGAATGGCTGGTTCAGCTACTGTCTGATATCCGTGAGACATACGTATTGTAGGACACCCTGTATAACAACATGTAGGTTTCATGTAGAGCACCTGTAGGGCATTATGTAGGATTCCTGTATGACGGCATGTGGGACTTGCTATAGCATCCCTGTATGAACGCATGTAGGACAACCTATAGGATTCCTGTAGGACATCCTATAGGATTCATGTAGGATATCCTATAGGATTCCTGTAGGACATCCTATAGGATTCATGTAGGACATCCTATAGGATTCCTGTAGGACATCCTATATGATTCTTGTGGGACATCATACAGGATTCCTGTAGGACATCCTACAGGATTCCTGTAGGACATCCTACATGATTTCTGTAGGACATCCTACAGGATTTCTGTAGGACATCTTATGGGATTCCTGTAGGGCATCCTATAGGATTCCTGTAGGACATCCTATTGGATTCATGTAGGACATCCTATAGGATTCCTGCACGAAATCCTGTAGGATATCCTGAAGGAGTCCTACATGAATCCTTGTAACAATTTCGCACAAGAATCATACAGGACTAATCCTTCATGATCCATGGAGGACGATCCTACAGGAATCCTATAGGACTTTTTCACTAGGGTAGAGCTAGCCTCCTTTGTTTTAACATCACGGACGGCACGTATGCCACCCACATGCTGCACACTTGTTTTTATTTGGCCCAATCACTCTGAAATTTCTCAAACTCCCTGACCGGTCAGTGAGTTTGCAAACTCCCTAGTGAATTTGTAAACTCCCTAGTGAGTTTGCAAACTCACTGATAGGTCAGGGAGTTTGCAAACTCACTAGGGAGTTTGCAAACTCACGGATTTCTCAAACTCCCTGTAACATAAACATGATAAACTGGGAGTCGATTTGTTGTGATGCGCTATGCCTTACGCGGGTAATTTGTTAGAGCCGGATCGGTCCTTTTTTCTTTTTGCTGAGAGTGGGTACGACTAACCTGCAATGGAATTTAACTTTACTCCTAGGAGGGTGCTTAAAAATGATTGCGGATATACGCGCATACGAGAGGCACTGGTTTACTCCCAATCCTCCGTTTGATTGTATTCAGTGTGCACTGTGCAGGGTCTGATAGGTGGAGGTAATGGATCTGTCTAGCTTCCAAAAAGAAAGCATCACCCTGGATACGTGTCGACCACAACTTTAAATGAACAGCAATGGACAACGTAAATGGTTGATAATGACCGTGCTGCCATCTCCCCGTTCGCGAATCATGAAGTTATGCTTCCTCACTGAGGCTCTTAGGCGGGTTATAGAGCATGACGGATGTGGGTTCCGCATTTTCAAGCAATAGTTGTCAACAGTTGATTGATGTTTTGTCAAAACATATTAGCATATACGGCAGTTCAGTGTACTTTGTGTCCGTCTGATGTGCCCGTCGTTGCGTTTTCGCAACGCTGATGGCGCCCGGTGTGCCCTTCGTTGCGATTTCGCAACGCATGTTTTTTACGTTTTTCTCGAGAAACTTTTGCTGCGGGCAAAAATTATTTTCGATTCCATACAAGGCCCTGGTAGGAGCATAACATATTTTGATTTCGTCGATTTTCATGATGGTCAATATTCCTGGGCATAAATGGGTTAACGCCCTTTCTGAATAATTCTCTCAGATTTGACCTAACGGCAACGGTTTTGCCTGCAGGGGGCAAAAACTGCAAAAATAACCGATTTTTTCGAAAACAGTTTTTCTGCAATAACTTTTGACCCAAGCCTTGTACGAGCTTACTGTTACCGGCATCGTGTTCCCCTCGTCAAGACGCATCGAATGAATTATAACTTGACCTTGAAAGGTCAACTTGAAAATTTGACCTCAGGTCAAGGTCATGACCTGACCGGAAAGGGTCATGTTGCATATCAGTCGATCCGTATCGTCGAGCTGAACACATCTAAGGCGTTTTCATCGCTCTAGCATGCCTCTATCAAAAGTTATTTGCGAAAAACTGTTAGATACCATTCGTGACCTAAGATGACCTCAGGGCATAAACAAGGGTCACGGACACCATTTTCAAGTTCAGTGTGTCTAAACCACTTGTAATTCGGTGTTTGGAAGTGTTTATAATGTCTTTCATCCAAAAGAGGCGCATTTCAATTTTCTCTCATTGACTTATAATGGGGAGGTCGCAAAATTGACCTGACCTTAGGTCATCGATATCAAAATTCTGAGATATACATTTTGTACATGCTATTGCTCTTAGCAATCGCTGAAAGTTTCAAAGCGATCGGTCACTCGGTGTAGCTGTTACAGGGAGTTTGAGAAATCCGTGAGTTTGCAAACTCCCTAGTGAGTTTGCAAACTCCCTGACCCATCAGTGACTTTGCAAACTCACTAGGGAGTTTGCAAATTCACTAGGGAGTTTGCAAACTCACTGACCGGTCAGGGAGTTTGAGAAATTCCAGAGCGATTGGGCCAAATAAAATCAAATGTGTAAGATGAGGGTGGCATACGTGCCGTCCGTGATGTTAAAACAAAGCGACTAGTGGTACGGCCTATATAACCGTCGCACGCTGACAAAAAGCTTACAGATCCTTCATTGTTCTACCGAAAAAATGCTACTCGCGGCTATGTAAAGGGGAGGTTCGGAGCAACGTGCTCCTCCGTTCCGTCGTTTCCATCCTGGGGCATTCCACGATAGATCGACCAAAATTTTATCAGATTTACACCCGACCATTTTTGATTTTGATGAAATCTTGTCTACAGGGTTCTCTTATGCCCTGAAGTCAATGGTGACAACGCCAGACCCCTACGGTCAGCGGTTTAGGAGATATAGCCCCGGGCATTTTGACGAGGTCACTCTGCAGAGTGATTTTTGAAGTGCTATATCTCCTAAAGGAATGAAGGAAATGCATTAAACCTTTGCATCGTTGTGATCGTGGTGAAATGGGCAATTAATTGGCCATCTCGGATTTTCAAAAAAATGATTTTGATTTTTAGCTGTGACGTCATCAATTTTTAAACTTTCTGGCTACCCCCCTAGTACATTAAAATTTGCCATTATTTTTGCTCAGAAATAAAGTTCCGTCAATTTCCTTTCGACTGGAAAAAAAACAAAAATGGTAATCTCTACAAATATTTTATTTTATTTTTTGAAAATCGCACTACAAACTCTGATTTACAGAATCGGGTTATTAAGCAATATAAGACACATCTGCGAGGACCAGTTACTTCCAAAAAGAGGTTATCTGGGTTTCGGCATATATGTAGGGAAATACAGAATGTTAACCCTCGCCGGACCTATTGGTTTTCTACATACGCCCCGGCCGAGGGGGGGGCGGGTACGACCCCCCCCCCTCGCCGTTTCGCCCCTGGTGGAGCTAGCGCGTCGCGGAAAAAACGAGCGTGTGCGCCGTTACGAGACGCAAAGATTGGTACCCGATTTTAAGGTCCTAGGTCAACCGGTGACCTCTGAGGTCAGGTCAAGTGCCCAAAGGTACGGTTCAGTTTTTGGTGAATAACTTCGCGGAAAATGGCCGCAGAGCCGCGATTTTGGCAGCATCGTGTTCGCCTCGCTCAGGCGCGTCGAATGATATACTTTTTGTTCGGGTCAGGTCAACTTGGGGTGTTGACCTCAGGTCAAGGTCAGGTCAGCACCCTAAGGTCACGAAGTTGGTCTAAAGGGGTCATGTCGCATATCATTCGATTCGGCAGGTCTTCCTGAGTCCATTGGTGGCTTTCCCGGCTCGCTAGCTCAATTTGATCAAGAGTTATTGACGAAAAACTAATATGACCTTGATGACGTCATAAATGACGTCACGAAAGGTCAACATTGCAAAAGTGACGCATCTAACCTTGCAAGGAGTGCATCAAATCACGATTCTGTGTGCTTGAGATAGTTGGAGATCGTTCCCGGCGCCAGAATAGCAGTTTTCATTTTTCCCCATTGACTTATAATGGTGAGGTCACGAAAATGACCTGACCTCATATGACCTTTAGGAAAAATCCGAGATATACAAGTTGTGAGACTTATAATGGATACTAGATCCTGCAAGTTTCATTTCCCTGTGACATCTCCTCTGGCAGTGAGGGCGTTGCGAAGTTGCGACATCTGAAGACCGTGCAGAGGTTCACTTATGACGTCATAGGTCAGTGACCTGACCTGACCCAAAAATGCGGTTGGTGTCAAAAGATGCGGCTTGGATCAAAGGTCAGGTATGCCAAGTTTCAGCTCTCTACCGCCGGCGTGTTCGGAGCTATCGCGAAAAAACCCTATGGGGGGGGGGGGCGGCACCCGCCCCCCCCCCCTCGGCCGGCGAGGGTTAGATTAAAATATCTTACGCTTTGTTCCAGTTGCGAAAAATATTCAAGAAAATATTATTTAGGTGTTTTATAAATCCAGTCCTTCCACTGTCCGTGCCAGCTGCACCTATTTGTCGTTTCAGAGCAAATGTATGCAAATTTCATATTACAGAGTTGTTTTCAAAAAATAAAATAAAATATTTATAGAAAGATTACCATTTTTATTTTTTGACAGTCAAAAGAACATTGACCGATCTATATTTCTGAGCAAAAATAATGACAAATTTTAATGTACTAGGGGGGTAGCCAGAAAATTTAAAAATTGATGACGTCACAGCTAAAAATCAAAATAACTTTTTTGGAAATCCGAGATAGCCAATAAATTGCTCATTTCACCGCCATCACAACGATGTACAGGTTTAATGCATTTCCTTCATTACTTTAGGAGATATAGCACCTCAAAAATCACTCTGCAGAGTGACCTCGTCAAAATGCCCGGGACAATATCTCCTAAACCGCTGACCGTAGGGGCCTGGCGTTGTCACCATTGACTTCAGGGCATAAGAGAACCCTATAGACAAGATTTCATCAAAATCAAAAATGGTCGGGTGTTAGGCCTTGGTCGATCTATCGTGGAATGCCCCTCCTCAGGAATCAGGATACTGAAATCCTTCTCGTCCACGCCGAAACCCCCACTCCGGGCTGGACAGGCACCTTTATCTCATGCGGGCTGCTCCCTTGGAGCGGCACCGCTGCTCCCGAGGGAGCGCACCCCGTAGCCAGGTGCGAAGAGTGCTTGGGGGGCTGGTCGGTCTGTCAATTCGGACGGGCTCAGTCCCGGCGACTCTGCATATCGGGTGTCTGCCCAGACCAATGTCTCCCCCTATAATTCCTATCATTCGTCCGACTCTGAAATGGTCTTGTCAGACCGAAAGGGCCTAACCCAACAAAACAAAAACAAACAAGCAGCGTGCGCCAGTCGCAGCTGGGCTGGCTGCCAGCAGCGCCGGCTCTCGATGACACGTCTATGGCGGAGTGGGAATGGGCGTGAATTGATGCGTGTGCCTGTACTTAAGCATAAGTGACCAACAGTGAGCTGTTTCTACTTTGATATATTTAGCCTGACTGGAATAGCCACACTTAAGTGGAACGGGTCTAATTGGGACGTGAACTAAATAAATGTATAACTAAATGAAGCGGCGGTACATGCATGGGTAAATCACTGAACAGTTTAAAATAAAAAAGGTATTCATGGTGTGCATATGATCTATAAGCTTTTTGTCAGCGTGCGAGGCCTTAGAGCTAGCCTCCATTGTTTTAACATCACGGACGGCACGTATGCCACCCATATGCTGCACACTTGTTTTTATTTGGCCCAATCACTCTGAATTTTCTCAAACTCCCTGACCGGTCAGTGAGTTTGCAAACTCCCTAGTGAATTTGTAAACTCCCTAGTGAGTTTGCAAACTCACTGATGGGTCAGGGAGTTTGTAAACTCACTAGGGAGTTTGCAAACTCACGGATTTCTCAAACTCCCTGTAACATAGCTATGACAGACATTGAAAGTTTTTATGAGGTGAGGTCACTTCAAGTGACCTGGTGACCTGACCTTGAATGACCTTGGTCTGAAATTTTCACAACATGTGTAGAATTGATGTATGATAAGGTGTACCAAAAACGGCGGCGCTCCGCGCCGCCGTTTTTGAGATATTCGCGAAAAACCACAGGGGGGTGTTCAAACACCCCCCCCCCAGCAGGGGCGCGGGTTAAGGGGAGCACTATTTTCATGTTCAGGAAGTCAAGGAGCATCATTCCTGTGATTCTGAACGAAATCGGAGGGGTCCGCCGAACATGCATATGCAACACCTATGCAATTTGAATGTGCATGGATGCGTATATCTGGAAAAGTTCTTGAAGGCGTTGAAAGGGAGTACTATTTTAATGTTCAGGAGGTCAAGACGCATCATTCCTGAGATTTTGAACGAAATCAGAGGGGTCCGCCGAACGTGCATATGCAGCACCTATGCAATTTGAATGTGCATTGATGCGTATATCTGGAAAAGTTCTTGACGGCGTTGAAAGGGAGTACTATTTTCATGTTCAGGAGGTCAAGGAGCATCATTCCTGTAATTTTGAACGAAATCGGAGGGGTCCGACCAGGTCCGACAAATTTGCTTTATCTGTTGCAAATTCGAATATCCCTTGTATTTAACTGTTAGCTGTATGGAGGTTTTGATGCTTTTTTTACATTTTGGTTAGCAACGCCCCTTGGATTTCAGTATATTGTTTTTGTAGGAGGTAGTGCGAATGTCCATCATAAATATAAAGCTGTACCGTGTCAAATAGCGCCAAAAGGTGAGAAAAGGTACATGACCTTGAACGACCTTGAACGTTAGATGCTCATCCTGAGAAAACTATGAGACGGCGTTAAATACAAATTAGTTTTTTTGGGATCAGCGTTTATGTTAACATGAACTTAGGAGTTTTCGAAAAGTTTGGTGGGGTCCGTTGTTTCCCATAAGGGTTACGGTCCAGAATATGTTAGCAGTAAAACAAATGTAAATATTTTGAGAACCACTTGACGGCGTGAAATAAAAACATGATTTTCGCAATCAGGAGCTCAAAATCTATAAGCTGTGCAATTTTGAGCAAAATCTGAGGGGTCCGCGAATGTGCACGCGAATCTGAATGCGAATATAATGCAACTTTATGCACGTCCAAAAACCCCTCTATGAGAGCACAAATTCCTGCGCATGCGCACATTGCCTCAACCCTGTACTAGCGTAAATTAGCGATACTGCTCACGGACTCGATCAGCCAATCAGCGTCCCCAATTACATTAATAATGTCGCTAGCATCACGTAAATCCTGCTTGCGAACACATTTTAAGAATGAAACAGCTGCGCCATTTCTGCCTCCCATTGTTTCCTTCCATCTTAGTATCAACTATACGCTTTTCAACTAACTTTAGACTGAGTTTTTAACTATGGTTAGTATGTTATTTCTGGTACATATATTTTAAAAATAACTGCTTTATGAATTTGGCTTTACTCGTCAGAATGGAATACTCTATTTTTTCCATATTCAAAAAATATATCACCTTACTTGTAACTCATCCAGGTAAAATGGGCGCTTTCCGCGTCGTTGGTGTACCCGTTGTTCTATATACCCTGATCTCCACAGTGCTGTGTCGGGTCAGCGGTCCCGGTTCGACTCCCACGCGTCTGCTGTGGGCAAAGCCGAAGAGCTGGGCGTGAGCCCCCAGACACTCGATGACTGGGCGCGGCCCCCGCCGAAATTAGTTGGTAGCACTGCTGCTCCACGGCGTACATTTCCTACCAGCCCATAGGGTTTGCATGTTAAATGGCCTGTTTTCGGCGAGCGATATCTCGGTCAACCTTTGAAGGAATTAATGGTTCTTAGTCTTTAATGATAGATCGATGAATTTTCTTTCGACAATTCCTCTAACATTTTTCACGAAACCCAGCCGATCTTCTACGGCGTACAGGGTAAAGATTTCTCTGCATGCCAGCACCCGCGATCCGCCTCTCCGATCGGTGGCGCGCGGTCCTCGGTAGCGCAGTCGGTAGCGTATCGGGCTCGTCACGATCCGAGGGTCGTGAGTTCGAATCCTGGGAGCGTCGCGTGATTTCGGCTGGAATTGAATGATGTAGATCCTTGAATGCTTGCATAATCAATTATTATTAGCTAATTGAATGTATGCCCACTAATCGGCCCCCAAAACCTGCGTTTTAAGAAATTTAAGAAATGAATGTCACGTGCGCGTCATGACTGCCCACCATAAGCGCTACCATATTCTAGTTTGAACTTACTTTTTGCTAGTCCCGACCACATATAGTAGGTTTTCTAGTAGTTATACTAGAAATTCCTACCAAAGTTCGTCCTACCCTTCACTCAATATACCCTGGACTTGGCGAGCCATGCCAGGGTATATTGAAGGGAGTGAAGGGTAGGACGAATTTTGGTAGGAATTTCTAGGATAACTACTAGAAAACCTACTATATGTGGTCTGGACTAGCAAAAGTTAAGTTCAAAATAGAATATGGTAGCGTCTATGGTAGGCAGTCATTACGCGCACGTGACATTCATTTCTTAACCCTATTCCTGGCGGGCTCCGCCGGGACAAGAAACTGGCGGGGGGGGGCCGATTCGGCCCCCCCCTGAGATCTTGAGAACGAAGCAAGATAGCGACAAGCGGTAAACGGCATCGGATACGCATGGACAAGGTCTACAATTTTTACGAAGGTCATTTTCAGGTCAGGTCAAAGATGACGTCACAGGGGTCGAAAAAGTCAAAATGGCGGCGCTAGATATGGAGAGAGTTTTTCTCGAATAACTTTCGAATTAGTCAAGATAGGAACAAACTAAGGGCATCATCGTGATCCTCTCGTCAATCCGCATCGAATGATATATATGTTGACCTCGAAAGGTCAAGGTCAAAGGTTGACCTCAGGTCACGTGACCTCGAGGTCATCATGTATATCATTCGATGCGTCTTGACGAGCTGAACACAATGAGACCATCCACGCGTCTGTATCTTGTTCCTGTACGGAGTTATTGGCCAAAAACCTTTGGTGACCTTTGATGACGTCACATGACCTCACAGCTGCCCAACAGCAAAACAGACCTCAAGGTAGTGAAGGTTGATCGTATATGAAGTCATGTATGGTATATGGGGCCATTCCGACCCGTTTTAGTGGTAAAAACAGGGAGTTGATTTTTCCCCCATTGACTTATAATGGGGAGGTCGCGAAACTGACCTGACCTTAGGTCACCGATATCAAAATTCCGAGATATACAAATTGCACATACTGGTACCCTAACTAAAGCCTGAAGAGAAGAAATTGATCGGTCAAAAACTCTAGCTCTGGCGTGATTGCAAACTTTTCTGAGGTAGGGTCACCAAACCGCCTCTGGTGACCTGACCTGAGGTCAGATCAACTCAAAATTTTCAGACATGTTGCGTAGAAGCCTTTTAGGAAAAGTCAGAAAATTTGAGCTTCCTAGCTCAACGCGTTTGGGAGAAATAACCAAAAAACCTCAGGGGGGGGGGGGCTCCTGAGGCCCCCCCCCCCGCCAGGAATAGGGTTAAATTTCTTGAATAACAGGTTTAGGAGGTCGATTAGTGGGCAGATACATTATATTCAGACATGTGCATGGATCCGAGAAAATGGATCTGGGATCTGATCCCACGGATCCTGATCTCGGATCCGACGGGATCTTAGATCCACTTCTGTATTTTATCGAGAGATCCGTATGGATCACAGATCCGTGTCTCATTTTTTGCTTGAGATCCAGTGAGATCATAGATCCTCACTCATCTTTTGTCAAAACATATATCCCAAAAAGCACTTGTTTAAACTCACAAACGTTCTGTTTTAGTGATGTTATCGACACCTTTTTTTGAAACCCCAAATTGTTCTCCGGTGAATTTCAGACAAGTTGGTTAGAGACCTTCAAAAAAGGTACAATCACTCGATTTTTCTCAAATTTGTCTGTCTTGGCAGATAAAGCAATACCAGAACAAGCCTACGAACACACATATTTGATCAGGATCGGACGATTGGACACTTTTAAAAGGAGATCTTTCGTGCCTCCCGGAAATTCACAGGAGAGCAGATGTGGGGTTTAAAAAAAAAAGGTGTTATGTGATCGCACGTCATAATCCACAGTTTTGTGTCACTTATTGGCATAGAGACCCTTTAAAACATGGTTTCAAATGTGGTGCCTGGTGAAATCCACTCAGATCATAGATCCATGTTCTTAATTTATCATCAGATCATATGAGATCATAGATCCAAGATGTATTTTTCACGCCGAATCCGGTGGGATCATAGATCCCAACCTGTAATTTGCTTCGAGATCCACTGAGATCATAGATCCATCACTCGGATCCATGCACATGTCTGATTATATTAGTTATTATTTATCGATTATACTATCATTCAAGAATCTACATCATTAAAGTCAAAATCGCCTGCCACTTCCAGGATTCGAACTCACTACCCTCGGATCCGTAGCCCGATACGCTACCGACTGCGATACCAAGGGCTACGCGCCGTCGACCGGAGAGGCGCGTCGCGGGTGCTGGCGTGCAGAGAAATCTACCCTGTACGCTCAGGCCGATGTCACTCCACTTTTGATGACATCATAAGGGGGCCTCAGGACAATTAATGGCGCAGTGCGCCACAATCGCTCCCAAGCTACTTGCCAATAGCTGCCATTTTTGAAAATATTATTTTGAACACTAAAGTTTCAAATAATGAAAATTGTAATTATGTTGTAACTTATATCTATACCATATCTAAAAACTTACTGAAATGATTTATTCATAGTAAAAATATACCGTAAAGTGGGGCTATTTGAAACGGATTTTACAGTTTTTGGCCTCTCCCTTTAAGACGGCTCATATTTCTTATAGCATGTAAATTGCAAAAATGTAGTTCTCTGTGAGCTCTTTCATATAGGTGTATTTTGGTTCAGCTAGTAATAATGACTGAGGTTATTTTTTATGTTAAAGCCTGTCTCAAATAGCCCCATAGGGTGGGGCTATTTGAGACAGTTTTGGTTGCAAGGAAATTAAAGAAAATCGGTGACGCTAGAGATAATTTTTTAAACGCCATGCATTTGGAAATTGAATTTTGATCATTTTGGTAAAAATTGTTTTTTCAAAGACTGTTATATGACCTTTATATTCAATCTTTTCCTTTTTCGTAGGACACTTCATTTCGGTAGGGTATAAAATTGCATCACTATATGCTAAGGCTATCATAATATAATGTGACCCATAGCTTTCAAACTGACAGGATGATCATCAAGGACTATTTTAAGATCATCGACAGTAAAATTTTGAAAGTAAGTTTTTGTATATAGCCCCGGTGACGTGAAAACAGATATACCGAAAGTCGGTGGGGCTATTTGAGACAGTCTCGCTACCTTATGAAGCACACTGTAATGAATCAAACAAGGCAAAAGGTTTCCCAAAACATTTGAGTGAATGGTCTGCATGATTGTTTGTTCCATTGTACATCTCCATGCGAAGAAATAACAGAAAAATGTTAAACGGTTTTGATTTTATGCCGATTTTCCTCGATCGCTGCATGCCGTATCAATTGGCCGGTTACCCTACCACATCAAGTACTTGGATAGGCTCACCTAACAGTACGTTCATGTGTTAAGTAACATTCGATGGTGTTTTTTGGTCAACCAAGGTAGACATATGTTTATTGTCGAATGAGTCAGTGACTGATGAAGCACATTTTAAGCACATATTCATCAGAATAACTAGTTTGGTCACCAGCTAAAGGGTTACTCGAGGGCAGCGCTTTTCGAGGAGCGCTGTGGCCCGAAGGTTTGAACTTTGAATTGTGAAAAACGCCCGCCCGCCGCAAAACGCAAACACCGCAAAACGCACGCCCGAAACGCCAACGCAAAGGTCGCAAAAAATAAACAAACGCCCGCCGCAAACCGCAAATAAAAAAAAAACGCAAAAACGCCGCAAAACAATAAAACCGCCCGCATCGCACGCCCGCTAACCGCCAACCGAAAACGCTTAAAAATCGCCCGCCCGCCGCCAAAAAAAAAGCACCGCAAAAAAAAAACAAAAAAGCGGCCGCCAACCGCAAACAAATTTAACACCGCAAACGACGCAAAAAAAAGAAAACCGCCCGCATCGCCCGCCCGCCCGCCCGGCGCCAAAGACAAACACCGCAAAAAACACAAAACGCCCGCCCGCCGCAAAACGTAAACACCGCAAAACGTGTAAAACGCACGCCCGAAAAGCCAACGCAAACGGCAAAAAAATCACCCGACCGCCGCAAACCACACAGAAAAAAACGCCGAAACGCCGAAAAAATAAAACCGCCCGCACCGCACCGACGCTAACTGCTAACCGAAAACGACTAAAAGTCGCCCGCCAGCCGCCAAACGCAAACACCGCAAATAAGCGCCCGGCCGCAGCAAGATAATAATTTATCAGCGGCTGGCATACCGCTAGGCTGGTCATTTTCACAAATCAAAAAGATATCTGCAAAAATCTCCTAGATGAAAGCGCCCGATTAAAAAACGGATGGCACGTGCGTGTTCCTCGCCCCCAACTTCCTTCAGGTCAATCGTCATTTGGGTCATCTAACGCATTGACGTATCTGCAAAAATCTCCTAGATGAAAGCGCCCGATTAAAAAACGGATGGCACGTGCGTGTTCCTCGCCCCCAACTTCCTTCAGGTCAATCGTCATTTGGGTCATCTAACGCATTGACGACCGGCTGGGTGGAATGAACATCGCGCCAAGAAACGTAAGTATATTGTCAAAAAGAATCCCCAGAATGGTGGATCCCAAAAGTTTGAAACTACCACTTTGGCCAACTGGACGACACCTCAAACAGTTGCCGACCGGATGACACCCATTGTTTGGTCACCCACGCCATAGTATGCATCATGGGTGCGCCGAAATGACCAAAAGTCCCAATTTCCGGTGTGCAGGGTCATTTTCAACGGCACGTGGCACGTGGTTCTGGACTTTTCCGGCCACTTTGCGACATACCCATGGGTAGTGCACCGAATGGTGGTTGATCTGCATGTAAGAAAATGGGGGGTCGTTTGGATCGTTTTCGAGCAATCTGCCGTGGAACGCATTTTTTCATTTTGCCCATTGGCTTAACACGGGAATTTTCAAAGTCACGTGGCACGTGCACCAGATGGTCCGCGGAGGGGAGACCCATACCAGAACGTAGATCACCTGGCCCACTAGAAATCCTGAAAAAATCAGAATTTTTGGAGCAGCCGTTTTCAAGAGCATCAAGTTGTACTCAGGGGGTGTCGAAGTCTAGTAGGAAAATCTGGCAAATTCCCTGCGTGACGTCACGTCGGGGATGACCGACGGCACCTTGCACTGAAAGATACGGCAGAACGGCTATTTTTGAAAAATGATTAAAAATACTTTTGTGCTGTTATGACGCATAAAACGCTTATCAGCATGTTCCTCATCATGTGATAAAGGCATATCCGTGGTCGAAAATAGCTGAGCCCCTCCCAATTTCCAACCACCGACCTCATAAGCAAAGGATGTAAGCGTAATCCTTAAGGGCGACTTTCCTATACATATCCGTACATATGCGTCCTTATGGAAATCGGTAGTGTGGCGATTGGCGACGCGCGCGACATCTGTGTGGCGACCAAGTGGCGACTGTGGCGACACCTGGTGGCTGCTTTTCTGCTGTATGTAGGCATTGGGGTTTTGCCAGATGTGGTTCCTACTGCTACACCACTATGTTGACCCAATACTAGAAAAGTTATTTTGCTAGTAAAGGGCAAGCAAATTGAAAGTTGATTTATAAAATTGCTTATAAATGATTACGAGATAATAATAAAGAAATTTTGATTGAATAATTATTTAAATAATCAACCGTGAAACTATATTCTGGTAGGTTTAGTAGAAATAAGTCCGTGCAACCTTGTATTTAGGGCCTTGGTTGTACTGATCTCAGGCAGCTTTTGCCAAATTGTCAGGGAACTCAGATTTGTTTTTCAATAGAAAAACACAATTCTAAAGAATAGTGTTTTAACTATTGACAACAAACCTTCGGTTATTATGTTACACTACGAACATGTAAATATTGCTTGCTGCTAAAAGTACCTACCATGAACCCACTGCACGTTTATGACCACGACCGATTCACCGGTGTTGCTCATGTCGAACGGTCGATGCACTTCAAGTAGATGGCGGTAAGTCTTCTCGGGTGCATCGCATCACCGTTATCATCAGCTATTTGGCATATCCGTTGAGGTTTAACCAGGTGGGCATCATCGGGATTCTGAGACAATGGGTTACGCAATCGGCAGTACCGCTAACAATATATAATATTTTCATGAAAAATGTGCTTAACCTATAAGCAAAAAGGTAGTAGCGATAGATACAGTGGCGAAGCTGTTAAAACTTCAACTTTTTTAAGCTGCAGGTAGGGGTCCTTTTCGAGCAACTGAAATTGTGCGTTTTTCTGTATTTCGTATTTTATTGCAAATTTCTTTCAGAACTTTTCGAAATTTTCAAAAAAGTTATTCAGAGCATTCATTGTTTAATTCTACATCAGCTTAAGCAAAAATGACGAAAAAACATCAAACGGTTTTCATTTTACAGCGATTTTACTATACCATTACCTTACTGTCTCAAATAGCCCCACTTTACGGTAAGCTTCATGCGTTTTTACGTTGCTTTCCTGCTGCTGCAGAGGGTTTTAACCCGCGCCCGGCTGGGGGTCCTGGATTTCCACGCCCTGCTGGGGTGGGGGGGGGGGGTGTTTGAACACCCCCCTTGTAACTCGGCTCCTGGGCCACGTAGCGATACGCGGAAGGCGGCGTTCGAAAGAGCGCAAAAAATAATGACGAAATCACTTCAGTCAATTTTTTGGTCAGGTCAAAGGTCAGGTCACCAGAGGTCATTGAAGGCAAAATTTCGCCGATTTCCAGGTCGAATGTCGAAAATTTCCAAGAAGCCAACGCATAACTCTACAGCGCCGCGGAAAAGTGCATTCGATAGCCCTATTAACGCCCTTTCTGAGTAATTCTCTCAGATTTGACCTAATGTCAACAGTTTTGCCTGCAGGGGGCAAAACTGCAAAAATAGCCGATTTTTTCGGAAACAATTTTTCTGCAATAACTTTTGACCCAGGCCGTGCACGAGCTTACTTTCACCGGCATCGTGTTCCTCTCGTCAAGACGCATCGAATGGACTATAACTTGACCTTGAAAGGTCAACTTGAAAATTTGACCTCAGGTCAAGGTCATGACCTGACCGGAAAGGGTCATGTTGCATATCAGTCGATCCGTATCGTCGAGCTGAACACATATAAGGCGTTTTCATCGCTCTAGCATGCCTCTATCAAAAGTTATTTACGAAAAACTGTTAGATACCATTCGTGACCTAAGATGACCTCAGGGCACAGCCAAGGGTCACGGACACCATTTTCATGTTCAGTGTGTCTAAGCCACTTGTAATTCGGTGTTTGGGAGTGTTTATAATGTCTTTCGTCCAAAAGAGGCGCATTTCAATTTTCTCCCATTGACTTATAATGGGGAGGTCGCAAAATTGACCTGACCTTAGGTCATCGATATCCATGGTGTGTCAAAAGTGGAAATAGCCGGTGCGCCGTCTGGCAACCCGGCAGCCCGCTGCCATAGGGAAATTCATGCTTTTTGTCGCTTTTTCGCTCCTTATGAGTCACTTGATCTAATTAGAGCTTAACTAGGAACGAGGCGGGTCACTTGGACGTATTCGGGAGCCGAATACGGTGTTTTGGAGCCAATACCTGGGAAACCCTACCCGCCCAATGCGAGTTTTTAAGAGTCTGCATGCCCAAATTAACGTTGAGCGCGGCCGTTTTCGGTCGGTTTTCCGCGACCTTGTGGCGAAATCGCCTTGTTTATCCAACCAGGGTGGGCTAATTCGCTTAACTAGGAATGAGGCGCTGAAGAGAATTATTCAAGGAATAGAGCTGTGCAAAAATATTTTTTGAATTGTTAAAACTGTATCCGCCCTCGAACGATAAATATTGTTGACCCATCAGAGACACATCCCCTGGAATGCGTTTGAACTTGGCTGGATCTAATATTAGCGAGTATCTGCTAATGCAGTTTCTTGGCTTACACAATACGCACACAAGCATACATACTTCCTGCCCTTGGTTATTCCTCACTTGAATGAAAATTTTGCTATAATAACTATTCCAAGCAGTTAACAGGTTTTAGTGCAGTGCCAAGTCGGAGCCGTTCAGCGCCGCCATTCTCCCAGGCGGCGCGTAGCGGCTGCCGCCGGCCGCCGCGCCGCCGCTCTGGCAGGGTGTTTGACTTCATATCTCTGTTGCTAGAAAAGTTGTGGACCGATTTACTTGATTCTTGCATGAAAAGATCCGCCATTCAATTCTTAGCAGATAACGAAAATTTGACGTCAATTGCACGATCCGCTGCCCATATTGTGGTACTGCCATCTATTGACAAGGCTGGCGAACTAAAGCCGGGCGGCTATTTCCACTTTTGACACACCATGAAAATTCTGAGATATACATTTTGTACATGCTATTGCTCTTAGCAATCGCTGAAAGTTTCAAAGCGATCGGTCACTCGGTGTAGCTATGACAGACATTGAAACTTTTTATGAGGTGGGGTCACTTCAAGTGACCTGGTGACCTGACCTTGAATGACCTTGGTCTGAAATCTTCACAACATGTGTAGAATTGATGTATGATAAGGTGTACCAAAAACGGCGGCGCGGAGCGCCGCCGTTTTTGAGATATTCGCGAAAAACCACAAATGGGGTGTTCAAACACCCCCCCCCCCCCAGCAGGGCGCGGGTTAAATCGTCTATATCTTCAAAACCGGCCATTTCTTAGCATATTGCTGCTCTTTTTTTGTCGCTGAAAAATTAGTTGGGCTTTGCATTGACATCAACGGTTGAGGGGTGTAGTGTAGTCCCCTCCCCGGGCCCCCCGCCGGCTGGCAGCGGCGGCCGGAGCCGGTTCGACCTTTAGCCGGCCGGGTCAGGTAACCGGGACGGCCGCGCCGCGGCGCCGCGCCCGGGCCGGCGGGAGACGGAGTCGGGTGCCCGCCGGCGAGCCGTCGGCAAGGGCGCGGGGCACATTAGTCGAGTTGAATGTACACTGTTCAGTCTTGAGTGCGAGTGATGTATGTGTGAGTGCAATACACTACAAGTGGCGACGAGGATGAGATAAGCGGATTGCATTCAAGACGACATGTCCCAGTCACCGGCGCCACCGGAGTTCCTGTCGCGGCCGGGACAGCGTCCTGGGAGCTGGCGACAATGGTACGAGGACTTCCTGGTCTTCGCTGAGGCCAGCGGGTGGTTGGACTGGACGGACGGTCGTCGGACAGCGTTCCTGTTGACAGCAGTCGGAGCGGAGGCACGTCGACTCTACCGAGCTGCTGCTTCAGCTACCAAGCAGGAGAACATCGAACCTGGAGTAAGTGACACTGACGCCGGCGGCGCTGGTGCTGTAATTGTGTCTCAGTTCGATGCTGCTGTAGCTGTTTTCAAGAAACTGTTTGAGAGCGATTCTGATGTTCGTTCTGCTCGCTTGAAATTCCGGAAATGCACCCAAGGCCCTGATGAGTCATGCGTGATTTTCCTGGCCAACCTCCGCGAGGCAGTGGCCTGTTGCAGTTATGGTGCCCTGACTGACGACATACTGCGTGATCAGTTTATCGAGGGTTGTCGCTCTGACCAGCTTCGTGACAAGCTGATAATGATTGATGACCTATCTCTCTCCAAGCTAGAGGCTGTGGCCCAGGCCCACGACCGGGGCTTGCAGCGAAAAGCTCTACTGCACGACTCATCTGCCGGTGCGACTTCACCTTCAGCTCCTGCGGTGGAGGTGGCGTATACTGGGCAGCGGCGCAGCACGAGCCGCAGTGACTCAGCGCGTAAGCAGACGCAGCGTCAGCCTCCTGTGAAGAAGTCAGGTACGTGTCGTGCCTGTGGTCGACTGGGTCACTGGGCAAATGACAAGGAGTGCAGAGCGAGGAACCTGAAATGTTTCAAGTGTAACACTGTCGGACACTTAAGCAAGTGTTGTCCTCGTTCTAACAAGACCGGTGCTGTTGACAATGTGCAGATTTTGTCCGTGTCTGCTAAGGATGACGTATGTCCTGTCGTTCAGACAGTGTCGTGCCCGTACTATGATGCCTTCATTGAGATGAAGCGTGTCAGGATGCTGGTTGACACCGGCTCGGCGGTCAGCATCGTCCCAGCGAGGACGTACTGGCAGCTCTTCAGTCACGTCCCTCTCCGTCCTGCGGGTAAGCTCGCCCAGTGGAACGGCAGCGGCATTAAGGTGCTGGGTAAGATGTCAGCTGACGTCACAGGACCGGACCAGCTCTCCGTTCCAGCGGAACTGTACGTGGCGGTGGGTGATGTACCGATCATGGGCCGTGATCTCCAGCATCAGCTCGGAGTCACGGTGAGCCGTGGCAGTGTCGTCTGCCAGGTGAAGCAGGATCAGGTGCTGCCAGCCATCAAGGGATTCGTCCACAAGGTGCGTCTGATTCCCGGAGCTGTGCCCAGCACGCCACACCTGAGGACTCTACCGTACGCTGTGAGGCAGGAGGTCAGTGACCATCTAGAGTCCCTGGAAGCCCAAGGAGTCATCGAGAAGGTACCCTGTGGCTCTTCGCCCTGGTTGTCTCCGATTGTCGTAGTCCGGAAGCGAGGAGGTGAGGGCCTGAGGATCTGTCTCGATCTGACGGCGGTGAACAAAGCCATTGTCGCAAACGGCTACCCCATCCCTCCGATGCAGGAAATGCTGGACAAGCTCCGAGGTGCCAAGGTGATGTCCAAGCTCGACATGAAGTCAGCCTATCATCAACTGGAGCTGCACGAGGAGTCCAGGAACCTCACTGCTTTCGTGCATGAGGGTCAGACCTGGAGGTACAAGCGGTGCTGCTTTGGGCTCAAAAGTCTTCCGCAGTGTTTCCAGAAGCTCATGGAGACTGTTCTGCAAGGCATCCCTGGTGTTCAAGTCTACCTGGATGACGTACTGGTCACAGCGCCCACCCGTGCAGAGCACGACGCGAGGCTCAGCACCGTCATGAAGCGGCTGAAGGACTACGACATCACGCTGAACAGGGACAAGTGTCTGCTAGGTGTTGTGTCGCTGGAGTTCCTGGGGTTCGTCGTGTCGGAGCGTGGGATCGAAATCTCACCAGATCGGGTCCAAGGTCTTCGAGACATGGGACAACCCCAGAACACCAAGGAGCTCCAGGCTGCACTGGGGTCCCTCGCGTTCTACAGCAAGTTCGTGCCCAACTTCAGCTCTCGGGTAGAACCTCTGCGGCAGCCGCTGAGGAAAGACGCCCCAGCCTTCCGATGGACGGAGGAGATGACAGCTGCGCTGGAGGATGTGAAGTCGGCGATCCTGAACTCGTCTGCGCTGGCACCGTTCGACCCCAGTCTGCAGACGTTCGTCACGACCGACGCCAGCGACGTTGGTCTCGGGGCCGTTCTCTCACAGATCCACCCAGATGGAGAGAGAGTGGTGGCATTCGCCTCCAGCACGCTCAGCGCAGCACAGCGCAAGTACAGCGTAACTGACAGAGAGGGCCTGGCATGCGTCTGGGCGTGTCAGAAGTGGCACAAGTACCTGTGGGGCAAGGAGTTCGTTTTGCGGACGGACCACGCTGCCCTTCGCTCTCTGCTGTCTGCCAAGGGCATCGGTCGGGCCAGTATGCGAATGTCTCGCTGGGCCGTCAAGCTGATGAACTATGCGTTTCAGGTCCAGCACATCGAGGGGAAGTTGAACCAGGCTGATGGCATCTCACGCCTTCCCGGCAGTCATGGGGTTGCAGAAGACGAGGACCAGCTGGTCGCAGCCCTGGAGGAGATGATGCCGGCGGTGAGCAGCGCTGATATCGCCGCAGCAGGCCTTGAAGATGACGAGGTCAAGGCGCTGATCTCGCAGATCCCACAGCGCTGGCCGTCGAAACTGAGGGAGGTGCCGCCTGTGCTGAAGCCCTACTTCAGGTACAGGAACGAGCTGAGCATCGAGAAGGGTGTGGTGTTCAGAGGTGAGAGGCTACTTGTTCCTTCTGCCCTCAGAACCCGCGTGGTGACAGTTGCCCACGAAAGCCATCCCGGGATAGTGCGCACGAAGCAGCGTCTGCGCGCAGTCTTCTGGTGGCCAGGGATGGACGGCGAGGTGGAGACAGCCGTCAAGAACTGTCCCACCTGCTCTGTTGCGGACAAGTCGACCAAGACGTCCAGGACGCCTCTCATCCCGGTCTCGCTGCCTACTGCGCCGTGGGACAAGGTGGGAGTGGACTTCATTGGTCCGATGCAGGGTCCGGCATATCAGAGGTACGGCATAGTGCTCACAGACTACTACTCCAAGTGGCCGGAGGTGGCGTTTGTATCAGAGCCAAGTACAGACGCCGTGATTGACTTCCTGACGTCAGTGGCGACCAGAGAAGGCTGGCCGAAAGAGCTGGTGAGTGATAATGGAACCCATTTCACGTCAGCACGGTTTGCATCGTTCTTGCAGGCTAACGGGATCAAACACATCAAGGTGTCCCCGTATCATCCAGCAGGTTCCGGAGCTGTGGAACGCTTCAACCGCAGTCTGAAGTCTGCCATCCAGATAGGTGAGCAGCAGAAGGCAGACAGGCGGCGGCACGTTCAGCAGTTCCTGATGGTGTACCGGGCGACGCCGCACGCCACGACGGGGCGCAGCCCGTCAGAGCTGCTGCACGGACGCCAGCTGCGGACGTCACTGGAGAACGCCGTGGTGCAGAGCAGTGACTGCAGAGGTGACGGCGCCATCCAACAGCACGTCCGGAAGAAGCAGCGAAAGATGAAGCGGTATCATGACCGAACGGCAAGGAAGCCCGACATAAAGGTAGGCGATCTCGTTCGCTATCGCCTGATGCCAAGGCCGCGCAAGGGAAAACCTCGGTTTTCCAAGCCATGTGTCGTCACCGCACAGCGTGGTCCCGTGTCGTTCGAGCTGGAGGGTGGCATCAGAGTCCATGCCGAGCGACTCTCCCCGTGTCATACATCTGTCCGCCGGCCTGACGTTCCCGGAGGAGGCGGGCGAGAACAGGCTGACGAGCCTGATCTGCTTCCTGACGACGCCGGTGGCGGCGCCGAGACTGTCGGCGTGGAGACAGAGCTTCCTGACGGCGCCGGAGGCGGCGCTGGGACCGTCGCAGTGGAGACAGGCGACGGCGGAGCGGCCGAAGTCGACGTAGGTGGAGACGTCTGGAACGACTCTGCCGGAAATGCCTCTAACGTCGACGTCGAGGACGCCGGAAACATGGAGGGCCCGTACCGCACGCGAGCGGGACGGGCAACGAGGCGCTGGTGGAGATGAGCGCTTAGGGGGGAAGGGAATGTAGTGTAGTCCCCTCCCCGGGCCCCCCGCCGGCTGGCAGCGGCGGCCGGAGCCGGTTCGACCTTTAGCCGGCCGGGTCAGGTAACCGGGACGGCCGCGCCGCGGCGCCGCGCCCGGGCCGGCGGGAGACGGAGTCGGGTGCCCGCCGGCGAGCCGTCGGCAAGGGCGCGGGGCACATTAGTCGAGTTGAATGTACACTGTTCAGTCTTGAGTGCGAGTGATGTATGTGTGAGTGCAATACACTACAAGGGGTATGTGTAGAGTGCCATCAATAATCTTCGAATGAAGTTAGTCATTTTACCCCTTGCGAGCATCAGGGGTGACGTCACTCAGGATCTGTCTCTGATTGGTCGGCGGGGGAGTGACTGTACCTTCTATAGATGGCCTTGTGTACGCCGTAGAAGATCGGCTGGTTTCGTGAAAAATCGTAGAGGAATTGTCGAAAGAAAATTCGTCGATCTATCATCTGAGACTAAGTGCCATTAATTTCTTCAAATATTGGCCGAGATATCGCTCGTCGAAAACAGGCCATTTAACATGTAAACCCTATGGGCTTTTAGGAAATGTACGCCGTGGAGCAGCAGTGCTACCAACTAACTTCGGCGGGGGTCGAGCCATACCGCCCTCAAACACCCGAGGACTACTACCGCCCCTTGTAACTGCTTGCCATGGATATGAAATATGAATGTAACTGGATGTAACTACTGGCATATAAAATTGACCTTAAAACATGATAAACATGATATTTTCATATTGTGACCCTGGCTCAGTGTCCTGACCTCAGTGACCTGACCTGGTATCAGTGACCTCAAATAGCAAAATATGTGTTTGACGAACATTTCGCCATCGATGATTTTCAATGAAATGCGTTTTACTCGATTTTACAACGCATTTCTTTGAAATGCTTGTAAACGGTAAAAATTCGACAGTTGACCTGACCTGTGACGTCATCGGTTTGACCTAGGTGGTCAATGAAATTGGGTCCCTGCTGGGACTATCCAACACCGTTTACTGCTTGTCGCTATGTTGCGTGGTTCTCGAGATCTTAGCGGGGGGGGGGACAAATTGCCCCCCCCCCCCAACAGGGCGCGTTGCTCGGCAGACCCCAACGGGGCGTGGATTAAATGAACGTAAGATTTTCCTAATTTTTAAGTTAGCTTTCATTTATGCATCATCAATTAAGCTCAAGAGAGCCAAATTGTATTATATCGCATATCATTCGAATTGGCTGATCACAAGGAACACAATGACACCATTTTTGAAGCTCTAGTCCCATAATGTGCAAATATATCGGCCAAAATATAGTTTGACCTCATTTGACCTCAGATGACCCAACCTTCTTAAGTGTTTTTTAAGCAAGAAAACACCGAATTCATCTTCAATTGAGCTACAATAGCACTAAAACGTTGAAATGGAACATATTTTTACAATTTTAAATATTCAGATGCATTTTCTTAGAATTTGTCGCGACCTCTAGATGACCTCAGGTCACCCGAAATTTGAAAACCTGGACGTGGGTGAAATTTGAAAACAACTCGGTGAACTTGGTATACCCTGCCAGTTTGAATCAAATCGATGAACAACTTTAGATTTCACGAATAAAATAGTGTAGTTTCAGTGTCATTTTGACCATGTACCGATTTTGTCATCTTGTGACCTGACCTGAGGTCACAAACTGAAAAATCCCAGAACACGTGTGAAACGATTTCCCCAAGTTGACTCAAATTTGGTGGTGCTACGTGCCACGGTTCTCTCACAATTATTAACGAACAAGTCTCCATGACTTTGAGCGATCCAATGTCGGATCCCGACTCCAAACAAGTATCGACTTCGACCATAAGTTGGAGTCCAACTCCGACTCTGACTCCAACTTCGCAGCCCTGGCCGGCACCCGGTCAACAGAGATGGTAGCCCAAATCTAGTCTGATATGAAAAATACTTATTCCATGCTTAACCCGCGAGTTGCTGGGGGGGGGGGCGTTAAACGCCCCCACTTTTTTCGCCGGGCCATAGCATAAAAACGGCGCGCCGCAGGCGCGCCAAAATTTGGGTACCTCTAGGAAATTGATTGAAGTTTATTGTAACAAGGTTTCAAAAAAATCGGTCGGAAAATTTTTGAGATATCGAGGTTTTAGTGACGTCATGATTTCTGAGTTTTCGACCAAAAACGGCATATGTTCAAAAAATCATATAACATCACAGAATAGACATACAGACATGCCGTAAACGCCATTAGACTGCCAATACCATGGACAATTAAATGGGTATCTTCGATTATTGATTATCGTTCTGCACTTTCCAAAATCTTGAACTGAATCTTGGCAATTTCTCGTGACTACTTCACGACCATGATACATACATTTCTTAAATTGAACTTTTTGAGCCAAACACGTACACATATGATAAAATGAATGTCACCATCGTGTTCTACGCCCCAAATTACCCATAAAACATGTGTCGCAGGCTGCGAATATCAGTTTTGATTTTCGGGGATATGTGCCTACCCGGTTGACCTGACCTTGACCCTGACCTATGCTTGACTGACCCCTACATAGAGCTGACACTCTTGTAGGCCTTATATGATGGATTGTGCACCGTTTTGACAACGTTTATGACGAGAGGCGCCCATTGCGAAGCCCTGAAGTCCATGCTACTGAAAGCCCGATTTCAGGTGTTTGACCTGACCTTGACCCGACCTGTGACCCCAAAATTCTACTTTAAAGTACTCATCTGAAGCGTCTCGTCGCGCTCTTTCGTTTGCCGCCTCGTGCGTTTCGCTGCGCCTATTGGTTCTCGAGTTATCGGCTGGGGGCGTTTAACGCCCCCCCCCCCCAGCAAACGGTGGGTGGCGAAATACCCCAGCAACTGCCGGGTTAAATGTTAATTTAACTATATTCGAGAGGGGTGTTTCAGTGTGAAGCTACATGGCCAGATATGGGAAAAAGCGGGATGCTATCATGTAGATCAAATCGTCTACTATTCTGCGCCTTTTGAAGTGTTTTTCAATCTGAGATACATAAATCGTGTTCCCAAGAGACTGAAAGCAACCATGTTTTACATTAGACCCACAGGGGAGCACTGCCGCTTCAACCCTATTGGCCGTAGTGTCTAACGGTGGCGGCCATATTGCGCAGACCAGGAACCGGCTGCCGCCTGTGTTGAGGAATAGGGAATTCGGGACCTCGATTTACGTTTGCGGCCGCCGTATCCGTTACGATCAAGTTACGTAGATACGGAGTAGAGTTGCAAAGTTTTCCCAATGGGCTGCTACCGGCACCGCCCCGCCCCACAAAAATTTTCTGGGATACCGGCATGCTACCACACCCCAAGCAAAAAAAAAAAAAACGCCAAATTACCGGCATACCAAAAAAACCTGCATTCTTGATTCTGGCTTACCCCTACATGAGATGCCACATTTTGGCAATTTCAGTAGCCGCCCCACCCAGCAGCCACCCATTGTCCAACCAAAACTACCAACAGCCTGATGTTGGCTGAGTTCGCCCCACAAATACCACAATTTTGAAACTCAGTTCCAGTCTACAGCTGTTAAAATATCACCTGTAATCAAAAAGGTATTGGCTACAAAAAGCATTAACACATTCATCAAAAAAGCAGGGACAAAAAGAACTTGAATTACTGAAATGTGTTTCTGAAGATTGCACAGTGAGCAGCAATCACATTTACCACAAGCGTTCTTATTTTCCACATTCTACTAAAATGTTGCAGGTACCAACCAAATAATGAACTATAGATAGCCACAAATCACAATATAAAAAAACTATAGATTCGGCCATGTTCCTAACCATGAGGAAGCGAGATCAACATCAGCTTTTTCCTATCCGCCAAGGCCATCCTATCCGCCATGGCTTGCTGGCTCGTGAGTAAGATACGAAACATGTAAAAATATTTGTTAATAACTCACTTGTCCTGAGAAGTCACCAAAAAATATGTGTGAAAACGATATAATATCCTCCCCCATTTCATAAATATGCAAGATATTACAACAAAAGTTACCCGACGTTTCGTTTATTATAACTTTTTCAAGGGTAATGAAAAGACACACATTTATCTACGAGAACATGGGATGTGTAACAGCGCGGGCAATTCTTCGTAGTAACACTTCCTGTCTGCAAACAGGTCACAAAGAAACAATTCACAAATCATAATCTCTCCTGACTAAAGATGCGGCCACAGAAACAAGCCTAAAAAATCCATTTGAAATATTCAAAGTTTGACCAGTAGCGATAAATGCCGCCTCTACAACTTTTCGCTGAACTTTGGAAAAATTCCTGTCGACACTTGTAGCCCCTGTCCAGTTAGGCCCATGCCCTTCTTCCTCTGCGTGAACAACAAAGGCGTTCGAAACTCTATGATTGCGCATGTCTCCCTTGTGCTCGCGAACCCTCGTTTTTAGCAGCGTTACCGCTGCTAGGGAAATTTCCCTTTTCTATGGAAATCAGCGAAGATCTAGGGATCTATGGATTTCACACGAAATCTAGGGAAATGCCACAAACCCCCAAAAAGTTTTTTTTTTCAACAATAAAAATAAATATTGTCAAAAAATATTCTTCAGTATGTCATATCAAATAAATATGAGAACAATTTTCACAAAATTCAGGTTTGATGCTTTCGTTTTAAAGATATTAAATAAAGGCCATTGCATATGTATGTATTTATATATAATTCTTGATATCATTTCAAAACAAACTGCTTCTGCTTCTCTCCTAATAGGTATACGGCCTTGATCGGACTGGGGCGTCCGCGTAAGCGTAACTTGGAAGTTGGATACCCTTGTCTCAGGGTATATTGATTGAGTGGACCCTTGCCTTGCCCTTGTCCCTTGCAGTAGTTGGTGCGTACCTATGTTGTGCATTTACTATTATAATTATTCGTTTATTTGTGAGAGGTATACCTAGTATGTGGATTAGTTTGATACAACTCTGGTGATGAGTGATGATTGATAACAATACAAATAGCCAAATAGGTGATGGAGTAAAATTAAGTTGAATTAGTGCGTGTTTTTTTCTGTGGAAGAAATCTGTGAATTTATTTTCTTCAACTTGAACTTCCTTTACAATCTGTGATTGCCTATCAGTATTGCCTCTTTAAGGCATTTATTTCATTGTGTGTTCAAGCGAGCTTTAAGTCATAGCTGAAAAGTACTCAATTAATTTGAGCATTTAGGCTGCATGGCTGTGGTCGAGCTTGTCAAATACGTAAATGTCTCGCTAGGAAATTGTTTGATTTATCGATTCCTTGAGTTTCACTGCACCTCAACCTTAGAAAGATTCAAGGTTGTCTTCTTTGGCGTTACTAATCCATGTTTTAAACCTCAATATGGTTTCATATGGAATGTTATGCTGTAAAATCAAAACTATGAAATGTTGCCAGCAGTTGAATTGACTTTGGAATCAGAAACAGGCATACATGGATTGTTGCTGTTTTTTTTTGCAAATTGCTTTATTCTTCGTTGTCATTTCATAATTTGTATTTACCTATTCAATCTTGATATAGGAACAGGTTAAATTAAAATGATTTTTTGATCAATGCTTTGCAAAACTGCATTAAAAATGTGAGATAATTTTGCAATTTTAAAGGCCTTGTCTGGCGTACACTGTAAGATTGTGTGAAATTCTACTTTCTGGCTTGTCTGCCTGGTGTCAGTATATCGTACCTAATAACGAATCTTACCACATAAAACGTAAGGGGCAGCTTTATGACCATCCCCCTCCTCTCCCAGCGGTTCGTGGGTTAAAACGGCGGTATCCTGCATATTTGGTTTAATTTAGAATGCACGGTCATATGCCCGGTCACATTCTGCCCAGTCACATCTTCTGCATGTGACGTTGCATATTTAGTTGTGTGATAGTGAAGGCCAAATAAGACGAAATCAGTCCAAAAGATCTGAGCTCGCTTATTTTTAACATACATATTGCAATTGAACGTACTACGGGAGCTATAGGTACACTAATTGGTGCTAACATTAATCATTATTTATAAAAATGATAATTCGCGAATATAGAAAACAATTGCAAGTCAGGCACATCCTGTTAATCCAAGTCAATTGCCCTGGTCCTAGCCTAATAGTAATATTTTTTCTCTCAGGTCATGGCATCACACTCCCCTTCCTCATCCGGATGTGAGACGCCACCTAAGAAGAAGCCGAAAAGCTACCCACAATCCTTTCGAGCAGAATGGCTGAAGGATCCAGAATTTAAGGACTGGCTCATACAGGACACTGAGGACTGCTCCAAATGCCTCTGCCAACCCTGTCGCTTCCTCTTTAAGGACCCCAACAAAACCGCCCTCAAACGACATATGCTAAGCAGGGGACACAAGGCAGCTATATCTTCCTCTGCTGGAACGAAGCTGACTCAATTTTTTGCTCCGAAAGAAGAACCAGTCACTGCAAAAGACACCAAGGTGGCCCGCTGCGAGACCATAGTCGCTGCGTTCTTCGCCGAGCACGACCTGCCATTCATCCTGGGGGACCACTTCTGGGATATGATAAGACACGCGGCCCCTGATTCAGAAATTCTTAAGACTGCATCGGCAAAAAGAACAAAGATGTCTTACCTAACAGTCCATGGGCTTGGTGAACACGAGGCCCGTCGTGTGGCAGAACTGTGCAAAAACCGAAAGTACAGCATCATGATTGATGAGTCGACTGATGTTTCCGTCCGTCAGGTCATGGCACTGGTTGTCAGGCTGTACGTGAAAGATGATATGGCCACAAGAGACTTCATGCTAGACCTTGTGGAGCCGTTCGATGGAACCGCTCCAGGACTTTTTGACGCCGTGATGAAGTCACTTGAAGCTGCAGGCATGGACAAGAACAGCATCATTGGCTTTGGTGCAGATAACTGCTCTACAATGATGGGAGGAAATGCTGGATTCCAAAAGCTTTTGAAAGATGTCGTGCCGGATGTCTTCGTTATGGGCTGCAGTTGCCATTCATTAGCACTCTGTGCTGGGCACGCGGCAAGATGCCTGCCCGACTGGCTGGAAACGCTCATCAAAGATATCGCAAGCTACCTCTCCCGAAGCCCCAAAAGACAAGAAACGCTCTCGCTGCTTCAAGAGGCTGTCAAAGCGCCATGCCACAGCATTCCGAAGGTGGCCATGACACGCTGGCTGTCGCGAGGCGCTGTCATCCACAGGATCCTCGAGCAGTGGGAGCCTCTGCTGCTCTTCTTCTCCGCCGAAGCCCAGACAAGGGAAGGTAGACCGAGCAACGGAGATTGCGAAAAGGATGAAGGAGCCTGGCACCAAGCACATGCTGCTCTTCGTAAGCTTTGTGCTCAAGAAGGTCGACCAACTAAATTTGATCTTCCAGTCTGAAGACTTCCAGTTGCATCGTCTGTATCAGGACATGAGTGACGGATACCGCTTACTGCTCGCCATGTACGTGAAGCCCGCGGTGCTGTCATCGGTTCCGCTTCACGAGATCAACCCGACGGAAGCTGATATCGCGATGAGCCTGGACCGCATCAACCTCGGCGGTCGCTGCGAAACCCACCTGATGGTGGAGCCGCTGGGCTCCGGCGAAAAAGTGCTTCGAACGGACGCGCAATCCTTCCTAAAGGACCTGTGCAGTCAGATTCGGAAGCGGTTTGACCTAGACCGCAACAGCATTTTGGCAGAGCTGAAAGTGCTCTCGCCGCGGGTCGCCATGCTACCGGCAGGACGAGGAGCGTCCTCGCACACTGGCACCGCTCCTAGCCAGATTCAAACACCTGGTAAAGGATGCTGACAGGGATGATGTCTGTGATGAGTGGCGTGATCCAGGGTATATTGAGTGAAGGGTAGGACGAACTTTGGTAGGAATTTCTAGTATAACTACTAGAAAACCTACTATGTGTGGTCGGGACTAGCAAAAAGTTAGTTCAAACTAGAATATGGTAGCGCTTATGGTTGGCAGTCGTGACGCGCGCGTGACATTCATTTCTTAAATTTCTTAAATAACAGGTTTTAGGGGCCGATTAGTGGGCAGATACATTCAATTAGCTATTAATAATTGATAATGCAAACATTCAAGAATCTACATCATTCAATTATAGCCAAAATCACGTGGCGCTCCCAGGATTCGAACTCACGACCCTCGGGTCCGTAGCCCGATACGCTACCGACTGCGCTACCGAGGAACGCGCGCCGACGATCGGAGAGGCGGATCGCGGGTGCTGGCGTGCAGAGAAATCTTTACCCTGTACGCCGTAGAAGATCGGCTGGGTTTCGTGAAAAATGGTAGAGGAATTGTCGAAAGAAAATTCATCGATCTATCATTTGAGACTAAGAACCATTGATTCCTTCAAAGGTTGACCGAGATATCGCTCGCCGAAAACAGGCCATTTAACACGTAAACCCTATGGGCTGGTAGGAAATGTACGCCGTGGAGCAGCAGTGCTACCAACTAACTTCGGCGGGGGCCGGGCGTGATCTCCCAGCAGCGCTGGCGACTGCGCCCGTGGCGGTGAAGGAGGAAACACCGCCAGTGTTCTGGGCCAAAGTGGCTGAACTGAAGAACGCTGTGGGACAGCCTAGATTTCAACATCTGTGTGAGCTGATGGGGAATATGATGTCTCTGCCTCACTCGACGGCCTCTGTGGAACGCACGTTCTCGCAAATGAACAGGGTTAAAACCAACCAAACGAATCGCCTGCTGGTGGCAACAACAAAAGGACGCATGCTCGCCTCTCAGGCGATTAAAGAGAGTGGCAACGCTGGCTGCACTATGTTCGAGCCGTCCGCTTCCCTGCTGCAGGACGTGATGAAAAATGGCCCACGCCACCGCAGCCAGTCGAAGGAAGTGGCCGGTGTGACTCTCGGTGTGGTCGACTGAACGGTGTCGGTGAGTAGCGGTGGCTAGCGAAGCCAGGCCAGGCCGGGCCACGAAGGCAATACCCAGGGGGTGTCGAAGTCTAGTAGGAAAATCTGGCAAATTCCCTGCGTGACGTCACGTCGGGGATGACCGACGGCACCTTGCACTGAAAGATACGGCAGAACGGCTATTTTTGAAAAATGATTAAAAATACTTTTGTGCTGTTATGACGCATAAAACGCTTATCAGCATGTTCCTCATCATGTGATAAAGGCATATCCGTGGTCGAAAATAGCTGAGCCCCTCCCAATTTCCAACCACCGACCTCATAAGCAAAGGATGTAAGCGTAATCCTTAAGGGCGACTTTCCTATACATATCCGTACATATGCGTCCTTATGGAAATCGGTAGTGTGGCGATTGGCGACGCGCGCGACATCTGTGTGGCGACCAAGTGGCGACTGTGGCGACACCTGGTGGCTGCTTTTCTGCTGTATGTAGGCATTGGGGTTTTGCCAGATGTGGTTCCTACTGCTACACCACTATGTTGACCCAATACTAGAAAAGTTATTTTGCTAGTAAAAGGCAAGCAAATTGAAAGTTGATTTATAAAATTGCTTATAAATGATTACGAGATAATAATAAAGAAATTTTGATTGAATAATTATTTAAATAATCAACCGTGAAACTATATTCTGGTAGGTTTAGTAGAAATAAGTCCGTGCAACCTTGTATTTAGGGCCTTGGCAATACCTATGTATGTCTCAGGGAGACACCGGTTGGTCACGTGACTCGGAAACAAAAATCAGCTGATAGAGTGGCGGAATCGACGTAATCGAACACGAATAATTCCGGACGATAGAGCGGCAGTATAGCAGTTTTCTTCACAACAGGCAAACATTGCAATGTTTTATCATTCTATGATCAAGAAACGTTAATAAATCATATATTTCTTCGATTATTACTGCCGCAACCGACACGCACATATCGTAGCCAGCGCATAAAGCTGTGCTTTGCAATATTATATGTGAAGAAACGGCCAACACTATGTCTAACAAAGCTCGAAAAAGATAGCATTCTACCTTGCTTCAACCTTCTACTTACGCTTTTGTAATTACGACAGTGACACCATACGGCCTATCGACGCTATCTTACTCCGTGGAGCGTCCGGCCGCACTCTGCAGAGCGTGCCGAGATCGGAGGCGGCGGACCATCCGCGGCACGTCCAGCTGCGCTGTCCGGTCGCAAGAGGGTGACGCCTAGCGCCGCTCTGGCCGCTCGCTTCCGCGCACAACTTAGCTACCTGGCTACGCCTGTGGGAGGGGAGGGAGAAAACCGACAACAGCCTGATAAGCCAATGGAGTCTGTGAGCCGCGTCAATCTGCGCCCTTCCGCGCGCAGACGGGAGCTAGAGCTATCCATCTCCTTTCCTGTTTTCGCTGGTCCGCCAGTCACCAGCATCGTTCCGTGCTCTCCATTGTGGCCGATTCGGCCGTATTGTCCTGTGTGCGTCAGTAACAACAGTGAGAGAGAGCCTCGGATCGCGCCACTCAGCCATCTGGGTATCTATTGTTTATTTACTTTTCACTTTCAGTGATCGCAAGCGTTTTTGTTTGGAACCGGGTGTGATCAGTATTTGACGCATTTGTGTGATCTGTATGATAAAACGGAAAAAGATAGTGAAATATATTCACTTTAATTCAGATATCGCTTTTGATTCATGGTACGGCTGCTTGATTTTGCCACAGCGTACATACAGCCGATTTCGACATGTTTCTGTTCCAGAACAGCAGCTGCAGTGGATGCACCAAAAATGCACTTGCTCTGACAACTTACTCCAAAGATACACATATTTCACGGCGAACTGCTAAGTTCCAGAGAAAGTATTTTCTCGCTCACAGATGCTCAGCAAAAAAAGCGCGAGTGATTACAACTATCACGCTCACGATTTTTAATATCGCGCTGGCAAAAACCTGCCCCTTACATCCAAATATAATATAATCTTATATGAATATAATTATATCTTATATTATACATCCAAATATGGAATATAATCATCTTTATTCCAGCCTCTGTCCTATTTATGATTTATCAGCGTATCGAGAGTGAATGAGACCACGGCATAGCCGTCATATTACATCGCACAAATTGCGAGACGACGTCGAGACCTGTATCGACGTATCCTTCACAGATCCGGGTGTCTCGCCTCCACTCTCAATCAACCCCGGCGCACCATCAACGGAGCCACGTCGGCTCCGACCATCTTGATCTCCGCACTGAAAGATGATGGCCGTCATTTCATCCTATCCGTCAGCGCGCACTACACCCGAGCTCAGCCTTAAGTGCCCTGTGCGACCTTCTTCGGATGACGCCTCTGAGCATGGCGCTTGCTTGCACCTGGATGCTTAGAGCCTCTTGTTCGTGTACGGCCATTATCATTTCAGGAGTCGGATGGTCTCGGCGGTTGCGGCGCTGGTCACCGTGGAGCCGTTGGAAGACACCGTCAGCTCGAGCGCCCGCGACCAGTGACCTGTAAAGCAGCGAGTCGCGGCACGTCAAGACGACCGTCACGTTTCAGTCACGAAGGCCGTTATAGAAGTCACGGCGGCCGTCATATACCAGCCGCGGCGACCGTCACATAGCAGTCACGGTGACCGTCACAGGTCACGACTCACGACGGTCGTCATATACCACTATGAGCCACGGCGACCACGGTTCATAGCTCATCATGTTTCCTGTCGCACACTCAGCTAGAATAACAGTACATTAGCCTGTATGTACACAAATTTCTCACTCGATAAATTAAACGGACCCTCCCACCTTCAAAAAAGTTAATGAATTGGCATGAAAGTGATGTCGCTCGGTTCAGAAAGAGCGAAAACCAATATCTACCAAATTTCATCGAAAAATATTCACCGGTTTTCAAGATATTACTTTTACTTTTGTTTACTTTTTGGGATCTCCGCTGTTCCTAGCGACTTTATTTAAAAGTGCGGCATTTGTTGCGCGCAAAGCAGCATATACCACCGCGTGCTACAAAACGTTTTAGTCAAACATTTAAAAATCGTTAGATATCTGCGATGACGTCACACATTCAGAGGGGTATTCCTATGCATTAGCCCCTCTGAATCAAAATGCTGCAATTTTGAAATTCAATATTTCCGATTTAAGGCATTTCTCGATGTTGTGAATGCCGAAACCGGTAATTGTGAGCCAGGGACCCCATTTTGGCTATCTCAACTCAAATCTAATGTTAAGGTGGGAGGGTCCCTTTAAAGCCCGAACCTGAGACCCATCATACGTCACGACACTTCACGTTGCAACGGCACCTGCATTAGCAGACATCCCATCCCGGCAACACAAAAAGTTCCCCCGAGCCACCCACCTAAGGACGCGGCGACGGGTCACAGAATTGCCGTGACGTCGCTGACCTAGTTTACTGACCTGGAGATGATGTGATGGTTTCTGGTCAATGTCGATACGCGCGCCGCGTGGCTGGCCATCACACTCTTCCACCTCCAGATGACGTCCTACAGCTGGATCGACCCGCTGTCTCCAGAACCACCGTCAGAAACAAGCCTGGTGGAGGATGATATGATCAAAACTAAAAAACCACAAAGCACACAATGAAGACGACAAAAGCCGCAGCAGACACATAATGACGACCTTCTATAATAAAATTAGGCTTATTCAACGTCACATAAGGCTGAAACGTTTATATTTTACTAGTCAAACGCCCATGATGGGCTGATGTGCCTAGCTAGATGTAGTTTGAATTTCCGAATGTAGCTTAACCCTCATCCGTATGGGGGGGGGGTCGAACGGACCCCTTCTCGGTTTTTCGCCGATAGCTCGCGTAAAAAAAGAGGCCGATTGAGACGAAACTTTCAGCACCCTCGAGCTGATCAATTTTACACAAGTCCTTAAAATTCCATGACCCTGACCCAAATGACCTTTGACCTGTGACATATTAAGCCCAGCTGCCGAGACCCATGTCAGCTAGTTGGGGGAGCTTCAGTCCAGATAGCAGATGCAGGTAATAGCCATTCAGCAAGTCTGGCGGGAGGCACTTTCAGCAACTCTTCAGGCGTTAATTGGATGGACAGCCTGGGCGCACCAAAAAGCAGCAACTGTACATGCAGAACATTGACAAAACCTGGGTAAAGCGAAAGAGAGAGGGAGTAAGGACTCAGGAGTACAGGGGTAGACAAGACAGCTGACACAGGTGAGAGCAGCGGAGACCGAGATTAGGAACTGAGTGAATGCTTTGTGCTTGCTTTGCTTTGTGCTTTGTCAACCATCTGCAGTGCAGAGGGATGAAACACCAGCATAAAGAGATAGACTGGTGTTGGTGGTGCCAGCACCACTGTTAGCAACATCTTGACATCCATTAGTAAGTTTGTAAAAGGATACCAAATTTAATGTCTAGCTCTGCTAAAAGACAAAAAGGTACTTATATTTCCATACCAGCGGCAGCAACTCACTCTTCATGGTGCTGCTCATCATGCTTGATGCTTCCGTTACCAGTTACAAAGAAATCAACATCTACGACCAGAGCCCTGTTTCACGATCTGGATGGTGCGTGCACTGCAGAGCGCTGGTGCAGCGTTCAAGACGAATTCGGCTCAAAGCTTCAGCATTGAGGCATCCGAGTTTGTAATGTTACCATGAACACCCAACGCGCTGCTGGTATGCTATAGCTCCCAGCACGCTGCAGCGTGCGCAGTGTCAGAAGCAGAACGGTGAAACATGAACAGGGCCCAGTTGGTATTTTCAATACATCAAGTAATCAGCATCCTTTTCTTCACTGTTATGTTCCAGTTCCAGCTTTAATTCAAATGAAAAGGTACCTACCAACCAAATATTTATCAAATATCAAACAACTCTGGTCTCTGCTAGGTACCTATGTGAACTGGCTAGCCAATATCGCCAATGATACTTCAATATGGCTTTCCAATCCCTCCAACATGGCATTTGGAAGAATTTCATAATTGCTCGGCAATGACACAACTGTTACATCACTTCTAATTTGAAATTCGCTGAAATCTCAAATTTAAACCCCTACCAATACACTACAATACAATACAAACAATGCTTGTCAAACTGTTCATAATTTGAATCTTGGCAATGAGCTTAGCTGTTCTGAGCCAATCATGCCTCGAATTTCGTCTTCAAACGCTGAAATAAAAAGCAAAAGCATCATGAGCACAAACATCGAACACCAGCATACGCCATTACGAACTGATGTACCTCGTGTAAAATCGTTCTGATGTCTTTGGGGCCGAAATTGGGTGCGTTTCAAGTTTGACCTGGTATTGAGATTTACAAGGTATATTAAATGGATAATTCTGTACATTTTTCATCTTTCAATAGATCGCGACTCTCTCTTGTTTTCGAGTAATCATCCAGACAATGTGAAGGCGTCACCCAACGCGAAGCAAACAGTGACATACTTCAGGCGTGAATTTTATGATCTTTCAAAGATTGATACCCAATTTGTTACATGCATTAAGCGTAAAAAAGTTTGCTCTTTCAGAAAACGTATAATTTTTCAACAATTACGTTTAACTTTCCAAAAGATGTGCGATTTTGTTCAAAGTTGAGTACCAGGTAAATGCAAACTTTCATGTTTGGAACCAAAAATGAGTACGTTTCAAGTTTGACTTCGTATCAGGAATTGGCCAACTTATAGAATGATCAATTCTGCATTTTTTCGTATTTTTTATAGATCGCGACTCCCTTTTGTTTTTGAGACAGCTCGTGTGAGGTGTGCTGCGGGGACCTGATAGAACTGCAGCTCTAATTTATGTTTCTTTGAATATTTTTGAATGTCAGGCATGAACCTTGATAATTTATAGCTAATATTGTAGAAAAATCTTTTTTAAGTCTAAATATAGCGCGGTTGTGGACCGGTGAATGATGAATAATCAAACCATTGCTTTGAAACATTACTACGTCGTGAATGAGAAGTGGGCATAGGCCATGGTTTTCCTAGAAATTGAATAAAGCTGTTATTGTGGATATTTGTGTAGATCTATTATTAATTTTATTATTTGAAGACACAAAATGAAATTCAGATGCAATAAACATCCGTAACGTTAAATAAATTATTGGGGGAAAATGGTGCAAATTGCTTGATTTTATTTTAATTATTATCACACAGATTTACTCGTCGCTTCCTCTGTGATAATGCTCTTCAAATTAATATGTGTGTAATTATTATAAGCCAAATATATGGGCTACTTTTCGTTTTTGGTTCTAAAAGGTCAGCTGAAGAAAGTGGTCAAAATACCTTAGTGTTGTGGCGGCAAACCGGTTTTACCTAGTTCTCTATATACCGTGGTATGTCTCAGACTCTCAACTCTTGTTTTCGGTTCATGAGACGCATATGTGTGTCAACTGTCACATGTATTTCAAAATGCATATACTGGATATACTTGTCTGTTTTGTGTCAAAACCCAGTCACAAATAACAATATTGCGTTACTGGGAGACTGCAATGGCGTTGCAACGATAATGTTAAAATAATGCATCGACTCGTCTCTTACGCCAGCACTACTACTACTCATACGGAAGTTTCCCGCGTCGCGCAGCGGCAGCACACCACAATTTGCGATATACCACGCAATTATATTATACCTACCACACGATGGTACGGTGATTTGCGATATACCACGCATTTTCATGAGAATCCCCTACATTAACGTTACAGAATGTAGTTTGTTGCTGTTTTTGGACGCAGCGGCTATAAACGCGAAGGGTTAAAATGAGGAGAGTACGGCAAATTCCATGAAAAACCGCATCTAGGGAAATGGTTTTTGAAATAGGGAAATTTTCGTGAGAATCTGGGGAAACCAGCGAGACGCCAGCGGTAACGCTGGTTTTTAGGGGTGCGGTTATTTTTTCTCATCTTAGTTTGCTATTTTGGCGCGATTCCGACAATTTCTGGCGCATTCCACTTATTTACTTTAACGGCCATAGGGCAATGCAAGGCAATGGTTTACTAACGGGAGATGTGATGAATTGCAGCGGCAATACTTCGAATATAAAGAAGAAGTGAAGCAATTATGATACCTATTATTTTTTATAATGACAGAAGGAACGTGGAAGAAGAAACATTTTGTGCAGCATGTGAAAACAAGGAAATAGAATGAAAGAAAGGCTGCTACTTTTCATGCTCCCGAAACCAGTCACCTCATCATCATGGCATGGTAATGATAGTTTAAGTTTATGTTAAAAAGAATAGGAGGAGCTGCTGCAAAGCAAAAGGTCTTTGTGATGCCTCAAAACCGTTAAGTCAAGCCAGGCACGCTCTTACAGACTGAACGTTCAAGTTACGAGACCCCATCATACCGCTCCAGTGGCTGGTGCTTGAGCTTGTCAAATACCTAAATGTTTTGCTCAGAAATTGTTTGCTTTATTGGTTTCTTGAGTTTCACCAGATAAAGATACAAGGTTGCCTGATTTGGTGTTAGTTATCCATATTAATATGCACTGTTTGTGACAAGATAATGGAAATTGTAACCTCAATAATGAAATTTCATGCTGTCAAAGCTATGAGATGTTGCCTTGAGTTTGAAATCAGGCAAAGATGGATTGAAGCTGTTTTCTAAAAAAAACTGCTTTTTAGTAACTTTCACCTAATAATTTGTATTTATTCAATCTCAGAATGGGAGCAAGGCTGAATCACAATTATCTTTTGGGAAATGCTCTGCAAAACTGCATTGTTTTTATTTCTGTGGCATAATTTTGTACCTAATTCAAAGGCTTGCTCTGGTGTAGTTTGTAAGATTGTTTGAACCACTTTCTGACCTGTTTGGTGCCAATAAATCCTGCAACCTATTTGGCTTATTTACCCATCTCTCTTGCCATTCCTACATATTTCATGTCAGTCTATTGCATAAATATTGTGTAGTTAACATACTTCATGATATACAAATGAATGGTACCTATAGAAGCTCGATGTGGGTAAATGAGAACCAATGAACCTATATTTTTTACAATGGCATCAAGTCCTCTTGTCATGGCCATGGATATCACAGAATATTTTGCTGAACTGCACAAGAGAATCCTGTGCAAGGAAATGTTTTGTGTGATATAGCTTAACAGCATAAATTTTATTTTCCCAGTTGCATTGGAGCTCTGCTGGAGTTTGCTGATGACAGGATGCTGAACTCTGAAGGGCTGAAGCTGGTAGCTCTGGCAGGAGTCCAAGTGTCCACCAGCTCAAGATCCGACGCCGCCGCGTCGCCGCCGTGCGGCACTCCGCGGAGACGGGGACGGCGGTCATGGTTGAAGACACCGCATTTCCCGCCTGGACTGTCCGGTCGGAGACTGGTAATCCCTCCGGTGAGCCGCACACCGTGGAGCTACTGCACCGCGCGTGTCCACCCGCAGCGCAGTGCCAGCAACGGTGCCGTGAGTGCGACATCTGCGTGCATATGACGCAGTGCAACTGTCACGACTCGTGGCTCAGTGTTAACTGTCAGTGTGACAGTGCGGCTCGCGCTCGTTTTAGCGAGGTGCTTTGTTGTATATAACCACCTTGATGGAGACCTATGTGCTGCTGCTTGAGTGTCAATGTACAGTTTTATGCATCAAACTAGCGTAAGTAAATGGTTGTCAGAGGTCAATTTGAAGCGCAATTAGTACTCCTAACCCAGCTGGGCTGAGCGAGTCATGTGACTAGTCCCGATGAACGTACTGTTTCGATGTCGTCAGTCGTAGACTTTTGTAAACCATTCGTTTCGGAGCTCTGTGTTGTGTTGTTCGGGACCGCAGTTGTTTGAGCAGTTTGCTTTATGCGTCGTACGCTGACAGAACGCTGGTCGTACACAAGTCATGTGTTACCTTTCGCCCCTAATGGGTTACTGCGGTACCTATGCAGTTGGAATGTGTCTCGAGACACTAACTGGTCGCACTTGGTTGTGAAAATGACACTAGCTGGTCGGATTTGGTTTCAAGCTGCGCTTGGAAATCGTGCAATTTTATTTGCATTTTGCAATGCAATTTTATTGCCGTTACCGTATTGGTAGATAGTGTCAGAAGTTGGCCATTTGATGCGTTGTCACTTGTCAGACGCTGTTGCCTTAGTACTGACGAATTGACGGGCCGCGTTTGTGTTCCTGTTAAGAAATGGATCTCAATATAAGGTGATTCAGAGGTAGGAACCTGAATGCATTCGTTCAGACTTTTCATTTTATAGGGGTGCACTGCTTCATGAGGAAGAACGAGCATGGCTCTGGTTGAGCGAAGCGCAATCGATATTTGTTATCGTGTTTGTAGACTGTGGCCACATTTACATCACTATTCAACTCCACGCACCAGCATTATTTAAACTGCTTGAACCTATACTTCATTTCGCTAAATTTCGGGGACGTCAACCTACGGTCCGTGGCCGTTACGTTTGGCCAATAACTAGATTTTATACATATTAACTGGTTCATATAATCACAGCATGATGCCCCGGCCAATTTTTATTTGATTCACTGATAATGAATGTATCCCAGTACCGCACAAACTGAGACTGAAACTGGACAACTCGCTTTTCGAGGTTCAAGTTCATTATCTTCAGATGTTATGGTGTGATAAGCATTTAATGTTCGAAGAAAATGGTCAGCGTTAGCAGTGCTAAGCGGGTATTATGAGCTTCCAGTTATTTTAATATCATTTCAGGCTATTATTCTTGTGGTATCTCTGTCAATTTCACGCGGAACATATAGTATTATCTTATACAATCGCGGTAGCTACATATTTTCTGCCGGTTACTGTTATTATCATTGATTCGTAATATTTCGCTATGAGCGTGGCTCGATTCACATTGTTATTATATTGGCATTCAAGATTTAACCCGCGCCCTGGTGGGGGGGGGGCTATTTTTTGCCCCCCCCTCCAGACTTTTCGATATATCTCCAGAACCGCTGCGCCGATCGTCACCAAACTTTCAGTACCCTCCCGGACATCAATTTTACACATTGTGACCAAAAATTTTTCCAAAGGCTATGATAGGTTGGCCGGAAATGACGTCAGAGTGACGTCATGTTCTGCCGTTTTCGACCCAAAAAAGGGTTTCGCGGGAAGAGCTGTCAGGCCTATAGCTTTGCAAATACAGAAAAATGATAAGGACATAAAAGCTGTAGATTGGACAGGGCTACAAAACTGCTATCTCGGATTTTTGAAATTTTTGGATTTTGACCCCCAAAAATCAAAAAATAGATTTTTTGGATATAATAATCGAAAAATCCAAAAAGTTTTTTGAATTTCGCAAAAACCGGAATATATGTGATAGTCCTAACCGCCTTCCATCCACATACCAAATTTGAGATTGATACCTCTTTTTTTGGCGAAGTTATAGCGAAAAAACTGTTCAAAATTGATGACGTCAAATTTTCAAACTCAATTTTTAGCAATTCTAGACCCCGTAGCGCAAAACAAAGACCACCATTAGACTCCCCGTGACGAGCTGCATCGAATCAATACCCATTTTATGCAAAACTATCAACTTTAAAATTTGACCTTTTTTGGCCTGACCTTGACCTGACGTTGACCTGAACTTCACCAGAAACTGACCTAAGCCGTACCTGATAGTCTTATAACCAACACCATTGAGTTGGAAATGAAAAATTGGCCATAAAACATGTATCACACAACCTTAGTAAAGTTGGGCTCATGTGACCTGACCTGTGACCCTTGGTGACCTGACCTGTGACCTGACCTGGTATTGCCAGTGACCTCTAATAGCAACATATCTACTAGGCAACTGACGCCCTACCGCTGATTCTCGACAAAATGCGTTTTCCTCGGTGTTATAGCGCATTCCCTAGAAGCCCCGTGAACGGTGAAACATTTCATCTTTGACCTGACCTGTGACGTCATCGGTGACCCCGAGGTCAATGAAATTTGGTTTCCTTCGACAAATTTGACAGGCCTTTCGAACGCCGTTTGAATTTTGCAGATCCGTCCAGTACTTTCGGAGATACGAGGGGGGGCAAAAAATAGCCCCCCCCCACCAGGTCGCGTTATAAACAGACCCCACCAGGGCGCGGGTTAAGAATAAAAATCTGTTAATGCATTCCAATTCCATCAAAATGTCAATATGCAAGAAAAGTTATAAAAATTGCAGCAGTTTTGTGAATCAAAAATAGCTGTAAAATAGGCCTGTCTAACTTCAACAACAGTGCGCCGAGAAACGTCTAAAAACGCGTAAACAAAAACTAAGATGTAAAAAAATAACTGCACCCGTTTTTAGACCCCTTCCCGTTTCCCCGTAGTACACGCGTGGGCATCCACCGCAAGGAATTTTATATACTACGCTATCTCTGTTTGACTCTCTTTTGTTTCGCTTGAAAATTCCGCCTATTTTCTGTCCTCCTTTTGCAACAATGGATAGGGCCGGGCCCACCAGCTTTTGTACCTGTTCAGTAAGAGGGGAATAAGGGGCTATCACCGACAGTGTATTCTGCGCGTGCCTTTCAGATACGTCAGCTACCCTAGTGTTAGATTGAGACCAAATCCGTTTAGCTTTGTTTCTGAGGGATATGAGTTTGGCCAAAGGGTATCTCTGCTGTAAGAATGTATTGGTTATGTAATCAATTTCTTCCTGTAGCAGGTCTTGTGAGCAAATTCGAAGGGCGCGCAAGAAGAATCCGATAACGACCCCGGACTTTACCTTCTGACTGTGTCCCGAGAAATAATGTATGAGGTCATTCCTATTAGTGGGCTTACGGTAGACCGTGAATTTAAGTGAGTCGCCCGTCCGTAACAATAGAGTGTCTAAGAATGGTAACCGGCCGTTCTCCTCCTCCTCGACAGTGAACTGAATCGCAGGATCCACTAAGTTCAGTTCCCGAAGTAAGTCCGTAAGGTTAGTGTCTATGGGGACACAGGAAAGTACGTCATCGACATACCTCACCCACAGGTTATGTTCTCCTAAGATACTCTTGTAATGGTCCTCCTCCATTGTTTCCATGTAGAGACACGCTAAGACGGCACTAAGAGGGGAACCCATCGCTAGTCCGCTAACTTGTCTAAATTCTTTGTCGTCAAAAATAAAGGAGTTGAAGTTTACACAGAGTCGAACCAGAGTCAGGAAGTCCCTTTTTGGGATCGGAAGATCCCAAAAAGGAGGACCATTACAAGAGTATCTTAGGAGAACATAACCTGTGGGTGAGGTATGTCGATGACGTACTTTCCTGTGTCCCCATAGACACTAACCTTACGGACTTACTTCGGGAACTGAACTTAGTGGATCCTGCGATTCAGTTCACTGTCGAGGAGGAGGAGAACGGCCGGTTACCATTCTTAGACACTCTATTGTTACGGACGGGCGACTCACTTAAATTCACGGTCTACCGTAAGCCCACTAATAGGAATGACCTCATACATTATTTCTCGGGACACAGTCAGAAGGTAAAGTCCGGGGTCGTTATCGGATTCTTCTTGCGCGCCCTTCGAATTTGCTCACAAGACCTGCTACAGGAAGAAATTGATTACATAACCAATACATTCTTACAGCAGAGATACCCTTTGGCCAAACTCATATCCCTCAGAAACAAAGCTAAACGGATTTGGTCTCAATCTAACACTAGGGAAGCTGACGTATCTGAAAGGCACGCGCAGAATACACTGTCGGTGATAGCCCCTTATTCCCCTCTTACTGAACAGGTACAAAAGCTGGTGGGCCCGGCCCTATCCATTGTTGCAAAAGGAGGACAGAAAATAGGTGGAATTTTCAAGCGAAACAAAAGAGAGTCAAACAGAGATAGCGTAGTATATAAAATTCCTTGCGGTGGATGCCCACGCGTGTACTACGGGGAAACGGGAAGGGGTCTAAAAACGAGGGTTCGCGAGCACAAGGGAGACATGCGCAATCATAGAGTTTCGAACGCCTTTGTTGTTCACGCAGAGGAAGAAGGGCATCTGCCTAACTGGACAGGGGCTACAAGTGTCGACAGGAATTTTTCCAAAGTTCAGCGAAAAGTTGTAGAGGCGGCATTTATCGCTACTGGTCAAACTTTGAATATTTCAAATGGATTTTTTAGGCTTGCTTCTGTGGCCGCATCTTTAGTCAGGAGAGATTATGATTTGTGAATTGTTTCTTTGTGACCTGTTTGCAGACAGGAAGTGTTACTACGAAGAATTGCCCGCGCTGTTACACATCCCATGTTCTCGTAGATAAATGTGTGTCTTTTCATTACCCTTGAAAAAGTTATAATAAACGAAACGTCGGGTAACTTTTGTTGTAATATCTTGCATATTTATGAAATAATCGTCACATTACAACTCATCCTCCCCCATCTCAAACGCGGGAACAAACACAAGGTTATCATATTTCGAAACAGATGCGCCACAACACAGTTTTTAATCAGCTGATTAAAACACTGCAAAAAAAGGTTTTAGGACTGCAAACTTCTGCCTCGTGAATGATTTTATTGATAAAAATCATACAACACGATATTGAATTCCAATGAAATCAACACTGTGATTGTTATTCACTACAAGAAAATTGATTTCTCTTGAGTGATTCAACCAAAAGGGCATATGAATAAATATTACGTCATCAGCTTAAATCCTTTCTTTAGGGGACAGAGGATCTTAAAAGTCAATCCTTGGTTGCCTTTGCGCCACATTGCGCCACTTTGTATTCATTTTGTCTGCATGTTGTGTTTTCTTGTAAAGATAAGACAAAATGCCAGTTTAAATCATTTTCATTTTATTTTGGGACCAAAGTTAGGCTCAGGGCTATCTAACACCTGCCTTTTCAGCTGGATTTTCAGTGTCAAATTCTTTGTAGAGTATCTCAGACCACATCTCAGGACTAAAGGCCAGTTTCCAAACAATGTGTTTTGTGTTGTTTTGATTCTGCAATTTGCCTAGGGAATGTTGCCATGAACATTTATTTATTTTAGTTATTGTATTATGCCTATTACCTACCATTAGACTTACTAATTGGTTGTGCTTTTGCAACATGAACGAGTATTCATTTGTCTTCCTTTGATAGACCACAGTAGATTCTTGACAATTCTAATTATGTAGAGCCAAACTTGTGAAATGCTGAGGTTTATGTATTACCCCTACCCTTAGCAATGGAACTTCTACCACAAAATGTATTTTTCAGTGGCTAAGATTGCTGTAATTACAATTCAATAGCCTCTTAGTGTCCAAAGTTTGAATCATATGCTGATAATTTTTTTGTGCAAAATCAAAAATACCGGCATGCTACCGGCAAGACATGCCAGATACCACGAAAAAACCTGCGGTAGTGAAAAATTACCGGCATGCCGATAGTGCGGTAGGGAAATTTTGCAACTCTAATACGGAGCCCGGCATCTTACGCAGAATTGAGTGGGGAACACGATCGTATCTTCAGAATTCCTCAAATTTAGTCGCCGGACCTCCATTTGCCCCGGTCGAGGGGGTTGATTACATAACATAACATAACATATATTACAATGTAACAACAGGCTACAGGAGCCCAATAAGGTTACAAGGATGAAATACACAGTGATGTACACATTCATGCACACTGAACAAGATTTACATGACAATGAATGCAATGAGTGTATCCTAACAACGAAACCTATTAGAGTTGTCTACGTCTTCAATGGTGTCAAAGACCGCACCACGCTCCGTAAAATACAAATCCACGTTATGTTTGAATTTGTTAAGGGAGGAACTATCAATAACCCAAGGAGGTAAGCTATTCCACATATCAATGACGTGGTTAGTAAAAAAGGATTGCCTTAAACGCGTTTTTAAAAATGTCTTTACCAATTTACATCCATGTCCTCTTGTAGAGTTCGAACTTATCGTGAATAAGCTCTTAAAATCTAGCTTATCAATACCTCTATAAATTTTGAACAATTCAATCAAATCACCTCTCACTCTCCGGTAATGGAGTGAAAACATGTTTAACGAGACAAGCCTTTCTCTGTAAGTCATCCCGCGAAAACCATGCACCATCCTAGTGGCCTTCCTCTGCACACGCTCTAGAGACTTGGCGTCTTTTTTAAAGGGCGAGTACCATGCCTGTGCACAATACTCTAAATGTGGACGAACAAGAGAACAATAAAGTTTTTTCATAACGTCTTTACTTTTATAATTAACGTTTCTATATATTACTCCCAACATTTTCAGAGACTTTTTACGGGCTTCTTGACATTGATGACTGAATTTTAGATCATTTGTGATTAAAACACCTAAATCTCTTTCTTCAAAAACATTTTGCAGTTGACTGCCGTTTAAATAATATCGATCATTTTCATTTACCCCAACGCTAAAAACTTTGCATTTCTCTACGTTAAATTCCATCTGCCATTTTCTGCTCCAATTGAAAAGAATGTTTAAATCTGATTGTAATGTTTTCATGTCCTCGTCTGATGTAGTTGCTTTTGCCAGCTTAATGTCATCAGCAAATTTCCAAAGCCTACTGCTTAAATTATTATCCAGAGAGTTTACAAAAATAATAAAGAGCAATGGGGCTAGAACCGTACCTTGTGGTACACCACTCTTAACCTCCGCCCACTCAGACTGTTGTCCATTCAAAACAACTCGCTGCTTACGTCCTACCAGCCAGGTCTCTATCCATCTAACGAGGAAACCGTCTAAGCCATGACACTGTAATGAAACTAATAATCTTTGATGTGGAACCTTGTCGAAAGCTTTACAAAAATATAAATACACTACTGCTACCTTCTGTCCCCTGTCTAATAGCTCTGTTACATATTCGAGAAAGTCTAGCAAATTTGTCAGACACGATCGTCCAGCTCTGAATCCATGTTGAGAAGGCAATAAAAGTTCATTTTGCTCTAAGTGATTCAGTATATTACATTTTATTATTTTCTCGAGTATTTTACAAGCGATAGAAGTTAAGCTAACAGGCCTATAATTTTCAGCCTTAGTTTTACTACCCCCCTTAAAGATTGGTACCACGTACGCATGCTTCCAGTCAGGGGGGTACGCTCCGGCTGTTTAGCATTACGAAAAGTGGTGACAGACGTTTGTGGAGGATTGTCGACGAACTCTTGTTCCGCGAGCAGCACTCACGCGCTAGCGGAAAATCCACCAATCAGCGCTCGGCAGTGCTCGACGCTGATTGGCCCGACGCTCGTGACGAAATTGCGGGGGACCGCAGTTATTCTCTAAGGACCCGAATAGGCTTTTGGATTTCGGAGGGGTTTCTTTAAGATTATATGCTGTTTCGAGCTGTTTTCGAGTTGAAATATATTTCTTATGACTGTTAGCTATATAATGGCACCATAAAATCATGATTTTAATTAATATTACCGATGTAATATCGGCCGAAAAGACATGCTGTCTTGGCACGGACTGCCCTGCGGCTGATGTGGGGCCTCTAGTGCCAGCGTATGGTAATAATGAGCTGAAGAAGGGTTATTGGAGACTCTTAGAGCCCCACCAGGATTCAGTATAGGGTCATCAGAGGCCGGGAACGTCCATCAGGGGTCTGAGTAGGCCTGCCATAGGGGCATACATGACACATCATGGAACATGGGTCAATCTAGATCCATTAGGGGCCGTTGAAGGGCCATCATTGTTCAGCGTGGGCCCGCAATTACCTCTGATGGGCATGCCGTGCCCCGTTGGACTAACGCTGGCCTCCGATAAACCATCACCAGCCCCTGCTAGGTCTACAAAGCCCCCTGCTGGGTCTAAATTGGTCACTGATATGCCCAAATGGGTCACTGAGAAACCCGTACAACATCCCCTGACTGCACCTGATGGACCAATGCCGTCCCCTCATGGGCCCACCACGGCTCTTGAATGGCCTCTTCAAGTCCCTGAAGCGCCTTTATTGGCCTAAATGGACCCCTGATTGGCTTATGTGGTCCCTAATGGTCCTATATGGCCCCCATGAGCCCTCGATTCGTCCCGAGACAGCCTTACATTATATGCCACCGGCCCCTCGTAGGCCTGCACTGGACCCACTGGGCCTATACCGACCCATAAAGGGCCCATGTCGAGCCCTCATGGGCCTCCGATGACCACACGCCGGCATGTGTGGCCCCATCAGCAGTGGTCCGTCTATCCCATGTACTTAAGGTCTGTTTGGCCGATGTGACACCGGAAGTATATAGAAATGTCATGATTAAATGTCGTTATTATATAGTCAAAGGTCACGGAAAGAATATCCAAGCCCAAAAATGGCCTCAAACCCAACAAAAACTGATACAAATCCCCTTCAAAAGTCATAAGTCAATGAAACGCCATAGGGGAGTAGCTGCAGTCCCCCGCAATTTCGTCACGAGCATCGGGCCAATCAGCGTTGAGTATTGCCGAGCGCCGATTGGTCGATTTCCGCTAGCTTGTAAATGCTGCTTGCGGATATAGTCTTGAACAGGTGAGGGTCGCGGCAACTAAATATTGCTTGTCACCACTTTTTCTTCGGGAGCGTTCTACCTGGTTTATATAGCCTTGCTTCCAGTCTTCAGGTATAATACCTGTTTCAAATGAGTGTTTGAATATTATATAAAGAGGCACGGAAAGCTCTTTTGCAGCTTCCTTTAGTATTCTTGCTGAAATAGCATCGGGACCACAAGCCTTATTTGCTTTAAGGCTTTCGAGATGTTTCAAGATGTCGGTTTGAACTAAATCGATAGTTGTAAGTTTGCTGAACAGTCTGGCATCATTTCTACTTATTGGCATATTTGCTAGACACTCATCAGTAAAAACACTTGAAAACTGCTCATTAAATGTCCTAGCTTTGAGCTTATCTTCATGATAAACTTGCCCATCTTTTTCTATTAACCCGATTCTTGGATCATGCCTGTTAAATTTATAAAAACCGAAAAACCGCTTGAGATCACCTCCACATTCATTTGCCAATCTAATCTCAGCTGCTCGTTTGGCCTCTCGAATTATCTTTTTGAGTCTCGATCTGGCTTTGATATAATGCGATTTATTGTCAGCCGATGGAGCTGTTTTGAACAGACGAAATGCTGTTTTCTTTTCACTAAAACTCTTTTGCACATTACTGTTAAACCAAATTGGTTTTAATGGTTTTAATGGTTATGGTATGGTATAACCATGGTTATGGTATGGTTATGGTTATGGTAATGGTTTTAATCCATTAAAACCAAATTGGTTTTAATGGATTGAAACCACCTCGCAAATGCGCCGCTAATTTAACTAGAATTAAGCGGTAAAGTGGTCGTATGCGGCAAAGTATAATGCAGAGTGACTGGTAGGAACCCGCTTTAAAGGTCTCAGGTCAACCGGTGACCTCTGAGGTCAGGTCAAGTGATCTAAGGCACGGGTTCGGTTTTTGGTAAATAACTTCGCCAAAAATGGCCGTAGAGCCGCGATTTTGGCATCATCGTGTTCAGCTAGCTCAGGCGCATCGAGTGATATACTTTTTGTTCGGGTCAGGTCAACTTAGGGTGTTGACCTCAGGTCAAGGTCAGGTCAGCACCCCCAGGTCACAAAGTTGGTCGAAAGAGGTCATGTCGCATATAATTCGACTCGGCAGGTCTTCCTGAGTCCATTGGTGGCTTTTCCGACTCGCTAGCTCAATTTGATCGGGAGTTATTGAAGAAAAATTGTGACCCTTGTGACGTCACAAATGACGTCACGCAAGGGCAACAATGCAAATATGATGCATAGAACCTTGCAAGGAGTGCATGAAATCATGATTCTATATGCTTAAGATAGTTTCAGATCATTCTCGGCGCCAAAATAGCATTTTTCGTATTTCCCCATTGACTTATAAGGGTTTAACGTATTAGTTCCTTGTATCTGAGGATATTTTAGGATTTCATCTTGTTCTCCACTCAATTCTGCGTAAGATGCCGGGTTCCGTGTCCACATAGCTTGAACGTAACGGATGCAGCGACCACAAACGTAAATCGAGGTCCCGAATTCCCTATTCCCCAACACAGGCGGCGGCCGCTTCCTGGTCTGCGCAACATGGCGGCACCGTTGGACACCATCTGGCGGCCGATGCGCATTCCACATTATAGAGTTCAGTGATTAGACCCTATGGCAAAAATTCGGAATCTGACGAAATTGGCCCTTTTTACGGCTCAATTTATGAAAATTGTAGACAAACAACATAAAAACTCGAGACGTTATCTGATAAGAGATTTCATTGTCTATGGCCGCTTTTACAATTTTTTCTATCTGAGACCGGCAAATCCCCAAGAGACTGAAAGTAACCCTGTTTTACAGCAAGGCAATGGCGTGATTCTCATGTTAAATGGAAGATTTTTTCGGAGATAACAACCAAATGAATAATTGTTTGGATTCATACTGACAAGTAGTAGTAGTATAAAGTTAATTCCTCAGTTATATTTATGCATTGACAGACCAAAACGCGTTTCGAATAAATCGTCTTTAGTTCGCCTGTATACATACAGACCGAGTGAAGACGTATGTATGCACATCCATGAAGTTGGTCCGTATGCATGTAGACCAACTGAAGACGATTTATTCGAAACGCGTTTCGGTCTGTCAATACATAAAAATAACTGCGGAATTAACTTAATACTACAAATGAAAAATAGCAATGCTTCATTGGAAAACTCAACACTGGTGCTGTCATCGGTCTTTGCATTGCTATTTCATAGAAACAACACGAGAAATAACGTTTTTAGACCTTTGTATTTGACTTACTTTTCATCAACGAGTTCGATCCTCATCATCATCAACCATTTTCCGGGATGTCAGGGTTGTGCAGTAATTTGATCAGGATTGCAAAGCTTTGTTCATACTTCGGCACCTTAACCCGCGCACCGACGGGAGGGCGGATATCCGCCCCCCCCCCCCTGAGGGTTTTCGCGAATAGCGGCAAAACCGCGGTGCGCTAGCGCCGCGAAATTTGGTACGACTATTTTCCCATCAATTTTACACATGGTGTGCAAGTTTGAACCACCTAACTTTTAAGGTCAGGTCACCAGGTCACTTTGAATGACCCAAACTCAAGTCACTTTTTTGCAAATTTGCCACCGTGCCAGAGCTACAGTAGATGTCGGAGGCCTTTGAAAGTCGCAGGATGTTATTAGGTCATTGGTAGCTACAATTTTTATATCACGGAATTTTGATATCGATGACCTAAGGTCAGGTCAATTTCTCGACCTCCCCATTATAAGTCATTGGGGAAAAATCAATTCCCTGTTTTACCACTTAAACGGGTCGGAATGGCCCCATATACCATACATGACTTCATATATGATCAACCTTCACTACCTTGAGGTCTGTTTGGCTGTTGGGCAGCTGTAAGTTCATGTGACGTCATCAAAGGTCACCAAAGGTTTTTTTGCCAATAACTCCGTACAGGAACAAGATACAGCCGCGCGGATGGTCTCATTGTGTTCAGCTCGTCAAAACGCATCGAATGACCTCGAGGTCACGTGACCTGAGGTCAACCTTTGACCTTGACCTTTCGAGGTCAACATATATATCATTCGATACGTATTGACGAGAGGATCACGATGATGCCCTTAGTTTGTTCCTAGCTTGACTAATTCGATAGTTATTCGAGAAAAAATCTCTTCACATCTACCGTCGCCATTTTGACTTTGTTGACCCCTGTGACGTCATCTTTGACCTGACCTGAAAATTACATTGGTAAAAATTGTTGACCTTGTCCGTGCGTATCCGATGCCGTTTACCGCTTGTCGCTATCTTGCTTCGTTCTCGAGATCTCAGGGGGGGGGGCGGTCATCCACCCCCCTCGTCGGTTCTAAGTTGGCGCAGACCCCCGTCGGTGCGCAGGTTAATACACATTTCAAGAAAACTGTTATTTTATCAGCGTGAATTAGGGCTAAAAACCGCAACTTGTCGATATAATGAGGAAAAATAAGCACAAATGATAGCGCAAGAGATTATCTTTAGCTCCCAAGCACCTAGCACCTTTAGCACCTAGCAAAGCAACGCGAGGCAAAATAGTAAACAACTGTTGTTGATATCAGGAACTCAGCCTTTGGGGGTTCTAGATTGTCACCATACTGAGCTTTATACTGAAATTTGCATACCAGAATGTATATTTCCAACTAAGATGATTTTTTGCGAAATTTACAGGGTGATTTTTTTTTACTTGTTAAAAAGTAATGAGGTTTAGTGGCGTTAAAATGCAACTATATATTGTAAAATTATATACCAGCATAACGAGCATTCTGGGACATTTTGATTTCATGCTGACACGATGTGAAGGAACGTCCATCGTGTATTTTGCTTGTGCTTGAAGTTACCCCCTCTCTCACCGACACGAATCAGCCCGCCTGAGCACGTGTTGAACAGTACCATGGACTCCCATGCTCATTAGGCGGACTGAAAAGGCTCCTATCACCCATTTTCAGCTCTGCCAGATATTTCCAATGTTTTCTTGTTATACCTGCCATACCTGGGTCCAAAAACTAGAAGTCTAGAAAAGGCAGGTCGAGGATTTTGCTACTGGCGGCCCTGGTGGTGTCTGATTCGCTGTTTTTTGTTTCTCCCTGAAGACTGATTCTTCAGAGGTTGCACATACGCCAGATGGACCGTTTAAAGGTCATATATGACTACAAGCTTGTTCCTGCATTATTTAACGCAGTGCTGCCAGATGGGGAAGGCTGTAATCCTCCATATCAGTTACAAAAATCCTCCAGATTCCTCCAAATCCTATTGGTAGATATAGAAAGGCGGTCTTGGACGCTGCGGGGGGCTATACCCCCAAAAAAGTTTCACCAAATTCTTAAGACTCATCGGATTTCGAATCCTTTCGCACTGGTGTGCAGTTTAAAAGATACTTTTTCTCGAGTTCAAAATCCTCCAGATTTGCGGAAATCCTCCAAATCTGGCAGCACTGATTTAACGTCTTTCTGAGGTATCTCCTTGATGATCGTATGCTTCTAACTGCCTCAATGCTTCAAAATCATCGTTTTGTGTCGTTCCTTACTGAACGGCGGTGGACCATGCGTGCCCGATTGGTGGGACATTTTCAGGCTCCATTGGGGCCGAGGCCTTCGGTTAAAAGGGACAAATCATGACACCATACAAAATGTCCCAGATTTATCTATCACGTGCATTGCTTTTTTGCACAAGATTTTTCGATTTAGGGACCACCATTGGCGTTTACTTTTTAACAGTTAAAAAAAAAAATCACCCTGTATATTTGAGCCAATTTTTCGAAAAACTGAGGCATACAAACTTCATATCAAAGATAATATTGTGATAATGAAAACCGACTTACAAAACAAGGTAATTGCTGAAATCATACCTACTTGGTCATATCCCTAATTCAATATACCCTGGCCCTGGCTGTGAACATGCCTTATCTGTATGTATGTACATTGTACAGCCCTCAGCACACTGCGTGGTAGGTATTTTTTTTTATTCGACAAAACAAATAATAACTCAAAGGCTATGCAATCAGGCGGTCGGAACTCACTGCAAATAGATGCGCCATGCTCCACTCCTTCGATTAGGTCTATCACTAAAGAAGGTAAACGCCTTGTGTGGCAACAAAATGCAAAAGTTTGTTTTGGGGGCAAATATAAACTTTCGGGTTTTGTTGTCGAACTAGATGGAAAATGATAACGGTGATTATAACAATTTATAAGGTGCGGAGTCTCGCGAGTCTTGCTGTCACAATAGACCAATAGCATAGTATTCGCGTTATTGTCGTTTTTGTCGAAAAAAATAATACCTACCACGCAGTTTGCAGAGGGCTGTACTTACTTACGTACTCGTGTATAGAAACCAGCGACGAAGTTCTCCGATAAGCCTCACAGCGGGCCTGCAGTTTTTACTGTCGTACGTCATGTGTTGTTATGTACCTGCACACTGTGATTGGCAGCTCCTTCCGTCGGTGGCGTGAGCCGCTGTTTCCCGCTCCGCCGCCGACGGGGCCGTCGGTCCGTCGGTCCGACGGGCAGTCGTCCGTCGGCGCCGACGGGGAGCGGTCAGAGTGGCACTGCCACGTGTGGCGACCATCGGACCGGCCCGCTACCGGCGCGCACAGCTCACTCCGGTGTCCGCAGTGCGGGCAGGCAGGACCCATGGCCGCTCCGGCTGAGGGCCCGACCTGAGGTGAAGTACTGCCTGCAGTGCCTCCGGCGATGGTCTGCGCCTGGAACGGAGTGTTTACCGTCTGACCTCAGTGAGCGAACAGGGGCGCGCGGTGAGCGACGCCGGTCTGGGAGCCTTCGGGTGCGGCCCGGAGCACAGCTGGAGCACAGCCGGAACACAGCCGGAGCACAGTCCTGTGACCAGAGTCGCGGCATCGAGCCTACAAACGCCAATGGAACCGGTGAGCTGACCTGCCTCTGCTCCAATGCGCGTCAGCAAACATAATTTCGTCCTCCACATTGCTCCACCAGACGGTAAATAACTTTTGAAAATACCCATCTCCAATTTTAGTGTTTTCTGAACCAAAATTTTGCAAGGAATCCGATGGTGTGGTCCCCGAAATCTGAAAAATTTCCATTTTGGAGATAGCACCTATATGACCTTTGAACTGTGACCTACTTTCTGAGACCATGTTTGGCCGGAATCGCGATTCGGCGTATGTCGGCTCGCATTAGCCGCGCGTTTGCAAGCTTTTCGTGGTTTCAAACGTCCACACATGTGATTTGATTTTTTTTCTGTCCTCATTTCTGTAACACATGTGATTTGATGTTGCTTCTAAGCATCAGGGTGGATGTCAAGGTCACCTGAAGGTCAGGTCAGGTCATTGGCCTTTGGTGATCTCAGTTCACTTTTTCGAGTTTTACATGTTTCTAGGCTAGTTTTTTTTAGCTGATTTCGAATTTAGCAGCCTTTTGAACATTTACGAAGTAGTTTTGGTGCCTTCGTAACATGTTACGAAGCTGTCAGAGGCGGTTGACACGTATTACGAATACCCGTCACGACCCCTACCGGTGGACCTGACCTGACCTGACCCGACCTGGTCTAAATGCTTAAAGACATAATCTCTGATCAAAACTAACACGATGTTCGTGATCAGCACCCCGGAACACCCCATAGCAGCCACACTTTACGACTTTCCAACAGGTCCCGATTTTCCCGATTTTCGGGTCATTGACCTGACCTGGGAGGTCACCCGAAGACCTTGCTGGGGGGGGGGGGGGGCGTTAAACGCGCCACTTTTTTCGCCGGGCCATGCATAAAAACGGCGCGCCCCAGGCGCGCCAAATTTTGGGTACCTGTAGGGAATTGATTGAAGTTTATTGTGACAAAGTTTCAAAAAATCGTTCGGAAAAATTTTGAGATATCGAGGTTTTAGTGACGTCATGATTTCTGAGTTTTCGACCAAAAACGGCATATGTTCAAAAAATCATATAAAGTCACAGAATAGACATACAGACATGCCGTAAACGCCATTAGACTGCCAATACCATGAACAATCAAATGGCTATCTTCGATTATTGATTATCGTTCCGCATTTTCCAAATTCTTGAACTGAAACTTGGCAATTTCTCGTGACTACTTCACGACCATGATACATGCATTTCTTAAATTGAACTTTTTGAGCCAAACACGTACACATATGATAAAATGAATGTCACCATCGTGTTCTACGCCCCAAATTACCCATAAAACATGTGCCACGGGCTGCGAATATCAGTTTAAATTTTCGGGGATATGTGCCTACCCGGTTGACCTGACCTTGACCCTGACCTATGCTTGACTGACCCCTACATGGAGCTGGCACTCTTGTAGGCCTTATATGATGGATTGTGCACCGTTTTGACAGAGTTTATGACGAGAGGCGCCCATTGCGAAGTCCTGAAGTCCATGCTACTGAAAGCCCGATTTCAGGTGTTTGACCTGACCTTGACCCGACCTGTGACCTCAAAATTCAACTTAAAAGTACTCATCTGAAGCGTCTCGTCGCGTTCTTTCGTTTGCCGCCTCGTGCGTTTCGCTGCGCCTATTGGTTCTCGAGTTATCGGCTGGGGGCGTTTAACGCCCCCCCCCCCCAGCAAACGGTGGGTGGCGAAATACCCCAGCAACTGCCGGGTTAAAATTGGATATCATCGGCTTCCTCTCGTGACGGGCAACACGCTCGTTTTTTTCTGCGAAGCCCTATCTCGATCAGGGGCCAAACGCGAGGGGGGTCGTATCCCCCCCCCCTGTGCCGTCGAAGGACGCAAAATGGCGTGCCGGCGAGGGTTAACTTGATGCATGATGTCTTACCCTGCAGACTGTCTACTCCAGGGGTCGGCAAATGGTGGGGCATGCCCCCTTTGGGGGTAATGGAGCCCTTTCGGTGGGGGTAATGAGGGATTCTGAGAAAGCCAAATGAAAAGAAAGCAAAATGAATATTTGTTTTTGTGTTAACGAGTCAAAACACTATTCGTTCAGTATTATGATAATTATCTCATCTGTGATGATTCCGGTGCTATGCGTTGACAGGGGTACCGGGAAAGGTCATCAGAGGTCCTGTGACGTCATAAAGTTTTTGCCAATAAATCACGACACTATCTTGCTAACGATTTGTAACTGGTACCAAACTGGCCGCCCGGTCACGGCGCGTCGTTTGATATGCAATATGACCATATCCATCCCCCTATCGGTTAATGACCTGACCTCGACCTGAGGTCAAATTTGAAATTAACCTATGGATATTTACTTCGCATCGCCTTGAGATGAGGAGAAATGTGAATAAATTTTGTCTACCTCTCTTACTTCAAAACTTATCGGGGTTACAGCGTCCAAAATATGTTATTTTCGATGACCTCTGGTGACCTCAATATTGGCCCGACCTAAACATGTTTTTAGTAAAAGTTGTACGTCTTTGACCGACCTATCAAAGTCGTTTGCAATATATCGATCCGATGTTTGGTTTCCGAGATATGATGGGGGCCGAAAAGGCCCCGCTAGAAATCGAACCTTTCAGAGCCCGCCGGGAATAGGGTCATCATTTTAAAAGCTAGAGGGACTCGAGGGGACCACAAAGTTTGACACCTTCCTATCTATCAGCATCAGACCTGAAATGTTGACGAAATACGAGGCATGATGGAGGGAGGCCTGAACTCACTGTGCCTCCTGGCTGGGCGTACCCGGGGTACCCCAACCACAGGGTATATTGAGTGAAGGGTAGGACGAATTTTGGAAGGAATTTCTATTATAACTACTAGAATACCTACTATATGTGGTCGGGACTAGCAAAAAGTTAGTTCAACCTAGAATATGGTGCGCTTTTGGTTGGCAGTCGTGACGTGCAGGTGTCATTCATTTCTTAAATCTCTTCAATAACAGGTTTAAGAGGCCGATTAGTGGGCAGATACATTCAATTAGCTATTAATGATTGATTATGTATACACACATTCAAGAGTCTACATCATTCAACTCAAGCCAAAATCGCGCGGCGCCCCCCAGGATTCGAACTCATGACCGTCAGATCCGTAGTCCGATACACTACCGACTGCGCTACCGAGGACCGCGCGCCGACGATCGGAGAGGCGCGTCGCGGGTGCTGGCGTGTAGAGAGATCTTCACCCTGTACGCCGTAGAATATCGGCTGGGTTTCGTGAAAAATGGTAAAGGAATCGTCGAAAGAAAATTCATCGATATATCATTTAAGACTAAGAACCAATAATTCCTTCAAAGGTTGACCGAGATATCGCTCGCCGAAAACAGGCCATTTACCATGTAAACCCTATGGGCTGGTAGGAAATGTCGGCCCCCGCCGAAGTTAGTTGGTAGCACTGCTGCTCCACGGCGTACATTTCCTACCAGCCCATAAGGTTTACATGTTAAATAGCCTGTTTTCGGCGAGCGATATCTCGGTCAACTTTTGAAGGAATCAATGGTTCTTAGTCTCAAATGATAGATCGATGAATTTTCTTTCGACAATTCCTCTACCATTTTTCACGAAACCCAGCCGATCTTCTACGGCGTACAGGGTAAAGATTTCTCTGCACGCCAGCACCCGCGATCCGCCTCTCCGATCGTCGGCGCGCGGTCCTCGGTAGCGCAGTCGGTAGCGTATCGGGCTACGGATCCGAGGGTCGTGAGTTCGATTCCTGGGAGCGCCGCGTGATTTCGGCTAGAATTGAATGATGTAGTTTCTTGAATGTTTGCATAATCAATTATTAATAGCTAATTGAATGTATCTGCCCACTAATCGGCCCCTAAAACCTGTTATTTAAGGAATTTAAGAAATGAATGTCACATGCGCGTCACGACTGCCAACCATAAGCGCTACCATATTCTAGTTTGAACTAACTTTTTGCTAGTCCCGACCACATATAGTAGGTTTTCTAGTAGTTAAACTAGAAATTCCTACCAAAGTTCGTCCTACCCTTCACTCAATATACCCTGGGAAATGTACGCCGTGGAGCAGCAGTGCTACCAATTAACTTCGGCGGGGGTCGCCCCAACCACACCAACCTACCCATTGAAGGCACGTTTAACGGCCCAGCGCACGGAATCATAGACATTATTAAACGAATCAATCCAAAGCAAAACAAATGGCAAGACATATACCTCGCTGATGTTGCGCATCCAAGCATATCGGGACAACACGTCCGAGATGGGTCGCTTCCGGCCCCCGCCGAAGTTAGTTGGTAGCACTGCTGCTCCACGGCGTACATTTCCTACCAGCCCATAGGGTTTACATGTTAAATGGCCTGTTTTCGGCGAGCGATATCTCGGTCAACCTTTGAAGGAATCAATGGTTCTTGGTCTCAAATGATAGATCGATGAATTTTCTTTCGACAATTCCTCTACCATTTTTCACGAAACCCAGCCGATCTTCTACGGCGTACAGGGTAAAGATTTCTCTGCACGCCAGCACCCGCGATCCGCCTCTCCGATCGCCGGCGCGCGGTCCGCGGTAGCGCAGTCGGTAGCGTATCGGCCTACGGATCCGAGGGTCGTGAGTTCGAATCCTGGGAGCGCCGCGTGATTTTGGCTAGAATTGAATAATGTAGATTCTTGAATGTTTGCATAATCAATTATTAATAGCTAATTGAATGTATCTGCCCACTAATCGGCCCCTAAAACCTGTTATTTAAGGAATTTAAGAAATGAGTGTCACGTGCGCGTCACGACTGTCAACCATAAGCGCTACCATATTCTAGTTTGAACTAACTTTTTGCTAGTCCCGACCATATGTAGTAGGTTTTCTAGTAGTTATACTAGAAATTCCTACCAAAGTTCGTCCTACCCTTCACTCAATATACCCTGGGTCGCTTCCGTCCGACCAACATCCAGCGCCTGTGTGCAAAAGATTCCTCTTTCAGGCGAGCTTGCTCCGCAGCTGAGTGTCCGTTGTTGGCCGCCAGGATGTAGCCAACCTTCCTGGCCGACGGGACTTTATCCTATTCTAGCGGGCCATACTTGGGAAGTCCGACCATTCGCCGCCGCGCTGAAAGCCTTTATCTTTTTCGTCTTTCTTTCAGCATCCAGGTCTGTATGAGACTTGAGGTACCGTAAACCAGAGCAACTTTGTACCACTTTTTTAGGTTTTTGTTGAATATCTTTTTTAATTGTTGTCCAATCTGGCTAGTTTTTTTTGCAAGGTGGAAGCTACAACCTTTGTCAACAGTTTGCTCTAGAGTAAAAGAATGCTAGCATCTTGAGTTATTTTATTTTTTTATTGAACAAGTGGTCAAAGTTGTAGAGGGGTTTTACAACTTTGTACCACTGATTATAATCCTATTTTATTCAATGCTAACGAATAAAATGGTATTTTACAGAGCATCTTTGGTCCACATAAGTTCTTTTAAAAAATATCCTGACACACCAGGACTTCAACTGGCTGAAAACAATCACAGAAACACTGGTTTACAATGGGGCAACAGATTCACAGTGAACGGCTGTTCCGGGCTTTGGATGGAGTAAAATCACATGAGCACTCTGGCTTTTAAATGAGCGGCTGAGTAAAAACCACAAAACTCAGCACCTTCAGAAGTCACTTGACAGTTCTCTAACAAATGAAGGTGAATTGTCCACGGGTGCCAACCGGGATGGGAGGCTGGAGCTTGTGGATGACATCGCTGAATGAGTAGGTAAGAATATCATCATGCCTAGGCCACTTAAACCTATTACCAAACTGCTCCATGGCACGGATTTTCGGCCCATCATCTGCGCAAGGCTATAGAACTCCAGGTAAGGACACCAGCTGTTTGACCTTGAACGCCGCCGGCCGGCCGATGACGTCATAGGAGGCAAGCCGGCTCGGTGGACACATCAAACGAATGCATAACGGAGGGGTGTTGGAACGTTGCGGGAGCCAAGCGGGAGCCGGGAAGAGATTTTAATGCGGTTGCATACCACCATTGTTATGTTGATTGATCTACAGACAGCATTCTTATAAATCTCGATGCCTCCTAGGCCTTGATGGTGCGTACATTAGTAGAACGATCACCCTGACCGACGTCCGTGGTCGAAGCTGTCTATGCACCTATGGACGCTAAGACGGGTGCAATAACGGCGACCCGATCCGGTCTCTGGCGAATCTGTAGGGGTCGTTAGGACCCAGGCCGAATCTAATAGTTTATTTTTAAGGAGACGGGGTGGGTGAATGACCGGGATAGCATCGTCGATGGTTGTTGACAGCCAACACAAGCTGTACTGGGCGGATAACCATCAGAGATAATGCCTGAACATAGGCAAGCATAGTTGGTCTGTCATTTTGTTGAGGAATAGGGGCACCGCAGGAGCTGTTGTTTTACCATCGGTCCCGGGAAACTCCGGGGAGCTGCAGTACCCGGCAGCGATTTCGGACGGTGCCCCGGTTGTAGGGGAACGGAAGACAATAGCCTCAAATGCCTTCCCCTGGATCCGTCAGTGGGCTGCCCCACTCCCAGCTTTACTAAAAACGTCTTCAAATCCCATCAGACACCCGATGATAATGTGAATTCAAATCCGATAGCTCATCTCTGTCTGCCCGCCTAAATATACTATACACCGCACGGAGCCCGGCCCCGTCGGAGTCCTGAGCCGACCCGACCGTGACATTTTCGGCTTTCCCCATCCCAAGCTCGATTAGAACCCCACCCGATTGCTGATGTTGATTGAAATTCAATACCTCGTCTATGCCTGCCCGCCAAAAACCCTTTCATCGCACACCGTACAGTATGTCTAAAAAGTATGTCCCCTGGTTTGGCTCTCCCACAGGAGGCGAATCGGTAACTTGGCTGAATCCCAGTTGCGGCACCCGGCCGCCAGGGTCGCTGCCGCGCGAGCGGCCTTGACCGCTCGCATGTCATTGGCAGTTCGGTCCCTCCCCATCTATACAGAGGTGGGGAGGGGAGAAGAGGGGAAGAGAGGGGAGGGAGCGGCATCCGCTCGGCACTGGGCGATACCTGGCTGACCCCGCGCTCCCTCGCTGACCTCCGTCCTGCCCTCAGGCGAAGACCGACTTCCTCGGCCCGTAGCGGCCGAGCGGAAAACCGAGCTCGCAGGGCGCGACTCCATTGGCCCAATCTTATAAATGGAATGCTGTCGTATTCACGGCATTAGATAATATTAATAGTGATACCAGCAGTGGATGTCGTAAAATACAGTCCAAAACAAACGAAAGCACACGATTGACGCATAATGCGCCCTCCCATTCAAATAAGCCTGCCCACTTCAATAGATGGTGTAGTTTCTTAGGGCGTAAAAGATGCAAAACACTACCAAACTTTTTTTTAGCTCGGCCACTGGGACCGTCAATATACAATTGACTGAAATGCATGAAAACCATTTTGCATTTAATAGCCGTTTCCTGCACCCAAACTTTAGCCAGTGACGCCCTGTCCATTCTAAAGCGTTTATAAGATTGGTCCCAGCACCCGATTTTATATGAGGAAGTCGTTTAAAAAGCATCTTATCTCTAACCAATTTATTTATTATGGCCACTTTTACAGGACGTCTATAGAGCTTTGACTTTTACATTTCTTCCTCGTTCAGGAGCAACGTTTTAACCCTCACCGGACCTTCAGGTTTTCTGAATACCGAGGGGGCGTTGGGGGGTTGGAAGTGAGGGAACAACCCCCTTTGCCGATTCGCCCCTTAATGAGCTAGAGCCTCACGAAAGAAACGATCGTGCGCGTCGTTACGAAATGCAGCGATTGGTCTCCGATTTTAAGGACTAGGATCAGCCGATGACTTCTGAGGTTAGGTCAAGTGGCCCAAGGCACAGGTTCGGTTTTTGGTAAATAACTTCGCTAAACATGATTGCAGATCCGCGATTTTAGCAGCATCGTGTTTGTCTAGCTCAGGCGTGTCGAATGGTATACTTTTTCTTCGGGTAAGATCAAGTTAAGGTGTTAACCTCGGGTCAAGGTCAGGTCACAGCCCGTCAGGTCACGAAGCTGGTCAAAGCATAGAGATTTTATATACAATTTAATTTAGGATAGTTTAATTCAAGTCGGTATGAATCCGACTTGACAATTTACTACTTAGGTGGGTTTTGCAGCGTTATTACTTCGGCATGTAATTATAAATCATTGCTAATTTCGATCCGGATGTCGTTATTCAATGCTGGCCTTTGCGCCCTCAGAAAAGATTATAGTCATGAAGGCTTGCATTGACCCATACTTTCCATTTTTCAGTACCATTATTCGCCGTAGTTGACCAGGTATTTTTCTTCAGCTCTCCCCCGAATCATTTGGCTTAAGCCCTTGTTACACTGCCGAATTTTGGTACACGAATGTGCACGAATATGCAAGTCATCCTATGTCGCGGACCGATTCGGTATCTTTCTTCCACGGTCTTGGCATTTCGCAGACCAGTCGGTGTCCACCGCGCGACTTTTACGGTTCGTCACGACCGTCACGAATATTTCATGAAAAATGAAAATTTCGTGGCCGTTCGCCGAACTTAGCATAAACGAACATGGTCGCCAAACAGTCGCCGAGTCGCCGCCGACATGTCGCTGCCTGCGCCGACTTGTTGCCAAGGTATCGCCGACTATTCGTAACAGATTCGCCATTCATTCGCGATGTTCGCCGAACCATGGATCAGCTTCGACCCGCGCACGATTAGGGGGCCCCCCACCCGTTTTCTGCAAATCGGGCTCTGTCGGCGAACTGGTCGCCTCTGTCGGTGAACTGTTCGCCGATTTCCTACACGACGTGACTCGGCGACAGAGTCGTGGCCAAAATTCGGCAGTGTAACACGGCCTTTAGACCCATGGCGTATCACCCGTGCATCGCAAGACGCACCTACCACACACAAGTTCACGATCCCCACGAACCCACATCAGCGTCCGTTCGCTTGGTGTGTGACCCCTTGACCTTTGGCCGCGACAACTGCCAGCTTGCCGGAGCACCCCTCCCTGCACGCGCTGCCCCGCCCGCTCCCCTCCCTCTCTCCCTCCCCCCCCCCGGGGTCGTGTCACGAAGGTTCGGGCTTACGCTACTACCGGCCGCTGCGCAGCTGTCACCTAACGCTTGGGAATGTGTGGTCTGGTGCGGATTCAGCTAACTACCGGCTCGCGACACCAGCGCCACGTAGTGGCGACGGTACATTCTTTTTAGACATACTGTACAGCGCCCGACCCCGCCAGAAGTATCCTAGCGCGCTGAGTAGTTGCCTCCAGCCGCGTCATCGCAAGGCCCCGCGAGGCGCATAAATGAATACATTGCGCGAATAGCCGTGTCGCCCCCCTGCATCTGCGACAGCCACCACCTCACCCCGATACACCCTCCCTTCGTACAGGAACTCTACAAAATCACCAACTTGAATGCTGTTCCTGCTTGGAGCTGGTCCTTCACTTTGTTGTTCCTCAGGGTGTCCCTCTTCCATGAACTCCTCTTCTTCACTTTCTCCCACATCTTCCTCATCCTGACGTTCCTCAGGAGAATCTTCACTGGAATCAACTGATTCCATGCTACTCGCACTTCTCCCAGGTGGCACGTTCAGCCTCGACCTTTTCCGTGAGGTCTGGGGCTGAGTCCAGGAGACTCTGATCGAGTGCAGCCGCTTCACCTGCAGGCTGTGATGTGGACGGTATGTGCTTCAGCACCTCCTCGCGGTCCAGTGGGGAGATGCCACATGCTCTGAACCCACTGATGATGTTTTGTTCAACATTTGGTTGCATCTTGTCCACGAGCTCCTTCAGGAGTTTTGGGAACTCCTCTTTTGGAAGGGTCTCACCCGACCTGTTTCGCTTCATCTTCCACTCGGCGAGGATGGAACGCCACACCCTCTTCATGGGTCCAAACACTGCCTTGTCCAATGGCTGGGTCAGGTGGGTTGAGTTGGGCGGAAGGCAGATGAATCGGATGTTGTTCTTCTGGCAGTCCCTGATCACAGAATCGCTGAGGTGACTGGACAGATTGTCACCAATCAGAGCTTTTGCACCATCCAGTTTCTTCAGGTAAGGCAGTGCGATCGTGCCAAACCAGTCCTGGAAGCAGAATTCGTCAAACCATCCAGTCATTGTCCTGCCATACCTTACTCCCTCAGGACCACCCTCACACCATGCATCATAGAGATGCTTGGATCGGTACACTACATATGGTGGGAGGAGGGTACCATCACCTGCACCAGCCCACATCAGTGAGATTGATGATTTTGATGAGTCTTGGATTCTTTCAGGATACTTTGTTCCCCGCCGAAAGATGCACTTCACCCTTCCCGGATCATCAGTTAGGTTGTTCTCGTCGTAGTTCACGATATTCTCTGGTGGCAGACCATCCAGGCTGGTTGTCAGCTCATCAAAATAATCATCAATGACTGGTTTGCTGACAGCTGCCCTTTTGTTCTTGATGTTGATAGCCAGCCTTCGGCCCAGACCATGCCGTTTCATGAAGGAGTTCATGAAGCCCTCACCTGGAATGTTGTTGCTGAACATCTTCACCCTTTTTCCAACACGATCCAGGTATGACTTGACTACCATCTGCGCATCAGTCAGCGTCAGCGGAAATCCAAATTCTGAGACTGTCACAAACCTGTCTGCTATCAGTTTCTCTTCTGTGGGAGTCAGCGTATGTGGATGACCAACAGCCTTCATGTGTTTCTTGCCAAGCTGGTTGATGATGGTTGATCTGGGTATTTGATACTCTTTGGCAGCTTCTCTTTGGGACATCTCACCAGCTTTGACACGGCGTATGGCTTCTTGAAATGTCTCTTGGGAGTACCTCTGATAGGTGCGACCTCCCACTTTTTTTCTAGACTTTCCTGCACTTTCTCCTCCCATAGCATTAACAGTGAAGCAGGATCAAAGGATCGTATGGCACAACTCGGACCTGAAACAGGAAAAATCATATTGGATAGGTATGGAATACAACAGGCTGGGAAATAATCTGGATTTGGAGGGCTAAAAATGAAATATAGACGCAGCAGCATAACCAATCGACTATCAACATCAATAACTTCCAGCATTGACTGTCATAAATGACGAAAAAAGTATGCTATAGTGATGAGAAGCTTCCTAAGAATGATTTCCTGGTGGACCAAAGTTGTAGCATTTTGACGGAAAAAGTGCTTGCAACTTTGACCACCACCCCCTAAGCCTTTGGAGAACTCATGTACTTACTGTCTAGATAGCCAGTGTCGCTCCAGTTCTTACCAGTTCCGCTCCTTACATCATCCTAGCAACTTCTGTTTTTTGCGCCAAAATCAAGGCTTTTATTATAAAAATTCTGCTGCTGCCAAGGTCACATAACAAAAGCAGGTCTGTTCACACATAGTTAGGGCACATATTGGGCTAAATTGCCTGCATGAAAAAATGTCCCAAATATTACGATGGATTTATAAAAAAATTAGCAAAGTATCTTTTCCATGGTGGACCAAAGTTGCACCGATGGACCAAAGTTGCTCTGGTTTACGGTACTTGAAACGGGCATTCTTGAACTTGGATCGGAGTTTGTCCTTCACCAGATCCTGGAACACGTTGAAAAATTTGGTGATTTATCCCACGATGGATTAGCAGCTTTAAGTCTGGCCTAATGCCAGTTTATTATCGTACTAGACTTGAAGTTTTGACACTCATACTTTCAAGTTTTGACACTCATACTTTGCTTATTTCTGGAACATTACTAATACATGTCTAATATTATTACGTTGATTTCGACCATATTACAGATCATTTACCCGGGATACATGAGCAGGACTGATGAGCATTACAAACGGACTACATTGGTGAGCGAATAGGAAAGTCCGTTCCTGATGCGCATTAACTTGCTCATGTAACTCCGGTAAATATCAGTCAATGGGAAAGAAGAAATCATGGAGTGCATTCATTTTCCAAAAATACGACGAATTAACCGTAAGAAAATATGCAAATTTAACATTAAAACTGCATTATTATTCAGCATTGTGTCACGAAACACATTTGAACATCAGCTCTACAAAAGGGTGAGATGAATAAAGAAGTGTGCAAGGACACAACGCAAAACAATAAGATCAAAGGAAACAGGATATAATTACGATGGCCTTGGAAAGGTCCTGATGGAGGCAGACCGACGGCCTGCCCGTATCTTCCAATCGGATCGGCCGCCCACTGTCGATACTGCCTGCCAGGATAGCTGCTCGAATAAAGGAAGGGAAGTGTGGAAACAAAACCAGTTGATGATGTAAAATGTATACACAAACACCACACCAACCAAAAGGACATACGAGCAAGGTGAGTGAGGCCCATGCACAAACAAGATCCGGAAAAAAATACTAGAGCATAAGGGTGGTGTATGACTGGAACTCGCCCCCCACAAAGCATTGAAACGATTACCACATAAACCCTGCCTAAAAGATGATAAAATGATAATGATGACGATGAACAATGTGTTTTTATCTCGAGCATAATAATTTAAGTCATCTTCAAATGTAGTGCAAATTGTAATGTGAACAAATGAAAGGTTGATTCGTTATGCAATTAGTTTGGTAATTGAGTTCTGCTCCAAAGTTCCAGTCACATGCACGGAGTCGGACACGTTAGCGGGAACAGGGCAACTAAAATAAAACGAACAAAACCAACGGAGGAAATCGCGCAGCATGGTACACTTACAACGTGGTCGCAGAGACGACGTCGGAACACCCTTGCATCAGCTCACTCCAGTGAACTTCACTCAGCGGATCAGTTGCCACCAGCGCTTGGCGGCATCTCGCGGAAAGGCGCTTGTGGACCGTTGCCCGCAGGTCATCTGGATCCTCTCGTGGTCCTTCCCAAGACCTTCCGCTCCACTGCTTGGTCCTGGAGTGCTTGTTTCCTGCTCTGGCGTCGGTGTGTCGGCGACAGCTGGCGTGTCGGAGACACCTGTTGCGAAAAAATAACAACATGGGCATTACGACACGTGGCTAGGAATGGCGACAGGGAGGCAGACACAATTAGTTCGTTGTTGTTGCGATTTCCAAATCGCAATGTCCATAGCCTTAACCATCGGTGCAGCTCCTTTGAAAATCGGTAGTAGGACCTATGTCTGCAATGAGCCATTTCTTGGCCAAAACTGTCTTTCATGCTTGTAAAGAATAAAACGTACTTTTAAATAATGTGCGTACATTTTACGATATTTTTTAGATGTCGGTCAAGTAGTAAAGTTTCAAAAATCGCCATTTTACGTCCAAAGCGAATGCACCGATGATTTTGCGTCAGGGGTGACGTCACCTGTGATCACGATCTGATTGTCGTTTGAGTGACTGCACCTTTTAATTTTTCTTAATGGACCTTGACTACATTAGTAATACTGAGTGTAGACGTCTGCAACAAACACTTAAAAGTATTTCATCACATGTTCTTACATATAAGGTATTGCACTCACTTTCAGCGACAGTGTCCGTGCTTTCGTCGGTCAGTAGCAGCGTTGCAGTCGAGCTGGTTTCAGCTGCAGAAAATTCCACTTCTATGGTGTCCAGGGTGTCCACCACCAGGCCCATCGTTGCCCTGATCCGAGCCTTGTCGGGGAGGTCTCGGGCCTCGGGGCTTGCACAGAACAAATACGTTAAAGGGTCGTAGTACTCTATGTGGATTCCGCAATGGCGTGGGAAGTTGCACTTTTCACGTACTTATCTTCCAGCTCCTCCCTGGTCGCCATGAGTAGATGCCTTTTTTTCTCGGTCATCCTTGTCCTCAAGGATGTAGCGCGGGGCCATGTTCCTAAGGGAACACAAGAGATTTGCAGGTTAACGGCCAGCCAATTCAAAAGAAAATCACATTTTGGAAGTGGGCGGATCGATTAACTGATATCTACTTTGCATATCTAGTAGAATCAATTGAATTTAATATATTTTGAATATGACATATGGATAGCAAATGGGTAAAAAGGATGAGTTGGGTTATTTGAAAAAAAAATTACCCCGTGAAACCAACAGCCTTGCAGCTATTGAAGACAAGCGTTCAATAATTCTTTCAGGAATTAGAAAAAGAAATAACGCCTAGGTAAAGGCGGGTAAAAAACATCATAAAATATTATCTAAAACAACTCTTAGATGTATTTCTGGATTTTCGGCAAGTCCAATTACATAATATAAAACTTGCGCTTTATGTTCTAACTGGTGTGTGAGTGACCGCTAACAGAAAATGCTGATCAACGAAGCCAATTGAATTAGATTATAAAAGCCTGGCTACACTATGCGTTTTCTTCGTGCGTTTTTTGCGTGTTTGCGTGTTTTGCGTGATATCGTTCTAGAAAAAGGAACGATATTACGTTTTTGTGATGTTTTTCACCTCAAGTTTTAGTTACATAAGAGTTATATTAGCTTTTGTATATAACCAAAGTAAAAATTATATTGTTTATAGCTTTTTTTCCTAGAACGATGTTACGCAAAACACGCAAACCTGCAAAAACGCACGCAGAAAACGCATAGTGTAGCCAGGCCTTAAGGGAGCATAAACCTTACTTACGGTTAATTCACATGACGGTGAAAACGGTGACCCTGAACACGATATTTCTTACGCGAGCTGTAGACCTTACTAATAAAATGACGTCTTTTTTCTGAAAATGTAAAAAATTTGACACTGAACCTTTGTTAGAGAGCAAGTTTTGATTTATATAGCCTTATTATATTATACAGCCTTATTATACATTATAATTTCTATGGCTGTTTGTAGAGACACAAAAAATTATTGCCATTTCTTTGCTATTGACGTCATTAAAAACTCAAATAAAATTTTTGATTGAAAGAGGCAATTGTGGCTCGCACGTCCCTGGTGATTTGAGCGAAGATCGAAGAAAAATGAGGATCAAATTGGAAAAATCAAAATAGATGAATGTTTTTCTTTCTTGGATGCTCACTAGTGTTTTGATGCCTTGCATATCAAATTAGTTTGAGACTTTTTAAGAGAGTTAAGCGTTGTGAGGAAATTCATCATGATGATTGAGCATATTTGATTGACCGAATCCTCAATATCATCTGAATAAAATGACTAATTGGGTTGACAAAGATCTGTGATCGAACATACCCGAATTTTGCTATTTTGTCATTTTCTCATTATATTGAGGATTCGGTCAATCAAATATGCTCGTAGTTTGAGACTTGCTCAGAAGGCTGCTTCAAGCCTGGCATATCACACCCCAGAAAATATGCAAGGTAAGAAAGAAGCAAGAGTTTTGACTAGACAATCACTTTTTGACAGTCCATCAACTTCAGTTTCATTTTCCATAACATTGATAACGAAAAGCATCAGGGTCTGTTGTTCTGTCCCACAACCATGCTTCAGGATTCGGCATTAGATTCTACACTGCTAGTGCTTCTATTCCGGTTCATTGTTTGTTTTCTGTTGATGTAGGTACCTACTACCTACCCACCTTTCTTAACCCCTTGCAAGGGCTTGTGTAGGCATGCGTTGCGCATGCCTACACAAGCCAGATACACAACCAATTAACCTATGATGCTTCATGAGCTTGAGAATCTATAGCCCATTGCAATGTGCTTTTTGCTATATGTTTTAACTAAAAACAACTTATTATATATGTAACGATAGAGACATAGTTTGTCGGTCTCTGGAAAGGGTTTTTGTCTATATGGCCGCATTTGGCAGCGCATGCGCCATTATTTTGTGTTGGTGCGCCATGGTTGTGGCGGTTGAGCGGCGTGGACGGGGCGTGGCCCGATGGAACTGTTGTGGGACGACGATTTCGAAAATAAAAACGAAAAAGGATTACGTGAAGACGTAACATCAGCGGTGGGATGTGAATTATCCATACTCTAAGGAGAAATCAAGAGATTGGCATTTACGTTACGTGCAGATGAGTGGAGTAAAAAGTGAACGGGATCCAGAAGAACCGAAGGTGACGAGTGGGTTAAAATCTTGTGAACGAAGTGCTGATTGTTCTGTTAAAATGGAGGGTGCGATGATGAAACCAAAAAGCTACCAGGGGGAAGACCCTGAAAGTTACTTGCGAGGCTTTGTGAGGCTGGCAAGAGCCAACAAGTGGGATGAGGAGCGTCAGCTAGCCATTCTCCCTGCCCTCTTCTCGGAGACTCATGAATGGCTTGCAAGAGAACTAGAGGATGATGAGCACATAGAAACGCTGGCACAGGCCAAAGAGAAGATATTGGCAAGGCTGATGCCTGTTGAAAAACGTAAAACTTACCTGCATGATTTTTATGAGTTGAAAATGTCGCTGACCGATGAACCCAGGGTGTTCGTCTCCAAGCTGCAGGCTATGATCCGAGCAGCCATGCCTGAGCTGGGCCCTGAGGGTCATGAGCAGCTGGTGTCTGAACAGCTGACGAGGTCAGTTCCCTCACAATGGCGGCTCAGACTCTTGGACTGTGAAACGACCACGACGGAAGGACTAATTCGGAGGTTGGAGAAGATAAAGACAACAGAACAGCTACAGAAAGACATGGGAGCCTCCAGTGTCATGGTGAGGAAGGTGAACCCGAGTTCAAGTCTGGCAGCTGGTGTCAGGAGGCGAACCTGCTTCAGGTGTGGCAAGGTGGGTCACATTGCCGTGAACTGTCGTTCTGCCAGTGCCTGTCCTCGCCCTGGAGAGGAAAGGCCTCAGCAGTCAGTGACCTCTGGACAGGAGGAGCCCACTAGCCAACCCAGAAGCTCAGCTGGGGTGGAGTGTTTCCAGTGTGGTGGCCGTGGACACTACCGTCGTCAGTGCCCCTCTGCACCAGGCAGTGCCCGTCCCCCTTCAAGGACAGTGAGGCGGCTGGGTACTCAACAGCCAGTTGCTGAGGTACGTACTGTGGTTCAGCTGGAAGGAGCCGATGTTCTGGCAGTTGTTGACACTGGCAGTGTGAACAGTCTTCTGAGTGACGAGTTGGCGTCTTCCCTGCACTTGAAGGTGGAACCAGCAGTGGATCGCTTCATTGCAGCCAATGGGACTGTCGTGACTACAGTTGGGAGGTCACAAGTCTGCGTCAACATCGGTGATGTGGAAGCCGTGTCCAGCTTCGTGGTGGTTCGTGACCTCACAGATCCAGCTCTACTGGGAATGGACATTCTGCAGAAGGTGGGGGCTACTATTGAGTGTGCCTCTGGCAGCCTGGTGGTGGGTGGCAGGAAAATCAACACTGAGCTGCCCATCAAAACAAGAAATCAAGTCTCCTGTGCTGCTAGGTCGGAAACCTTCATCAACATCAGGCGTGTGGCAGCAGAGAAACCTGTCCTCTTCTGCCCAGAAGAAGTTGAAGGAGTGAGTGTGGCATCTGCAGTGCACCTGGCTCACAAGGGCGTTCCAGTCCGGATCCTGAACCTGAGTGAGGAGAAGGTGGTCATCCCTGCAGGCACGGTGCTGGGGACTCAGGAGAGCATCACCGAGTGGAAGCCGCTGGAGGAACCTGAGGAGGAGACAGACCGAAGCCGGGACCCGAAGCTGCCATCCGTGGACCATCTGGATCCAGACGACAGGACCCTGTTCCACGAGTTACTGCAGGAGTACAGTGATGTGTTCTCCCAGTCACCTGAGGACATCGGAGACTACAAGGGGGGTCATCAGCTGGTCATCAACACCATTGGGAAGGGACCTGTTCGCCAACGAGCCTACCGCACACCTCTCCATCTTCGAGAGCTACTGAAAGAGAGACTGGACGCTCTGCAAGAACAGGGTGTCATCGAAGACTCTACGTCACCCTGGTCTTCACCCATCGTGATGATCAAGAAGAAAGATGGTGGCGTGAGGATCTGCTGTGACTACAGAGCCGTGAACGCCGTCATCAAGCACGACTCCTATCCTCTGCCGAGGATTGAAGATCTACTGCATGCTACAAGAAGGGCCAGAGTCTACTCTGTACTGGATCAACGATCTGCCTACTGGGCTGTACCCATCGCGCCTGAGTCCAGAGAGGTTACTGCATTCATCTCCGAGTATGGCCTCAAGCAGTGGACGCGTCAGCCGTTCGGGCTCAAGACGAGCCCTGGGATGTTCCAGCGGATAATGGAAGACGTACTGGAAGGCCTCAACTGGGAGACAGCAGTGGTGTATCTCGACGACGTCATCGTCTACAGCCCTTCCATGGGAGAGCACCTGACTGCGCTGAAACAGGTGCTGGTCCGGTTCCGACAGGCAGGACTGAAGCTGCATCCTGACAAGTGCCAGGTGGCTGTCAAGAAGGTCGACTTCTTGGGGCACCAGCTGGACGAGACGGGGATCCGGCCAACAGAGAGCAAGGTGGAAGCGGTGAAGCACTGGCCGCGACCGAGCAACCTGCAAGAAGTTCGTCGGTTCCTCGGAATGGTAGGGTACTATCGACAGTACATACCACGTTTTGCGGACAAGTCGGTGCATCTGACGAACCTACTTCAAAAGGAGACGCCGTGGAAGTGGACGGGTGAATGCGAAGAGGAGTTCCAGAACCTGAAGAAAGATCTTCAGTGGTATCCGGTCCTGCAGAGCCCAGACCCTGCAGACGACTTCGTGCTCACCACCGACGCGAGCGGCACAGGCTGGGGTGCTGAGCTAGGCCAGTCTACTGGTGTAGTGGCCTTCGCCTCTGGGAAGTGGACCCCAACGGAGAAGAACTGGAGCGTCACCGAGCGCGAGCTGGGTGCAGTGGTGAAAGCCACGTCCAAGTTCCATCACTACCTGGTGGGCAAGCCGTTCCTGCTGCGGACTGACCACGAGGCTCTGAAGTACTTGCAGCGCTCGAAGTGCCCATCCGGTCGACTGTTCAGGTGGATCGAGCAGCTGCAGCAGTACGACTACACCGTGGAACACGTGCCGGGACGCCAGATTCCACACGTGGACGCGCTGTCTCGCGTGTTCGAGATGGGCGCAGGGAAGCAGCAGCTGCGTCCGACGGCACCAGAGTTCGTACCGAGGGGAGGTGCGGCCGAAACTCCAGGGGACAACACTTCCAGGACTCCGGAGGAAGGCGTGTCCAGGACGCAGGACAGCGTTTCCAGATGTCTGGAGAGCGACGTGGACCAGACTGCGGAGAGCGGTGTGTTCCAGACTCTGGAGGAGGACACGGCGGCGACTCTAGTGGGAAGTGCGACGAAAGTGCAAGAAGGAGGTGTGTCTGTCTCTACAACTTCACAGGGAGTCAAGTCGAAAACGGCCGAGGGAGACGTGTCTGCGACTTCGAAGCGGTACGTCCGCCGCTCTACATTGAAGACCCAAGAAACAGCGGAAGACAACAGCAGCGAGACTGCTGAAGACGGCTTGGACGTTCACCTGCTGGGCGACCTGATTGCTGCAACTCGGACAGATCCTGTGCTGTGGCAGCTCATCCAGCATCTGAAGAAACAAGAAGTGAAGACGGACAAGTTGACAGAGGACGAGAAAGCTGAACTGAGGTTCTACACGAGGCTACCAGATCTGCGGCTGTACAACGGCATCATCCGGCGGAGTTCAAGAGGACATCAGCGGCCTCAGGTGATTCTGCCGACAAGTCAGAGACAACGTGCGCTACAACTGGCTCACGATGTCCCGATGGCGGGGCATGGAGGCGTCAGGCGGACTCTTCACCGCCTAACAGCCGGGTTTTTCTGGTACGACATGCAGCGTGAAGTGAGGCGGTACTGCAGAAACTGCTCATCCTGTCAGAAGACCAAACCGAAGTACACGGGCTGCTTGGAAGGTCGAGGAACCATCCCGGTGGAGGGAGAACCGTTTCTTCACTGGTCTGCAGACATCTTGGAGCTCCCTGAAAGTGAAAGTGGACACAAGTATGTGCTGGTGATGACTGACCTTTTCAGCAAGTGGATTGAGACTTTTCCTCTCAAGAGACAGACTGCTGAGGATGTGGCGCGGTGTCTGTTACAGGTCATCAGTCGCTTCGGTGTCATGAAGAGTCTTCTAACCGATCAGGGGCGAAACTTCGAGTGCGCTCTGATCAAAGGAGTATGCCAGATGCTCGGAGTGAAGAAACTGAGGACAACCATATACCACCCAAGCTGCAACGGGCAAGTTGAGCGGGTCAACAGGTCGCTGCTGGAGCTGCTGACTCACTACGTCAGGGAAGACCAGCGCGACTGGGACCAGTGGCTGTCGGTGGTCACGTCTGCCTACAACTCGAGCTGTCACAGCGCCACAGGTTTCTCGCCATGTGAGCTGGTCTACGGAAGACCGATCAAAACCATACTGGATGACGAGTTCAGCGTTGAAAATGTGAAGAACCAAACTCATCGCCAGTTCCTGCTGAAGCTGAGAAATCGGATGAAGCAAACTCAACAGCAAGCCCTGGAGCAGATCCAGAAAGAGCAGAGTCTAAGGACAACCACAAGACCGGCGACGTTCCAACCAGGTGACACAGTTTGGTGTCGGAACTTCACGGCAGGAAAAGGAGTAGGAGCCAAGCTCAAGCCGAAGTTCGAGGGCCCATACGTCGTAGTGGACACTCGACCCCCAGACTACGTGGTGAAGAAGGGACGGAAGCGACGACTCATCCATGGCTGTCATCTGAAGACAGGAGTACAGCAGACGACGGGTCGTGACGTAGCAGTCGAAGAGGACGAAGGAGGGAGCGACATAGAGAGGCAGTCGCCTGTCACTGAGGCGACTACTGGTGGACGACCAGTGGAGTGGACGCCCGGTGGATGGCAGCCGGCGCGGGCGGCTGACGAGCAGCTGCCGATGACGGAGACGGCGGCTGACGAGCAGCTGCCGATGGCGGCTGGAGGACGACCGGCGGCGGCTGACGAGCAGCTGCCGATGACAGAGACGGCGGCTGACGAGCAGCTGCCGATGACAGAGACGGCGACTGACGAGCAGCTGCCGATGACGGAGACGGCCGCTGACGAGCAGCTGCCGATGGCGGAGACGGCGGCTGACGAGCAGCTGCCGATGGCGGAGACGGCGGCTGACGAGCAGCTGCCGATGGCGGAGACGGCGGCTGACGAGCGGCTGCCGATGGCGGCTGGAGGACGACCGGCAGCGGCTGGAGGACAGCTGCTAATGACGGGGGCGATGCCTGGCGAGCAGCTGCCCGTGACGGAGCTGATGGCTGTTGGACGGCGGCCGACAGCACTGACGGCGGCTGAGGGGCTGCCGGTGACGACCGACGAGCAGCGACGGTCTGTTGCGGTGGTGAACGGTTCACACCAATTGGTGAGTGAGAGTGGACAGACAGTGGCACCATCTGTGCCAAGGACAGGGGCACTATCGGGGCCGACGACAGTGGCACCAGCTGTGCAGCCGACAGTGGCGCCATCTGATGCGAGCGGGACTCCGACGGGTGGTTCGAGAGTGTTTACTCGTTCAGGGCGTGAAGTGCGACGTCCGGCGCGATTCCTGGACTGATCGTGTGCAGAGAGTGTTTGGAGCGTTACTCCTTGTCCATACTCCCTGTTATAAGTGTCTCGTGTACTCTGCTTGTTTGCGGTGACGATGACGAGTGACTCGTTGGTTAACAGCTTAGAGGAGTTACTTTTGGACGTGAGTCCGGTTTAAGGAGAGGGGAGTGTAACGATAGAGACATAGTTTGTCGGTCTCTGGAAAGGGTTTTTGTCTATATGGCCGCATTTGGCAGCGCATGCGCCATTATTTTGTGTTGGTGCGCCATGGTTGTGGCGGTTGAGCGGCGTGGACGGGGCGTGGCCCGATGGAACTGTTGTGGGACGACGATTTCGAAAATAAAAACGAAAAAGGATTACGTGAAGACGTAACATATACTATTTGGTTGCATTTCATTGAAAGTATCCACGGCCGGCCGACGACTGGCTGTCCACAGTTTGCCACGGCTGTGGGCGGCTGTGGCTGTGGAGCCACGGCTGCGGGGCGGCTAGGCTGTAGAAAATTGCAGCCGTGCAGAACTCTACTGATGGGGCTATCCAACACCGTTTGCCGCTTGTCGCTATGGTGCGTGGTTCTCGAGATCTTAGGAGGGCCAATTCCCACCCCCCCACCCCCCCAGCAGGGCGCGTTGGTCGGCAGACCCCAGCGGGGCGCGGGTTAATAACATATCTAGTCTGAAATGGCTCTCTCAGGTTTTTCGCACACTTCACATATTGCCGAAAGTGTACGTACCTCCGCTCAGCGGATTTCGCCACAAACCTGCGACTGAGCTCTGGCGCCACGCCCTGGGTCACCACCCCAGGGTACACGTGAAGAAGCGCGAGGTTAGTGAGGCGCTTTTGTCCCATCCTCGAGCGCATGTAGGCTTTCAGACGACGCAGCATGGAAAAGGACCGCTCGGCCGATGCCACCGTTGCCGGAAGACTGATGGCCAGAGTCACCAGTTTTACCACTTCACTGAACATCTCCTGGCTCATCTCATCCAGTGACTTTATCTTTTCCAAGACCGCTGCTGTTGACATCGGCTTGTCCTTAAAGCTGGCAGCCAGTACAGGGACCTGCACGCGCAGACGGTCAGCAGAGATGGTGATCGGCAGCTGGAGGTCTACCAGCTCGACTGGCTCCTTCTCAGAGCTGTCCAGACCACTGAGAAGCGCGCGCTCCCTGAGAGCGGCCAGCTCCAGTCCAGGTGTGCTAAATCGCTCGTCTAGCTGGACCAGCATCAGGTCCAGGGCTTCCAGCGCATCAGCGCGCACAGTCTCAGTGAGGTGCCCAGTGAAGTCGACGCTGACATTCCCGTCCTGGCGGATCTTCGCTGGAGTTTTTTTTTTTTTGTCGCTTGGGAGCCTTTTCAACAAGGCCGAGACTCTCCGCTTTTTCGACTGCTGCGGCCGCCTCGGGTTCCAGCGCCCCCCATCGAAGCTTTCGCAGGCGTCCCTTCAGCAGGGTGAGCTGGGTCTGAACAGTCTGCGCTGTGACCTTAGGCGACTGCAGCGCGGCCGCTACGATCTCGCACGGCTTGTAAATGGCGAGGATCAAGCTGAGAGCGACATACGTGTTTGGGTCATCTGCCTTTAGGGTCATGCCGGCGATTTTCGCGCGGCTGTCTCCTCTGACGCTCAGATCGTTTTTGAGCAGAGCCAGCACTTCTCTCACATTCCGGTAGTGCGTGAGCATTCTGCTCATGGCGGCAGCGCGCACGCACCACCGAGTGGCACATATTCCGAGCAGCTTGAACTCGGGTTCCTCTGGCAAGTGGCACGAAGGTCGCCTTATACATCTGACCACGCTTGGCAGACTCATTGTTGACGTTGGCCGTATCTTTCACGAACCGCACACAGCTAGACACCAGAACCACTTCGCGGCTGGCTTCTTGCAGGACTAAATCCAGCGAGTGGTTGGAGCAAGGGGCGTACACCGCCGATGGGTTGCGCGCGCTCTTTCAGCCTCGCCTGCACTCCTTTGTGGACTCCACTCATGTTGGCTGCCGTGTCAAATGAGAAACCCTAAAGCTTGCTGATGGGGACACCGAACCTGAGAAGTACGTCCAAGATGATGTTCGTCATCATTTCACCGGTGCTGCTTGGGGCACTGTAGAACCCGACAAAGGCGTTCTCTGATTCCAGGTTTTGATTGACGTACTGCAGACAGACGCTGATTTGTTCTTCTCCGCTGATGTCGGTCGTGCGGTATATAGGGCCTTGGGTCGTGCCGTCAGGTACCAGACCAACGAACTCGCTGGAGGCGGCGGCGCCCATCACCTTTCTCTGGATGAACTCACCACACATGGTGATGATTCTGTTCTGACATCCAGTTGTCTCGTCTCTCTAGGAATGCTGCGACGTCCTCGTGGCAGTCCTCGCGTGCCATCCTTAGCACGTAGTTGGTGAACGCACCACTTACATGCTCCCTTTGAAGGGAAAACACTTCACCCAGATAGGATACCGCGGAGAACATCAGTGACAGTGCTTTCTGGGCATCATGCTGTTCTCTGTCGCTCAAACTCGCCATCATCGGTTTGAATTCATAGTATTCAGATCGGTTTCGGTGTATTAACACCATCATCAGTGAAAGAATATAAATAAATACATAAAAATGCATCGCCGCTATTCAGTCGTTCAGATCGCAATATATGTACATTCGTGACACTTATACAAGAAACAAGTACACCAATTTGCGCTACACATTTCCCTAATCACCTGACAATTGTCTCTGACCGCCTCTGCTATGTGACACGCAGGTCGCTCAAACCACTATATTGAGTGGCAGGGCGGAGTTTTTGGCGTTCAGTTTTGGCTTACATTTGTAGATGTACAGAGACTGATAATCTAATGTCGATTTCTTGGTAACTTCTTTGTAAAATCTCCAAATCGTTGATTGAGAAGGAAGTGCCACACTCATCAGCATGATCTTTAACTGAGGAGGGCTTTGGGCTAATTAACATTAAACCGGTACGATCAGAAATTCCCATGTGCTGGCACACTGGTAGTGAGGCGTACATGGGTGGATCCAATGTACGACTCCCCACACGAGGAGCAACAAATACGAGGAGCAATTTTCGCTGTCGGCGATAGCGGCGCTGAGAGAGGGTCCGTCGGCACAGCGCTCGGCCAGAGGCGCTGCCATATGGAAGCAGCTACTGGAGCTCACCGCCGGAGACCGAACGGTCACCCTCCAGTGGGTTCCATCCCACTGCGGGATCCCAGAGAACGAGTCCGCCGACGCCCTGGCAAACGAGGCTGCGACGCTGGCACAAGAAGACGTCATGCTCGATGTAGACACCATCTACCGAGCGGCAGTCCGCACCGCCAGAGACCGCGCCGCAAGGGACAGGCCGACATACCCGGACCCCGACCGCAAAGCCGCAACGGGGTGGTACAGAGAGCTTATGGGTGCAAGATGGCCACCACCTCTCACCAACATGGACAGGACGACAGCAGTAGACGTCCACCAGATCCGCACTGGGCGCTGGAGCGGCTCGGCGCAGTTTCTCCATTCCATCGGACGAAACCCATCTGCGGACTGCCCACAGTGCAGGAACCTCGACTGCCCTGCAGCTCGTTGCCCGCTGTGCGGCGAGCAAGCCGACACACCTCGACACATCCTGCTGACCTGCCCGGGACTGATGGGGGTTCGCCTCAGAATCCCGGCGGTCGGCAACATACTGCCGACGGTGGAGGAGGTCAGGCGCGGCGACACGGTGGCGGCCCTGGTGGCCGCCTTCAGGGCCCTCCAGAGCTGAAGCTACACCGCGGCTCTGCCGCGGATGGAGGGAAAACCAACAACAACAACAACAGGAGCAACAAAACTGGTAAACAACACCAGAGCGGCAAGCTTTGGGAACTCTGTCCTTAAATCGGAAGATATAACCGATGGTGAAAGTATTTCTCAGAATCACCTTTGGGTCAAGATAGGGATAGCAGGACGTAAGTAAAGTTAAAAGGTCTTTTTGCATGCTACATGGGACTGTGCACCAAAGTATGATAGTACCAGGTACTTTTTTAGTCTGGGCACGATTAATTCACTCGATAACGTTGCATATGGTCTGTCAAGGAACCGTCGTACATGAAAATCAAACATCTTTGTGGGAAAGCCATTGTTTTGAAAGAACTTGAGTTCGCAGTCAAATAGTTTGAAATCAGAGCAGAGACGGAATGCCCTGAAAATGGCAGATTGCAAGACAGCCTTTTTAAAAGTCTGGGGATGAAGGTAAAAAAAGCTCAAGCCAAGTCCGGTAAAGGAGGTTTTTCTATAAACTGATGTAATTGGGTCTCCCGCATTTTTGACATGCACATCTAAAAAAGGAGGGGAACCGTTCCTTTCGACCTCTTTTGTGAACCGTATCTTTGGGTGACGCCCGTTCAAAAAATCGGGTGAGACTAAATGCTTACTTCAAAATCTAAGCTGTGTTGCGGCATTGACGGTTATGTGCGGCGTGTATGCCGCATGATTAGTAAGCGGCGACCACTAAATTAAAAACTTAAACGCTCCAACCTGTTTTCAATGAATAACACTGCATACCAAAAATGCCAATCGCTCTCGTCATAAGATATTTAGATTTAAATAACTAAGTTATCTGCATCATCATTTTGAACCAAATTAATGCTTTCAACTTAGTACTCACTCATTCCTTCCTTCGTTGGCTCCAGTCTTTCGATTGTCTGGAAATCGTATGCCAAATCCCGCACCTGTATACGACTGGTGCATATAAAGGCCGATGTAAGAATTTCAATAGGCTCTCACATGCGATTTCCTGGCTACCCAAAAAGTCTGTTTCAGTCATGCTATCAAAACATGGTATGTCAGCCCTGTCACCAGCTTATGACTGCTCTGCTTGTAGTGCCCCTGACCGTCACCGACTCCCTTCCCTCCTTAAAAGCCTAGTTTCCCTCCATCATCTCTCCACTAGATTAAGGTGATGCTCCGACAAATTCACAAACAAGACCGAACTTGTCCGGAGTTCGGACTGTGAGTTAACCCTCGCCTTTAGGGGGGGGGGGGGTCGAACGGACTCCCTTCGGTTTTTCGCGAATAACTCGCGTAAAAAGCGGCCGATCATTTATTTATTTATTTATTTATTTATTTCACGTCGCGACAGACCCATCCATTCGAGAATGGCTATTCCGGGCGTCATGTCATTTGGAAGATGTGATGGATAAAACATTCGCTCTTAGCACACGCATACAAAACACACTCACGGGTCCTCATCGCCATACTGCTCTCGGAGTAGCAGTGCTCGGTACTGGGCTTTGAACTGCCGCGGCCCCAGGCCTCGCACGGCTGGTGGCAGTGAGTTGTATGTTGTCACGGCTGAATAATGAAACCGTCGGCGGCCTGACTCTGTGCGGATCGCTGGGGTCTCGAAAAAGTCAGCTTGGCGGGTCTCCCTACCATGAACACTGCGGCGGGTAACAATGCCTTCACGCAGCGACTCAGGCTGTCCCGTAGCTAGCATTCTCTTGAGCAGAGTCACCGAATGAAACCGCCACAAGTTCTCAGCAGAGAGCCACTTCAGGGTCTTCATGACATCGCTGACATGGTCATACCTACGTCGGCCAGACACCACCCGAGCACCGAAGTTCAGTAGCTTCTGAACTCTGGACAGCTGGGTCACACCGCAGCAGCCATAGACACTGATACAATACCGGACAATAGACACCGCCAGAGCCTGCACCAGTATTGTCAGTGTGTCCCTGGGCAGCGAGTGTCTACTGTGGCTTAAACCGCTCAGGATACCAGTGCCACGCCGTACGACATCGGTCACGTGATCTGAGAAAGACAGACTCTGATCAAACGTGACCCCCAAGTTTCGAACAGTGAGGGATCCCGTAACCTTAGCACCCATAAATTCAACTTCTATTGGCGGTAACTGACGGAGATTTTGCTTGGTACCCAATGTTATTAGTTGCGTTTTGTTAGCGTTCACTTTTAAACCGTTTTTCTGGAACCAGACTGAAAGAGCCGCTAAATCCTGTTCTAGACTCTGAACTATCGCTGCTGCATCACGAGGGCTTCCCATCACCGCCAACTGTGTGTCGTCCGCATACTGTACCAGACACCTGTCATGATTAGAGGTGGAAATGAATATTAGTCATTAGTCAAAAATTAGTCGACTAACGTTAGTCAAGCGCTTTTTTAGTCAGTCAAAAGTCAGTCAACCAAAATGTTCGTTAGTCATTAGTCAGTCATTAGTCACTGATTTTGTTGCATATTAGTCGACTAATTTGTCGTGTTTCGTGAGGTGACTTAACCCTCGCATGTGTAGAGGGGGGGGGGGTCGGATGGACCCCCCATGGTTTTTCGCGAATAACTCGCGCAAAAAGCGGCCGATCGCGACAGAACTTCCAGTACCCTCGAGTTGATCAATTTTACACCTACTCTTAAAATTTCATGACCCCGACCTAAATGACCTTTGACCTGTGACGTGATTCTCGAGACCATGTTCGGCCGGAATCGCGATTTGGCGTATGTCAGCTCACATTATCCGCGCGTTTCCAGTCTTTTTGTGATTATAAACGTCCAAACATGTGAAATGGTGTTCGTCCCACGCATTACGGTGGGTGTCAAGGTCACCTGAAGGTCAGGTCAGGTCACTGACCTTTGATGACCTCTGTTCACTTTTTCGAATTTTACATGTTTCTAGGGTAGTTTTTCGGGCTGATTTCGAATTTGGCATCCATTTCAATATTTACGAAGTAGTTTTAGTGCCTTCGTAACATGTTACGACGCCGTCAGTGGTAGTTGACACCTACTATGGCCGGCAGGACGCCCACTGGTCGACCTGACCTGACCTGACCCGACCTGGCCTAAATGCATGAAGACATCATCTGTGATCAAAACTAACATGCAATTCGTGATCAGCACCCCGAAAAACCCCAAAACAGCTTCACTTTACGAAATTCTAGCAGGTCCCGATTTTCCCGACGTTTGGGTCATTGAACTAACCTGGAAGGTCAACCAATGATCTAAGGACCTTAAAATTGGGTATCATCGGTTTCCTCTCGTCACGGGCAGCACGCTCGTTTTTTCAGCGAAGCTCTAGCTTGATCAGGGGCCGAACAGCAGGGGGGGGGGTCCAATCGACCCCCCCCCTACACATTAGACGCCATGGCAAACGCCGCACACATGCGAGTGTTAACCCGCGCCCCACTGGGGTTGCCGGCCGAACGCGCTCGACTGGGCCCAGTTTCACCAAGTGAGGTAAACTCAATTTGGGGTAAAATACCAAACTACCCCACTACGTAACTACAAAAATACTACCCCTAAATTGAGTTTACCACACTTGGTGAGATTGGGCCAAGTGCCCAATCTCACTAAATGCAGTAAACTCAATTTTGGGGTAGTTTGATTGTAGTTACGTAGTGGGGTAGTTTGGTATTTTACCCCAAATTGAGTTTACCGCACTTGGTGAAACTGGGCGCTGGAGGGGGTAAATTTTACCCCCTCCCCCCTGTTATCTCCCGAACCAGGCGTCAAAGCGGCCGACAAGCAGGGGCGTGCCAGGATTTGCTCCAGGGGGGGGCCAAACTTACAGGGGCCCAAGGTAAACCCCCTCAAAATCCAAAAAGTCATCGGATTTCATCCACTATTTTTTGGAGGGGGCCCCGAGGGGCCCTTACGCTACTTTTATTGTGCCCCTTACCGTACTTATGACACCGCGATGGGGGCCCTTTTGGGCTCCAGGGGGGGCCATGGCCCCTATGCCCCCCCCCTTGGCTACGCCCCTGCCGACAAGATATCTTGCGCTCGCTTCGCATCGCGTTGGCCATGAATAATTAGGGAGAAAATTTGGGATCGATTGGTGTTTTTCCAGTGTCGATCAGACGTCTAGAAGCTTAGATATTCGCGAAAAAACTTGCTTTACTTGTAAATTCAGAAATTTAGTCAAATATTAGTCAAAATCGAGAAAAATGGCCTTAGTCATTCATTAGTCAGTCAAGCTTTTTGAGACGACAGATTAGTCAGTCAAAAGTCAGTCAACCAAAATTGTCATTAGTCATTAGTCAGTCATTAGTCAAAATTTTAGAAAACGTTAGTCATTTCCACCTCTAGTCATGATTGGCGCAGTCGGGAAGGTACAGAGACATGTCAGTCGCATATATGTTGAAAAGAAGGGGCCCGAGGGCCGATCCCTGATAGGTACCAATAGGATTCAGAATTGATCGCGAGAGCACACTGCGACCGTTCTGCGAGCGGATCAGCACTTGCTGGTAATGATCAGATAGGTAGCTCGCGAACCATCTCGTGTCGACACCATACTGCTCTAGCTTGATCAGCAGCCTGTCGTGGGGGATGACATCGAAGCACTTCGATAGGTCTAATAGGCACAGTAGCGCTACCTGCCGCCGGTCCATCGCCTCGAACACACGGTCCGTCATCGTCAGCAGGGCGGTCTCCGTGGAGAACCCGGTTCTAAACCCGTGCTGATGCGGGGTAAATAGATGATGCGAAGTGAAATATTCAAACAGTTGCTCGTAAACGATGCGTTCCGTGATTTTTGCTATCGTAGGGAGTATCGAGATTGGCCTATAGTTGGTCATTTTCGTAGATTTTGGGGTTTTCTGAATAGGGTGGATGACAGTAAGTTTCCAGGGCTGAGGGACCGTGTGTGACGCCAGGCTAGAGTTAACAATGTGGGTGATTACATGATATACGGCTGGAAGACACAGTTTCAAGAACCTGAGACACAGACCGTCAGCGCCGCAAGACGAACTGTTGCTCATCTGGGCCACGGTGGTAAATACTCTTTCAGGTGTTACTGTGTGCACCTGAAATCCGCCGGTCGTGACGCGAGGCAGACGCACCGGCAGATCGGGGCCCGACTGGTTCACCTGCCGCGCTGTCACGGTCCCGACACTGGCAAAGTACCTGTTGACTGCGTCACAGTCCGCGCTGGGCATCGGTCTGGCCGCCTGTTTACCAGAGATAACTGGTTTTATGCATCGCCACAGTTCACCCCTGCCGCTCTCCTGGATTCGCCGCTGTAGGTCTTGTTTGGTGTCCCGGCGTATCGCGGCTCTAACCTGACGGTTGGCAGCTTTGTACGGTTCTCCAGGGTATTAGTCGTTGGTCGCTCGGCGAGCGGGAGGGCAACCAGTTCCGCCCCTGTATCGCGTGACCCCTTGCTCCGCCCAGTTACGCACGAGCGTACTCCACGCCGCGTAGTAGCGTGGGGAGGGAGCGTTAGAATGGTGGCATGTGTAGAGGCTAGAACCGGTTTCCACCGCCATGCCACCGCCCAGCGATATGGAGCGGGGCCAATGACCAGGGCGCAGGGAAAGGTCAGAGGTCAGCTATAACGTAGAACTTTGTGTCTCCCTCCCCTCCGCGTGTAACGACCGCACGACAGCGGCCGGCCGCCGATCAGGCTTGACATGTCAAGGTCACCCGCAGTCAACGGGCTCAGAGGGTTGGTCGAGTGTGCGTCCGTGGCTGACGACAGTCTCGACCATGTGCTATGGTGCCGATAGACTAGCGTGGGTAATAAGTTTTTGTTCAGTGCATATGGCTGCTGGGGAGTGTCATCTTGATATGATGCTTTGAAACTTGTATGATACGCTTAAAACCTCGCTGGCAGTGGCCGAGAGGAGAGGGGGGAGGGCGGGGAGGCGGGTGCCGCCTCCACATGTTTATTTTTGTTGATAGCTGCGAGAGCTGAAATTTGGCAAGCCTGACCCTTAATTCAAGCTGAATTTTTATGACAGCAGCTGTATTTTCACCCTCGCCCATATTGGTGTTTTGCCAGCGTCTATCGTAAAGGGGGGGAGGAGGGTCCGTTGGACCCCTTTGCCATTCAGCCCCTGATCGAGCTAGAGCTTCGCGGAAAAAGAGCGTGTTGCCCGTGGCGAGAGGAGGCCGATAATACCCAATTTTAAGGTCCTAAATAGGTCATTTGTTGATAGGTCAATATAACTCAAAAGTCGGGGAATCGGGACCTGTTAGAGCTTCGTAAAGTGAAGCTGTTATAGGGTTTTGCGGGGTGCTGATCACGAATTTCAAGTTAGTTTTGATCACAGATGATGTTTTCGTGCGTTTAGGCCAGGTCGGGCCAGGTCAGGTCAGGTCACATGTTACGAGGGAAGGGAACCAAAACTACTTCTTAAATGTTCAAACGGTTTCTAAATGCGAAATCAACTCCAAAATCTACCCTAGAAACATGTAGAACTCGAAAGAGTGAACAAAGGTCATCAAAGGTCAATGACCTGACTGACCTTCAAGTGACCTTGATACCCACTAGAATCCATGGGATCAACATCCTTTCACATGTTTGATCGCTTGCCATAAAAAAGACAATAAAGCCCGCTCTACTCGAAATACGCCAAAACGCGATTCCGGCCAAACATGGCCTCGGAAAACAGGTCACAAGTCAAAGGTCTTTTGAGTCAGGGTCATGGAAATTATATGGTAGGCGTAATATTGATAAACTCGAGGGTACTGAAAGTTTCGTCGCAATCAGCCGCTTTTTGCGCGAGTTATATGCGAAAAAACTGAGGGTAGGAGGTCTGTTCGACACCCTCCTACAAGTGCGAAGGTTAAGGCCAGGCCGTTGACCAATGACGTCAAAAGTGAACCTCTGTAAGGTCCCAAAATGTCGCGACGTCGCAGCACCCTTCGTGCCAGGGGACTTTTCAACGGGGAATGAAGCTTATAGGGTAGGGTGGGGTAATTTGAACATGTGGGGCAATTTGAACATAGTGTGAATAACAGAAAATTACGGAAAATCCATAAGTGGCATGACAATAAGACCAATGAGAGCAATTATCGTAACTAAACGGGCTATCATATGAACGGGGTTTAAAGTTTCAGGGAATGAAGATGTTGACGCACAGTGTAAAAAAATCAATTCAACAACACGTCATTGCAGCTTCATTGCAGCGCAAAATCTTGCATTGCTAGCGCCTAATACGCAACGGCTTTTGTTGTATAATGACCTAATCAGTGCCTTCAATCCAAGAAATTTGCTTTTGAACCCTGTTTTTAAAAATGGCAAAATAACTTTTAGCGTGGGGTAATTTGAACATAGCGTGAGAATTCAAATGAAGACAGGGATAGCTCCGAAAAAACAACGCTCCCAGTTTTTTTTGCCAATATTTTCGACCCAAGGCAGTAGCAGATAAGTGATGCCAGTTTAGAAAATTTACGTCTAATATCCGTCTAATGTCCGGCATTTTTGTTGATTTTCCGTCCAAAAATGTTAAAGTCAACTATTTGTCCAAATATGTCCGAAAATTATGCAGCTATCAACACTCAAAACCGTCATTTATATTGCTTATCATGTAATTTTACCACTCCAGCCGAAAAGTGTTCATTATATTGAGAGCTTAACAAGCTGTCCTTTCGCCATTCAATGCTATGCACGATTACTTTATAAAAAGCGCTGAAGTGTAGCAAGCCATCGTCCAATGTTGTCCAGTCTGCTACCTTTGTCCAACCAATTCCGAATTGGACATTGGACAAAATCAGAACTCCAAATGTCCAGGTTTCCATTGGCACCACTTTAACAGATGCAGTACGGTTGGGAGAGTTTTTATCGAACAAAAATGATAGACGTTCTGTTAATTGAAGAGGGGCGAATTCTGTCAACTGACCGGTGTGCAGCGTGCAGATATTGATACTCTGCAACTGTCATTTTTGCTGTTGTGTTGATTTTTCAAGTGAATGTATGTTTAGAATTGTTCTGCCTATTTGTTTATGGGTCAAACAACATCGGTGCTGGCGAGACTATCGTTTTTATGACAGGTAAAGGCAGTATGTTCAAATTACCCCACGGTGGGGCAATTTGAACACACCGTGACTTGGTGGAGAAGTGAGGCTATGCTATTCAAGGTATGCTCGGCTCGTCCAAAAATGAGGCTTGCATGGTGAAAGCAAGTGACGCGCTACTGAAGCAGTTTTTCTTCATCCAGGGTTGAACTGGAATTTGGTACAACGGAGAAGACGTAAAAATATGTTCAAATTACCCCACACTACCCTATGATCTAGTACTATCTCCCAGAGGCCTCACAACTTGTATGTAGCTATCTCGTATTTTTCTTAAGAGTCACCTGAAGTCAGGTCGGTCACGTAGCCTCACGATTATTAATCAATTGGGAAATATGAAAACTGTTATTTTGGCGCCGGGAGCCATCTAAAGCTGTCTCAAGCGCATGAATTCGCGATTTTATACAATATTTGCAAGCCCCAGCATTTACTTTTCCATTCTTAAAGTTAGGCGACTTCATTTATGACGTCACTAAGATCACAGGAGATTTCACCAAAAAGTCCCGATCAAATTGAGCTAGCGAGTCGGGAAGCCACCAGTGGACTTGTAAGGACCTACTGAATCGAGGAAGCGATATGACTTCCTTGAGCCAGCCTCGTGGCCTGAGTGACTCTGCCCTGACATGACCTGAGGTAAACACCTTAAATTGACCTCAACAAAAACAAAGCGTATAGACGCGCTTTAGCATGCAAAACTCGATGGTACCATTGTCTTGGCTCTGTAACCACTTATGGTGAAGTTGTTTACCAAAAACCGATCCCGGACTTGGAGCACTTATACTGACCTCAGAGTTTATCGGTGGACCTGAGACATTCAACTCGGTTACCAGTTGCCATGGGCGTAGGAACGGCTGGAACATTGTGGGTGCATGGGTGCAGAAATCCAGCCATGGCCGCCGGCCGGTGAAGCAGGGGTCGGGGGGGATAGGGAGCGACACCCGAGCGAAGGCTCGTTACGAGCTTTGAGGGTGTACCATGTCGAAAAGGTACCGACCGATAAGTGCATTTGGATTTTGGAAACATTGACCCTCGCATGTGTAGGGGGGTCGGATGACCCCCCCCCCATGGTTGTTCGCAAATAACTCGCGCAAAAAGCGGCCGATCGCGACGAAACTTTTAGTACCCTCGAGTTCATCAGTTTTATACCTACTCTGAAAATTTCATGACCCTGACCCAAAAGACCTTTGACCTGTGACCGGATTCTCGAGACCATGTTCGGCCGGAATCGCGATTTGGCGTATGTCAGCTCACATTATCCGCGCGTTTCCAGTCTTTTTGTGATTGTAGACGTCCAAACATGTGAAATGATGTTCTTCCCATGCATCACGGTGGGGAAGGTGACCTTCACACCCACCGGTCAGGTCAGGTCATTGACCTTTGATGACCTCGGTTCACTTTTTCGAGTTTTACATGTTTCTAGGGTAGTTTATCGGGCTGATTTCGAATTTAGCATCCATTTGAACGTTTACGAAGTAGTTTTAGTGCCTTCGTAACATGCTACGACGCCGTCAGTGGTAGTTGACACCTACTATGGATAGCCGGTAGGACGCCTAATGGTTGACCTGACCTGACCTGACCCGATCTTGCCTAAATGCATGAAGAAATCATCTGTGACCAAAACTAACATCAGATATTCGTGATCAGCACCCCGAAAACCCGATAACAGCTTCACTTTACGCAGATCTAGCAGGTCCCGATTTTCCCGACTTTTGGAATATTGACCTGACCTGGAAGGTCAACCAATGACCTAGGACCTTAAAATTGGGTATCATCGGCTTCCTCTCGTCACGGGCAACACCCTCGTTTTTTCCACAAAGCTCTAGCTCGATCAGCGACCTACACATTAGAAGCTGGAAAACGCTGCACACATGCTAGGGCCAATATTGTCAATATTTACTACCGCAAAAAGTAAAAGCGGCCAACGTTGCCATTAGAAGATATCGGGCTAAAAATTTTGACAAGGGGTCGTCGGTTCGGTTCGGTATGTGTTCAATCACATGCTCCATTTCCCTTTTTTCAGCACAAATTTAAGTTTTGAAGACCATCACAGTAGCAAATGCTTCAAAAGATGGACAGTAGGCAACATATCCTGAATTTGCCGTGCTGCATGGGAAGTAGTGTTGATGAAAAAAGGGTTTTTGGTTCAGATTATTGTGGGTGCAGAATACGTTGTCTGCACCCACTGGAGAAATATTGTGGGTGCAGCTGCACCCTTGCACCCATGGTTCCTACGCTTATGCCAGTTGCTGCATCTCATACATACGACGCACGCGCTCAGTTTTATCCGCGAGGCGCTAGCTCAATTAGGGGCAAAAAGACGGAGAGGGGTCGTAATCGCCCCCCCCCCCTCGGCCGGGGTATATGCAGAAAACCCAAAATTTCGTTGAGGGTTAAGCACTGAAGTGATATATTATGATGCGAGAAGATATAGGTCAAAGCAAGTAAGCACTCGAGCGGATGTGAATAAAACTGTGTTTGAGGTATGCCTTTTTTATTATACATTCGATTTGCTTTAGTTATTGGTAAGAAAAGATACAATTAAGTAGAGCGCCCCTGAAGAAAAGGTGGCGCACTTGACGGGTGCGATTTTAAGGTCTAAGGTCCGTCGGGGACCTCTAAGTTCGGATCAAGCGCTGCATGTTAGGGTTAAGGTTAAAAAATGGGGGGGGGGGGCAAAAATGCATCTCGATTTTGGCAGCATCGTCATGCTTTGTCACGGCACTCATCCACTCCCTCGGCCGAAATATTAGCTCCTTTTTGTATGAGTTCTGGCATAATCCCGCACATTATGCTGCATGTTGTTTGCCATGAAAAAAGCATGTTCAGCTACGTTCTACGCAGTACGCACTAACCTAACCACCATCCCATCATCCACCACTAGCCACCATCCCGTTCTGTGATCCCTTCCACCCCACACGAATCAGCCGAGATACTAGTCAGTCGGGCTAGCGCTATCCTCCCCTCCCTTCCTGACTGCACAGCGCTAAAACCCAGAGCCGAGACTTCCCGAGCGCGACCTCTGACCCCACGCGGTCCGAAGGGTCGGCCGATGCCTAAGGGCGCGCCGCGCGCCGGCCACCCGGATAGCCTCTGCCGAGTCTCCTTTCCATACACCGTTTACTACGCGCTCGATTCATTCATGATTCTGTGTTTCCGCGTCCCTCTCGCTAGGTGACACCACGGATGTCATAGGCGATCCCAGGAGGCAGGAAGACTGCGGCCAGAATGCCCCAAACGGCAGAAAATGAGGTTTTTGCTAAATATCTCAGAAAGTATTTGTCTTACGACGATGCAATTTCACAGTGTCGTGGCAAATGTGCATACGCACAAATCGGGTTAATACTTATGCATTTGAACATTATATAGGACCAGATATGTCCGAAAAAGCAAAACCAACAAGACTTTTACTGGAGAACCGTACATGTCCCGGTCTCCCGCGCTCAGGTACGCCCGCCGCCGGACAATTAGCTCCTTCGTGGTTTCGGTGATTGGTGGCGCGGTGGGGTTACGCATTTTTATGCGTCTGATCGGGGCTAGGTGGTCCAAGATTGGCAGTGCCTTGCTCACAAAGTATCTCCACTGCGCCTCGGGGTCCGCGCTGTCAAACACGGGCGCCCAGTCCACACCACCCATACACCGGTTCACTTCGACGGCGTCAAGCTTACGCCAGCACCTGTCAGTGCGGCTACACTGAGCGAGACGGTGCCCAGGCACACTGACCAGGGCACGCAGCCATCTGTGCGGGCTGAAGTGACAGGGCAGTGTGCCGGCACGGGCGGAGTCAGTGGTGGAGCAGAGAACGTCTATCGATGATCCCGACGGCTGGAAGGTGGGGCCCCGGACGTGCTGCCGCAGCTCGTAGGTGGTGAGGAGCTCCCGCATCCGTCTGGCCGCCGTACTGTCGACGCTGGCTAAGTTGATGTTGACGTCGCCGGCCAGAACAACCGGCCCGTCGTGTCCGGCGAGCACGTGCTGTAGTTGACGCTCCAGCTCGTCCAGGTCAGCGGTGACACGAGCTACCGTTTGCACCGGGGGCCGGTATAGCGAGCACACGACGACTCGACGCGGACCACCGCTGATCCGGACCCAGAGCGACTCGAGTTTGGCGCCCTCCACCGAATCGCCTGGGATCCCGGTAACAGTCACATCCAGGCCATCCCGCACCAACACCGCGACACCGCCGTAACCCCGCCCTTCGGCCCGGTCACGTCTGTGCAGCTGGTATCCCGGCACGGGGATTAGTCTATTCGGGTTGGTTGGTTTGAGCCATGTTTCGACGAGAGCGACGATATCGTAATCGTGTTCGCCGATGTCGTGTCTCAGCTCCATCAGGTGCGGCTTCAGAGACTGCACGTTTATCGCAGCCACATAGAGTTGGTCCGGCCTCCTCCCCCTCCACACCCGACCGCCGGCTGAGCCGCGCCGCCGCGGCCGGCCCCGCTTCCCCCGCCTAGTGCGGTTGGACGCTCCCCCGTCACCGCATCCCGCAGCGGCCTGCTGGGTCAAGGTCACCGGTCCCACCGGCGCATGCCGCTCGACCGAGCCTGCCCTGAGGCGGGGAGGGCGTGCGACCACCGGCCGGCCAGTCAGCTGACCGTTAGCCGCCAGTGCGCCAAGGCGGGTACCGGCGCGCGAGAACGGTGCCGGGGACGGGATAGTCGCGAGTGACAGCAGCCGCACTGCGGCAAGCACCACAAGGCACCACTGCAGATCGGGGTGCATCCTGAGCAGAGCACCAGGCACGACTCGGTGAGTTTCTTCTCCTCTCCTCTCTCTCTCTCCTCGTCTCCTTCGGTGTCCAAGGTCTCTCTCACTCCGTCTCCTGGCCCACTCCGGTATAACCCGACCTGACCTAACCCGGTCGATCACGACGTAACTTTTAGTACCCTCGCGTTGATCAATTTTACACCTACCCTGAAAATTTCATGACCCTTACGCAAATAACCTTTGACATGTGACCTACTTTTCGAGACCATGTTTGGCCGGATTCGCGATTCAGCGTATGTCGGCTCGCATTAGCAGCGCGTTTGCAGTCTTTTCGTGGTTTCAAGCGTTCAAACATGTGATATGATGTTGCCCCCATGCATTAGGGTGGGTGTCAAGGTCACCTGAAGGTCAGGTCATTGACCTTTGGTGACCTCGGTTCACTTTTTCGAGTTTGACATGTTTCTAGGCCAGTTTTTCGAGCTGAATTCGAATTAAGCAACCACATGAACGTTTACAAAGTAGTTTTGGTGCCTTCGTAACATGTTACGAGGCTGTCAGAGGCGGTTGACACCTAGGTACTACAAATACCCGGCAGGACCTCTACTGGTTGACCTGACCTGACCTAACCCGACCTGGCCTAAATGAATGAAGACATCATCTGTGATCAAAACTAGCATGATATTCGTGATCAGCACCCCGAAAAACCCCATAGCAGCCACACTACGACGTTCTAACAGGTCCCAACTTACCCGCCTTTTGGGTCATTGACCTGACCTGAAAGGTCAACCGATGACCTAGGACCTTAAAATTGGATATCATCGGCTTCCTCTCGTCACTGGCAACACGCTCGTTTTTTCCGCGAGCTCTAGCTTGATCAGGAGCGAAACGGCAAACGGCGAAACCTTATGCGTTCGTGGCTGGAAAAACACCAATACGGGCGAGGGTCAAGTTGAAAGTATTAATTTGGTTCAAAACAATGATATAGATAAGTTAGTTATTTAAATCTAAATATCCTATGACGAGAGCGATGGACATTTTTCGTATGCAGTGTTATCCATTGAAAACAGGTTAAAGCTATTGAGCTTTTAATTTAGTGGTCGCCGCTTACTAATCATGCGGCATACACGCCGCACATAACCGCCAATGCCGCAACGCAGCTTAGATTTCGAAGTAAGCATTTAGTCTCACCCAAAAAATTAAGAAACTAATCTTCTTTGGATTCGTCGTCAAAGATAATGAAGCAGTCGTCTACATACCTTCGGAAATACTACTAGCTAGTATTTTCTTCATTATCTTTTATCCAGATGTGGTCCATATCACTTATTGAGTGTGCCTATTGAATTATATGAGTAAAATGCCCCATAAAACATGTGTGGCACATGCCCTTTTCTATAATTCGTTTTAGGTGACCTGACCTGACTTTGACCTTGACCTTTGCATGATATTGTATGCAACGAATATTGTTTTGATAGCCTAAGAACACGTTTTGGGCAATCAGCCTCAGCCCATTTTTCGGCAGCTACGGAGCAAGGCCGATTATACAGGGTGTCCCAAAAATAATGTCACACCTTTCCAGCCACAGTGTTTTCAGCGACAATTGCATGAAAATAACAAACAGAGGTGCACTTTTCTTACATATGTATCCCACCTTCTCACTGATCGAGCAAGCATACGGTCCAGGACATCAGACATCAACATGTCCAGCTTCTGTGGACTGGTCTTGGACCAGACATATCGAACGTTCCTGGTCAGCGTGCGTTCAGATAATCCTGGTGCCATTTTGTTCACCTCTTACAGGACGATCGCCCTAAGATTTTCTCTCGCCGACAGGTCAGGACTATTTCCCGGCCATTTGTCCAGGACGATGAGGAGGAGCAGGTGCTCTCTCCTGTAATTGGGAAATATATGCCCGTTGGAGAGAGGTCCGAACAAAACAGCGTGTGCACCGTTACGAGACGCAGGGATTGATACCCGATTTTAACCCGGCAGGCGGTGGGCCTACCAGCCACCTTCCACGCGGTGGGGGGGGGGCACTTTTTTGCCCCCCCCCCGTATCTCCGAAACTACTGGACGGATCCGAAAAATTCAAACGGCGTTCGATAGCCCTGTCAAATTTGTCGAGGGAAACCAAATTTCATTGACCTCGGGGTCACCGATGACGTCACAGGTCAGGTCAAAGATAAAATGTTTCACCGTTCACAGGGCTTCTAGGGAAAGCGCTATAACACCGAGTAAAACGCATTTTGTCGAAAATCAGCGATAAGGCGTCAGTTGTCTAGTACATATGTTGCTATTAGAGGTCACTGGTCATACCAGGTCAGGTCACAGGTCAGGTCACCAAAGGTCACCAAGGGTCACCACATGAGCCCAACTTTACTAAGGTTATGTGATGCATGTTTTATGGCCAGTTTTTCATTTCCAACTCAATGGTGTTGTTTATAAGAGCATCAGGTACGGTTTAGGTCACTTTCTGGTGGAGGTCAGGTCAAGGTCAGGTCAAAAAAGGTCAAATTTCAAAGTTGATATTTTTGCACAAAATGGGTATCGATTCGATGCAGCTCGTCACGGGGAGTCTAATGGTGGTCTTTGTTTTGCGCTACGAGGTCTAGAATTGCTAAAAATTGAGTTTGAAAATTTGACGTCATCAATTTTGAACAGTTTTTTCGCTATAACTTGGCCAAAAAACGAGGTATCGATCTCAAATTTGGTATGTAGATAGAAGGCGGTAGGGACTATCACATATATTCCGGTTTTTTCGAAATTCAAAAAACTTTTTGGATTTTTTGGCTATTATATTCAAAAAATCTATTTTTTGATTTTTGGGGGTCAAAATCCAAAAAATTTGAAAAACCGAAATAGCAGTTTTGTAGCCCTTTTGATTCCACACCTTTTATGTCTAAAACATTTTTCTGTATCTCTAAAGCTGTAGGCCTGACAGCTCTTCCCGCGAAACCTTTTTTTGGGTCGAAAATGGCAAAAATGACGTCACTCTTACGTCATTAGCGGCCAACCTATCATAGCCTTTGGAAAAATTTTTGGTCACCATGTGCGCTAGCTGCTCCCGGGAGGGTACTGAAAGTTTGGTGACGATCGGCGCAGCGGTTCTCGAGATATATCGAAAAAAGTAAAGGGGGGGCAAAAAATTGCCCCCCCCCCCCACCGCCTGGAAGGTTAAGGTCCTAGCTCAACCGGTGACCTCTGAGGTCAGGTCAAGTGCCCCGAGGTACGGTTCGGTTTTTGGTGAATAACTTCGCAAAAAAGGCCGCAGAGCCGCGATTTTGGCAGCATCGTGTTTGCCTCGCTCAGGCACGTCGAATGATATACTTTTTGCTTGGGTGAGGTCAACTTAGGTTGTTGACCTCGGGTCACGGTCAGGTCAGCGCCCCCAGGTCATGAACTTGGTCGAAGGAGGTCCTGTCGGATATCATTTGATTTGGCAGGCCTTCCTGAGTCCATTGGTGGCTTTCCCGACGCGCTACGTCATTTTGATCGGGAGTTATTGACAAAAAACTAATATGACCCTAATTTAACGTCATAAATGACGTCACGCAAGGTCAACATTGCAAAAGTGAGCATCGAACCTTGCAAGGAGTGCATGAAATCACGATTATGTGTGCCTGAGATAGTTGGAGTCTGGAGATGGTTCCCGGCGCCAGAATAGCAGTTTTCAATTTCCCCATTGACTTATACCTAATGGTGAGGTCACGAAAATGACCTAACCTCATATGACCTTAAAGGGATTATCAGGGTTTAAAAATTGAAAGGAATCGGCATAAATTTCCAATCAATGAACTCCCCAGACTCTGCCGATTCTAAAGATATGCATAAAATGTAAATCGGTACCAAAATTTGCGAGATATAGCCGTTTCAAAATTGACAAAATTGTACTTACTCACGCAAAACAAGTACTTGGGCGGCCAAGTTGGCCCATCGCTAAAATGTAAACAAAGAGCAGCCTTGGGAAATTTCGCCAAGGCCGCCGCACCGCACTGGCGATTTCCACAAGACTGTTTTGTTTTTGTCTGTTGTTTTTAGGGCCTTGCAACAAGATTTCAGTGCTTGGCATTGGATTTGGATATGAACAAATTGAAGATTTGCTTTTCAATAAGACAGCAAGAGTTATCAACATTGCCAAAATTATTATATGGGTGTGATTTGAATAGCTTGTTTGCTGATCATCAAAATCTTGATGTTAATATCATTTAAATGTCAACAATTTTCAAGGGTAAATTTGAGTGTTTTATTTCAATAAATTGAAATGTAAGTGCATCAGGCACAAAAGCTAAGTTTCAATCTGATTATTTTGTCAAGAGTGGTGAATCTAATGTAACGTCTTGCGAGAAAGCTTACCTAAGTGACTGAAGAAAGCGCTACAGTTTTTCAAAATCAATGTTGATCTGTTTTTTTCGAACAACAGGTTGTACAACATGATGTGACATGACCTCTGTGCCCTGTACGTCACCCCTGCTGCTGCAGCAGAGCCCCGGCTTCAACTATAGTTTGTTATGGGTGGGCTCTCCGTGAACGTCTTGGTGCGTTTCTACATATTGTTGCTGTGCAAGGACTGTACATGAAAAAAATATGTAACTTGTATGTTTTTTATTGCCCTGGTACCTACTTAATGTATATTTTTGTTGTTTATGAGTGATAAATGAATATATTTTGAGGAAAATTGAGTCATTTCAGTTTTAGTTTGTGGAACAGAACAGAAGAAGCTGCTGAGTGTGGATCATGCTTCAATTGAGAGAATCATCCTCAGTTATCTACATATAAGCATGCTTTGTAAGCTCCTTGCATTTTGCCAGCTTCTACTTGCTAGTCAAAGTTGTAAGAAGGGTTAGGGAGAACAATTGGTACACATGCCACCATGTGCAATCACCAAACGAATGAATGTGAGGGCCAAGTCCTTCACACAGCATGGATACTTATAGGTACTGCACTAATGTATAATGTTCATTATGTTCATATTAGCAACTCACCCAGGCAGCCTGCCTTGTGGTATTTCTGAGTTTAAGATTTTGCAAGACTCACACTAATCAATAAGGTAAATTATATTGATATGTATGGAAGAACAATGTGCAAAGGGGTCGCACGTGCCTGCTCAGTGCTCAGCCATGGATGCACGTGCCTTCCGTTACGGTCCAAGGCGGACATGAGGACAGGTGGCGCCGCCGCCACTCGCATAGCGGCGGGAATGTGAACTAACCTGTTTACCAAAAGGCCGCTGTGCTAACGGCCGCTGCGGGCGCCGTTTCGGGCTAGTTTTGACTTTGTACCGCAATTAATGGTTTATTTATAATAAAAAATGGACTAGCGAGAGTCGTGCCGGAATCAGAATTCAATGTTCTACAAAACTAAGCCATTTTCATTGTGATCACGTCATCGACTTCACCGCCCAACCCAATAAAGCAGAAATATGTCGTGTCACCGGTGATTACACGCAAAAATTCTTTGGCATATAGCATAAAAACCAGAACACCTTTGACTGCAGCGACTATGCGGTACTACAGAAAATTGTATGGCCTACCTAATGGTGCCCATTACTTAAAAATTAAGCTGAGTATTTCGTCGCCTAACTCTTGTAAAACCGTATGTCCGCTTGTCTATGGAGTTTGGACCGTAACGCTCAACAATGGTCGTGCTTGCAGACATCTCCATGGACGAACAATGTGCAAAGGGAGGGGGGGGCGGGGGGGGGGGGGCGGGCCTCCGCGGCCGCCTGTTGGCTCAGCCGCTGCTGCTGCTTGGCGCCGCTGCTGAGCGCTGCCGGAGACGCCGCTCGCTGCCGGAGCTGCCGGAACAGTCACCGTAGCTGCCGCCCGCTGCCGGAGCTGCGGGAGCCGGGCCCGCCGCCCATCTGTCAGGACCGCCGACGGCAGCACGCCCGTCTGTCAGGGTCTGTCAGTGCCGGCAGTGGACGCGCGCGGGTGCGGGCCGGGTACGGACGCGCGCGGGTGCGCGCCAGGTACGGGTGCGCGCCGGCTATGGACGCGCGCGCGCTTGCGTGCCGACGATGGGCGCGCGCGCGTGTATGCCGACCATGGCTGCCGCCCGCTGCCGGAGCTGCGGGAGCCGGGCCCGCCGCCCATCTGTCAGGACCGCCGACGGCAGCACGCCCGTCGGTCAGGGTCTGTCAGTGCCGGCTGTGGACGCGCGCGGGTGCGCGCCGGGTACGGACGCGGCGTTCTCGCCGGGTAAGGACGCGGCGCGCGCGCCGGCTATGGACGCGCGCGCGCTTGCGTGCCGACGATGGGCGCGCGCGCGTGCATGCCGGCCATGGCCGCGCGCGTGCGCCCTAGCCATGCACGCGCGCTAATGCGCGCCGGCGATGGGCACGCACGTGCCTGCTCGGCAATGGATGAGCGACGAGCGTGCCTTCTCGGAAATGAGTATAAATGCAGACATCTTCATGGATGGACGCTTTCAATATGTTCAATGTGTTGAGACGGATCTGAGTAAATTGGAGAGAAACTAGGATAGTTTTAGTCCTGCTCAACTGGTTCTGCCAATAAGTACAAACACCACCTTGCTGCCAACTGCTTACCAAATACCGCATCTGTTGTACCCTTGCATGATGCATATGTACATACAGAAACAATTACAGTCTGTTGAAATCTGAAAACATGCACTGCTGAGCACTGTGGATGAATCTGTATGAACCGTGTGGCCCAGCGAAACCTTCTGGACCAGGTTATAATTGACAGTGAATTAGTAATCAATCCTTGCGAAGAGAAAATAGATGATTGTGCCTTAGATGAGCATAATGAAGAAGCGTTCCTAAAGTTGAGTTAGTGGCTTTCCATCATCCATGCCAGATGGCCAAAACACACCATTTCAATACTGTCCCAAAAATATATTTCAAAACACTTATTGCATGGCTATACACACCAGCTTACTCGGTCACCACACTCAAACCAAGGCCATATAAGGGTAGTAGTATAGCAGGCGTCACACTTGTTTTTTTTTTTGCAACCATGAACGAACGAAGAGAGGCGCTGTAGGTTAGGTTGTAGGTAAGGTTAGGTTTGGTTGGGTAAGGTTGGATGACAAAGCAACTCTGGGTATAGCGCTTCTCCTTGGTTGCAAAAAGAAGTGTGACGCCTGCTTTATGACTACCCATATAAGTAGACTCAAACACAGTCTACTGATACAAACGTCACTGGTCTCAAGTCTGTGCTCAATGCACCAGCTGTACACTACTCACAATACGTAAGGACTCAACGTCAGCCACCAATTTTCTACATCAAATTCACATCAGGTTTTCAAAGTAACAATGTATGTGCCACTTCTGTACTTTGTGCTACAACCACAGAATAAATGATATCAGTCAGCAATGCATTGCTCATTGTCAGCCAGTCTGCAAAGTCAGTCCGCAGGCTTTGCAAGTAAGTGCAAAGTCTGCGGAGATCAGTTGCTTTACACCACACCACCAATATCATGCTGCAATGTGCTCAAAATATGCCCATACACCAACAACAAAGCACAACCATGAAGCACCACTGATAACACTTAACCTCAAAGCACACAACATGATAATTTATTTATTTTGAGTACCTACAGAAACAGAATGTCTCAAGGCCACTCGTGCTCACTCCGAAATCTGCCAGTCGCTCAGCCTTGAACATTGACATTATTTCATCTGAAATCTATTTTCTTCACTTGATCAAAGTTGATCTGCGTCATACATCTTACAACGGATGTCTCGAATTATTGGTAACGTTCAGCACTTAGCATTAACATTACAAATTATAGGTAACTTTGATTCAACGTTCCATCCAAGCTTCTTCATTGCTGGAGCTATATCACTTTCAAGTTACATTGCTTGAACTAAGACATTCTTGAATTACACTCGGGATGAGCTTAGTTTGAAAGCACACAACATAATTTTTTAATTATTTTGATAACCCACAGGATATCTAGAAGCTACACGCACTGGCTACAAAGCCCACAAGTCTTGAACATTCAAATATGAATAGGAACAGCTTTGTTTCGCACAGATTTCGCACATGGCGGGATGGCGCCATTCCGTCCAACTCATACAGCCTCAGAAATTACAACAACACACTCAACTTACGGAATATCCGTCAAACAAATCTTATTTACGACGACACGAGCCAATGCTAACAACGCTTGCCAGTTGCGCTAGAGATATTGGAGTGGAGACGTCAGAGAAAAAAAGTCTTTAGATTTCTCCCATTTCCCCACGTAACGTTGAACGGCCGTTGCGGCCTTATCTGGTATGCGACGGCCTTATCTGGCATAAAAAAATATCTCTAGAAGTCTCTAGCTAGTGTTAAGCCTATGGACTTATAGGGAAATGTATCCGAGTACTTGGTACTGCCTCCTCCAGGTACTGGCTGGCAGACGGATCAACTTTGGAGGCCCACCATTTGGAAATTAGGCAATTTTGAGACGAATGACTTCGGATTGGGGCCTCAGCCACCTTCTTCTACACGTTTCACTGAGTAACTCCGAAATTTCGGAAAAAACCCTGATAATACCTTTAAGGAAAAATCCGAGGTATACAAGTTATGAGACTTCTAATGGATACTAGGTCCTGCAAGTTTCATTTCCTTGTTAAAGCTCCTCTGGCAGTGAGGGCGTTGCGAAGTTGTGACACCTGTTTAGACCGTGCAGAGGTTCACTTATGACATCATAGGTCAGTTACCTGACCTGGCCCGAAAATGCGGTTGCTGTAAAAAAATCCGGCTTGAATCAAAAGTCAAGTATGCCAAGTTTCAGCTCTCTATCGCCGGCGTGTTCGGAGCTATCGCGAAAAAAAAACCTATGGGGGCGGCACCCGCCCCCTCCCCCCTCGGCCGGCGAGGGTTAACCCTATTAGTGGCAGGCTCCTGGCTAACCCGCGCCGCGTAGGGGGAAGGGCCGAAATGCCCCCCCCCCCATCCTCTTCCGTGGATATCTCCTAAACGACTGCATATATCGCCACCAAACTTTCAGGACCCCTGCGGGCATCCATTTCACACATATTGTGACAAAAACGTTTCCAAATGCTATAAGTTGGCCACAAATGACGTCAGAATGACGGCATGTTCTGCCATTTTCGACGCAACAAAAGGTTTCGCAGGAAGAGCTGGCACGCTTGCAGCTTTGGAGATACAGAAAAATGTACTCTAAATAAAAGGTGTAGAATCACCAGGGCCATACAACTCTTATCGCGGATTTGTAAAATTTTTGGATCTGGACTCCCCGAGATCAACATTTGTTTTTGTTGATATGATAGCCAAAAATCCCAGAAATTGGTCTGTGCTGCTGTCCCTTGGTCCTTGTTATTGTCTCTTGGTCCCTGTTATTGTTGTCCCACTGGTCTGGTCCGTGGCTTTGTTCCAGTCATTTTCATTGTCCCGCTGGTTCATTTCATTGCCCTGATCGTCTTATGGTATTATCCCACTGGTCCGTATTGCTATCCCAGTCGTCTTTTATTGTCTCATGGTTTATAATAACACGGAACAAAAATGATAGACGAACGCGTTTCGGCTAAATCACCGTCATCAGCGTCTAAAAAGGAGAGCAAGAGGCACACATCGAGCAAATATCACAGTTCAATCGTTTTGATTTTTACATACACTTTTAAACAAGCATGTGACAATGTGGTTACATTTCCTTTGATAAAGAGAAAATATCCTAAAAGAATCCTAAGAGAATAGCCACATTGTACAGTTTACACAGGTGTTGCACAATTCATATGTGGATGTTTAAAATGCCAAACAACGCCGCTGCTTTTGCCCACTTCATGAAACCCAAGATACCTAAAAGAAACAGGTAGGTCGGGTGTTTTGAGTAAAGCCCTGGTGACGTCACGGACATTTCTTATATGGAGAATTTCGCCTTTAAGGAAAATATTCTACAAACGAAAATTTGTATTTTATAAGCAAAAAATACAGTCTTTCAATTTCAATATGAAACTTACATAACTTAATTACAAAACTTGAAATCCTTTTGAGTGTTTGTCCCAACCCCCTGCTATACCCTTGGTCGCGTGACTGAAATGATAAACTTTGCGTTTTACAATGTTATGACTTAAACAGAAGTAATAAATATTCAAAATGTACTATTTATGATGTTTTAGGCAGAAATCGTGTAAATATATCCTTAAATTATATATAATCTGTTGAAAAGAAGTCACGTGATGTTACCAGATTGTGCTCGGACAGCATCTTCTTGAACTTCGATTTCGAGTACTTTGTACCTCCATAGAGGCCTAATAACGGACGTTTTCAGTTATAAAATGAAGCGCTGAATCTAATAAGGGCAAAATGTAATCATTTGTTGCCCTTCAGGCTTGGCTATCCAGGCATGAACTTTGGCCAGTTTGTGTGCAAAGCCTATGGTGAAGGGAAAACTTCACGCCCAGCTGACGTCACAGACCTCGGCTACCAAATCGTGTCCGGTGGGGGTCGATGAAACCAACCCTGACATTAATGGTATCACTCGTAGCTATAAACGCCGCTTCAGTAGCTTTTCTGTTGTCGCGATTACTGCATGACGTGAGTACCCTTGCCCCGTCCCAGTATGGGAGATGGTTTGAGTTCTGAGCATGTAGAACAAACGCACTGTGTTGCATGTTATTTCGTAGGTCACGTCTGTGTTCTTTTAATCTCGTTCCAATGCCCCTTCCCGTCTCCCCGATGTATTTCTTATTGCAAGACCCGCATGGAACCTGATATACAACGCTGTTGCCATTATCCTTTTTGTTACTTTCTCTATTTCTTGATAGCATGTCACCCACCTTTTTACCCGAAGTAAAGGACACTTAAAAACCTATAGTCTCGAGTTCTTTCGCAATCGTTGTGGCCGTGGTCGAGTTCGGCATCGTGATGTATCGTTCGTCTTTTTTCTTGGTTTTTGTTGTTGAGGATCGTTTTCGTATGTTAAGGGCCTTTCGCTTAAGATCCAATAAATATCCTTTCGGATATTTCAGCTTCATGAAGGAAAGCATGATATGCTCGATCTCGTCATCCACATATTCTTTACTACAAATTCGGAAAGCGCGTAGAAAAAATCCCAAGACAACACCACTCTTAACCCTATCACTATGTCCAGAATAGAAATGCACATATGACTCTTTGTTGGTTGGTTTTCGGTAAACTTTGAATTTCGCTCTATCATTACGTATAATCATCGTATCGAGGAACGCAATGGAACCCTGTTTTTCCTTCTCAAGAGTGAACTGAATCTTTTCATTCACCGAATTGAGTTCATGCAGCTTGACCTCCAGGTCGAGACTTTTTGGTGTCACCACGAGGACATCGTCGACGTAGCGAGTCCAAATCACTCCCTCTCCCATGATCCTTTGATAATGATTTTTCTCCAGCCACTCCATAAATAAACATGCTGCCACGGGGCTCAGCGGGGATCCCATCGCTAGTCCACTATGCTGTAAGTATTCGTCAGAGTTAAATTTGAACCCCCCGAAGTTCAAGCAAATATTAACTAGTTTAAAATAATGGCCTCCAAAGCAGCTTCTACAGATACATTTGTAAATAAAGATTTTACATCGAATGTAAAATCGATAAGTGTCTGGCCAGCTTCGATGTAAAATCTTTATTTACAAATGTATCTGTAAAGTCAAAATAAAATAGGTGTAGGACTAGGTGCTAGGTAGGTGGGTTGTATGCTTCGGAGCTTGTCGGTTGGCAGCAAGGCTAGTTCGCAGGTTTAAGGTAGGGAAGTTGTAACTTGTAGGTACAGGTAGGTAGAAGGTAGATAGGCTGTAGGCTGGTAGGTAATAGGTGGTAGGGTAGAAAGTAAGATTAGGTAAGGTAGGTAATGATAATGTTTTTCTTTCATTCAGACTTCTTAAACACTTTACGCAAGAGTAAGAGTAGAAGTCGGAATGAAGGAAAAACAATTAAGCCTGAACCAAACATTTTTTTCAGAGTCCTTGAACTGGTATACTTTTACCAGCTAATGAAAATTGAAATTCCTGCTCTTCTAGGGCTCAACAAATTAAAATCAAAATGAAAGTTGTGTCAATATTAACAGTAAAAACATCTATTCATTGACAACTTTGGCAAGTGTTTCAAAATCAGGCAACAAATCCACACAGCCTTGCTTTTGATGCCCACCGGGCTAGCGTTGTTATATCCAACTTACAAGTACCTAAACCAGCAAAATTAGACAACCCAAGATTCCTTACTTCCAGTGTTATGTCCTGACTCCTGCCTTGCTTAAAACAGAAAAAATCATAACCACAATACAGCAACTCAGCTTTCATCACGGCGCCAGTCCCTTTCTTGAAAGCATTCAAACTTGTTTGAAAATTGGACAAGCGCTAAGCGCTACTCGCGAGAGTCCACTCCTGTTTTGCTACGTGTTCATGATCACGGTGATACCTCTCATAGACGTGCGCCGAAAAGGCCCGCTCAAAATCTTTGATGCGTTGGCTCCTGGGGCCTACAAAATCCACAGTGAATGCTCCCTGGCGGCTGGGGCGTCAGCTCAGCGTTGTCCCCTCGTGTCACCAGCATCCGATTGGTTCGCTCAGGGTTATTCTCGCCGCGGATTGGCTGGTTAGTCTGTTCGCTAGCAGTGTGCGAAAACGCCGTCAACAAATGCGATGCAGTGCGTTCACCATTTTCGTGACTTTGTCACCAAATGTCTCTGGTGCCTGTCAGCTTCTGTCGCCTACAATGTAAGCGAGTAGGAAGTTTTTTTGACCTCTGGGCTCAGGTCCAGGTCAGCTTTTTGTCGCTCAGGTTACGAGCCTGGTCCAGGGAGGTATACGCGTAGCATATCAAAGACCGTGGCAGAATGACAGGCCGGCCGCCGGCCGGCCGGAGACTGAGCACCGTGGTCCCGTATCAGCATCCCCGCTGGTCGTGCCGGCAGGTGGTGCAGCGGCGCCGCGGCCGAGCGCTGACGGCGCTGCCACTGCTACTGTCGCTGCCGCTGCTGCTGCTGTCGCTGCTGCTGGCGGCCGGACGCGCCACCGGCTTCTCACCGTCAGGTGAGTGCACTGGGCTGGACTCGCACAGAGGTGAATCGCTGCCCGCAGCATCAGCACCTGAACTGGCGCCGCTGCCGATCTTGGGCGGCACTGGGTCGTCAGTCGCTGGAGGACGGCGGCCGGACAGTACCTATAGCACACACGTGTTTTCACCATGGGCCCCGACACCTGTCCACCGTCCACTGTCCGCCGTCCACCGTCCACCTATCCACCTGTCCACCGACGCCGTCCACCTTCCACTATCCGCCGTCCACTATCCGCCGTCCACTGCACTGTCCGCCCGCCGCAGCCTCTGTCGGCCTTCATATATATCCTGCAGCGACGATGATGGTGACACCCATTGATCCGCGGCCTATTCAGCGGCGCCGCTCATAGCGGGCGTTTACGGGTGACGGTGGTGATCATTACCCGGCGCGGCACTGTCGGCGGCACCGTGCCGCGCGGCGCACCAACTCAGTACGGCGCGGCACTGTCGGCGGCACCGTGCCGCGCGGCGCACCAACTCAGTACGGCGCGGCACTGTCGGCGGCACCGTGCCGCGCGGCCGGTCGGCACCAGCGGGGCACCAACTCCGTACGGCGCGGCGGGCCGCTTCTCAGCGGTACTGCAGACCTGACACGGCGCCCGGCCCGGTCAGCGTCCAGACGCCGTTGCACACTGGGCCGGGGGTCCGGAAAAGTGCTAGAAATTATTTGTGATTGAGTTGTTGATCTCAGTGACAAGTAAACATGCTAAAAACGAAGTGGGGCTGCTTAACCCTCGCCGGACCTATTGTCGGACCCCCCACCCCCTCGGCCGGCCGAGGGGGGAGGGTTGGTACGACCCCTTTTTGCCGTTTCGCCCCTAATAGAGCTAGAGCCTCGCGGAAAAAACAAGCGTGTGCGCCGTTTCAAGGCGGAACGATTGATACCCGATTTTAAGGTTCCAGGTCAACCGGTAACCTCTGAGGTGAAGTCAAAAAGCCCAAGGTAGGGTTTGGTTTTTGGCAAATAATTTCGCAAAAAATGGCCGCAGAGCAGCGATTTTGGCACCATCGTGTTCGCCTGGCTCAGGCGCGTCGAATGGTATACTTTTTGTTCGGGTGAGGTCAACTTAAGGTATTGACCTCGAGTCAAGGTCAGTTCAGAGCCCATCAGGCCACGAACTTAATCGAAGGAGGTCGTATCGCATATCATTCGATTCGGGAGGTCTTCCCGAGTCCATTGGTGGCTTTCCCGAGTCGCTGGCTCAATTTGATCATGAGTTATTGACGAGAAACTCCTATGACTGGTGTGACGTCATAAATGACGTCACGGAAGGTCAAAAAATGCAAAAGTAAAGCATCGGATCTTGCAAGGAGTGCACGAAATCACGATTCCGTGTGCTTGAGATAGTTTGAAATCATTCCATGCGCAAAAACAACAGATTCCTTATTTCCCCATTCACTTTTAATGGTGAGGTCACGTGACCTCAAAGAGTAGCAGGCATTAGCAAAAATTGCGAGTAGGGCATGACAGAAAGATGATTGGTGGTTTGTATGGCATGGCCATTTTTAACGGCTCGAAGTAACATTTCTCAAAAAGTCTAACTAAAGAGCAAGTTGTTGTTGATTATCACTGACTTGTGTTTAGGGGTTAATAATGACTGAATTTTTGAGTTTGGCCCAGAAATGTTGACAGCATTGTGTGCGTTGATCAATTGTGAGCTCAGGGACATATATTTCATTTAGATTATAAGCGTTTGTTTTTCACAACTTCCAGCGTTTTAACCCGCGCACCGACGGGGGGGGGGGCGGATATCCGCCCCCCCCTGAGGTTTTTCGCGGATAGCGGGAAAACCGCGGCGCGTAGCGCGAAATTTGGTATGACTATTCTCTTATTAATTTTACACATGGTGTGCAAGTTTGAACCTCCTAACTTTTAAGGTCAGGTCACCAGGTCACTTTGAATGACCCAACCTCAAGTCACTTTTTTGCAACTTTGTCACCGTGCCAGAGCTACAGTAGATGTCGGAGGCCTTTGAAAGTCGCAGGATGTTATTAGGTCATTAGTAGCTACAATTTGTATATCTCGGAATTTTGATGTCGGTGACCTAAGGTCAGGTCAATTTCGCGACCTCCCCATTATAAGTCAATGGGGGAAAATCAACTCCCTGTTTTTACCACTAAAACGGGTCGGAATGGCCCCATATACCATACATGACTTCACATACGATCAACCTTCACTACCTTGAGGTCTGTTTTGCTGTTGGGCAGCTGTAAGGTCATGTGACGTCATCAAAGGTCACCAAAGGTTTTTTGCCAATAACTCCTTACAGGAACAAGATACAGCCGCGCGGATGGTCTCATTGTGTTCAGCTCGTCAAGACGCATCGAATGATATACATGATGACCTCGAGGTCACGTGACCTGAGGTCAACCTTTGACCTTGACCTTTCGAGGTCAACATATATATCATTCGATGCGGATTGACGAGAGGATCACGATGATGCCCTTAGTTTGTTCCTATCTTGACTACTTCGAAAGTTATTTGAGAAAAATCCTCTCCATATCTAGCGCCGCCATTTTGACTTTTTCGACCCCTGTGACGTCATCTTTGACCTGACCTGAAAATGACCTTAGTAAAAATTGTAGACCTTGTCCGCGCGTATCCGATGCCGTTTACCGCTTGTCGCTATCTTGCTTCGTTCTCGAGATCTCAGGGGGGGGGGCGGTCATCCGCCCCCCCCCCCGTCGGTACTAAGTTGGCGCAGACCCCCGTCGGTGCGCGGGTTAAAGAGCGCCGGGCCTTCAGTAGAGCGGCGAGGTGACAATTGCCCCTACATTATGTGGTTTACTGGCGCATATCTCGAAAAGTAGCAGGGAAAAGCAGCAAAGCACCTATATGGAACAAAAGATGAGTAATCAGAGGCTAGTATGAAATGTTCATTTTTAGCCGCTCGAAATAACGTTTTTATAAAAGTCTAATTAAAAAATTGGATATGATTTTAAATTTCGTCTTGCAGCTGCTTGCAAACAGCTAGCTTATCTTGCAGAAAAGCGATGCAATATGTCAGAATGATGTTGGCACAGTGAACAACAGTGCCCTGAACTAGTCTGACAGGAAATTACGTTCAAAACGACGATTGGTCAACAAATAAATTACCACTTAAGTTCATCATTAAAATCGGTTAATGTGGTGGCCTATAGAGAGTCTAAATTGTCTTGTGTTTGGTGACATCTGACGACCTCAATTTTGACCTTAGGGAAAAACTAGCATCGGAATCGTATTCTTCGATCAATTTGGGATTAAATGATACCTATTTTGTTCATATTGCGGACAGTCAGTTTGGGGGAATTTCTAGCGCTTTTTCAGGCTGCCGGCCTACAGTGCGTTGGCGGGCTCGGGAGAAATGCAGCACCGTCTCCACATGCAGTGGCGTCTGGGTCAGACTCTTCAGGACTGTTGCGGCTGACTGTCTGCCGGCCGGGTCCTGGACAGGGCGGGGTTTGGGTCAGGTCGGGGTCTGAATGTCCGCCTCGCCACACTAGTGACGATGGGAAGTAAGGTTTGCTGATACTACCTAATGATGCCCACACTGAGCTGCTTCCGTCTGCTGTGTACTGTATGTACAGTAGGGTGTGTCATTTTGGGCACTTTTTTCGCAAAACATGGTGCTCCACTGATTTTATCGTGCCCCAGACACGTAGAAACCGTGTGACATTTTTTATTTCCCCCAAATATTAACACCCATGCGGCGCCGACCGCCGACACTTTGGCCTATCTCTCAGCATTAGCGACCTCAGCGCCCCTAGCGGCAATGTTTTGAACTAACACGCTCGCTATGCTTTGTGAGCTTACGATCATCATTAAATGCATTTTACCGAAATGACGCCTTGCTGTTGGCTTGTCTGGCACTCAGAATGTTGGTGAAAATGTGATGTTATGCATCTTAAAGCACGAAATAGTTCTGTGTTAATGTATATTGCATAATACTACCCCAGATCCCCGTCCTGGTCTGACGGGATACGTACGAGCGCATGTTTATAGTGCCTGCTATTAGGTGTCACATGTTTTTTTTGTAGCGTCGTTCACTGCATAGACCCCGGGGAACAGGAGGGGGGGGGGGGCAGTGGGGGCGCTTACCCCCCCCCCTCCAACTTGAGAGCCGAGTGGGCGCCGCCCCCTCAACATTGATGCAACGATGGAGGATCTCTGCTCCCTTTTATGGACCTACATGTCTGTTTTTATATAAACATCAGCACAAGGTATTTCTCTTGCATGTGAATGGTTTCTGCTGATTCGGCATCGATTTAAGAACACCTGCTATTGTCATCCCACTTTGATTTTATCTGAACTTGATCATAACTTTGGTAGGTCAGATTTTATACTGGACCATTTTGGTTCCGGATGGTATTTGATTTGGCGTGATGAGAACATTATGACGTACAACGGTGGTAAAGTCGTTGATTGATACAGGTTTACTCGCTCCGGTGGGAGGCAGTAGCGGCGGAACATCTTCAATTAAAGGGAGGGGGGGGGGACACTGCCGACTTTTGGTCCCATTCTTTCCATGCAACGCCCATAGGGCTAATGTTAAAATGCCCAAATCAGAGGGGGCACGGTGCCCCGGTGCCCTCCCCGTTCCGCCGCCTATGGTGGGAGGGCGTCGTGTGGGACTCAGAAGGAGACTTATGGCTTGTGTTGTGCCTTTGGTAGGACCCTCAGTATCACCGATGCAGGGCCTTCAGAGCCTCCAATTAGGGGCCTTTAGAGGCACTGGTGTGGGGTCCTCACAGACGCCCGTGTGGCCCCTCAGAGGTGCTAGTGTGAATCCCTCATAAGCGCCGGTGAGGGTCCTCACAGAATACAGACGCCGTTGTGGACCCTCAGAGACACTGGTGTGGGTCCATTACATGTGGGTGTGTGGCCCTTAGAGCTGCTGGTGCGGACCCTTTAAAAGTCGGCAGGGGGCCCTCAACGACCGGGGAGGGGGACCTCAGACCGGCAAGGGGCCCACAGAGGCCGGCGGCATTTTCAGAAGCCCTGTGGGGTCCTTAGATACCGACAAGGTACTCTGAGACGCCAGTGCGGCCCTCAGTCTCTGGTGTAGGGCCCTCAGAGTTGCAGGTAGGTGGCCGTCAGATATGCTTTTGCCGAACCCTCACAGGCGCAGGTGTGGGTACCTCAGAGCCACCAATATAGGGTTGCATAAATGGTGTGGCACTGGCTTGGGGGACCCTCAGTGGTGTCCTTATGGGCCCTTAGAACCACTGGTGTGGGTCTCTCAGAGGTGCTGGTTGTGAACCCTCAGAGGCCCTGCTGAGGGCCCTCACGGTCTCCGTTATGGGATCCTCAGAAGCCGGCGTAGACCCTGACTGAGATCTTAGTGTGGCTACTTAGGGGCTCATGAGGTGCTCTTACGAGACCTGTGAGGTCTTTCTCAGCTGAAATATAGTCAGCGTGGACCCTCAGAGGTCAGTTGGTACCGCAGGGGTCTTAACCCGCGCCCCAGTGGCGGTCTCCGCCAACTTCGCCCTAGTGAGGGGGGGCATATGTTACCACCCACCTCTAACTCAAAAACTAAGAGGGCTAGAAAGACGCGGTGAAAAGCAGTCGATAGCTCTTGATGCGTACGTTTGAAAGTATTTCGGTCATTTTTCATCTTAGAGCAATATTGGGGTCACCAGAGGTCATCAAAGGTCAAAATTTGCGAATTGTCATTATTTTTTTCAGAAAACATGCCATTATCTCAGGAACTATGATAGCTAGAAAAACGCTGGGAAAAGCAATCGATAGCTTTTGAACTCTTCTTTTGATAAGGTCATTATCAAAAATGACCTCAGGTCAACGGTTTAGCCTCCAGAGGGCAAAAACTCCAAAAATAGCTGTTTTTAAGAAAAGTGTTTTTCGACAATAACTTTTGACTAAAAAAAGCTAGGTCATTTCTAATGCCAGAATCGTGTTCCTCTCGCCGAGACGCGTCGAATGAACTATAATTTGACCTTGAAAGGTCAACTTCAAAATTTGACCTCAGGTCAAGGTCATGACCTGACCGAAAAAGGTCATGTTGCGTATCAGTCGATGCGTCTCGGCAAGACAAACACAATGAGGCCAACCCCAGCGTTCTATCTTTTTCCAATCGAGAGTTATTGGCAAAAAACTGTTTGTAGCCTCGAATGACCTCGGATGACCTTTCAAGAGGCTATCAGCAAAAAAGACACCTTGGTCGTCACGGGTGGTCCAAATTATTGTTATTCTGAAATATTTGGACTGTTCCTATGCGTACACACGGATCTAGAGGCATTTTTGTTTTTCTCCATTGACTTATAATGGAAAGGTCACGCCACTGACCTGACCTTAGGTCACGCATATAAAAAATCCGAGATATACAAATTGTAGGCACCCATAACATCATGTAATCCACCAAGTTTGAAACCTCTCTGACAAACACTGCAGGCTGGACATGATTGCAAACTTTTTTTAGGCTTGGTCAGTTAACTTGACCTAGTGACCTGACCTGACATGACCTGGGGTCAAAAATTTCACACATTGTTAAAAATTGATGTACCAAAAGCTACCCCAAGCGGCGCGGCGCTACGCGCCGCGGTTTTTTATTTATACGAAAAAAACGCGAAAAGGTGGTAACATATGCCCCCCCCCACTGGGGCGAAGGTTAACCCGCGCCCCGCTGGGGGGGGCAGAATCTGCCCCCCTCCCGTTTTTCGCCAATAACTTCTAAACGCGTTACGCCAGCGACGTCAAACTTTCAGTACCTTATCATACATCAATTTGACACGTTCCCTGAAAATTTGAGCGAAATCCGTCGGAAAATTTTTGAGAAATTGACGTTTTAGTGACGTCATGTTCGCCATTTTCGCCTAAAAAACGGCAAAATTTCAAACGCCGCTAACTTCTTCATTTTTAAAGGAATCAAGACGTAACAAAAAAGGTTATACGTGATTCTACTTTGTCTATCAAATGGCTATCTCGGTTTTTTGAAAATTTTGGATTTTGGCCAAATTTTTTCCAAAAAACTGACTTTTTTGGGAAAATATTTATCAAATCCAAAATTTTGAGTTTATCGAAAAAACCGGAATATATGTCAAAGAAGTGGTCTATGTGCACGTACATACCAATTTTTAGAAGAATCGGTTCAAAAATGTGGGAGTTATTCAAAATTTTAGGACGTCACGACACACAAAAATTTTGAAAAATGTTTTTTTTTTTGGAAATTCTAGACCTTGTACGGAAATAAAAATAGCACCATTCGATTTTCCGTGAAAAACTGCATCGGATAGACACCTTTTTAGGCCTTAACAACCAACTTCAAAATTTGACCTCACTTGACCTGACCTTGACCTGACCTCGACCTGAAATTCATCCAGAGGTGGTCCATATCACTTATTGAGTGTGCCTATTGAATTCCATGAGTAAAATGACCCATAAAACATGTGTCGCACATGCCCTTTTCTATATTTTGTTTTTGGTGACCTGACCTGACCTGACCTGACCTTGACCTTGACCTTTGAATGACATTGTGTGCAACGAATATTGTCTTGGTAGTCTAAGAACACGTTTTGGGCAATCAGTCTCAGTCCATTCTTCGGCAACTACGGTGCAAGGCCGATACTGTAGAAACTTGCATTTTGTACCCTTGACCTGACCTTGACCTGACCTCTGACCTACTTAAGCAAAAAAAAATTGGGCTCTTAAGATCCGCCTTGTTGAGAGCTTTCGATTGCCGTTTTCCCCGTCTTTCTACGACCATCGGTTCGGAAGTTAGACAGGGGGGGCAGAATCTGCCCCCCCCCCCAGCAGGGCGCGTATGGCTGAATAGCCCAGCGGGGCGCGGGTTAATGGCCGGATGGGCTCTCAGAAGCACCAGTGAGGGCCCTCAGTCTCACAGTAGTCGTAATAGGGCCGTCAGAGACATTGGTGTGAGGCCATTACTGATTACAGGTTGGCGTAAGGCCCTAGATATGGCCCCTCTTGGGCTGGCAAGGACTCTCAGAGGCACGCTAGCGGCCATAAGAGGCCGGTAAAGGGCCCTCAGAGGCCGCCAGTAGCCTTCAGAAGCCGGCGTGTAACCCTCATGGACAATTAAGTGAGGCTTCTTTGGACTCACGGGGTGCTGTTACGAGCCCTATTCTTTCTGAATCGAAATATGGCCAGCATAGACCCTGAGCGGTAAACTGGTGCCACAGAGCCCCTCCGACCCGAGGGGTCCTCTGAATGCGATAGGGGGGGGGGGACTAGATGGCACGTGCCTCCTGGGACCCCCTGACTACGCTACTATTTCATATGCGTCATGTCAGGTATTTTGGGCTTGCACCCCAACTTGAAGAATGTTCCTGGGCCCCTCTGACAATATATTGTATTCATTATAGGTATTCGTCATTAGCTTGCACTCTCTGCAATCTGCCCATACTATTATTTGTCCCTAGACGCGCTTACAGAGAGCAGGGATAAGCCCATACAGACAACGGCCTGTTAGTTTCGCAAACAGCCGCCAGGGGCGCTAGGGTCGCCTATGTTGTGAGATAGGGCAAACTTCTCTCGCTCGGCGCCGCCTGGAGGTTAAAATTTGCGGGAAATTAACAATGCTACGCCCTTTCCACATGAGTGGAGCACAATAAAATCGATGGAGCACCTTGCATAGCGATTAGTGACACACCCTAATGTACAGTCCACAGCAGAAGTAATGTGGGGTTTCAGTCATGGGTATGTTCTGCTTCTGAAGCTTAGGAACGATTAGCCAGACTACAATGAAACTTTGAATGTAGCTTATATGTATCGTCACCTTTGCAGCTGCAATTTTAGCTATTCACATCTTCTTTTCGATCAATCCGCATTAAACAATCGCCAGTCAAAGCCAATCGTTGAGATTAGTAAAACCCTACATTACTTTAGCGGTGGGCTGTACAGTCTGTCTTAAAGTGACCATACCACCTTAACATTAGTTTTGAGTTGAGATAGCCAAATTGGTGGCCATGGCCTGCAAATACCGGTTTGGGCACTCACAACATCGAAAAATGCTTTAATTCGGAGATATGGAATTTCCAAGGCCCTATATAGAAGGTATGCTCATTAGGCCGAAGCAGCGATTTCCGTGACGTCACAGGTACGAAGGGTCGGACGGCTGTAATGCAATCATATGGAAAATGACCCAACTTTAGGGCTCTCCCACATAGCTGCCAGACTCGATACTCGGGTAAAAATTATATCACATGAAAGCTCGAATCAAGACGAACAAGAAACTTATGTGACGTTTTTACGTATTACTAACGGCTTAGACTCTATTCAAGTATATTCAGAGCTCTGCATTAGCTCACTTTTTCTGCCGTCAATGCCTCTACAAATGCCTAGTCGGCGCACGTGCGCTTGTCGAGCGGGGACCACCAGTCGGGCGATTCGGAGCTACCGCCCAATCAGAACGCCACATTGCCGTGACGTCATTGGTCGCACACGACACGTTACGGAGATAGGGATGAGACAGCCCTGTGGAATTTCAAACTTGCAGTTTTCGGATTCTAAGGGGCTAATGCATTGAGATGCCCCCTTAGAATTTGTGACGTCAGCGGTGATCAACGATTTTAAAACCTTATACTAACATCTATGTAAAGCAGTGGTGGTATATGCTATTTGCGCGCAACATCTGCCGCGAACGCCGCACTTCCAAAATGAAGTCGCTAGAAACAGCGGATATCCCAAAAAAGTAAACAAAAGTAAAAGTCTATGTCGCCGACCTTGTCGTGCCTCTGGTGGAGGCCGGGACATTTATTGTAGCGGAGGAAAACGTAGATGAATTTTGAAGAATATATTGAAGAATTCCGGACGATAGATGATGATGAACGGTAGAGGAGGGTGAAATTGAAGAACGCAGAGTAGACAGGTAGACCAGAAAACGCAGTAGCACTGTCGATGAAGTTCACTGTTCAGAGTTCAGATGACACATCGGCGCCACCGCGGACGGGGCGCCGTCAGAGCCGTTCACTGCACTGCAATACGCCGGCGCTCGTCGGGGCGCCGGCGAATTCGCGCACTGCCACTGAGCTGGGCTCAGTGGCGTTCACTGGGCACACGAACGGGGGTGCCCTCGGAATCGTGCTCGGTGGCACGACTCCGTCACTGTTCACGTTGGCAACCCGCGGGGGGTGCCGTCGGAATGGTGCGCGGTGCACGATTCCGTCACGGGTTCACTACACCGGCGCACATCGGGGCGCCGGCGGAGCCGCGCACCGCCACCGAGGACTGTACCCGGTGGCGTTCAAGTGGTGACTGCCCGCAGCGACTCGAGGAGCCGCCGCGGGCACAAAGAGAACAATTAGGTAGTACATCTAAAAGCACTCAGAAAGCGACACTGGAAACTGGTGAGAAAGGTCCGAACAGACTCGCGCGGCACGTTCGGTTATACGATACGGAGCGCGGCGAGCACGAACAGTCGACAAGTGTGAAGCGATAGCGCGAGTGACAAATTGTAGGCAATTAGAACTTGAGACGAGAAACTAACACAAGAGCTGGTCCAGGCTCACGGGGCACGACCCGTACTGCGATAGATCACGCGTGGCTGTCAAATATAAAACGAAAGAGAAGAACAGGGCAGTTCATTTCGTCGGTGACACACTCCTCCCCTGTGATCGACTTAAGACGGGAGATCACACAATCACTGAACACCGACGGAACATTCTGTACATTCACGAGATTCACGACTTCGCTACGCAGGTTCTCGCGAGTTCTTCCTAAAACTACACGAGCACCTATACAGATTCATGGTACACTACCTATATCACTTAGTACTAAATCATAACGAATGCAAACGCTTTCGGCACCTTCACGATTGTTCATTGTGCTAGACCTCGTCCCTGGTCAGCTGCACATTAGTCCACTGGTCGCGTCACTTCGTCACCTCTGACGCCAGTCTCCGGTGCGCAGCGTTCGGCTACACCAGAAACGCAACGCGAGTGTTCACACGGCTGTTGCCGGTTTCGGTTGTTGTTCACCAGAGCAGCTGATGTGTTGTCCTTCCAGCAGTCAGCTGATCGGTCGCTGCTCTCAGTAGGTCAGCAGGGTCCTTCGCCGCCTCAGTTTCCCTCGGTACTCAAGGTCAGTGTCAACCGGCGGCGCGGCACGCGCCACTCAGCTGAGCTCCCCCACCTCCAGATGTCACGCGCGCCTAATGGCCGGCTGCGCGGACGGGGGAGGGGAAAGCGGTCCATGTGGCGAGCCGGGCTAGAGGGGGACACAGGAAAAGACATAAATCTCGGCGAGTTTGGTGTCTGCTCCACGGGACGGAGGGCGAGATGAAGCTTCAGAAATGGTCTAAAGGCCAGGCTCAGTGGGTCAGTGGGAGTACGGTCGAAGTACAGCTGACAGGATGTGGGAATGATGTGGCGACAAACCCGTTCACTACAGCTGAGCTGCTTCTTCTAGGACAGCGACCACGGTGACCGGCCGTGTGTGGGTCGCTCCATTCGCAGTGACGAGTCGTACAGCGCGCACTCGTCCGTCCGGTCCTGGCAGGAGCTCTGTTCTCGAACCAGGGACCAGAGTCCTTTCGATGTGCCAGGTTTTGGGATTTTTTTCTTTCTTCCATCGGCTCCGGATGTGTCGTAGCATCCAGAGTTTCTCCTTGAGGATCTGCACCGTGATCCGATACGGAGCGGCGATCCTCACGGGGTCGAAGATAACCGCAGTTCTCCTGAGCGCTCCTCGTCTGGTCGTCTGCTTCTTACTGTCTCGGAACTGGGCACTCGGCGAGTCTCGCTCTTCGTCCCAGACAGCACCCAGAGCTCCTTCGGCAGGGAGATAGGTGTCATCGTAGTCCGCATCGGGGTGTGCTTGTCTCACATATGGTGTGCTGCTTTGCACTTCACTCGTGTTGTTCATCTGGTTTTCGTGCCGGAAGTCTTCCTTTGTGAGCAGATCGGGACAATCTCTTCTTACTGCTCTGGCGGCCTCCGACACGGTTCGTTCTGGTTGATGGGCGTCGTCCATACAGACACTGCCGTGTCGCGCTTCTGTGGTCTCTGTCTTCAGTTTGACTTCTGCATCTGCATCATGATCGGTGACTGTTTTCTGCGGCACAAGGTCAGCGGACGCCAGCCACGATTCGGTTTTGAAGACGTTTTCTTCCTTCTCGTTCTGGTCTGATTTTTGTCCGTCGTTCAGGTCAGGCGAGAGGCGGTTTTGAGCCGTTCTTTCTTGTCGGATGAACTGTTTCTGATCACACGTCTCCTGGATATCCGCTACTGAGGCCACAGCCTGTTCACGGAATCGCAGCAGGACGGCGGTTCCGTTTTTCTGCAGGTCTGGCTTAGCGGGTAGCTCCTTGTTGAATGAGATGCCAAGGATCTGGGCAGTAGCGACAGAGATCACTCTGGTTGCTACTTCCTCGTTGTCCGGGAGTTTCAGCTTCGGAGCACTTTCCTGCGCTCCTCCCCGTTCTGGCTCGCTTTCTTGTTTGTTTTCTTTTCGGGTTTCCCGACTGGTGCCGGCAGCCGGCGAGGGCGCCTGGGCCGCGGCGTTCACACGCGGCGCGCCGTGAAGAAGGCGGTTATGGCGCTGCCGACAGCCGTACACACCGCAGGCCCTGGTGCGTGTGCATTGACGCATGATGTGTCCCCTGTCTAGGCACGTTATGCAAAGACCTTTGGAGAGCACAAACGTCAGTCTTTCACTGTTCCTGAGCGACTTGAATCTGCTGCAGTGGTGGAGAATGTGCTCCCCTCCACATTTCACGCATGATAGTTTTTGCGGCACGGCGGCCGACGCTCTGTTGGCGTGGGCGGCTCGCCTCGCTGCTGGTTCCTTTCTGTGTGAGCTCGTCACGTCTGCTGGAGTGCAGAGGAGAGCCACTTTCACCTGTTCTTCAAGCCATGCGTCGAAATCCATTAAGCTGGGCTCCTTGGGCTGCATCTGGAGTGTCACCTTTGCCCATTCTCTGCGCAGATACAGAGGCAGCTTTGCGACAACGCGGCGGAGATTCTGGGTGCAGATGAGGTCTGCTTCATAGCCGTGAGACCGTAGTATCTGCACGGCGCAATGCACAGCGGCTTGGTAGTTCTCCAGAGATGGCGCATCGTCCTCTGACGCGTCATCTGCGCTGAAGATGGCATCAAAATGGGCATTGATAACCTCGCTACTTTGACCAAAGCGGTCTCGTAGAGTTCTGAGGGCTTGGTTGTACAAGGCCCCGTCATATAGCATTCCTGCAATCGCCTGTCGCGCCTTTCCCGTCACAGCTGCCTGTAGATGGACCATTCGCTCTGCATCGCTCAGCGATGGTTGATCGTGGACCAGCGCGCGGAACAGACCAATCCATCTAGGCCATTCTAATGAGTCTCCTGAGAAAACCGGCAGTTTCAGTTTCGGGATGCTTTCTGGCGCCGGTATCTTATCGTTGAGTAATTCATCGCTCCAAGATGGTCTGCTTCGCTGAGGGCTAGCTGGGACGGAGCTAGCAGGGAGAGGGCAGTGGAATGATATTTGAGGCTGCGGGAGTCTCGTAGTCACAGTTCGCTGTCTCTCCCGTTCATCTTTCATATTCTGTGAATCAACTTTTTCTTCCAAGAAGTCGTCCCTTTTGCCGGCGTTGCGTGGATCATTCATCTGCTGTCGCCATTGTAACTCTAGCGCAGCTTGTTCTGCTTCATCTTTGACGCTTTGAAGTTCAAGTTGTCTTCTTAACTCCGCTTCTTGGCGCTCCATCTCCAAACGTCGTTCCAACTGTTTCACACGCAGAGCCTTCAAGCGCGCTGTGATCTGAGCCTCAGCAGCGGCGCGGGAGACAGACTCACTGCAGCTCACCTGAGGCGCCGCGCGGCGGGCTGAGCCGTGACTCCGCCACGAGTCAGGGCGCGGCCGCTGCAGCGTCGAAGTCTCCATGATTTCTTCTGTTTCTTTCATTTTCCGAACTTCGCCGATACCGCCTTCACTGTGAGTTTTCTGTTCTTGTTTTCCATTTTCAGAGAGTTTTCATCCGCTTCCTATTTCTTCTGGCCTATCCGGCCCGGAGGACCATTAAATGTCGCCGACCTTGTCGTGCCTCTGGTGGAGGCCGGGACATTTATTGTAGCGGAGGAAAACGTAGATGAATTTTGAAGAATATATTGAAGAATTCCGGACGATAGATGATGATGAACGGTAGAGGAGGGTGAAATTGAAGAACGCAGAGTAGACAGGTAGACCAGAAAACGCAGTAGCACTGTCGATGAAGTTCACTGTTCAGAGTTCAGATGACACATCGGCGCCACCGCGGACGGGGCGCCGTCAGAGCCGTTCACTGCACTGCAATACGCCGGCGCTCGTCGGGGCGCCGGCGAATTCGCGCACTGCCACTGAGCTGGGCTCAGTGGCGTTCACTGGGCACACGAACGGGGGTGCCCTCGGAATCGTGCTCGGTGGCACGACTCCGTCACTGTTCACGTTGGCAACCCGCGGGGGGTGCCGTCGGAATGGTGCGCGGTGCACGATTCCGTCACGGGTTCACTACACCGGCGCACATCGGGGCGCCGGCGGAGCCGCGCACCGCCACCGAGGACTGTACCCGGTGGCGTTCAAGTGGTGACTGCCCGCAGCGACTCGAGGAGCCGCCGCGGGCACAAAGAGAACAATTAGGTAGTACATCTAAAAGCACTCAGAAAGCGACACTGGAAACTGGTGAGAAAGGTCCGAACAGACTCGCGCGGCACGTTCGGTTATACGATACGGAGCGCGGCGAGCACGAACAGTCGACAAGTGTGAAGCGATAGCGCGAGTGACAAATTGTAGGCAATTAGAACTTGAGACGAGAAACTAACACAAGAGCTGGTCCAGGCTCACGGGGCACGACCCGTACTGCGATAGATCACGCGTGGCTGTCAAATATAAAACGAAAGAGAAGAACAGGGCAGTTCATTTCGTCGGTGACAGTCTAATATCTTGAAAACCGGTCAATATTTTTCGATGAAATTTGGTAGATATTCATTTTTGCTCTTTCTGAACCGAGCGACATCACTTTCATGCCAATTCATTAACTTTTTTGAAGGTGGGAGGGTCCCTTTAAAGTACAGGTGCAGGACAAACTGTACAGTCTGTCTAAAAGTACCGCGAGAAGTAATTCGGTGGATCCATCAAGCCTGACCGAGGAAGGACCTGCTAAATTTGAGTCACCGAAGCAATCGACCGATAGGCGTTATCACAAGTGTATTCGCGGCCATTGGGGCGACGTAAGAAAAGAAGAAAACAACTGGCCCCAAGAACTAAATTATCAGTTAGCATGCACCTTTTCCTTGGTGTTCAGAGAATTTACCATAAATTGTTAGAGAAAATTGCATTTAACACGCGCACTGCAGCGGGTCTGAGCCGAACACGAACTGCAGGGGGGGGGGGTTGAAAACAACCCCCCCTGAGATCTCGAAAACGGCGCAACGTAGCGACAAGCGGTAAACGGCGTTGGATAGGTTGAGATGAGATCTACAAGAAATACTAAGATCATTTTTGGGTCAGGTCAAAAACGAGGTCACCAGAGGTCACCGAAGACAAAATGTTACGATTTTCACAACAGGAATTTCGCGGTAGTTTTTCTTGAATAACTTGTCTTGCACACAAGACAGAGGATCGATTCGAACGCCATCGTTCTTAGCTCGTCAAGGCGCATCGAATGATATATGATATGACCTCGAAAGGTCAAGTTGAAAAAATTGACCTCAGGTCAAGGTCATGACCTTACCGAAATAGGTCATGTTGCATATCATTCGATCCGCATTGACGAGAAAAACACGATAAACGTCGAACGGAGTCTCTATCTCTATTCAATCTCAAGTTATTGAAGAAAAACCGCTGGTGACCTCAGGTGACCTAAGATGACCTGGAGATCACCTTCCAAAGGTCATAAGTGATATGTTTCGGTGAAATCACCAACAGGGACCTGTAATACTATGATCCTGAGCGTATTGAAGTCATAGGATGGCATTCAGAGTAAGTTGAAATTTCTCCCATTGACTTATAATGGGCCGGTCGCAAAAATGACCTGACCTTAGGTCATCGATATAAAAATTCCGAGATATACAAGTTGTAGCTCGTGATGACTTTACTATTTCCTGTGGGTTTCAAGATCATATCTCAACAACTGTGGGCTTGGTGGGATTGCAAACTTCGAAATTTACGTTTCGAGGTAGGGTCACTTGACCTGACCTGGTGACCTGACCATAGGTCACCTGGGGTCAAAATTTTTACTCAAGGTGTGCAAAAGTTGGGAGAACAGGTATGCAAAATTTGGCGGCGCTACGCGCCGCCGTTTTCTCGCGATTTGCGAAAAACCACAGGGGGGGGGGGGTTGAAAACAACCCCCCCCTGCAGTGCGCGTGTTAATATCTTCCATTTATGCTTTTTTCATCGTTTACACAATGTGTTTTTTTACTTAGCTAGAAACACTAATTAGAAATAGTTCCCGCATCCGTCAAGAATAATAGGGAAGGCTTGAAGTTAATACAATAATCTAAACGGTTTTGTAATCTATGTGAAGACACTTCTAAAATTGCCTGTAGAAATATTGAAGGCAAAAAGTCAACTTCTTCACAAGACTGATGTCTATAAACCTATTCAACGTGTGACAACTCAGCCGGTATTTCGTCGCCTACAGCCCAGCTTTCCCTAGTGACCGATAGAGGCGCTGCTATCGATGTCCGCCCGTGCCGCCTAACGCATCCTCGTCCATTCCCCAGCAGTGTTCGCCACGGGCCGGGCTGTCCCAACGGGCCATGGGCCGGGCTGGGCTACGGGCTGGGCCGGGCCAATAATTTGGAGAAACCAACGGGCCTTCAGCGGGCCGGGCCAACAGTTCATGAAGATGCTCACGCAATAGAGTAATCAGTAAAAGCACATGCAGCTGTAACCTGAATAAGGCATAGTTGTGTTTATGTGCAAAGATAGGAAGGTTGGACTTAGAATTGATAAATATTTCATCTTCATTTCATATGTACTCATCTGTTAACTCAGGGTATCCACATATAATGTAATATTTTGACTAAAGCAATTACAAATGTTACAGTCAATCTTGGTTAACTAACATATACAACCACCCAGGATTGATTATTTGATTCTCCTTGTTAGATAAGTCAGAAAAAAAGACATGTGACAATGCATATCCATCAATGATGCAACTGTACATGAAGAACAATTGACATTTGACAACTGGGCCAATCATTGTCATCTTGGTTTCAGTCCCTACATGAACAAGTGAGGAAGGAAGGTGGAGATTTGTTCACTCTGGTAGCTTAAGTTTTTTGAGAGTGACAATTTGAGTATGTTATGTTCCAAAACATGTCAATATACCACATAATGTAAAAAGTTAGCATTACTGCACCAAATATCAACAGTGGTTGATGCTGTTCCATGAAGTTAAGTATAGTCATAGTGTAATAAATAACAAGTGAAGACACTTCACCAATTTATAATGCAAACTCGTGTAACAACTTTTCTTCAGCTGGGAGTGGGCTACGTAGCTACTCACGCTGTAGTATGACGTAATAAAACGTCATAAAACGTCACTTCCTAAATCATTGAACGCTATCCTCGGCCTACATCATCGTCTTCCATGCCCCGTCATGATGGATTTTTTAATTGACTTAGACATGAAAATCCACGTTTTTTATTCCACTAAATGAAGGTAAATAATCCCCGTTTCTTACAGAATGCCTTGGTAGACACAAAATCAGAGGACATCGATGTGCCACAGCCCAATGAAAGTCCTACTCGATCTAAGTGCGCTCCAACATGTTGAACATCGTATCAGCATTCACTCTAACGTTACTCTCGAGAACCCACTGTTTTTATTGCATGTATGGTCGATTACTGAATGCATTGTGACAGAACTGGTGTGAAAATATTCCAAAACAGAGGACATCATAACACCACCGGCTGCTAAAAAGTGTAGGGTATTTTGACAACGTCCCTAAAACATGACTCATTTTGATCGGACCTTTGACTGACATGGACTCGAGAACCCATGTTTTTTATTGCATTAAATGAAAGAAAATAATCGCATTTTCTTATAAAATGCGTGGAAATATTCAAAATCAGAGGACATCGATGTGACATAGCCCGATGAAAATCCTACTCGATCAAACTGCGCTCCAACATGATGAACATCGTATCAGCATGCAGTCTGTTCCGTAACGTTACTCTCGAGAACCCACTGTTTTTATTGCATGTATGGTCGTTTACTGAATGCAATGTGACAGAACCGGTATGAAAATAGTGAAAAACAGAGGACATCATAACACCACCGGCTCCTAAAAGTGTAGGGTATTTTGACAACGTCCCTAAAACATGACCCATTTTGATCGGACCTTTGATTGACAAAGACTCGAGAACCCATGTTTTTTATTGCATTTATTGAAAGAAAATAATCGCATTTCCTTATAAAATGCGTGAAAATATTTAAAATCAGAGGACATCGATGTGACATAGCCCGATGAAAGTCCTGCTGGATCTAACTGCGCTCCAACATGATGAACATCGTATCAGCATGCAGTCTATTCCGTAACGTTACTCTCGAGAACCCACTGTTTTTATTGCATGTATGGTCGCTTACTGAATGCAATGTGACAGAACGCGTATGAAAATAGTCAAAAACAGAGGACATCATAAGACCACCGGCTCCTAGAAGTGTAGGGTATTTTGACAACGTCCCTAAATCATGGCCCATTTTGATCGGACCTTTGATTGACAAAGACTCGAGAACCCATGTTTTTTATTGCATATATTGAAAGAAAATAATCGCATTTCCTTATAAAATGCGTGAAAATATTTAAAATCAGAGGACATCGATGTGACATAGCCCGATGAAAGTCCTACTCGATCTAACTGCGCTCCAGCATGATGAAAATCGTATCAGCATGCAGTCTATTCCGTAACGTTACTCTCGAGAACCCACTGTTTTTATTGGATGTATGGTCGCTTACTGCATGCAATGTGACAGAACCGGTATGAAGTGTTCATACGCTATACCAATTGTTGCATAAATAAGACATCTTTAGCTTATAAAGATATGTAGTAAAAATAGGTTTTTGGTCTTCTCATTATGTTTAAGTGGTATTGCATTTCAAGTTGCGTGTAGAGGGATTCATTTTCCGTGTTTTGTCGTAAATAAAAGTAAATTAGCTGTTAAAACCAACACTTATATAACTACAAGCTTGGATAGTAGTTTCTTGGATTAGAAGTTTTCACTACAGGGATGAAACTTTTGCACTACAATGACGAAAACGTCATCAATCGTCATCAGATATCGTTGATTTTCTGAAAGAGCACTTCCGGCAGAAGAAAACGCATTACACAAAATAATCGAAGTGTCTTCACTTGTTATTTATTACACTATGGTATAGTTAAGCATTAAGCAACCATTCCTCATGTAACTTACCACAGAAAAGCATGACTTCATTCTTCTGTTTTGGATATTTTCCTCAATTCGCTACAAAATAGTAAAATTAAACGTAAATAACATTTGTAATCTCCTTGAATCCTTAATTCTGCGAAATTCAATCGAAATATGCAACTCAAAACAATTGTCTCCACTCTCTCCCCCGGGCCTTGTTAAGAACTGGATGCAATCAGCTGGCTGGCCAGCTGGCGACGTACGATAGCCTTGCGATAGCCTTTAATAAGGCGACAATGATGATTAATATATAGTTATAAGCAAGGTAGTAGGATGGACATAAACATTTAAAATGGCTTTAAAAGATAAATTGTTAGGTGGATATTTATTCTTTTATATCTACCATTGATACGTAGCAAGCTCTACTAGCACCACCATGCGTCGCCAGCTGGCGAATAATCCAGTTAATAATACCACGGCCCTCTCCTTCCATGCTTCACTTGTGGTGGCGAGGGTGGCGCGCTTGTAAAGCGGCGACAACTCCAACGCAGCCATCGAAAACAGATTTGTTGTATGCAAAAATGACGTCAAATAAGAATGGTATATGATATGTTATTTACATCATAGACCCGGGAACAGGGGGGGCAGCGGGGGCGCTTGCCCCCCCAACTTGAGAGCCGAGGGGGCGGCGCCCCCTCAACATTGAGGCGGCGAGAAAGGATCTTTCCTCACTTTTCCATACTTCTTTCCTTCTTGTTTCCTTTATGCATCTAAACATCAACACACGGCATTTTCCTTGCCATCTGAGTTGTTTCTGTTGATACAGTATCGATTTGACAACATCTGCTATTGTCATCCCGCTTTGGTTTGGGCCTGACCTTGGCCATAAGTTTGGCAGACCATATTTTATGCTGGACCATTTTGAGTCAACTTTGAGAAATATGCACGTAACGTACAACGGTGGTAAAATCGTTGCTATAGGCATAACACAGTTTACACGCTCCGGGTGTGAGGGAGGGGTGTGGGGCAATGAGTGCACTTAGGTGGTGCCCTCGGAAGGCCGGTATGGGATAAAAGCTCAGCGACACTAAGTACTGGTGTGGTGCCTTCGGTTATCGGTAGCACCCTCAGAATCACCGGCGTAGTGCCCTCAGAGCCGCCGGTAAGGGGCCTTTAGAGGCACTGGGCCGTCATGCAGGTGCCAGTGTGGGCGCTCAGAGGTGCTATTGGGATTCTCTCAGAGGCGCCGGTGAGGGTCCTTACAGGCGTTGCTGTGGGCCCTCATAGACGCTGGTGTGGAGCCATTACAGACGGGAGTGGGGCCTTTAGAGCCGCTGACGCGAACCCTCTACAAGCCGGCAGGGGGTTCTCAGTGACCGGCAAGGGGCCCTTAGGCCGGCAGAAGAAGTTTTGTGGGGTCCTTACTTAGAGACCGGCATGGTACTGTCAGACGCCGGTGGGGCCCTCAAAAGTCATCAATGGGTGGCCTATAGATGCGCAGGTGTTGGCCGTTGGGTCCTCAGAGCCACCGATATAGGACTTTAATAGGCACTGGTGTAGGCACTCAGAGTTGGGCGTGTGAAACCCTTAGAGACACCGGCACCGCTGTGGGCCCTCACAGGCACCGATGAGTTGCCGTTATTCCCCAAAGTTACCGTTATTCGGCCCTCAGAAAAATAAGTGTGGGACCATCACATGTGGGAAATGCCACTAGAACTGGCCCCTCATAGGCCGATAAGAACTCTCAGAGGCCAGTAACGGCCTTTGGAGACCACCGAAGGACCCTTAAAGCCGTAAGAGGTCCTCAGAAGCGGGAGTGGGCCCTTATGGAGATCTTAGTGTGGCTATTTAGGGCCCATGAGGTGTTCTAACGAGCCCCATGGGGCCCTTCTGAGTCGAAATATGGTCATCGTTAACCTTCAGCGGTCAAATGGCGCCGGTCAAGAGCCCCTCGGACCCGAGGGTCCCTTTGAACCCAATGGGGGGGGGGGGGGAGGTACGTGTCCCCTAAGAGCCCCAGCTACGCCACTGTTTCATATGCATCATGTCAGGTATTTTAGGCTCGCCCTCCCAACTTGAAAATCGTTCCCGGGCCCCTGATTTACATACAATGCTATATTCATGGTGACAAATGAAATGATAATAGCAAATAATGATGTATAATATATATTTATAATCGAACACTAGTTATCAGGTGATGAGCACGACACAAGAGTGGAAGCTATGCATCATAAGAATGTCATCATTACAACAAAAGGTAAAAATATCCTCATCCTTGGTAGTACTACGCTCGGAGGTCGGAAGACAAATCCGATAGTAAGTGAACGTCATTGATTTTGCGCTGGTTCTGATTGATACAGAACCAAGAGTGGCAGGGTTTCTGTATTCACGGCGTACGCCACAAACCCGGTGTGTTGTGGTAAGCCTGCCAGTTCGATATGGAGGATTCTCGGGCTCTCTGCGAGCGTCTACTGAAGGAAGGTAGTCCCAGAATCACCCTAAAAGAGCACTCAAGTAGCGAAAAGCGCAGAGTGTCTAGTGCCTGGGATGACTTCGACCATGTTGGACTGGATGGGCACGAGGATTATGTGGCGTGCAAGAAGTGCCGTACGCCGTACTGTCCTGCGCCACAACCCCGCCAATGGTACTTCAAGGATGACACGGCATATGAAAACACACAATGCTGGTGCTACCAGCAGTGCATCAGCAACGGGCCCTGTCCAGATGACACTCACGGGGATGCCGACTGTTCGTGGCAGTAACGTGCCTGATGGCGAGTTGCTGAAGGTCAAGGCTGACCTGGCAACTGCCGTCAGCAAATGTTGTTATATGGACATCCGCCCATTTCACGTGGTTGAAGGAGACGGCTTCCGTCATCTGGCACAGGCCTTGATTAAAGGGACAGTATCACCATTTTGATGAAATTTGACATTGCATAGGCCCCACCTTTCTGGTCCGGGAACTGAAGACCGATCCTCGAAGCTCCACACCGTTATCCCGCTATCGCCGCTCAAAGTACGAAAGGTGTACCACACTTTGAATCGTGCTTCACTATCTTCACTGTTTAAATGTTTGCGCCGTTTTGAATTGACCGCCAGTAATAAAACTTTTACCCTGGTCATTTCATCAAATTTTATAAAGCCAAAACGTTTTTCGCACTTATTCATCACCGTTAAATTCATTAAATAGTCGTAGGCAATTTCCGCTGTTTCCTTCGGATTCTAGCGGCTCAACAAAGGAATTCCTCCAGCTTGAATCACAATCTCCCTCCAATGTATGACGTTTATCACGTGATTGTCACGTGATATTTTCTCCCATTGTCAATTGTCACGTCCAATTGTCACTCCCTCCAATTGTCACGCTATATTTTTATAGGCAATACCTAAGGCTACCTCTCCCTAAGGACAACTCAATCAGAAGAACGACCGCGTAAGCGTAGCGTCAATAATGTATTAGCTGCGCCAGTTCTGTAGTAATTTTGCATGCTTCCAAACTGGCGGCCATGCTTGTATAGTGGTGGTTCGCTCATGAAAATGAATCATGAAAATGAAATGTGGTTGCAATATTTTTCACCGAGTTCGGTCCTCAAACTATGTTTTTCTGATTCAGAAAAATAAGAAATGCTAGTAAAAAAAAAATCAGCTCCATACATGGATTTTTTTTTCGATGATACTGTCCCTTTAACACAGGAGCAAAGCTCGGCAGTGTCCGCGCCGAAGATGTGCTCCCATCTGGAGTCACAGTCGGTCGATACACCAAAGAGGCTGCCGAGAAACTTCGAAACGAACTGAGGTCTCAGTTCATGAAGGTATGATAAAAGTGTTGATATACAGTATTTCGTCCATGATCAGTTAGGTACTGTTATTAACCCGGCACCGCCTGGGCTATTTCCGTACCCACGACAGCCTGGGGGGAGGGTCGGATCCGACCCCCCCCCCCCCTGTTATCTCGAGAACCAATGGTCGTATCGAGCCCCGCGAGGCGGCGTTCGAAAGGTCTCTACGAGACCCTCCCAAAGCACTCTTAAGATTTTAAGATTGAGGTCAACTTTCGGGTCAAGGTCAGGTCAAAGGTCAAATTCAGGGGTTTTGCATGATTAGGCTTACGGACAGCGAAATCGATAGCTGGGGCATTCCACGATAGATCGTACCACTTTTTTCCAATTTGACACCCTCATCTCTCGGATTTTAACGATAATTGGTCTAAGGGGTAATCAGGGGCTCTGAATCCTCCTGTAACAATTTCAGGCTTATCAGATGAGTGGTTTTTGAGTTATAGTGTATAACATGTTTTGGATCTTGCGTTGCAGCCCCAAGTTTGGCGGGCTGTAACTCTAAGACGGATAATCCAAATGCCAAATACTATACGGCATTGAACTTGCATTGAAACAAAGAATAATATGCATTTTTAAAATTTTGAAATATATACTATTTTTTATATATAACACCCCGAGTTTCCATTCATTTGCATTTTTATGCCTTTGGGACCAAATTTTTTTGAATTTTTATTTGCTTAAAAACATTTTTGGATCATTTTTAAGTAGTATGCAAAAAATTAGGAAGGTGTTCTTTCTATAAATGTACTTATTTTGCGTCACCGTAATGGTCTCGAATTGTGATTTCGGAAGAGAGCCTACAAATGGTGTGGTAAAGCTGCCTAGTGACATCACTGGTTACGGAAAGTTCAATTGAAGTCATTTTTGCCTCACTTTTGCATTGTTGACCTTGCGTGACGTCATTCGTACATCACTAGGTTCATAAGAGTTTTTCGTTAATAACTCTCGATCAAATTGAGCTAGAGAGACGGGAAGGCTACCAATGGACTCGGGAAGACCTTGCGAATCGAATGATGTGCAAAATGATCTCAGGCACCCAGCTTCGTGGCCTGACCCGACTGTTAACCATCTCTGTAGCGGCGCTGTTTGTCCAGCGCCGCGCTGGTTGGCTTTGCCGCGGACTCGGGGCGGTCACGTGATGCCCGGGGGCTGGCTGCCGGCTGGGCCGCCCGGTCGGGGCGCGGAGCCAAATACACGGCAGTGTGCTTACCCGAGGTCAGCGACTTAAGCTGACTTCACCAGAACAAACAGTATATCATTCGACGCGCCGGAGCGAGGCAAACACAAAGATGCTAAAATCGCGGCTCTGCGACCATTTGTTGCGAAGTTATCTATCAAAAACCGGACCCGTAATTTTGGGTCACTTGAAATGACCTCAGGGGTCACCAATGAACCCGAGACCTTAAAATTTGGTATCATTCGATGCATCTTGTAACGGCGCACATGCTCGTTTTTTCCGCAAGGTTCTAGCTCCATTAGAGGCGAAACGGCGCGCTGGGGTCGTACCGACCCCCCGGAAACCCATTTTGTATACATTTAAATGAGGAACTTATAGAAAGAACACCTTTCTAATTTTTTGCATGTCGATTTTGAAGGACCTGAGGTTTATTTTGAAGAAATAAAAATGGCAAAAATTTTGGTCCCAAGGGCCCTTATAGACAATTTAAGAAAATACTACGACTTTTTTCAATATGTAAAGCTTTTCTTTCCAATTTTAAAAATACTGTATTTATCTTTGATTCATCGTTAGTTCAAAGCTGTTTACCGTTTGTTGCTTGCTTAGCTCGTTTTTGAGTTAAAGCTCATCAAACTCACCCTTACAATCTGACGTTAAGAAAATATTATGCAATGTAACTCAAAAAGTTTTCATCTGAGAAGTCTGATATTTTGGCAGGTGTTTTTGGAGCCTATGATTACCCCTTGTACCAATTTTCATTCAAATCTGAGAGATGAGGGTGAAGGGCCTGGTACGATCTATCGTGGAATGCCCCAGCTGCTGCTCGAAACTCACCAAAAATGACCTCAAAGGCCTAGTGAAGGTACCATGTGCGTATAGGGGTCATACTAAGTACGGGTCAAGGTCAGGTCAGGTCACGAAAGGTCACGGTTTTCACTTTCTGCTACATGGGCGTGCGACACATGTTTTATGGCTTATTTTTCACGCCGAATCCGATGGTAATGGTTATATGTGACCCCAAGTCACTGTGCTGGTGATAAGTGTGCATTGAAAGCAGAAAAAATCGTTTATACCATACATAACTAAACGAGGGCTAAGAAAAAAGTCAATTTTTAGACTTTTTATATTTGACATAAAAATGCACTTTTCTAGACGGGCTTTGTCCCAGGAATCTAGTGGTGCCATTTGTTTTCACATGCGATGTTCAGAAGTGCCTCTAATTCACGAAAATGCTTATGACGTCACCATGCCCTATGCATGTTGGAGCTATTTTTTACAATTTGGGGGTCAAAAATCAAGATAGAAAGTTGAAATTTGGGGCATCTAATGTTCTAATAGAGCTCTACAACATATATTCCGTTTTTTTTTTTAATTTCCCAAAATTTTGGATTTTATTAGCTGTTTAAAAAAAAATATAGTTTTTTGAATTTTTAGGGTTGAAAAACGCATTTTATGGAAAATTCGAGATAGCCATTTTGAAGAACTCGTTGAGCTGCGTCTTTTCCAGTCCTCAATTTGCAATTTGCTTAAAATCCTGATTTTTGGCGATTTTTTTAAACATTTACCACTTTTTGACTAAAAATGCCATGTAGTTACATCACTTAAATCGATATATCTCAAAAAATTTGGAAATTTTTTTCTAAAAATTGCACAGGGGACGTCAAATTGATGGGGAGAAGGTATGCCAAGTTTCAAGTAGGTAGATAGCGAAAGTGGTTCATGAGTTATTCAAGAAAAACGGAGGGGGGTCGGATCCGACCCCCCCCCCAGGCGGTCGCGGGTTAATTAAACAGATATTCCTATATGCTGCATATCCCGCAAAGTTGTTTCTCTGCACGATCATTTTAAACGTTCATTAGTTGTCAGTCATATTGGAAATTATATAATTCGGTCACTGCATTTTTATGTGTGGTTATTTAGCGAGGCCAAGGGCATATGATTATGAGAACGTTCAACGTCTTACCATGCAATTACACAAACATCATACTTTATCTACAACAGATCAAGACGACAATCGGAGTCACCACCGATTGGTGGAAACAAAAGGACACCGGTGACTACTACGCAATGCAACGGTCACAGCGCAGTACGTGGACGATCAATTCACGCTGCACTCGGGAGTGCTGGCTACAAAGAGGTTCGACGAGAAGCACACCGGTGTCAACATCAGAGAATTTACAACGGACATCCTTGAGAGCTTTGGCATCGATGTGGACAAGTGCAAGTTCACGACGGACAGCGCATCAAACAACATCAGCGCTTTCCGTGCGATGGGCCTCCTCAGTTGTGCGGCGCATAACATAAACCTGGTCCTGGCACATGTTGTATTATGGTCCAACCCCCGCACGGCTGCTGGCCGCGCCTGCGCGCGCCCCTGCCGCCGCCACCGCTGGCCGCCCCGGCTCCGTGCCTGTGAGCGCCTCTGCCGCCGCCAGCTGACTGTGCGCGCCGAGCGGCATGACTGCCGCGGGCGACTAGGCGCGGCGCTCTCCATACTTGTTATCTTCTCGGACACTTTTTCGGCCTGTACGTATCGCAGTAAATAAATCGCGTTTTCATTGATTGTGTGCTCTTTCACTCGAAACGAACCAAAATATAACATGGCGCGGTCGGTTTTGTAATTACGTGACTGAGCAGCTTACAGCGCGATGAAGAAAATTTTGATTCAAGAACTGACGGCGCTGCTGGAGAGGCAGGCGGAGAGAGCCGCTGAGGCCGACAAGCGCCTGGAGCGTTTGGAGAGGCTGCTGTACAGAGAGGAGAGCCCTCCGCGGGGACCGGGACGGACACGACGGCCGGAGTGTCAGAGTCGGGGGCTGAGCGAGGCGCTGAGGGATCCGTTGGACCAGCTGCCGCCACCCGCCGGACTGTCTGCCTGCCGGCGTCGGCGACTCCGACCCCGCACCTGAAGTAGGCCTCGACGTGCAAAGCCCGTGTCGAGTGCAGTGTGCGCGACAGTGAGACAGGAGCGGTGAGCAGGCTGGAGGACTCTGAGCCGACGCTCAGACACGCCGTAACAGTGGGGGAAACGTGGAGTGCCCATGTCACGTGCCAAGACCTCTGTGGCACTAAGGGACATTTCGTGGCCCACCTGTCGGCCTACAAGAGGGACCGCAGTCGGCCGAGTGTCGCCCATGCCGCCGCCGCCACCAATCGTCAGTTTCTTGAGCGTTGCCCTACCTGTGGCCGTCGCCAGCACGCCGACGGAGACACATGTCGCGCCGCTGGCGCCATCTGTCGTGCGTGTGGGGAACGGGGACATTTTGAGGTGGTGTGCCACCAGAGGGCCACCGCCACGGCCGATCGTCCAGTGGCGCCATCTGCAGTGACAACAGTATGCGACTCTCCGGGGGTGGCGCTAGTAGCGGTAGCCGCCGGCACCGCCGTGTCACCGCCGCCGGCGGACACGGGCCAAGCCGGGCACACTGCGCTGCAGCCCACGGAGCTGAGTGACGCTGCTGACGTCCACGGAGCCTCGCCGCCGCCGGCGGGGGGCTGGCCAACGCAGACCACGGACAGTAATGAAGCCCCGGACAACGCCGTGTCACCGCCGCCGGCGGACACGGGCCGAATCGGGTGTGCTGCGGCGCAGCCCACAGAGCCGGACGGAGCTACGGACGCCTACGGAGCCTCGCCGCCGCCGGCGGGAGGCCCATCGGTAGCCACCGGCGCCGCCGTGTCGTTGCCGCCGGCAGACACGGGCCGAGGAGCCTGTGATCGTCTTGGGGGGGGGGGGGGAGGTGTTGTATTATGGTCCAACCCCCGCACGGCTGCTGGCCGCGCCTGCGCGCGCCCCTGCCGCCGCCACCGCTGGCCGCCCCGGCTCCGTGCCTGTGAGCGCCTCTGCCGCCGCCAGCTGACTGTGCGCGCCGAGCGGCATGACTGGCGCGGGCGACTAGGCGCGGCGCTCGCCATACTTGTTATCTTCTTGGACATTCTTTCGGCCTGAACGTATCGCAGTATAATAAATCGCGTTTTCCATTGATTGTATGCTCTTTCACTCAAACGAACCAAAACATAACAGCACATACCTTCGACGAGATGCCAAAAGACTTCGTATACTAGACGATCGACGAGACTATAAAGAACAGCTCAGAACTCGTAACATTCATGAAGAGGAGCGGGCTTAACGCCAAACTGAACAAGAAGCTGGTGCAGCAGGTGGAGACAAGATGGAACAGCAAGCTGGCCATGCTGCGGTCCGGCGCGGAGGCACACTCCGAACTCCTCGAAGAGTTCTCCGGTAAAAAAGAAGTGAGGGATCGCCTTCTAAAGGTGGATCTTGATCTCCTCCAGGGGATCGTTAAGATCCTGGAGCCATTCAGGGAGGCCTCCGAAATCCTCCAGGCGGAGAGTTCCCACACTACACCTGGTCGTGAAGTGTGCAAACAAGCTCCGTCGTGGCCTCCGGCAGTGTCCAGACGATTCCCTGGACATTCAGCTTGTAAAGAAACGGCTTACTGACAACATCCATCGTCTGCGGATAGAGCCACTCTATCTGGCTGCCCATGCTCTCCAGCCCGACTGGCGCCAGAAGAGCTATGGGGACTGGGCAGACGTCCGCGAGGGCCACCGCCTGCTCCTTGCCAAAGCAACGGAGGAAGCTGCATGCTTTACTGCTGGAGAAGAAGTTCAGGAGCCTCGCCAGCGTGAAGCTCGCGCCAAGACGAAAACGTTCCTGGACAGCGATAGCGACTCTTCTGATGTGGAGTCGGTGAAAAACGGCCCGCCATCAACGCCATCCGCAGCTGTGCGCGCCAACAGCTACCTTCTGGCCCCAGGTAGTGAGGGACAGGATATTCTTAGCTACTGGCGAGGAAAGGAAGACGAGCTGCCTCTACTCGCCAAGGTGGCTAGAAGCATCCTGGCTATCCCAGCATCCAACACGTCTTCAGAAAGGAGCTTCTCTGTGGCTGGCCGTGTCATTGAGGAACGACGGACGCGGCTCGCCCCCGACTCCGTCGACGCACTCCTGTTCCTCAACAGTCAAGCCAAACGAGAGCTGTAGACGTTAAGGTCCAGAGGACCAAACTTGGCGTCTATGACAAAACAGAGCTGTTCAAGTTCCTTCATTGTGTCAGCATTTAGTTTGTCCTAGTTAATATTCACCATGTGTTGTTGAATGCCACGTTTGGGTCTGACAGGGTTACAACGAGCTTTTTCATTATCTGAAAACGAGCTTTCATTTCTCAGATGTAGTGGACTCGATTGTTCTTGTGTTTGGGTATTCAGCCGACAGGTGTGGAACATGTTTTCGATGTAGGCACAGGGAAGAAGATTGAGTCATTTTTCGCAAACATGATCTGAAAACGAGCTTCCATTTCTTAGATGTAGTTACTACTGTTTTTGTGTTTGTTATCCAGCGACACCTGCGTGGAGCACGTTTTCTATGTACTTATATAGGGCATGCAGGCTGTGTCGTTCATCCGCAAAGAAATACATTGTTTTATCAAACTTCAAATACATATTTTGTGCTGCCAAGCCAATTGATGCATATCATTAGGGATATTATTACTAAGAAACAGCACATTGAGAAGCCGAGGCCCTCCCTTTGAGCCAGAAACAGTACAAGTTCACGACAATTAGTTCTGAATGATCAAAATTTTATTGCAAGGTGTCGAAGTCAAATTTACGGATGGGTTCGGCATGGAGAAAGAGAGAGATATAGATGACAAACTAAGGGCAATAAAGTGCATTTCCAGTACGGCTCCCAAACGGGAGCCGTATATCCCTCCCAGTGTTCGAGGGACGTCCACCTTTCATCATCAGAAGCGTTCCGACAAAAATATCAGAAACGTTCATCATCAGAAGCGTTGAGAAAACTTGCAGCTCTATCCGATCCAGCGACCCATTCATGAAAACGCGAGTCCGCCTGCCGTCGTCCATCATACGGTCCCGAGCCCGAGCCCCAGCGGGGCCATATTGCGCAGCAACTGCGTAAACCGCGCCGTTACTGTAATGCTACGAAATTCACACCGCCATAAATGTGCATGTTCTCGTACATATTACGTCAATGCAAATATCATTTTACTTGTATTTAATATCTGGATAAAATAGACAATTGTAGTATTATTTTGCATTCCTTTTGCTTCACTGTAATCAATAAATGGTAAAAATAGGTTCTTTTGTAATGTTTTGTAGATATTACGTCATTTATTTAACCCGCGCACCGACGGGGGGGGGCGGATATCCGCCCCCCCCCCTGAGGTTTTTCGCGGATAGCGGGAAAACCGCGACGCGTAGCGCCGCGAAATTTGGTATGACTATTCTCTCATCAATTTTACACATGGTGTGCAAGTTTGAACCTCCTAACTTTTAAGGTCAGGTCACCAGGTCACTTTGAATGACCCAACCTCAAGTCACTTTTTTGCAACTTTGTCACCGTGCCAGAGCTACAGTAGATGTCGGAGGCCTTTGAAAGTCGCAGGATGTTATTAGGTCATTAGTAGCTACAATTTGTATATCTCGGAATTTTGATGTCGGTGACCTAAGGTCAGGTCAATTTCGCGACCTCCCCATTATAAGTCAATGGGGGAAAAATCAACTCCCTGTTTTTACCACTAAAACGGGTGGAAATGGCCCCATATACCATACATGACTTCACATACGATCAACCTTCACTACCTTGAGGTCTGTTTTGCTGTTGGGCAGCTGTAAGGTCATGTGACGTCATCAAAGGTCACCAAAGGTTTTTTGCCAATAACTCCTTACAGGAACAAGATACAGCCGCGCGGATGGTCTCATTGTGTTCAGCTCGTCAAGACGCATCGAATGATATACATGATGACCTCGAGGTCACGTGACCTGAGGTCAACCTTTGACCTTGACCTTTCGAGGTCAACATATACAGGGTGACACAAAAAAAACGGTCATCACCAAATTTCGAATAACTTCGGAAGTTTTATTCAAATCATCACCAAACTTCGGCCACTTAAGGTCACACCTATGTAGCATACATCCACTAAGTTTCAAGTCTTCAATACGAATACTTTTAGTACAGTGTGTGTTTTACTGACGCTCCACAATGTGCTCCAGGTGAGCGCCACGGCGCTGCAGGGCGTAGGCACACTTGCATCCGGCGGGCAAAGTTGTCGATAACCCGATGGCTGTGCACTTTACAGAGTGCAATGGCCTCTGGAGACAGTGCTCAGGGGGTGTGCTACCCCTGAAACGTTATTCTTATCGGGTTATCGACAACTTTGCCCGCCGGATGCAGGTGTGCCTACGCCCTGCAGCGCCGTGGCGCTCACCTGGAGCACATTGTGGAGCGTCAGTAAAACACACACTGTACTAAAAGTATTCGTATTGAAGACTTGAAACTTGGTGGATGTCTGCTACATAGGTGTGACCTAAAGTGGCCGAAGTTTGGTGATGATCTGAATAAAGCTTCCGAAGTTATTCGCATTTTGGTGATGACCGTTTTTTTTTTGTGTCACCCTGTATATCATTCGATGCGGATTGACGAGAGGATCACGATGATGCCCTTAGTTTGTTCCTATCTTGACTACTTCGAAAGTTATTCGAGAAAAACCCTCTCCATATCTAGCGCCGCCATTTTGACTTTTTCGACCCCTGTGACGTCATCTTTGACCTGACCTGAAAATGACCTTAGTAAAAATTGTAGACCTTGTCCGTGCGTATCCGATGCCGTTTACCGCTTGTCGCTATCTTGCTTCGTTCTCGAGATCTCAGGGGGGGGCGGTCATCCGCCCCCCCCCGTCGGTACTAAGTTGGCGCAGACCCCCGTCGGTGCGCGGGTTAAAACAGTTTCTTGTTTTGGTATCCCTCATTTTCTGAAGTCGTTGTATCGTGCATTTCCTATATTTTTCTCTTCAAAGACTGAGCTGTGAGCGTATTTATTGAATGCACAAATCAACCTATCAGGATTACAAGCTTAATTTCCATGGCCATTGAAAAACCTATGGGTCAGCATCTTGCACTTTATATTTTGTTTATTATAACTTTGGTTGTCATTATGTTGAGACAGTTGAGGTATGACACCTAATTGCTAATTGGGACATGGATTTACGCTGAGTGGTAAGTCACTGCATAGTGCATAATATATTATCATGTGCGAATTTGTGTTGTACTCTCTTCTCTACTTAAGTTTTCCTGCTGCATTTCTGGCAATGTAATGGAGACAGAAAGAGACCCCAACCTTGCCTGCATGGTGGAGATCTGGTTCATGCTGTTCTCAAACTTCTGTATTAGATGACTGTTTGATCAGTCACTGGTGCTTAGCAGTATTTTGTGTTTGTTATTTTCACTATAGGCTATAGCTAATATTGAATTTTGAGTTCACTTTTGCACCCTTTTGTTTTTGTCACTGCTATCCAGAATGAGTCACTGACATTCTAGGGATAGGTACCTGTATTACCAACTCTGCTGTTGGTATTACGTTCATTGTGATGCTTCATAGAGTCATCTATATCTAACGGGCCGGGCCGGGCCACAATATTTTGAACATGACTGGATACGGGCCGGGCCGGGCCATGGGCTCATGGGCCTGGACCGGGCCGGGCTGGTGTATGGTGGGCCCGTGGCGAACACTGTTCCCCAGGTCTATTGGTTCGGTGACTTTCAAATTATAGAAGGCCCTTCCTCGGTCAGGATTGATGGATCCATCGTTATTTTGCACAGTACTTTTAAGTCAGACTGTAGGTACATTGTACAGTAGGTCCACTAAAAGGTTCCCCGCTACAGAGGCGCCCGGCCGAAACCCCTGATTCCTGCCCCGATTCCAGCCCCGATTCTATTGCGCAGGTTACGGCAGCGACACTGGGTCAGGTCGGGCCACCCGGCGAGTGGGTCAGTTGGCGGCGGCCGGCCCTTAGTGAGGACGCCGTGTGTGGGGCGCAGAGATGCTGCAGTGCAGAGAAGGGGAAGATAGTTAGTAACCTACCTTGCATGATGCCGGAAATGATGCCTTGGTGAGCTAAATTAAACACGTGCAGTGCACATCCTCCCTTGCCCCATTCCTATTATATCATAGCAGTACAATAACATGTAATGGTCATTCCAAGGCCATGATCATTCAACATAAGTAAGGAAACAACCCGTTTAGCGGCGATGATCATCTCGGATAAAAAAGCGACAGTGATGAATGGGATAGACGTAGCGCGAGAGCAAATCGAGGGGTACCTATGTATGTTTTACATACCTATGGGTATTTTATTCCCATCTAGCGAACCCGCGACTCGCTGGGCTATTCAGCCATACACGCCGTGCTGGGGGGGGGGGCAGATTCTGCCCCACCCTGTCTAATTTCCGAACCGATGGTCGTAGAAAGACGGGGAAAATGGCAATCGAAAGCTCTCAGCAAGGCGGATCTTAAGAGCCCAAGTTTTTTTGCTTAAGTAGGTCGGAGGTCAGGTCAAGGTCAGGTCAAGGGTACAAAATGCAAGTTTCTACAGTATCGGCCTTGCACCGTAGTTGCCAAAGAATGGACGGAGACTGATTGCCCAAAACGTGTTCTTAGGCTACCAAGACAATATTCGTTGCATAAAATATCATTCAAAGGTCAAGGTCAAGGTCAGGTCAGGTCAAGTCACCAAAAACAAAATATAGAAAAGGGGCATGTACGACACATGTTTTATAGGTCATTTTATTCATAGAATTCAATAGGCACACTACACTCAATAAGTGATATGGACCACATCTGGATGAATTTCAGGTCGAGGTCAGGTCAAGGTCAGGTCAAGTGAGGTCAAATTTTGAAGTTGGTTGTTAAGGCCTAAAAAGGTGTCTATATGATGCAGTTTTTCACGGCGAATCGAATGGTGCTATTTTTGTTTCCTTATGAGGTCTAAAACTTCAAAAAAAATTCATTTTCAAAAAATTGTGTGTCGTGACGTCATACAATATTGAATAACTCCCACGTTTTTGAACCGATTTTTAGAAAAATTGGTATGTAGGTGCACATACATCACTTCTATGACGTATATTCCGTTTTTTCGATACACTTAATTTTTGATTTTATAAATATTTTCCCAAAAAAAGTCAGTTTTTCTTTTTAAACATATCGGGTCAAAATCCAAAATTTAAAAACCGAGATAGCCATTTGATAGACATCACGTATAACCTTTTTTGTTACGTCTTGATTCCTTTAAAAATGAAGATGTTAGCGGCGTTTGAAATTTTGCCGTTTTGAGGCGAAATGGCGAACATGACGTCACTAAAACGTCATTTTCTAAAAAAAAATCCGACGGATTTCGCTCAATGTTTCAGGGAACGTGTCAAAATGATGTATAATAAGGTACTGAAAGTTTAACGTCGCTGGCGTAACGCGTTTAGAAGTTATTGGCGAAAAACGGGAGGGGGCAGATTCTGCCCCCCCCCCCCCAGCGGGGCGCGGGTTAAAATGGGGAATATTGTCCAACAAGTCAGCGGCCGTTATAGATACAGATAATTGCTTTGTTTCCGGTCGCATCATTATTTGCAAAAATTCGAAGCTGACAGGTTAAATCCTCGCCCGTATAGAGGGGGGGGGGCAACGGACCCCCCTCTCTAGGTTTTTCGCAAATAACTCGCATAAAAGCGGCCGATCGCGACGATGAAGCCGTTGTCTAGGGGGTAGAAACCGTTCTCACGTTTCTTCCATTTATTCGCAACACTCACACAGTTCCATTAAACCGCGTTCGTTCACCATCCCTGCCGCGTCCGCCCCGCGCCGACCTGCCAGCCGCTCTCTCGAGCCCAGCGGCCGGCGCACCTCAGCAGTGGCGGCACCAGCCCGGCGGCCGCGCGGCCCGCCCCTCGGGGCAGCACCTCAGCAGTGGCGGCACCAGCCCGGCGGCCGCGGCCCGCGAGACTCGCGCGGCCCTGACGCCGCCCGCGACAGGCGGGGAGAAGCGAGATGCAAACACATACAACTCGTCCACATCTCCCCACTTTAGCATCTCGCCATATGCGACACAGTAGCCCCTGACACCGACGCATACAGCAAAACACAGATTCAAAAAAAAAAAATAGAATCGCTCACATCTCCCAGCCGCTGTCTAAGCATCTCGCCAGGCAGCTAAGCGAGCAACACAAACGGCTATCTCGCCGACGTGCTGTAGGGGCCATTGACACAAACAAATCGAACATATACAGCATCATAAACATAACCATCATAACCCTCGCCCGTATAGGGGGGAGGGGGTCGAACGGACCACCCCCTCGGTTTTCCGCGAATAACTCGCGTAAAAAGCGGTTGATCGCGACGAAACTTTCAGTACCCTCGAGTTGATCAATTTGACACCTACCCTTAAAATTTCATGACTAACCCAAATAACCTTTGACCTGTGACCTACTTTTCCAGACCATGTTTGGCCGGAATCGCGATTCGGCGTATGTCGGCTCACATTAGCCTTGCGTTTGCAGTCTTTTCGTGGTTTCAAGCGTTCAAACATGTGAAATGATGTTGGTCCCATGCATTAGGGTGGGTGTCAAGGTCCCCTGAAGGTCAGGTCAGGTCATTGACCTTTGATGACCTCGGTTCACTTTTCGAGTTTTACATGTTTCTAGGCTAGTTTTTGGAGCTGAATTCGAATTAGGCAGCCATATGAACATTTACGAAGTAGTTTTGGTGCCTTCGTAACATGTTACGAAGCTGTCAGAGGCGGTTGACACCTACTACGAATACCCGGCAGGACCCCTACTGGATGACCTGACCTGACCTCACCTGACCCGACCTGGCCTAAATGCATGAAGACCTCATCTGTGATCAAAACCAACACGCTATTCGAGATCAGTACCCCGGAAAACCTTACAGCAGCCACAATTTACGACTTTCTAACAGGTCCCGATTTTCCGACTTTTTGATTATTGATCTGACCTGGAAGGTCAACCAATGACCTAGGACCTTAAAATTGGGTATCATCGGCTTCCTCTCATCACGGGCAACACGCTCGTTTTTCCTGAGAAACTCTAGCTTGTTCAGGGGCGAAACGGCAAGGGGGGGGGGTCCAACGGACTCCCCTCTTATACGTTCTAACTGGAAAACACCAATACGGGCGAGGGTTAACTATTGCTTCCCCCCCCCCCTGTCCGGTGGCCGTCGAACGGCGCAGCAGCTCACGTCCAATCGCGTTGAAACGCACCACTTTCGCGCGCGGCCGGCTCGGCTTTCGGGACCTGTCAGTCGGACGAGAAGCGGCTGCCCGCGGCGCGTCACCGTCCGCACGCAGAGTGCGGGTCGCGGTGCACGCCGCTCCGTCGTCCGCACGGACGGGTGCAGTCCGCGCCCGTCCGTGGCCGTTCCTCAGTATGCCCGGAAGACACTGCACGGTCTGCGAGCCAGCGGCGGCCAGAAGAACGCCACCGGCGGGAAGGAGAGGCTGGGCGTCGGTTCGCCTGGGAGACTGCGGCTGCGCGGCTGCCTGCGTCGCTTCCCCTCCTCCTTGCTGTTCCACCAGATGGCGCAGATACTCAGGCGGAGTCCTCCACGGTCGGAGCTGGGCATGATGAGCCCTGAGCTCGTCACCGGCGTCCGTCTAGGTGACGCCGTTACTGTGTCGGGACTTCACCGTGAAGGGCCCGTCGAACCGCGGCCCGAAGTTGCCCGTCAGCTGATGGCCAGGTCGCTCAGTTTCTCGCTTCACAAGATTACCCACCCACCTCGAAGGGTGCAAAGTTCGGGTGTCCACTGTCCAGGACGCCAGCAGTTCTGACGATCGACTGGGAGCAGTGGCACGCTCCCAGCCAGCCATGCTTCTGCTTCAGCAGGAAGTCCGCTGGAGATTCGCCTAGCTGAGAGTGCATGGTCCCGTTGTAGGTTGCCATGGCCTTCGGCAGGTACAGGTCCCAGTTTCCAGGCTTGTCGGTCAGCAGCCGCAGTTCCTGGCTCAGGGTGCGGTTCAGGCGCTCCACTACACCGTTGCTCTGTGGCCGGTAGGGGGTCGAGAACGTCTGCCTGATCCCCCACCTCTTCAGCACCTCCTGGAACTCGGGGCCCACGAACTCGCCACCGTTGTCCGTCAGGAGTCGTGCTGGCCTGCGCAGGAGAGCCGGCAGGGCTCGCTGCTGGAACGCGATGGCGACTGCACCTGACGTCTTCCTCCCGGCGTATGTCGGCTTGTATCAGCAGGGGCGCGGAAACTACTTTCAGACTGGGGGGGGGGGGGGGGGGGCACACCATAATAGAGATCAACCTAGGGTACCCCCAGATCTAGCTTTTTTCATCGGTTTTAGGCCACTTATTTTTAATCCCTTGGCTTTTTCAACAAAAAAGAAAACATTTGCATGAAAAGTGCGGTATTCTATCTCAAAGTTGTTGGGGCACCATGGGTGGAGCTTTTCCAGGGAAGTTGGTGGGGCAAAAAGTCGTCAAGCCCATACTGTCCGATTATAAAGTTGAATAAAATGCCACACTGAATCAATTCCTATCATAACAGATATAATGTTTTGTATTAAACAGACATTCAATAGCTCTTCCATGCGAAAAAGATTTATTTGCAAAGCAACAAAGTCTTATAAATTAGCTAAAGTTGGTGGGGCAAAATGCTTTTTGATGGGGCAAAATACCAAGTTGGTGTGGCAGCCGCCCCACCAGCTGTAGGTATAGGAAGCTTCGCCCCTGGGGGGCAACGCCCCCACGGCCCCAGAGTTGTGTGGGCCCCACTGCTCCCCCCCCCCGGTTTTCGCGCCTATGTGCATCAGCTGCGCTTTGCAGTCTTTTCGTGGTTTCAAGCGCTCAAACATGTGATATGATGTTGCTACCATGCACTAGGATGGGTGTCAAGGTCACCTGAAGGTCAGGTCAGTTCACTGACCTTGGGTGATTGGCTCCCACGCCCCCCCCCCCCCAAAAGGAGTAAGAGAGAGACTGCAGGCCTTTATTCTGAGCAATGAGCCTTCACTCAGAACAGGGTAGGTTAAAAGATAGTTTTGCCCACCCTGAGATTTTTAGGGTGTCCCCCGGAATCCGCCGCCCAGAGCCGAACCTCTTCGGACGGAACCCGCGCGTGACAACCCCCTTATGTTGTCGTCAGTCGATCATTTATTTAATGACTGGCATCGAGCCGGTGAACTCCACCCAATCATTAAATCAGAGCCAATCGGAGCGGAAACCATACCTCACCCGGTACAACCGCCGTCACCAACACATCGTCACGCCTCCCCCCCCCCCTGTGGGGGCGGGGCGAGTCGCGTCGATCCCACCGAGGGACGGCCGTCGGTGCTGGGGCCGCGGCTGTCTGGTCGCAGAGCACCGCGGACCGGACCGGACCGTGGACCGGACCGCACTGGATGAGTCAGTGCATCGCTCCATGCTGGTTTTGGAGGTGGGCGTACTCGCAATCCCTCGGCTCCGAGCCGGCCCGCCGGCGAAACCGGCCGCGCCCGGGCAACGAGAGAGAGAGAGAGAGAGAGAGAGAGAGAGAGAGAGAGAGAGAGAGAGAGAGAGAGAGAGAGAGAGAGAGCGAGAGCGAGAGCGAGCGAGAGAGAGAGAGCGAGAGCGAGAGCGAGAGCGAGAGCGAGAGCGAGAGCGAGAGCGAGAGCGAGAGCGAGAGCGAGAGCGAGAGCGAGAGCGAGAGCGAGAGCGAGAGCGAGAGGGAGAGAGGGAGAGAGGGAGAGAGAGAGAGAGAGAGAGAGAGAGAGAGAGAGAGAGAGAGAGAGGGAGAGAAGGAAGCTATTGTTTTATGTAGGTATGTAGTCCATGCTTCTGCGACACAACTTGACACCAGCAAGATGCTCTGCGTTGATCACTGTTTATTTCAGTTGAACAGTGGATTATTGTGTTTTGCTTTTGGCATAGGTACATTTGCTTGATTTGGTGTATGAGCCGGTTTGGACAAACAAGAAATGAACTGTGCCAGGCATTAGCCTATGTTTTCTGTGACTGTGCTTTCTGTGCCTTTTTTAGCATGCTCTTGGGTTGCATCAGTTGCTACCACCGGTGACCAAAACAGCCAGTTTTTCACACAGTGGAGACTGGAGATCCGCCTTCACGCTCCATCAGGTCCTGGCTGCTTGTTATTGGCACATTTCGACAACTTGACCGTTATTGGACGACTTATTGGATCAAGTTTCACGCGAGCGAACCAAAGCCGCCTTTAGAAACATCAACAGCCGAGTTTTGAATAAAACAGCGCACCACTCAAGGCCGTCCGACTGCAGCATCCAGCAGGTTGTGTGGGGCGTCCCGGGGCGGAGGGACGGCGAGCACCGCGCCAGTGCAGCCCCGGCTCCGCTCCGGCGGCCGGCAGATCGTGGGCTGACCGGTCAGCGCAACCGTGTCCCCGGGGTGGGCCCGCTCTCCGGATGGGCGGTGGCCCTCGCGGCCCGGCGGCCGGCCGGCTGATCACGTTACCGTAACCTGCTTACCGGGCGCGGCACGTCGCCGGCCGCTGCCCGCTGTGACCGGCTGCTGCCTGCTGTCCGCGGCCAGTGTCCGCGGTCCCCGGGCAGTGTCCGCTGTGTCTGCTGTGCCCAGCCAGTTTCCGCGGTGCCCGGCCGGTGTCCTCTGTGTCTGTCCCCGAGCAGTGTCCGCTGTGCCCAGCCAGTTTCCGCGGTGCCCGGCCGGTGTCCGTGGTCCCGTGTCCACTGTCCCCGGGCAGTGGCGGCGGTCCCCGGTCGGCGCGCAGAGCAGAGCGATCCTGACTGCGGCCCGCCATCGGCTGACCGCCAACCGCCGCACTGACCGGATCCCCCCTCCCACCGCGGCCACCACCCCACTGACCGGATCCCCCATCCCAACGCGCCGACCGCCGCGCCGCACTGACCGGATCCCCCCTCCCACCGCCCACCCCAGCCAGCGTCCAGCGTCAGCTCCCCAGACCGCTCGCCGCTGACCTCTGACCTCTGACCGGTGACCTCTGACTGACCGCTGACCTCTGACCGGTGACCTCTGACTGACCGCAGACCTCTGACTGACCGCTGACCTCTGACCGGTGACCGGTGGCCGCTGACTGACCGCTGACCTCTGACTGACCGCTGACCTCTGACCGGTGACCGGTGGCCGCTGACTGACCGCTGACCTCTGACCGGTGACCGGTGGCCGCTGACCTGACCCGCAGGTGACGGTCGATAAGGTGCGGCGGCGGTGCGTGTTTATGGCGCCATCGATTTCAGCTGCGAGCCAAGTGGAGTGGCTTCAGCTGAAACTGGCTCGTCCTGACCGAGACGGCGTCCTGGCATGCAGCACGGACACTGTCACAATTAAATCAGATAGATACTGGATCACTGTTGATCTGGCGGGTTACTCGGGGTCGGCTTAAGGACTGCGAAGGTTACCATGCAGCATGTGATTGCCTAAGGAGAGTATGCTAAAAGAAAAGATGAGCGTAACTAACCGTCGTCATGGTGGGGAGGAGCCTTTTCACCACTCTTCTCGACTTTGTGTGCTTGTGTCCGCTGACTGTGCAGCTGCACCGGACAGGGTGTGTGTCTCGTGACTGTACCGGACAGGGCCCGTGTGTCCGCTGGCCGCCGGACAGGGTCTGCGGGCGTCCTCTACCTGTGCCGAACACATCGAACCCCTGCGGCGGTGTCGATTGTCCGGCGCGCCGTGAGTGCGGTGGCGCCGGCCGTCCAATGAAGCCAATTGGGCGCGCCAGGCAGCACTCATTAGTCGAGCTCCTTGTTCCCGGCTGCACCATTGTAGTAGCGCGCTGGGAGCTATTGTGGTGCGCTCGTGGGTCCAAATCATTAGGGCGTGAGGCGCGCACCTCCCTGCAGACAGCTGTTTGGCGATCAGCCCCACGGACAGACAATCGCACCGCGATCAGCCCCACGGACAGACAGTCGCACCGCGATCAGCCCCACGGACAGACAGTCGCACCGCGATCAGCCCCATGGACAGACAGTCGCACCACGATCAGCCCCACGGACAGACACCGCGATCAGCCCCACGGACAGACAGTCGCACCGCGATCAGCCCCACGGACAGACAGTCGCACCGCGATCAGCCCCACGGACAGACAGTCGCACTGCGATCAGCCCCACGGACAGACAGTCGCACCGCGATCAGCCCCACGGATAGACAGTCGCACCGCGATCAGCACCACGGACAGACAGTCGCACCGCGATCAGCCCCACGGACAGACAGTCGCACCGCGATCAGCCCCACGGACAGACAGTCGCACCGCGATCAGCCCCACGGACAGACACCGCGATCAGCCCCACGGACAGACAGTCGCACCGCGATCAGCCTGCAGTCAGCTGAACAGCGACCTCTCAGACTCGATATATATGTACGGCTTGAGAAGCTACTGGAGCCCACGGTCTACCCAAGAAACAGGAGCAATTTTCCTCGATTGGAAACGGACGAGCTGCCGGTGAGGGGGGGGGGGGAAGAGGAGAGCGGTCCGACGCTGAGCGAGCGTCCTGCCCGGCCCCGAGCGGCTCGCGTCAAGCCTGATACAGACTCTTTCCGCAATCAGAAAATCGCATGCGAGAGCCTATTCAAATGCATGGAAGCACGCTCGCATCAATCGCGCGCACCTCCCGCATGTGATTGCGGGAGGAGTTATAATGTATTTGAATAGTCCTTTAGTCCGGTGGCCGTCCAGAGCCGGCCGTGCCCAGTGACCGAGCTGCCGAGCTGCCGGAGCTCAGACGGCGTCCGCCTGCGGCCGGCGCGGTGCGCCACGACCAATGGGTGTGGGTGCCAGCGCTGGACCGAGGCGGACCGCTGGGTGTACCGCTGAGCCGTCCAGCGCTGCTGGGCCGCTGGGTGCACCGCTGAGCCGTCCCAGCGCTGGGCCGCTGGGTGCGCCGCTGAGCCGTCCCAGCGCTGGGCCGCTGAGCCGTCGGGCGCGGTCAATGGCCGGCGCTCTGTTACCGCCGGGATTGGACTGTCTGTCCGCTGTCCGGCAGCCTATTAACGCCCGCCGGCCACCAGTACCGCCCGGACTGGGCCGGCGCGGCGGGCGGCCAGACGGCGCCCTCTCAGGCCGGCGGCCACTCTCACCAACAGAAACAGCGCCGGCCGCCGTTATGTTTAGCCTAAAATTGTCACTAAAACTTAGTAGCCTAAAATTTATGCCACGGGTTACGTTTTACTTTAGCTTGTGGGAGTCCTTTCAAACTAAAAAACAGCACCAGTCGGTTTTTTAAACTGGCCTCAGGTCAAACATTGTGTGCGGTGGAAGGGGCTAAGGTCAGGTCAGTTCCGACACTGTGTACGGTGGAAGGGGCTGAGGTGCGGTCAGACACTGTACGCGGTGGCTGAGGTCATGACAGACACTGTGCGCGGTGGGTGGGGCCAAGGTCAGGTCAGACACTCTCTGCTGTGTCAAGTCAAGCGGGTAGCTGAGGTCAGTCAGGACCGTTATGCGGCCCCCGCCGCCGCCGCCAGGCCGGGTGTGCGTGTTGCGGTCCGATGGTCGCCGCGGTCCGTCGCTCCCCGCCGGCAGTGGCCATTGAGAGCCCGTTGCCGTGGTGCCGGTCGTCAATGACCACCCCTCCCCCTACCGCCCACTAGTGCGCGTCCAAAGCGCGCCACGCAAAGCACGCACCGCCCGCCACGCTGCCCCTGTCCGGAAACCAGGGGGCGCGAGGGACTCCTTCCGGGCGCGCTCCATCGAGTGATGGGGGAAGGGCAGCTCCACAGACCAGCGGAGCAGCTGCGACTGAGCCCGACCGACGACACGACGGAGGAGCCTTTTCATCGGGTCTCCACCAGGTCTGGTGACGCGGCAGTGACTTCACCGGGTCTGGGGAGGGGGCAGTGGCTCTCACCGGGTCTGGGGAGGGCCGGCAGTGGCTCTCACCGGGTCTGGGGAGGGGGCAATGGATCTCACCGGGTCTGGGGAGGGGGCAGTGGCTCTCACCGGGTCTGGGGAGGGCCGGCAGTGGCTCTCACCGGGTCTGGGGAGAGGGCAGTGGCTCTCACCGGGTCTGGGGACGCAGCAGTGGCTCTCACCGGGTCTGGGGAGGGGGCAGTGGCTCTCACCGGGTCTGGAGAGGGGGCAGTGACTCTCACCGGGTCTGGGGAGGGGGCAGTGACTCTCACCGGGTCTGGGGAGGGGGCAGCGGCTCTCACCGGGTCTGGGGAGGGGGCAGTGACTCTCACCGGGTCTGGGGAGGGGGCAGTGACTCTCACCGGGTCTGGGGAGGGGGCAGCGGCTCTCACCGGGTCTGGGGAGGGGGCAGTGACTCTCACCGGGTCTGGGGAGGGGGCAGTGACTCTCACCGGGTCTGGGGAGGGGGCAGTGACTCTCACCGGGTCTGGGGAGGGGGCAGCGGCTCTCACCGGGTCTGGGGAGGGGGCAGTGACTCTCACCGGGTCTGGGGAGGGGGCAGTGACTCTCACCGGGTCTGGGGAGGGGGCAGTGGCTCTCACCGGGTCTGCGTCCGGACGACGGCAGCAGATCGGCGCGATGTCACCTATCGATCGGAGCTACTTTCTGTGCCCGCTGACGCCGCTCGGGCTGCGGAGCTGGCAGGTGCTCCAGCCGATAAAAACAGGGCTCAACAAACGAGGCACGTGCCTGACCTGCAGCGCGGCCCGTGGTGCCGTGGATGCGCCTTTGGGGTGGGCCACGATCGACAGACTCGTACACTGAGCCGGACATTTACTGGGAACATTCAACTGGGACATTTCACTGCGTCGGCAATAATGACCAGGGCCGGTGACAATGGCCACTTTAGACCTTATCGGAGGGGACATCCTGATTTTCAATGACCAAAGACCAGTGGTGGAGGCGCATTTATCATTTGCACGCACAGCGGCGTTATGTATGTATGCATACAGGTATATGTATGTATGTGTAGTACGTATTAGTCTTAAATCCGTACACTGGTTGGCTTTTCATGAAACTAAATAGCTCGGCTTAAACTCCCGGCAGATCATTCCAAATTTCCAGGTGACAGCGGCGCGATGCCTCTTAACATACGCTGGGTAGATGTCAGTCTGCACGGCGCGGCGGCAGCTCGAGCCGGCCGGCGTCCGTGGAGCGAGTTTAGCGGCTCGAGATCGCCGATCTGCTACAAACATGGAACGAATGGTGGCTGATCCAATTTTCCTGCACCACAAATTCATGAATTTTGATGGCGTCCTTCATCTTGACCAGTGGCTCCACCCGCTCCCACCTCTGGGCCCCTTCGTGTCGGGCCGATCCTCCATTTAGAGCTTAGAGGTTTTATCCTCCCATCCAAAGTTTTTGATTGTACAATCGGTGTTCTCCAGCTTTGGTACCTCTTATGTGCCATGCGCTTTCCACACATTTTGGAAACACTTTGACCTTATTTTTGCCTGAGTGGTCAAGTCACCAGGTAGCGGTCAGTGGCCTTACCAAAAACGTGAATGTCGCTCACCACCGTAATGGCTGCTTTGGAACATTTACACTGGAAATATAATCTGTTTTATACAAGTAAAAAAAGGTCGGCACATTTTATAATATATTTCTCTATTTTGATCAGTCCAAATGTTTAAGTCAAATATTTTGGACGAATTCCAGCAAATTATTTGTATTTAGGCAAATGGAAAAGAAAAGAAAACAGAGTCACCGCATTTCCACTGGGGCACTGTTTCCAAAGTATTTTCACTGCAGCTTAGACGTTTTAATTGTGGTAACAGCAATCCTATGGAGGGTCTGATAATATATCACACATTTCTGCTCAGCTGTGAGACGACTGGTCCAGACAAGGGTCTGACCTAGTCATCCGGCGACTAACAACCATAAACATAATTAGATACCATCGGATTCCTCTCATGACGAGCAATACGCTCGTTTTAACGAAGCTCCACCTCATTCAGGGGCTGAACTGTAGGGAGGGGGGGGGGGTAGGGGTAGGTCGATCTCTCCCGTTAGCCGCTGTGGAAGCTCCATTGCCGGCGAGGGCTGGTCGATACCAGCGTTTTCACCACCGGTTATCTGGCAAATGCACCAGACAAATGGAATTGCAAGCTCGACTAAATCTGCACCCAATCCCAATCGCATAATATTTACGCGTAAGTATTCAAAATTGTGTATTTTACCATAAATAAAGTTAGGAAGGATGTAAAAATTAGCCAGCGTCATGCTGGGGCTGTTTGAACACCCCCGATGTGGTTATTCGGGAATGTCTCAAAAAATGGTGTCGCAGAACGCCACCTTTTTTGGGAACACCTTGTATGCATCTTTTCTGCATATGTTGTGAAAATTTCAGACCAAGGTCACTTAAGGTCAGGTCACCAGGTCAACTGAAGCGATCTCACCTCATAAAAAAGCTTCAATGTCTGGCATATCTACACCGGGTGACCGATCGCTTTGAAACTTTCAGCGATTGATGAGCGATATGGTGTGTAAAAAATGTGTATCTCGGAATTTTGATATCAGTAACCCAAGGTCAGGTCAATTTTGCGACCTCCCAATACCTAGTAAGTCAATGGGAGAAAATGGAAAGGCGTCTTTTTTTGGGCGAACGAGATTCTAAGCACACTCAAACACTGAATTGCATGTAACTATGACACACGGCGATTATTCCCCCCAGTATCCCTATGGGTGTCAACTTGGTGACACCGTTATAAGCGTTGTGACACCTTTAAATTACACCCGTGGGTATGCAGTTTAACACACACCCAAGCGATTATTCCCCCCAGTATCCCTACGGGTGTTATCTTGGTGACACCATTATAAGTGTAAATAGGGTGTCTGAGGGGAGTCGAAACGCACCCTTGTCTGGGGTGTATGACACCACAGTACAGAAACTGGACACCCTTAGGGATAGTACAATGGTGTATCTTGACGCTCATATAAGTGTTATCTGACACCTGGGGCATTCCACGATAGATCGTACCAGGCCCGTCACCTTCATCTCTCAGATTTTAATGAAAATCGGTCCTAGGGGTAATCATAGGCCCCAAAGACGCCTGGCAAAATATCAGACTTCTCAGATCAAAACTTTTTGAGTTATATTGCATTACATTTTTTTAACTTCGGTATGTAACGGTGAGTTTGATGGCCTATAACTCAAGAACGGGTTAAGCAACCAACCCAAAATAAACAACACTAAGCTTGCGATGAATCAAAAATTAATATTACTATTTAAAAATTCCAAAGAAAAAATTTCATTGTTGAGCAAAATCCTTAATCTTTTTTCATTTGCCTCTAATGACTTTTGGGACCAAAATTTTTCACATTTTTATTTTTCAAAATAATCTTCATGTCATTGCAAATCGACATGCAAAAAATTAGAAAGGTGTTCTTTCTATAAGTTCCTCATTTTCCCGCAAACAAAATGGGTTTCGGAGGGGTTGATACGACCCCAGCACGCCGTTTCGCTTCTAATAGAGCTAGAGCCTCGCGGAAGAAACGAGCGTGTGTGCCGTTACAGGTCGCAGCGATTGGTACCCGATTTTAAGGTCTCAGGTTAACCGGTAGCGTCTGAGGTCAGGTCACGTGACTGAAGTTACGGGTTCGGTTTTTAGTAAATAACTTCGCAAAAAAAAAAATGGCCGCAGAGCCGCGATTTTGGCATCATTGTGTTCGCCTAGCTCAGGTGCATCGAATGGTATACTTTTTGCTAGGGTGAAGTCAACTTAAGTAGTTGACCTCGGGTCAAGGTCAGGTCAGAGCCCCTCAGGTCACGAAGCTGGGCAAAGAGTATCATATGGCATATCATTCGATTCGGAAGGTCTTCCCGAGTCCATTGGTGGCTTTCCCGACTCTCTAGCTCCATTTGATCGGGAGTTATTGACGAAAAACTCGTACGACCCTAGTGACGTCATAAATGACGTCACGCAAGGTTAACAATGCAAAAGTAAAGCATTGGACTTTGCAAGGAGTGCATGAAATCACGATACCATGTACGTGGGATAGTTTGAGATCATTCTCGGCGCCAAAATAACAGTTTTTATATTTCCCCATTGATTTATAACAGTTGTGTCACGTGACCGACCTGACCTCATGTAACCTTGAAAAATTCCCAGATATACAAGTTGTGAGACCTCTGGAGGACACCATGTATGCGTCCTGTAACTTTCATCTCGGACAGCTATGGTCATTGGCGTCCAAAACAATGTCAGAACCAAACAGCCTTTTTCACCCTCGCGCTTATAGGAAAGAGGGCTGAATGAACCCTCTTTTCACTTTTTTCAGATGACTCAGACTTGAATTGAAATTTCAGTAACCCGTGATGTCACCAGGCAGCTTTACCACGCCATTTGTAAGCTCCCCTCCCGAAATCACTATTCGAAACCGTTATCGTGACGTAAAATAAATACATTTATAGAAAGAACACCTTCCTAATTTTTTGCATACTTCTTAACAATGAGCCAAATATTTTTTTTAAAGAAATAAAAATTCAAAAAAATTTGGTCCCAAAGTCCAAAAAATACAAATGAAAGAAAACTCGATATGTCATATATCAAAAATAGCGTATTTTTCGAAATTTCAAAAATACATATTAATCTCTGTTTCATTGCAAGTTCAATGTTATATAACATTTGGCATTTGAATAATCCGTCTTAGAGTTACAGCCCGCCAAACTTAGCGCTGCAAAGCAAGATCCAAAAAATGTTATACACCATAACTCAAAAAATACTTATCTGATAAGCCTGAAATTGTTACAGGTGGATTCAGAGCCCCTGATTACCCCTGAGACCAATTCTCGTCAAATTCCGAGAGAAAAGGGTGTCAAATTGGAAAAAAGTGGTACGATCTATCGTGGAATGCCCCACCTTTCAAAAACACCCGTGGGTATGCAGTTTAACCACTTACACCGTTAGCAGTGTTTTAAATTTTCTCCGTGTGAGCTGGAAAACGGCACCCGTGACACCCTGTTTATGCCCCTGAGGTCATCTCAGGTCATGAATGGTATCTAACAGTTTTTTTGCGAATAACTTCTGATAGAGACATGCTAGAGCCATGGAAGCGCCTTAGATGTAATCAGCTCGACGATACGGATCGCCTAATATCCCGCTAGTTCGAATAATTAAATTCAAGAAGCGAGTTCTCCAAGTTCGATGAAACTCCTATGCTACGTAACATAAGCTTTTTCGGCCACGGTCCGGTGGCGGTCCGGTGGCGGCCCGGTGGCAGTCTGGTCGGATCCTGTAGAGCGCCGCTGAGTGGTGGCAGCGGACCCGCTCTCCACCGTCCGCTGAGTGGTGGCCGCGGACCCGCTCTCCACCGTCCGCCGATGTCGTTTGGCTGCCTGGTGGCGGTCGGTCGCCAGCCGTCCGCGGCTCTCCTGTATCGGCCACCGAACCGTCCCGAACCCCACCTCTCGCCGTAGGCAGAGTCCGGCTATGGCGACCCAATGAGGCCTGCAGCGCGGACGACCACAACAGCACGCGTTGCTTCTGGTTAACAGCTGGGACGCACTGCTGTGTCGCCGACCTGTGACCCGGCCCGAGGGCTCCTCTGGGACACGACGTCCAGAGAAGTGCACTCCAGTGCCGCAGAATAGACGACAGACATGGAGTGGTGCTCCAAACATGGGAGCAGCGTCACGGGGGAACACTGCAGTCATATGCGCGTAGACACCGGACACCAATGCACTAGTATGCACAATGTATATACGTACCTATGTTCTGTCATGTCGTCGTGGACCGATGACGATGGCGGAACAAAGCGCGCTTTTCCAGATACCTGTCTGTCGGTATTTTTAGACCTCTCGGCCCTCATAATTCAGAAAATGGCTCAGAGTGTGTCCTCGTTTTGGGCAAATGCTTCTCGATGTCAATGGAAGTGCCTCCCATACGTGTCTGGTGTATTATATTTATAGACATTCCGTTATGCTCCATAGCTCTACCGGTTCCCCTTCTCACAGTCAACTGCCGAGTGTAACCCGCCCCCTGTCCCTCTGCGCGCAGGGCTGGCGGGGCTGCGGCTCAGGGGTGGGCCGCTGTCCGCCGAGTGTGACCCGCTCCCCGTCCCTCTGCGCGCAGAGATGGCGGGGCTGCGCTGCAGGGGTGGGCCGCTGTCCGCGGAGTGTGACTCGCCCCCTGTCCCTCTGCTCGCAGGGATGGCGAGGCTGCGCTGCAGGGGTGGGCCGCTGTCCGTCGAGTGTGACCCGCCCCCTGTCCCTCTGCGCGCAGGGCTGGCGCGGCTGGGGGTGGATCCGCCGAGTGTGACCCGCCCCCTGTCCCTCTGCGCGCAGGGCTGGCGCGGCTGGGGGTGGACCCGCCGGTGGCCCCCGCCGGCGGCCGGCCATGGTTCGACCGGCCTCAGATCCGAAACGTGACGGCGCTGCTGGGCCGTACCGCCTACCTGAGCTGCACGGTCCGCGCGCTGGGCAACCGCACCGTCAGCTGGGTGCGCCACCGCGACATCCACCTGCTCACCGTCGGCGAGTTCACATTCACCAACGACCAGCGCTTCCGGGCGCTGCACTCGCCCGCCAGCCGCCTGTGGACGCTGCAGATCAAGTTCGTGCAGCACCGCGACGCCGGCATGTACGCGTGCCAAGTGAGCTCGTCGCCGCCGGTCTCGTACCCCGTCTACCTGAGCGTGGTCGGTGAGTGCCGCTCCGTCTGCCCGGCCTCCGCCGGCGGGCCCCGACCCAGCCTCCACCTCCCGGCCCCGACCTGTACCTCCGGGGCCCCGACCTCGACCCAACCTCCACCTCCCGGGCCCCGACCCGACCTCTGCCTCCCGGGCCCCGGCCCCGCCCCAACCTCTGCCTGCCGGGCCCCAACCCCGACCCAGCCTCCACCTCCCGGGCCCCGGCCTCCACCTCCCGGCCCCGACCCCGACCTCCCGGCCCCGACCTCCGCTCCGCTGCCGGCCGGCCCGCGGCGGCTCGTTCAGGTGGCGGTGGCGGGCGGGTCCGCAGGCGATGCGGGCGCCACTCGACAGCACGCTTGTTTGCTCAACACTATTTGCACCACGCAACATCGGCCCGACTGCTTCTGACGTCGAGTGAGGTTTGCAACGAAAGCTCTGAAGTCATGCTGGATGAGAAGAATCCTGGGCTTTGAGAAACTGCATTGCAATATAGTTGGAAATGACGTTGCCACCCCACTGATATTTAAGTTTCACAAGTTTCGACAGCCTGTTTGCGTCGGCACGACACATTCAAACTTGTGTACGAGCATGGCGTGAGCCAGCCGTGGTGGTAAACACGCGTATTGACGTTAATAACTCCCGGGTAAGTTCGGAGGGGGGGGGGAGAAGGAGGGCCGTCTGGATGGGTCCCGCCTTCTGGAGGTGGACGGTGTGGGGGAGCCCCCCCCCCCCCTCCCCCCCGCCCCGGGCGTGGAGAGCGCCCGGGGAAACCAAACGGGACCCGGACCGCCTCCTCGGGGGCCGGTCGCCGGTGGCCGACGCGCCACCACGTCGCCGCGCAGCATCATCACCACGGCCCTGGTCCCCGGACCACGCGGTCCCGGTCCATCAGACGGTCCCGGTCCGCACCACGGAGATGGCGCCGGCCTCCGCTGAGTGTAGTTCATTGACGCGGCCCTGTGGAATTCTACAAAGAGGTTTGAATTATATAATTAGCTCAATTTGGCAGCAAACCATGGACCAACACATCATGACGGTGTGTCAGCCTGCCGGTTAGCTTGTTCTGGAAAGGACTCGTCTCGTTGGCGTTTACTTACACTTTGCACAGCGTCCAGTCGACAGAAGTGAAGCGGCCCATTCCAGGCCAGGCCCATTGGCCCACTCATGTGGCCTGGCTGCCGGGCTGGCTGCTGTATGTATCTGCACCGTCACAGCAACCGAAGCCGATCCTCCAGCAGAGCACCCACGGCTCGTGCTGCATGGCGGCTCTGCGGGGCCTCACATTGGCCCCATGTAGCCGTCGGTATGGTGCCGGCGGTGGATTCTCGGCCGCGCCGCCGGCCGCCGGCTGCGGTCGGAACAGAGCCGTACCGGCTGCGGTCGGAACAGAGCCGTACCGGCTGCGGTCGGAACAGAGCCGTGTGGACCCCTCCCCGCCGGCCTCCGGCTGCGGTCGGAACAGAGCCGTACCGGCTGCGGTCGGAACAGAGCCGTACCGGCTGCGGTCGGAACAGAGCCGTGTGGACCCCTCCCCGCCGGCCTCCGGCTGCGGTCGGAACAGAGCCGTACCGGCTGCGGTCGGAACAGAGCCGTGTGGACCCCTCCCCGCCGGCCTCCGGCTGCGGTCGGAACAGAGCCGTACCGGCTGCGGTCGGAACAGAGCCGTCTGATTGTGGGGCCCCCGGCTGCGGTCGGAACAGAGCCGTACCGGCTGCGGTCGGAACAGAGCCGTACCGGCTGCGGTCGGAACAGAGCCGTGTGGACCCCTCCCCGCCGGCCTCCGGCTGCGGTCGGAACAGAGCCGTACCGGCTGCGGTCGGAACAGAGCCGTCTGATTGTGGGGCCCCCGGCTGCGGTCGGAACAGAGCCGTACCGGCTGCGGTCGGAACAGAGTCGTACCGGCTGCGGTCGGACCAGAGCCGTACCGGCTGCGGTCGGAACAGAGCCGTACCGGCTGCGGTCGGACCAGAGCCGTACCGGCTGCGGTCGGAACAGAGCCGTACCGGCTGCGGTCGGACCAGAGCCGTACCGGCTGCGGTCGGAACAGAGTCGTACCGGCTGCGGTCGGAACAGAGCCGTACCGGCTGCGGTCGGAACAGAGCCGTACCGGCTGCGGTCGGAACAGAGCCGTGTGGACCCCTCCCCGCCGGCCTCCGGCTGCGGTCGGAACAGAGCCGTACCGGCTGCGGTCGGAACAGAGCCGTCTGATTGTGGGGCCCCCGGCTGCGGTCGGAACAGAGCCGTCTGATTGTGGCCGGGAGCCGTTGGGTCCCTCCCCGCGGACCCCTCCCCGCCGACCCGGGCCGGCTATCGGTGCCGAATAGCCGGGCCGGCCTCAGTGGACCTGGACGCGCCCGTAAAACCTCGGCCGCCCACCGGACACAATGGCCAGCCAGATATGAAAGGCCGACATCCACTCCAGTATAAAGCAGCTGCCTCCCTTTGAGCAGGAGGGAGGGATTCTGTAGTCTCTGTCATAGATTATCCGGTAGGGAAGTTACTCTTATCAGGCAGGGTTGGATAGTTTTGGTGATTATGTGATACCTTATTTTAATGAGTAATTAATATGATAGAGTATCGCCGACAATGCCGAGAAGCCACCTCAGAGATGAGCTAATATGTATTGTGCATAATCACCCGTAATGTATCAATCTGGCAAAGTGGAGTTTGCATCTCACTCTACTGATCTTGGTTGTGTTTCAGATGGAGTTCGAAATCACATGAAGCGTATATAATATATGAACATAAATTTTGCTGAGACATGCAGTGAGGTCCTTGATCCTAAAATCCTTTTTCAATCAATGCCTGTTTATTCTGTTCTGTATAAAAAACATTATTTCAATGGATAACGGCTCGACGGCCACACGTCAGTGGCGTAAGGCCGCGCTCAGGCGGAACAGGTGCTTTGTTTTGTACTCTATAACCTCATCGATTATAAATTGAAAAAGGCCTCGACAAGAAAGGTGTCATTTTTTCTTTTTTTTCTCTCTCTCTCTCTCTCTCTCTCGCTCTCTCTCTCTCGCTCTCTCTCTTTTTTCTCTCTCTCTCTCACCCTCTCTCCCGAAAGTGATGGAAAGCACCATTAAAAAGTGTTGCAAGTCAGCTCAGTCACATGACCGAAACGTGTTGTGAATGTATAGCATTAATATAAGAACTGTTGGAAATCTTGCACTGCATGTCGGCTTGTTGCGAGCACGGCCGTGTCTGTGGGTGGCCGCTGACAGGCGGCGCTGCTGGGGCTGGGGCTGCTGGGGCGGCGCTGCTGGGGCTGGGGCTGCTGGGGCGGCGCTGCTGGGGCTGGGGCTGCTGGGGCGGCGCTGCTGGGGCTGGGGCTGCTGGGGCGGCGCTGCTGGGGCTGGGGCTGCTGGGGCGGCGCTGCTGGGGCTGGGGCTGCTGGGGCGGCGCTGCTGGGGCTGGGGGCTGCTGGGGCGGCGCTGCTGGGGCTGACAGGTGGCCGCTGACAGGCGGCGCTGCTGGGGCTGACAGGTGGCCGCTGACAGGCGGCGCTGCTAAGGCTGGGGCGCTGCTGGGGCGTGGGGAGGGGGGGTGCGGGGCGCTGCTGGGGCTGACAGGCGGCCGCTGACAGGCGGCGCTGCTGGGGCGTGCCGTTTTTAGCAGGTGTGCGCTGAGATCAGTATTAAGAGATTAGCTACGCCTTCCTACATCATCAGCTGACTGGTCAGTGCCGCGGACGCTGGTGTCTATACACCGTCGGTCAGTCCGTGTCGGTCCGTCGGTCCGTCGGTCCGTCAGTCCGTCTCGGTCCGTCTCCCGTCCGTCTCGGTCCGTCTCTGTCCGTCAGTCCGTCTCGGTCCGTCTCTCCGTCTCTCCGTCTCTGGTCCGTCTCAGTCCGTCTCTGTCCGTCTCAGTCCGTCTCTGTCGGTCAGTCCGTCGATCCGTCGGTCCGTCTCGGTCCGTCAGTCCGTCTCGGTCCGTCTCGGTCCGTCTCTCCGTCTCCGTCCGTCAGTCTGTGGTCCGTGGTCGGTCGGCCCGTCGTCCGTGGTCTGTGGTCCGTGGCCCGTGGTCCGTGGTCCTTTGGTCTGTGGTCCGTGGTCCGTGGTCCGTGGTCCGTGGTCCGTGGTCTGTGGTCCGCTCCTGGCCAGGTGAGTCCAGTCGGCCGGTGGCGGTGGTCCCGGCCAAATCGATGGTCGGCGCGCTGCTAGTGCCGCCGAGAGCGGCAGTAACTCAGTCCGTATTGCCAGCCAGGCGCCAAGTTGGACGTGTCGCGCTGGACGGACAGCTGGCGCGCCTGAGCGGAGGGTGTCGGCTCCGACTCACTGACCAGCTCCGACTCACTGACCAGCTGTCGGCTCCGACTCACTGACCAGCTGTCGGCTCCGACTCACTGACCAGCTGTCGGCTCCGACTCACTGACCAGCTGTCGGCTCCGACTCACTGACCAGTTGTCGGCTCCGACTCACTGACCAGCTGTCGGCTCCGACTCACTGACCAGCTGTCGGCTCCGACTCACTGACCAGCTGTCGGCTCCGACTCACTGACCAGCTCCGACTCACTGACCAGCTGTCGGCTCCGACTCACTGACCAGCTGTCGGCTCCGACTCACTGACCAGCTGTCGGCTCCGACTCACTGACCAGCTGTCAGCTCCCACTCACTGACCAGCTGTCAGCTCCGACTCACTGACCAGCTGGCAGGCGTCGATGACAGGCGCAGTGGGTGGGCGCGGGTATCGGCTTGCCCTCCCCCCGCAGTACTGTTCACCTGATGACGTTCCACCGCGCCAGCTCCGGCTCCAGGGGAAGATGGACAAGGTTGGTGTTGTGCATTTAAAAGCGTTTAAGACATCACAGTAGTTCATTTCTTATGGCACCTAAGGTACAAAACGCCCTGTTCTACAGTGGGTCAATCAGAGGGTTTTGGGTATTATATAACTGCAGTTTTCCTCGGTACTTTGCGAGAACAGTAACCCCGACGTCATTACCCTGGCAACTATTTCTGCCGGAACTGCACAGCTCGAGTATGCTAATGTACTATTATAGTGTGTACGCACTGGTGGTGTAATTTTCACGGCCACTGGGGGAGCGCTGCACATCCGGCCGTGTTCTGCACTGCCCTCTCCCGTGGCTGAGCGGCCGGCCACCCCGTGTCCTATCTGGGACGGGCAGCGATGCGCCGCGCGGCTGCCGCATGCCAAGTGGTCTGTCAGCTCAGCGAGCTCAGCGTCGCCGGCTCGTGTCAGCGCTGCGGTGTCCGCCGGCGGACACCGGCCCGTGCTCAGTGCTTCCCCCCCCCCCCTCCCGCGCAGTGCGCCGCCGAGCACCCACCCCGAGCCGAGCGGTGGCTCAAACTTACCTAACCAGCTTGGATAAGGGGCGTTGTGTAGGAGGAAAAAGTCTTGGCCATTTCATACGCAGCAGTGCTACGATATGCCTTTGTAGTAGTGTGCTGACAGCTGCTTCTTTCGCACGCTGGGCTGCAGCTTTCCCGGAAATTCGGCAGAGGCCAGGTCCAGAGTCAGCTGAAGTCCGGGTGTCCCTCGAGCAGTCAGATGTGAATTGTGAACGGGGACTAGTCTGATCGGACCGCACTGGTCCGCGCGGTCCGTGTTTTACCCGCCCTGTGCTGGGGTGCGGCTCAGAGCTGAGCCGGCTGCGCCGCAACACTCGGAGGTCGTGCGGCACAGTCTACCTACCCACTGGCGTCTGGCGCGCCGTAGCGCTGCGGCGCGCCGGCCTGCAGTGTGGGTGTGCAACTGCGCGCCGTGCAGTGCCGAGCCCCACCGGATACAGCAGAGCTGGCCCGCGCCGTGCAGTGCCGAGCCCCACCGGGTACAGCAGAGCTGGCCGCTGGCAATCCTCGCGGCAATCTTCGCGGCAATCCTCGCACCCGAGATTGATCACACTAAAGTACCCTTTTGATTGCTCAGTAGTTTAGCTGGTTTTGCAGAACAACTACATCCTCTGAGTTGAGATTTTTGTCGTGCGAATTTGAAATGCGATATTTGTGAAGCTCTGTTTTCAAGAAGTCGAAGGAAAAATATGTTTATGTTTTGAGTGCTACAAATAAACAGCGGAGACTGAAAGAGGGCATGTCGGCCCGCTCATTGCGTCAGTAACGTCAAGGCCCAGCACAGTAAAAGATGGGAATGGGCATTGGGCACCCATCAGGCTCCAAGCGAGTCAAGCGGAGCCGGTCTCCAGCCCGAGACCCAGGACAGGGATATTGCTGGGAACCAGTACCCAGTCACCCCAGTGTACCTACACCGCTGCAGTGATGTCCACGGACTGGCGCTAAGGGCCACTTGTATTTCGAACAGGTGTCGGTACAGGCTCAGTTGAGCTGCAGCGGCATGAATCATTAATCTTAACCCCGGACGAACAACGGAGGGCTGACTGAACTTCATGAAAATACAATTACAAAAGAGTTCATAAAAGAAATAAGAATGCTCATTAACTTTTCCAACATCAATCGACGAGCACGTAATTGATCTGAAAATGCAGCATTTTCAAGTTTTGAATGGTCTGCCTGCCAAGTACCTAATGCATCCTTTTGGGACCTACATTCAATACCAGCAGTAAACATGTCTGTGTTCCTGCAATACATGAACTGAACCACCGATACACGACATCGTTCGTAATGCCGATTGTCCACACTATCCGCGCGATGTGTCACGCACCGCTGAGCCAACTGCGCGGCTGACAGCCGACGCGGCCCGTCGGACGCTCCTCTCCGTTTATGCAGAATTGACGTGTGCCGCCGCCAGAACGAGCTCTCCCGAGAGCGATTCGGAGCAGAGGCTGTGCGTCAGCACGGGCCATCACTCAGCGGGCGCCGCGCCGGCCGGGGCGCCCAGCCGAGCCGGTTCCGCGGCGGCAGCGGGGGCGCGGCGCCAGGGGTCCGCCGCCCGACCCGGCCCGCGGGGACGGCTGGCCGCGCTGGAAGGCGCTGCCGGTGACTCCGGCGCCGCTCCGTCGGCCCGGTCCAGCGCCGGCCGGCGGAGCTCGGTCCGGTCCAGCGCCGGCCAGCGGAGCTCGGTCCGGGCCGCTGCCGGCCGGCGGAGCTCGGTCCGGGCCGCTGTCGGCCGGCGGCTGACTCGTCATGACGGACGTCCCCCGGAGACGGCGCTGTCGGCCCTTCCGGCCCGGCCGCCGGCTCCGAAGGACTGGGGTCCGCTCCGCGTGAGCCGGCTCGTTTGCGTGACGGAGATCCCTGCCCGCGACGACCGTTTTTCCGTCTCCATTTGTGCCGGCGCCGCCGTGTGGCGGATATCGGAGAGCGAGCGCAGGAGTGCAGGGCCGCCTGCCGCCGCGGTGGCGCTACATCATCGACCCGGGAGACGGGAACAGACCCCGGCCCCGCGGCCCGGCTCGGCCCGACCGGCTGCTGGCGCGGGGAACATACCCCGTCCCGCGGCCCGGCTTGGCTGCTGGCGCGGGGAACAGACCCCGCCCCGCGGCCCGGCTCGGCCCGACCGGCTGCTGGCGCGGGGAACAGACCCCGGCCCCGCGGCCCGGCTCGGCCCGACCGGCTGCTGGCGCGGGGAACATACCCCGTCCCGCGGTCCGGCTCGGTCCGACCGGCTGCTGGCGCGAGGAACAGACCCCGTCCCGCGGCCCGGCTCGGCACGACCCGCTGCTGGCGCGCCGGCTCCACTTGCTGGCGGATAACGGCGGCCAATTGGTGCCCAGAGAGCTGTAATGGATTCCACCGGCCGGCGCCGGTGGCTGTGCGGCGCGGACGCCTGTGCGGAGCAGAACGGAGCAGCCTGGAAGCATTATGGAGCAGCACCGGAACAATTCGTAAGCTGTATGGAGCGGAATAAGATCAGTTTGGGAGCTGTATGAACCGGTAGGGGAGCGATTTCGGGTGGCGTGGGGGTGTATGGAGCAGTGGGGGTACGGTTTGGGAGCTGTATGGAACTGACAGAAGCAGCAACAATATGTGATAGCTGCATTTGCACTGTGCAGTGGGCGGTAGGCACGGCGGAGGCATGGGGTACATACGTAGGCGACGAAACACGACACTATGTATGTATGTACATTGTACATACTACCTAAGTTCCAGGAAATCCAAAAAATGAACTGTTTTTTCCCTAAAAAATGTCTTAGAACTATGATATCAAGAACCTTTTTCAACCCGCGCCCCAAAGGTGGGGGGGGGGGGGGGGTGAAGCGGCCCCCTGTCCTTTTCCGTAAATATCTCCTCAACCAGGGCTGCGGAGTCGGAGTCGGAGTCGGAGTTGGAGTCGGTCGGAGTCGACAGTTCTGCCCGGAGTCGGAGTCGGAGTCGGTGTCGCCAAAATCCTACCGACTCCGACTCCGGAGTCGGAGTTAACGCTGCATGGCTCAGCGTCATGCACTGCACCTGTTTAATTGGCGATACTGCGCTCGAAATTATATTTTGTCGTAAAAAGGTCATTTTGCTGTTTTGGACGAACGTTTACAGCGAAGGAAGCAGAAGACGGTGAATTCCCCAGAACCTGCTTTTTAATTATGCGAGTTATTTTTAATGCAAATTTGCAACGCAACCCCTTGGAAAGCACAAGAGATCGTTTCAGGCAAGATAAAACATCTCCATTATGAACTTCAATTTCATGATATGTATTTTAATAGAACCGTCCGGAGTCGGAGTCGGAGTCGGAGTCGGAGTCGATTTTGGAAGCCGGAGTCGGAGTCGGAGTCGGAGTCACCCTAAAATCCATCGACTCCGCAGCCCTGTCTTCAACGACTGCAGACATCGTCACCAAACTTTCAGAAACCCTCTGAGCATCAATTTTACAACTTGTGACTATTAATTTGTCCAGAGGCTATGATAAGTTGGCCGCAAATGACGTCAGAATGACGTCATGTTCTGCCATTTTTGACAAAAAAGTTTCGCGGGAAGAGCTGTCAGGCCAACAGCTTTGAAGATAGAGAAAAATGGTCAAGTTATAAAAGGTGTGGAATTTACAGGGATATACCTAAATCTGCTAGCTCGGATTTTTGAACTTTTGGATTTTCACCCCAAAAATGTAAAAGTAATGTTTTGGATATAATAGCAAAAAAAATCCGATCTGTGACGTCATCGGTTGGGCCGAGGCCAATGAAGCTGGGTCACGAGATAGTTACGCATTGGGGCTATCCAACGCCGTTTGATTTTTGAAAATCGGCTGGTAACTTTCCGAGATCTTAGGGGGGGGGGCCGAAACGCCCCACTCCCCTACGGGCGGTAGGGTCCGCCGATAGCCCTACGGGGTGCAGGTTAATTAACTGAAAGCCTGTGCGTTTTTATTTTGTTTGATGCCAGCTTTGCTTACTTTAGATAATAAAGCCATATAAAAAAGACGTACAACCAAGGTATTATATTTGTACTTCAAGGCAACAGATGTGATGGCCGACAAGAAATTTGAAGAGGTTTTTAGCTGGTAAAAAGTACCACCAATAATTGTAGTTTTGGACTGGCCTAGCCATTTTTATGAAAGGGAAGCGTCACAACCCTGTACAAGGCAAATACGTAGTGGTCGACATCGAGCCCAGAGGACACCTGGGTTTCCTGGGACACCTGGGATACCCGAGAGGGCCCGAGATTTCGATCATTCTGGTTTGAGAAGAAGGTGGGCGGGAGTCAGGGACCAAAGTCGGTGTCCACAGGACACGGGCCGTGGCTGGGACGGTAGTCGTGCTGGGAGCAGCGCCGAGATCAATGCGTAGCATTGTATGGATTCTCAAGGTGTCTAATCTATCATTGGCTAACTTGTTTCTTATCCGAAAATTTTGACGCTGATGCATTTGCACATTTTTTTGTAAACAATACTTCTACAAACATGTTCAAGAACGGGCTAGACCAACACAGGGCTGCCGAACCTGCTTCCTCACACCACAACTGATAACATTTCCTAGTCCGGCTCGATGTGAGCACTGAATAGACCTTGTCGACTGCGGCTCACTACCATTCAACTTCAACTTCAACTTGGCAAATACTTATTGCTTTTTCAACGTGTTAAGACGTAGTGTTCTGTTTCCTTCTAGGCGTAACAAACCTTGTGTCCGCTCCTTGTTATGCCGCCTGCGGCACGGACATGGCATTGCATCTGGTCGTCCATGCAGCCGCCATAAATTCGGCCCGCTCTGCTGACGGGTCGGCCGCGCGCCGGACGATAAGGCGCCGACTCCCCCCCCCTCCCCCGCCCGCCGCGCCGCCGCAGTGGCCCGCGCTAGAAGTGGCGCGGCCGGCGGCGGCGGCGCACGGCCATAGCGCCGCGGCGGGTCGGGGCGGCCAGTCCAGTCCAGTCCGGGGTCCGCGGCGACCTCCGACCGGTCCACAGCGACCTCTGACCGGTCCACAGTTACCTCCAACCGGTCCACAGTTACCTCCGCCCGGTCCACAGCCGCCCCCAATCGGTCCACAGCCGCCCCCGCCCGGTCCACAGCGACCTCCAACCGGTCCACCGCCGCCCCCGCCCGGTCCACAGTTACCTCCGACCGGTCCACAGCGACCTCCGACCGGTCCTGTTGCAGCATAATAAACGTTGAGCACCCAGCGGGCAATGCATTTCCATGTGTCACGTTTGGGTTGCTAGTGAACGTGCGCACGCGCAGGGTGTTGCTTCTTCATCTCAAGAACGACTGAGCCAATTGGGCTCGACTTTGGTACACCGTTAGAAACCGGTTTGAAAGGTAATCCGTACAAGGCAGTTGGAGGAACCACTTAACACTTCTGCACTTCTACAAGCTCGCACGCCCGCGCTCCATCTAACCTGGCAAGGCATGGTTACTCTCCGCCAACTAATCAGAGACATATCCTGAGTGACGTCACCCCTGACTCACGCAAGGGGTACTCACTACTCCCCTTAGCAAAGTAAGATCTAGCAAAGTAAGATTGACGAATTTTATTGAGAGTTTTGATAACATACTACGTACATATGCTGTAGAAACTATACAGATATCAGTAGAAACTGACCAACGTACTCTCCGCCGAAAAAAAAGAGCTCCGAATCGCTAAGAAATGGATAGTTTTTAAAATAGATACCTATGACAATTTAAAGCTCCCAGCAGCAGCAGTAAATCAATGTGTCACAGAGCACCTAGCTTCAATATTTCTTTTAAGAAAAAATTTGAAATTGTAACGAAATTCGTTCCTACCCCGTCCTCCACCTCCCTCTGTACCTACTTACTGCCCAGCCCCCTCGCCCACTTACAATACCCTTATATGGTCCTCACTCCTCACCTGCGACGCCTGTCCCCGCCCGCTTCTGATTGGTGCTATGATATGACGTACATCTATATGTATGACGTGTGTGTATGACGTTTGAATATAGCGGCCGACGCCGAACGCCGAGCAGGAGCTGTGAGAGGATTCATTCGAAAGCCAACCGCCGTAGTGGCCTGACGTATCGTTATTCAAAGTCTCGGCCGACTGTTTATTACTTTTGGATTCTGTCGTCAAATTTGCAATACATACTTGAAGAAAAGAAAAACCGTGTTGGTTATACGGCTGAAACAAGAGGTCCCAAAACAGACTATCACAGAAGAAGAAATTGTTTATTTACTTTTTACATTTGTTACAGAAATCAATTATAATTAGATAAATTTTATGATTTATTATCGATTTTATCAACAAACCATATTTCATTTCAAACATATCCCACGCACCGACGGGGGTCTGCGCCAACTTAGAACCGACAGGGGGATGACCCCCCCCCCCGAGATCTCGAGAACGAAGCAAGAAAGCGACAAGCGGTAAACGGCATGGGATACGCGCGGACAAGGTCTACAATTTTTACAAAGGTTCAGGTCAGGTCAAATATGACGCCGCAGGGGAAAAAAGTCAAAAAGGCTGCGCAGGATATGAGGAGTTTTTTCTCGAATACTTTTCGAAGAAGCCAAGCTAGGAACAAACTAATGGCACAATCGTGATCATCTAGACAATCCGCATCGAACCATATAACTATGTGTTGCCCTCGAAAGGTCAAGGTCAAAGGTTGACAAGCTTCGCTTAGCGGGACTCTGTCCTTGTGAATCCTTCCAATCAAAAGGTTCGGACTAAATTGATAAAAATGTCCCTGCAGTCGTCGGGGTTAATACCGGCCCTTTGCGTTATGGGAACAGTGCTAGCCCGGTGGAGAGTTAATGTTTGTCTTTAGGCCACCCGCTGTTCGCCCAGCCGCTCGAATTTCACTCTGCACCAACGCGTTCTGATCGATACAACGCTGCAGCGTGCGGCTTCATGCCTCCTCTGTTCCTTACTGAATATTTATCTACCCATTTCAGCTCGCTTGTATGCCCAAGTGCCGCCGCTGAGAGTCGGCGCCGCGGCCGGCGGGGCGCTCCGCGTCAGGCCGGCGGAGGAGGCTCCAGGCCGCCGCGCCGCCGGGAGTCCGCAGCGCTCCGCTCCAGTCCGGCGCCGGGAGCCCACAGCGTTCCGTTTCGGGCCGCCGCCGGGAGTCCGCAGCGCTCCGCTCCGGGCCGCCGCCGGGAGTCCGCAGCGCTCCGCTCCGGGCCGGCAGAGCGCTCCGCTCTGCAGGCCGGCGGTGGAGGCTCCGGCCCGCCGCCGGGAGTCCGCTCCGCTCTCCGGCCCGCCGCCGGGAGTCCGCTCCGCTCTCCGGGCCGCCGCCGGGAGTCCGCAGAGTCCGCAGCGCTCCGCTCCGGGGGCCGCCGCCGGGAGAGCCGCTCCGCTCCGGGCGGAGGATGCCCACTCACCGCGGCGTCTCGTTACAGATCCGCGGCTGCTGGGCGGCACGACGCGCCCCAGCGCTCTGTCGCCACCGCACCGCTGTGCCCAGCAAAGGTCACTGCATGACCCCAGGTCACCGGTACTGACCAGACCGGGAACCACAGGTCGGCCCGTGGAGTGTTATCCCCCTTCCCCCTGCCCTTTCAGCCAGACTTGTGCGACAGTTCTGGTTCACTAAATACACCGCACCAAGTGTCCCGAGTCACTGGCGCGTCCAGACTAGTGGTTTTGGACCCTGCAGGGGTGGCATGCAACGCTCTTATGTAATTCTCAAAAAGGCTCCCGAATTTTCAATAGAAATCGTCATTTTTCACTACTGAGCAAGCTTTTTCAAATAAAATGTGTTTTTTATGGAAAAATGACAAAACTTCGCCAATTTTGACGAAACAGGCGTTTTGGGCATATGCCCCTAATGCCCCCCTTGGGTCCTTCAGTGTGCCAAATTAGTACTCCCACTAACTCGTTATACTTTGACTGCAGTGTGCCTAACCTGCACCTTCAATTTAGTTATGTACTGACATGCAGTCAAGCTTCAACAATATCCCACGAGCCGCGGGGGGGGGGGGCATAAAGCTGCCCCCCGTTATGCTTTGCGTGATATCTCCGAAACCTGATAAGATGTGAACTTAGGCCATATTTGAAATTTGTTGCTTGCAGCAATTGAGATAACGTCACAGTGACGTCATTAACCCGCGCGCCGACGGGGGTTCGCGCCAACTTTCAACCGGCGGGTGGATAATATATCCCCCCCCCCCCCCGAGATCTCAAGAACGAAGCAAGATAGCGACAAGCGGTAAACGGAATGGGGCACACACGGACAAGGTCTATACAATTTTTATTGAGGTCATTTTCAGCTCAGATCAAAGATGACGTCGCAGAGGTCTAAAAAGTCAAAATAGCAGCGCTACATGAATTGTTTTTTTTTTTTTTAATTCGACTCGGCTGCTCAAGAGGAACGGAATGATACCATTTTGAAAGATTTATCTTTATTATGTGATAAGTTATTGGCACAAACCAGACATGTGCATGGATCCGAGAGCTGGATCTATGATCTCAGTGGATCTCTCGACAAAATAGAGGGGTTGGATCTATGATCCGAGTGGATCTCTCGACAAAATTCAGGGGTTGGATCTATGATCCGAATGGATCTCTCGACAAAATTTAGGGGTCGGATCTATGATCTCTGTGGATCCAGCGGGCAAAAATTTGTGGAGGACCTATGATCTGTATGGATCTCACGACAACATGTAGCCAATGAAACCCTTATCCTACATAATTGTACACCTTACAGTGCAATACAATTGAGAATTGTCACATGTGGACATGGTTAAGACCAGTTGTAATAATTAATTAGGTATCATCATTAAATTTGAATTTAAATCAACAACATTTGTACTACATTTAAAATAAACCAAGAACATGCACATTGCTACTTTTTGTGACCAATTGTAACTTTTTTCATGACAGCACTGATGACAATCTTATCAACAAGCTACAGCCACTTTAGTTCAATGAACAAACAGTACAGACAGATGCAGTGGCAGCGGGGCACTGAAGATTTTCATTTTGGTCCCATTCTTTCCATGCAACGCCAGTAGGGCTAATGTTAAAATGCCAAAATCTATGGGGGGCACTGTACCCTGGTGCCACCCCCCACCCCCCACGCCTGTTCCGCCGCCTATGGACAGATGTTAGGAAATCAAACCTGGAAGCCAAATAGGTCAGTTTTGTTCAAAATAATCCAGCAATCCACTTCTACCAGGTATGAAAACCCAATGCAGAATGTTCGTATGAGCTATTAGTATGTGCAACACAATTTCGATTTAGTAAGAATAGCAACCAACCTCTAATACTGTCCTAATAAAATAACAAGTTCAAAAATGGCATCAACTTCTTCAGATTACCTACTTTTGGCATCGTGCCACGTGTGGTGCCATGCTGTGCTGTCGTTAGGAGAGAGCCTTCCAAAAAAAGACAAACGAAATTCACAGCTCACGTTTTGGTAATATAGTTTTATTACGTCATTATCGTTTGACCAATGAAAAATCTTAATTTGACTAAAACCGTAATGATTCCAAAAGATTCCCCGTAATAGCCCTTCAAACTAATGACGTAAGATATTGTGATTCTTTTGAAAAGTGAATAAAATAAAGATGCAAGGCGCTCACTCGCGTATAGCACTAATTGATTGTCTTACGTTTACGTCATTAAATTCAACGCTACAAAGATGATATTCACAAACAATCGTATCGTAAAATTATGTGAGGCAGAAAAAAATGAACATTCTTTTGAGAAAAAAGTCCAGGCTTTTGAATTTACAGTTTAATTTTTTATTTATTTTCATTATACTCGAAGGTAGAACGCTTAGCTCATTTCTTTTTTGAAATGACGTCACGAGTTCTATTTAGATACTGAATAATCATTTTACGATAAATATCCAAGGCCATTACAATTGATATTTCGCTTCCCATCGCTTCCACAGGCTGTTGAATATTTTTATACTTTTGTTTATATCTCAGTTTCCTTTATCAAATATTTCTTTCAATAGATTAAAATACCTGTCCTTTACCTAACCAAGCCACATGTGTCAGTATCATGTTTTATTGTTTATCAATCAATTGTGTAGCTGGAAACTGGAAAGCCTCATGGTGTCTAATGCAAGATTGTCTTATCATTATGTAGATTCTAACATGAATTGTGATGTGATAGGTATCTAATAATGTATTGTTCATTTGTCATTACTTTGACTTACCTCTATGTTAATTGTTAATGCAAACTTTTCTGTTGGTATGTGAACAATCTTCATGTCACTCAATTCTCTCAAGTTGTGACCGTCATGAGCCTCCTTTATTTTGTATTCTGTATAATGTAACTGGATGCCTTCACTAATATGGCCTTTGCATAAGATTGTTTGTTTCTAACCATACTTTGGTATTCATAACTTCTTATGAAAGAAAGTTGTTAACATTTTGAGCACCTATGAGCTATGATCCCAATGGATCTCACGACAAAATTGGGGAGCCAGATCTATGATCCGAGTGGATCTAGCGACAAAATTGAAGGGTCAGATCTATGATCCCAGTAGATCTCTCGACAAAATTGAGGGGTTGGATCTATGATCTGAATGGATCTCGGATCGGGATCCATGGGATCGGATCTCAGATCCATTTTTCCGGATCCAAGCACATGTCTGGCACAAACATCACTTGACCTCATTTGACCTTATTCGACCTGACCCTTGCCATATGTGGAAGGCTTTTGGTGTCAATACATACAATACATACATACATACATACATACATACATACATACAAGTACAGTCTGTCCTAAAAGTACCGCGCAAAGTAGCCTGCGCCTGAGTCAAAGAAGCATTTAGTCATTAAAAGCCCATGTTATTACCGAAAACATTTTTTTCGTGAAAAGGGGCTATTATAGGTTTTTTTTTTGCCTTCTGAAAGCTAAACTGCTGATCTGATGTCAAATCTTAACCCTCGCATGTGTGCGGCGTTTGCCAGCTTCTAATGTGTAGGGGGGGGTCGGTTGGACCCCCCCCTTGCCGTTTCGCCCCTGATCGAGCTAGAGCTTCGCGGAAAAAACGAGCGTGTTGCCCGTGACGAGAGGAAGCCGATGATACCCAATTTTAAGGTCCTAGGTCATTGGTTGACCTTCCAGGTCAGGTCAATGACCCAAAGTCGGGAAAATCGGGACCTGTTAGAAAGTCGTAAAGTGTGGGTGCTAAGGGGTTTTTCGGGGTGCTGATCACGAATATCGTGTTAGTTTTGATCACAGATGATGTCTTGAAGCATTTAGACCAGGTCGGGTCAGGTCAGGTCAGGTCAACCAGTAGGCGTCGTGACGGGTATTCGTAGTACGTGTCAACCGCCTCTGACAGCTTCGTAACATGTTACGAAGTCACCAAAACTACTTCGTAAATGTTTAAATGGTTGCTAAATTCGAATTCAGCTCCAAAAACTAGCCTAGAAACATGTAAAACTCGAAAAAGTGACCCGAGGTCACCCGAGGTCACCAAAGGTCAATGACCTGACCTGACCCTCAGGTGACCTTGACACAGACGGGAGTAACATCAAATCACATGTTTGAACGTTTGAAACCACGAAAAGCTTGCAAACACGCGGCTAGTGCGAGCCGACATACGCGAAATCGCGATTCCGGCCAAACATGGTCTCGGAAAAGAGGTCACAGGTCAAAGGTCATTTGGGTCAGGGTCATGAAATTTTCAGGGTAGGTGTCAAATTGATCAATGCGAGGGTACTGAAAGTTTCGTCGCGATCGGCCGCTTTTTACGCGAGTTATTCGCGAAAAACCATGGGGGGGGGGGTCCATCCGACCCCCCCCCCCTACACATGCGAGGGTTAAGACACTCAAACGAAAGAACTAAAAGACCTATCGAATGCGCTTTTCCGCGATGCTGTAGCTCTATTGGTTCCTGAGTTAGCCGTCGGGTGTCTCAAAATTGTTGAAATCGGCAAAATTTGACCTTTGATGACCTCTGGTGACCTGACATTTGACCTCACCTTAATAATCACTGAAGTGTCTTCTTCCTTATTTTTGACTATCTTTCGATTGCCGCCTACCGCGTGTCACTACGTGGCCCAGGAGCCGAGTTAGATGGGGAGGTGGGGGGCGTGAAAACGCCCCCCCCCCCCAAGCACTCGGCGGAAAGTTCAGGCCACCAGCACGACGCGGAATAATGTGGCTAAAAGGAGTGAAGTTAGGTATATAAAAAGTGCTATATGGCTCACCAATAAATAACTAATTCAGCTACCGATCTACTCAACAAACGCCACTTAGCGCTTCCTTCCTATTTAACCTTTTAATTTCTTCACTGCTCGTGCAGTGCTCATTTTACTCGTGCGTATTCAATTGACTCATCCCCACATAAACACTGCACGGAAATCCATTTTCCGCGTCATTCAGCTTCTTTTGGAAGGACAGGCATATTCCCGATGGTTTGCTTGCAGGCAGCTTCATTGGAAGCACCTATACCAGGTGCAATGTCGCGTAAGAAACTGTAACATGCTTCAATTTTATGGAAATCAAACGGTGTGTTTTTGTCAGTCAGCTCCGCCCGGCGGATGTCGCTTTGATGGAGGTGCGGCTCTCCCGGTAGTCTGGGCCGGTAGTCCGGCGGCGAGGGCGCGCTCACACGCAGACGAGCCCAGACTCGCCCGCTTTCATCCTCAGAACGTAACAAGTACCGACACCAATCTGACCGCTGAGTATAACAGACACTTATACCGACACCATTCTAGACCTAGTGTAACAGATAACTAGCGACACCAATTTGACTCCTGACTCCTGAGTGTAACGTATGCTGACAACATTTCTAACCGAGTTCTCGGCGTTTTGATACTGAATGCATTTGTGACTGAGTGTAACAGACACCGACTGAGTTCCTACTACGTGTATGTAGTCGATAATGACCCCACTGACCCTATGTCGGACCGGCTGCCGTCAGAGCCCGTGACGGACCTGCTGGGCGGCCCGGAGCTCTTCATTGACGCCCGGAGCACCATCAACCTGACCTGCCTGGTGCGCAACTCGCCCCAGCCGCCGGCATTCATCTTTTGGAAGCACAACGGCAAGGTGAGCCGCGGCCGCACACTGCACTGACCGCACACACTGCACTGACCGTACAAACACAGACCGACATGTTGGCGATGCCCTACGGCCACACTCGTGCTTCTCGGCGGGTTTTAAAGCTGACCGCTGGCCGTTGGTCTCTTGTGTATTAAGTTGCGTCCACGTGGGAGAAATGGTGATCGCATGAACGAAACCGGAGCGATCTCCCTGTGCGCGTAGACGTAACACGGGGCGTCGCCAGATGTAATGACCCCCGGCTCCAGACTGGCTTTAGGCTGGCGGAGCAAAAAAAAATATATATATCACGCGAAATTTTGGCAGCCACCATTGCCCTTTGTATCAGACCCGGAGTCGGAGTCGGAGTCGGAGTCCGTCAGGAGCCCGGAGTCGGAGTCGGAGTCGGAACAGCACTACCACGACTCCGAAACCCTGGTGTGAATGTTGTGAATGTTTAGGTTAGTACCGCGGATACGGATTACTAACCTAAATCACCACGCAGTAATCGCAGTAATGCCCACGCAGTAATGAGCAGTAATCGCCACGCAATTTGAAAATGTGGAGCACTCATGATTGTTCAATACAATACAATACAATACAGCATGTATGCATACGCCATCGTAAGCGAGCCTGGATCACCCATTGTTACCTAAGCGCGTTGAAATAGAACAGCTCGACGTCACTTGAAAGCGGACAGAGGGACGGCCTTTCAGACTGTGACTGTTAGCTGCCAGATCAAATCAGCAGCGGAGTCGACAATGGACCAGTTGAGGACAAGCGCACTCTGGGGAGGCAACCTCTCGGATTTTCACATCCTACTTCCTCTCCAATCATTAAGGTGATATTCAATAGCAAATGATCGTGTGATAGCAGTACACATTCCTTTATCATTACATAGGAACCTTTATTTAACTTGTACTTTGGGTGGCCCAGAAAAAACGCACACAACTTTAAGTCAATATTCCTCAGAAACTGATAAAGATACAACTTTGAAACATCGAAGAGTCAATGCGGCACATATGTCCAGTAAATGGTGTGATTTTCATGCTATTCGGTAAATTACTTTTTGAACGGTTCGTGTTTTAAGCATGCCATGTAAAAATTACTTTTTTGCTCCGATGTTTACTAAAAAATGTGAGTGAACGGGTTGCTTCGAGCAGGAAACTTTCACCTTCGCACTTTCACCCCGGCACCGCGGCCTACAGCCAGGACTGCCACTGGCAGCTAGTCTCATTGATGGTTCGGGTCTCAGGATGACACATTCCCTCAGGCAACCACGATGGCTCTGTGCCAGCGGCAACATTATCGGAAGAAGTTTCCAGTGTTCTAACCATCTTGTGGCTCAAATGCTTTCCTGGCTGACATCCCTGGGAAAAGGTAGCTTTTCAACCAGTTTTTTTTTTGTCATCTGCTGGCTTTGTTGTTTTTCATGAGCTATTCTGTGGTCTTCTGGTACAGGAACCAGTCTGCTTTAGTTTGTTATCCTTATCCGGTCGATTTACTGTTTGATCTACTGAAAGGAGGGTAATCAGCAGCAGTCCATGTACATACCACGCCACTCCTGCTCGAAACATGCTTTGGTGTTGAAACGAATGGCATCCATGAGCACCATTTTGGCTCAGTATTTGAAGATTTGACACATAATTGATACAAAAATATTTAAAATAAGAAGATACGTGCTGGTTTCATTCACGTGCTCTAATTTTCTATTCTTTTTTTATAACATGGAACGTCTAACCCAATCATCACTATCGTTCGACATCGGCAAAAAAAGCAAAAACGTCTTGCTTAATTGAACTCAAGATCGTCAGCTTGAAAATCATGGTAAAGTGTTATAATTTGGCATTTCAATGCGCAAAGAAATGACGCAAACTTGATGAAAATTTTGGCTCGTTATTTGCACTCGAATTTGAGATATAAGCCTCCAAAGTTCGGAACGTTTTTTCTGGGCCACCCGGTATAGTCTTAAGTAAACTTTTTCACACTCATTATTTGATTAGCAGTTTGTTCAGCATTTCCGTTCCCTTCTCCACCGCTGAATACTACATGTATATAAGCCCATCTTGATATCATTTAGGTAAATAATATACCTGTAAGACCTGGTCCAGGTAAGCGTTCAATTTATGTTAATCTGCGCCCCGTAGGGCTGTCGGCGGACCATACCACCCGTAGGGGGGGGGGGGCACCCCAATGGGGCGCGGGTCAAGATTGTAAAGAATGGCCTTCGTCAATTTTTTGTATTTTTTTTCCATTAAGTAATGATGTGGAGGCCGCAAAATTGAGCTGACCTCATTTCATTGGCATTGAAAATCAAATATGTATAACTTGCACATTGTGTCACTATTGTCAACCGTTGAAACTTCAAAGCGACCAGTCAGTGTATCGCTCTGACGAGCACATGGATACCTTCTTTGCTTAGGTTACCTGACCTAACCTGGTGACCAAATCTCGAGGAGTTGATCTGAAATTTTCGGTGCAGAAAAACAAAATGCGTAAAAGGGTGTGCCCAAAGCCATGTCGCTCCATGCTGGAGTTTGTGTTTATGATATTCGTGTAAAAAGGCATGGAGGGTGTGCGAGAAGCCACCCTCGAGATACTTGCGGTCTACGGAATCCGCGTGTGGGGTCCGAACACTGCCCTCCAGCCAGGCACTCGATATACTGCACGGGCATTTCACAGGATCCTCTGCGCGGGACCACACGGCGGTTTGGAATGCTCTGCGGCGGCCGGCACCATCTTTGAAGCTGGGCTGGTGCCTTTTTGCGCGCTCCGCACCCGAGAGTGTGCCCGTGTGAACTGAGTCGGGTGCGGTCGGCCGGCGGGACTGGAGTGGCGTGCCGTCCGCCCGTCTGACAGGTGAGGGCCGGCCGGGGACAGAGCGGAGGCTGCCAGCTGCGCCGGCTCGGGTCGGCCGCTAATAGCGGAAACTGGAGCGGCGGACCGACCGACGCGTCGGTCGGGGACTGATCCACCCACTGACAGACTGATCCACCCACTGACAGAATGATCCACCCATGGACAGACTGATCCACCCACTGACAGACTGATCCACCCACTGACAGACTGATCCCCCCACTGATAGACTGATCCACCCACGGACAGACTGATCCACCCACGGACAGACTGATCCACCCACTGACAGACTGATCCACCCACTGACGACTGATCCACCCACTGACAGACTGATCCACCCACTGATAGACTGATCCACCCACTGACAGACTGATCCACCCACTGATAGACTGATCCACCCACTGACAGACTGATCCACCCACTGACAGACTGATCCACCACTGACAGACTGACCCACCCACTGACAGACTGACCCACCCACTGACAGACTGATCCACCCACTGACAGACTGATCCACCCACTGACAGACTGATCCACCCACTGACAGACTGATCCACCCACTGACAGACTGATCCACCCACTGATAGACTGATCCACCCACTGACAGACTGCTCCACCCACCGACAGACTGATCCACCCACTGACAGACTGATCCACCCACTGACAGACTGATCCACCCACTGATAGACTGATCCACCCACTGACAGACTGATCCACCCACTGATAGACTGATCCACCCACTGACAGACTGATCCACCCACTGACAGACTGATCCACCCACTGATAGACTGATCCACCCACTGACAGACTGATCCACCCACTGATAGACTGATCCACCCACTGACAGACTGACCCACTGACAGACTGATCCACCCTCTGACAGACTGACCCACTGACAGACTGACCCACCCACTGACAGACTGACCCACTAATTGACACACTGACCCACTGACGACTGACCCACTGACAGACTGATCCACCCACCGACAAATTGACTGATCCACCGTCTGATAGACTGTCGAGTGTCGACTGATCCACCCGCCGACAGAGTGACTGATCCATCGTCGGCCGGAGGGATCTTCCGACCGTCTGGCAGACCAGTCCATGCGGAGTGGAATTGCGAGGCAAAAGGACCGGACGCCGAGCCGCTCTGTCAGAAAACTGTCACTAACATCGTGACACCTGCCCGCATACGGCCCTGCGCCGGGACGGTGGCGGTCAATGCAGTCATCCAATGAGCACAAATACGTGCTCGGAGCGTATCCCTATCCCTAAAACCTAAAACCTTGCCATCCCTAAAACCGAATACAAAAAAGCATCCTTATCGTATCACGGTTGTAAGATATGGAATGGGTTACCTCCACATTTACGACAATGCTCTATCGCCGAGTTTAGCAAATACCTTAAAAGTAAAGCGGATGCTGGCGAATTAAGCGGTTAGGAATGTAGCACTGCGATGCGTCTTATTCGAATGTGTATACCTATTGTGAAGTTGTGCATAAGTGTGAATTGCAAATGTTAACAATCTTGTATGATATGTGCGAGCGGTGCGAGGCTGCGTTATCTGTGCTTTTGCCAGTTCCCGTCGTAATGCCCACTTGTTTGTGGTTGTCGGGTGAACCGAAAAATAAATAAATAATAAATAAATCTATAGCGCCGTCAGCGGTGCTCCGCGCTCACTGTTGCTTCAGTGCAGGGGCGGCGGCTGTCCGAGCTCATTGGCGGCTGTGTCGGTGGGCGCGGGTGCTGATGTGCCGCGTCTGATTGTGTGTCAGCGGAGCCGTGTGGTCGATGGAGGAACAGTGACACTGGCTCAGTCCGCCGGCCGCGGCGATAGCGCCGACCCTTTGTGCGCGTCGCGGCGCCGGCCGCCGGAGTGGCCCCCGAGTGGCGGAGTGGCCTCCGGAGTGGCCCCCGAGTGGCGGAGTGGCGGCCTGTGATGCCGGCCGCCGGGACGGGCCGGCCGCCGGAGTGGCCCCAGTGGCGGCCGCCGGTCCGGGCCGGCCGCACAGCACGGGGCTGACCTCTGGGGACCTGGTACACACCGTCCGACGGAGCCTCTGGAGCCGGGCGCCGTCACTGAACCTTCTCTGACCGGGCCGTCCACTGAACCTTCTCTGACCGGGCGCCGTCACTGAACCTTCTCTGACCGGGTCGTTATTGAACCTTCTCTGACTGGGCCGTCCGCGCCCGAGCAAACTGTGTGAGAATAATATCACCTACAAGATAAATCAAATTTCTGCGTGCACCGCAGCTGCGGTTACAAAGAATTTCAGAGATGCATATGAAATTGAATGAATCGTGTCGGTGCGTAGCAGCCGCGTCGTGGGCGTAACAGCATGTATCCTGCGCAGTTCAGCAATGTCTGTCCCACGCGTCAGTGCCTGGCTACATACAGCGCCGTGTCACGGCGGCCAGTCCGGCGATATGGAGGCGAGGCGAGCCGGCTTCATGAAAGCCGCAGCCACGCGCAGAGGCAGGAACTTTTTTAATCCGCGCCGTGCTGGGGGGCGGGAGCGGGGGGCGGTGTTTTTACCCCCCCCCCCCTCCTCAGTTTTTTTCACGAATATCTCTAAAACGGTATACCTGTTTATACATCTGTTCCACACATGTGAAACATTTCAGACCCGGGTCGTTCAAGGTCAGGTCACCAGGTCAGGTCAAGTGACCTTACCTAGATCTGCTCGGCCTCTGCCACTGGTCCTGGCCTTACTCGGACGGTCCGTCCCGTCCCGTGCCGTCCCGTCCCGCGGCGCTGCGCTGCTATTTGTCTCTGTTGCGCAGCAGTTGAAATGTCGGCTGGTCTGCTGGCCGGACGGGGCCGCCGTGGCGTCGCCATGAATTTCTATGGTCGGCGGCGGCGGGTGCTCCGCTGCGCTGGCCGCAATGAATCAACGAGCTCTGCCGGCCGGCCAAAATGTGCCGCTTCGGCCGCCTGTCCTGTCCTGACCGGCCCTACCCCGACCCTGTCCCTGCCCAACGACCCTGCTCTACCCTGACCGATCCTGCCCTGCCCCTGCCCTGACCGATCCTGCCCTGCCCCTGCCCTGTCCTGTCCTAACCGATCCTGCCCCTGCCCTGACCGGCCCTGCCCTGCCCTGACCTGACCGACCCTGTCCTGTCCTGCCCTGACCGACCCTGTCCTGCCCTGACCTGACCGACCCTGCCCTGCCCCTGCCCTAACCGGCCCTGCCCCTGACCGTCCCTGCCCTGACTGACCCTGCCCCTGTCCTGTCCCTGCTGTCCCGTCCCTGCCCGGCCAGGGTTCGGCGGCTGGCGGCCCCCGCTGCCGCGCGCTCGGCCGTCTGCGAGGCGCACTAGCACAGCTCCCTGCAGTGTTTTATTTATTTATTTATTTCACGTCGCGACAGACCCATCCATTCGAGAACGGCTATTCCGGGCGTCATGTTATTTGGAAGATGTGATGGATAAAACATTCGCTCTTAGCACACGCATACAAAACACACTCACGGGTCCTCATCGCCATACTGCTCTCGGAGTAGCAGTGCTCGGTACTGGGCTTTGAACTGCCGCGGCCCCAGGCCTCGCACGGCTGGTGGCAGTGAGTTGTATGTTGTCACGGCTGAATAAAGAAACCGTCGGCGGCCTGACTCTGTGCGGATCGCTGGGGTCTCGAAAAAGTCAGCTTGGCGGGTCTCCCTACCATGAACACTACGGCGGGTAACAATGCCTTCACGCAGCGACTCAGGCTGTCCCGTAGCTAGCATTCTCTTGAGCAGAGTCACCGAATGAAACCGCCACAAGTTCTCAGCAGAGAGCCACTTCAGGGTCTTCATGACATCGCTGACATGGTCATACCTACGTCGGCCAGACACCACCCGAGCACCGAAGTTCAGTAGCTTCTGAACTCTGGACAGCTGGGTCACACCGCAGCAGCCATAGACTACCGGACAATAGACACAGCCAGAGCCTGCACCAGTATTGTCAGTGTGTCCCTGGGCAGCGAGTGTCTACTGTGGCTGTGGCAGTGGTATGTAGGAGTTTGACAAGCATCTATTATAGGGCCGGTTGAAAACACTGCCTTACCACAGGGAATGTCGCGAAGCGTATGTTTTGTGCGCGCCAACGAACCGCGCTGGCCAGGTCTTTAACTGTGCCAGTTGGCGTGCGGCCACTGTTCTCAGCGGGGGTGGAGCACCGCCCGCGCGGTCCGGTAGAGGTGAGCCGCCGCCGCCGCATTCATAGCTCATCTGTCGGAGGTGGCGGCGCCGCGCCTCAGCCGGCGTCGATTTATGATCGCGTGAAATATCACCACGGCGCCATTACGTTCGCTAATGAGCTGCGGCCGGGCTCAGATCGGCCGGCCAGCAGGTGATAATCACATGCTCGTTACTGGCGGGCGGCGCGGTCGGACCGGCTGGGGCCGCAGGGGGTTCGACCCGCCACCGCCTGCCGCCGCTCGTGCAAAGGTCGCTGCAGAGCGAGCACTGCGGTTGGCGCGGCGGCAGCGCGCCAGCACCGGCGGACCTTCTGAGGCGGCCAGCGAGCGCCCTAAGGTCAGCCGGCGCCCCGTCAACTGCTCACAGCGGTACTGTGACGCTGTGGCAGACAGTGTGTGCCGGTGGCGGCGGCGCGGCCGGTCCGGGACGCAACTCCTTCACCCAACCATCGACCGACGGCCGGCGCCGCCCGGCGTCCGTACGGGCGGCGCCGCCCGGCGTCCGTACGGCCGGCGCCGCCCGGCGTCCGTACGGCCGGCGCCACCCGGCGTCCGTACGGCCGGCGCTGCTCGGCGTCAGTGCCGTGACCGGCGGCCGGCCAGACCCGGCGGTCTGCGCCCGGGGCTGTGCCGGGACCGGCGGTCGGCGAGACCCGGCGGTCTGCGCCGCCCGGCGCCGCCGGTGCCGGGACCGGCGGCCGGCCAGACCCGGCGGTCTGCGCCGGGAGCCACCATTACCCAGCAGACAGGCCGCCAATAGTGCAACGGAAACGGCCACTTTGCGCCACGAGCTTCATTCTGCTGATACCCTCTACTTGACTGACGATTTGGTCATTCACAAACGGTTTCACTGACAGTGCAGTACTTTGTCAGTCAGAAATGTTCCTCCAGTGCATTATGGCGATACTCAGTGCTTTTTTCGGCGATGACTGTCCATCAGCCCACACAACGTCGCCGGCTTCCCGGTACTGTATCAGTTTGAGGCACTGTACCGGGAACGATTGTTGGCCGCACTGCGCTGTAGTATACATGAAGTTGTGAATGGCTTGGGCAGCAAATGTAACTAATGGAATCAGACACACTGGCCGCGCGGCTCGTATGGTTTTGGTTAGCACAGAGTGATTCCTGGTCGCCGCCGTCTGTGGCATGATCCGAGCAGTCGCGCCGCGGCGCACATCGTGCACCCCAGCCGAGCGGGGCCCAGCGGGGCCCAGTGGAGTCCAGCGGGACCCGAGCGGGGCCGAGCGGGGCCCAGTGGAGTCCAGCGGGGCCGTACGGGGCTCAGTTGTGGGGGCCCAAAGTTGTGGGGGCGGTGCCCCCACAACTTTGAGACGAAACACCGCACTTTTTATGCAAATGTTTTCTCTTTTTTTTGAAAAAGTCAAGGGATGAAAAATAAGTCGCCTAAAACCGGTGAGAAAATTAGATTTGGGGTTGATCTCTATTATGGTGTGCTCCCCCCAGTCTGAAAGTAGTTCCCGCGCCCCTGTAAACGCCATTAATATCCAGTAAGCTGGGCTCACAAGTTCGCAGCACATTCAGCAATCGCTCTCACAAGGTACTCCTTTTTTCAATTAATTGAACTGTAAAGGCATTGCTTTGGAATGCTCGATATCATACAAATGTGTAAAAACGGCCCAGCTTTGCCTGACGCGTGCCTGCTGAGTGCCATAATGTGAATGCGCCGCCCACTGCCGCCAGCTCAGGTCGGGTCAGGTCAATGCAGCTGTTGTGAACTATAAGTAGGTATGCACCGCCCTCGGGTGAGCTGGGTGCCGGAATATGCTGCACCGCTCAGCGCGTGAGCCGGTGCCCGGCGCCCTCAGGTAGTGTGTGTGGTGTGACCGGTGCCCGGCGCCCTTAGGTAGAGGGTGTGAGTCGGTGCCCGGTGCCCTCAGGTAGTGTGTGACCGGTGCCCGGTGCCCTCAGGTAGTGTGTGACCGGTGCCCGGTGCCCTCAGGTAGTGTGTGTGTGTGTGTGTGACCGGTGCCCGGCGCCCTCAGGTGATCACGTACGACTCGCCGCGCGGAGGCGTCTCCGTGGTCACCATCCAGGGAGAGGTGACGTCCAGCCAGCTGCTGATCCGGGCGGCGCGTGCCACCGACTCGGGCCTCTACTCGTGCCAGCCGGCCGGCGCCGCCCAGAAGAGCCTCCGGGTGCACGTGCTTCAGGGTGAGTTCCTTCTGAGTAGCCACTGCACTGGGGGGCGCCGGCGCGGCGGTCGGTGGGGGCGGGTAAAAACCAGCCGTGCCGGTCATGTGACAGCCTGTCAGGGCTAGTCGCTACCAGTGATGTCAGTTACAGAAAATTGGGATGCCGGTACCAAAATAAATGCCAACCAAAAACATGAGAAAATAACAAAAAGTCGCACCGGCTTGAAAAAAATTGAGAGAGATGCCAACGTTTTACCAAATACACTTTTTTACCAAATACGCTAACACAAACACCAATTCTTCAGTTCTGTATTGAGAAACGTGATCATCGATCAAACACATATCGAAGCGCACACAGTGCAGACATGACTGCGCTGCGCCCCGGTTTTCTTATCTTCCGCCTCCGATCTCAGGACTTCAGGAGCGAGCTGATGTACACAAACAACGCTAGTGACACTTCTGATGGAATGCTGCAAACATACTGCAAACAATACTGCAAACAATGCTGCAACCAGGCAGCCGAGAGGAGCCCCTGTTTCATAGAGTGAGAATCGCCTCTCGCTGAAAGCCGACTCGACGATGCCCCCCCCCCCCCCCGGTGTTGGCGGCCATGCACCACGCCGCCGACCGACCGCCCGCCCACCGCGACACCCGTCCGCCCGCCCACCGGCATCTGACCACCCGCCCACCGCGACACCCGACCATGCCGGACAAACGCTTCTGTAGCGCCGGTCAGCCCTGTGCTAGGCGCTACTAAATTCTTCCCCGAAATGATTTCTTGGTCCAGAAATGATTAGGGAGGGCTCAGCTATGGTGGACTAAAGGACACACGCTGTGCGAGCTGCTGTAGGCCTAACAATATCAAGTATTTCTAACAATAAAGAACTGTGATTGCAATATGATGACAAATAGTTGCATCACTCCGCCAAACCAAAAGAGATACGGCTTTTTGTGACCCGGCATGAGAAGCAGAAGGCTTTGGGGATCATTTTCATGTACTTCGGTGACGAGGACTTCGCACCAGCAGATGTCACTGATCAGCCTGGGCCGCGCCCAGCCTCTCGGAGCAGCCTGGGCAGCACCCAGCTGGGTCAGAGGCCTCGGAGCAGCCGGCCCCGGCTGCTCAGCCGGGGCGGAGGTCTCGAAGCAGCCTGGGCAGCACCCAGCCGGGTCAGAGGCCTCGGGGCAGCCTGGGCCGCGCCCAGCTGGGACGGAGGTCTCGGGGCAGCCTGGGCCGCACCGAGCTGGGACGGAGGTCCGAGAGCAGACTGAGCCGCTCTCGACTCCACGTAGAAGCTCTCCCCTGGCCATTCCTGGCCCATCGGGTCTGGTGGTTTCGCCAGATCAAATCATGCCGATCCCAGAACTCACTATTAAGGCTCCAGGGAGGTCGGAGAGGGGAACAAGGAAAGGAAAATGTATGATTATAACAAGTTCGCCGTACATACAAGAGAGAGCTTCATGATGAGGAAGAGCAAAAGAAGAGGAAGACCCAGTTGAGGTAGCCCAAAAAAAGAGGAGCTGAGAAGGCTACCGAGTAGACTAAAAATCCGACGAAGAAAAGGTCACAGAAGGCGCGCAACTCATATACCGATAGCGCTGCCGTTTGTGGTGCCAAGCCAGCTAGAGCAGCTCTTTGTCACACTATCCGAGTAGGTTTTTACTGGCTGTGGTCATTTCAGGTCAAGCTAGGTCAAAGTCAATGATATGTGTTTGTATGTCTGTGTGCGTCTGTGTGTATACTGATGTGTGCACCGATCGGTCTGTGTATCCCTATTAATCATGAGATCATGATCTGAAAAGCTTTCAACAAAAATGCAGTCAAAAAACTTCACGGAAAGTAAATTCAGCAAGCCAAAATGCAATGTTTATAGATGACCTAAGTTGACCATGACTCTGACCCTGACATCTGCACATCGTCGAATAACATGTTCCATGACAGGTGGGAGGTAAGACTAGCAAAAACATACCAAAATCAAGGTGACAAAAGCTCACAAGACCCATAGCCAATGCCAGATATTGAGTACCTATTGGTCATTTGGGTCATGACATGACCTGGAAAACGAGGTCATATCTCCGAAACCAAATACCTACCACTGAAACTTGAAAATTTCAGCCCTCAATGTTGTGTGCGTTTTGTTTTTACTGTTGGAAGTTGGAACCATGGCCCAATCTTTCCAAATGCCGTAAATGCGCATTCACGGCATTTGGTAACATTCAGAACTATTCCACATTCACCTACTCATTCGTTCAGGCAACATTCATAATCATTCACACTATCAAAATCATTTGACAAGCAGTATCTGGATGTAAATAAAAAGGATGTCTTTGATATCAGTGCCGTAAACTCCTCCCAGTGCTGCCAGATCCTATTTACGGCATTAATAAGATTGGGCCATGGTTTCAGAAACCGATTAATTTTTTTTTTTTGCCACCTTTTTCACGCAATGTCGTGATCGCAACTTAAGTCACAGCCATCAGAACCACACTGTTCTTGAGTCAATGAGGAGCAACCATTGTAACTAATTGATGAAGGTGAAGTCGCCAAACATGTAGGTCCCCGTGTCATATTGACATAGGCACCGGTCCCCGGACCATTAGCGCGAGTCTGCGCGGCGCAGCTGTCACAGTGCGTCGCCCCAAGACTCGTTGGACGCGGCTCGTCGCCGGCGGGGTCGGCTGTCAGTCCCCCCCCCCCCCCGTCACGTCGCCGGTGGTCCTCCTCGGGCATCCGTGACCGTCTGTCGGCCGTCGGCGGCGGCCACTGACACCTCCTCAATAGTGGCGGCTGTGCGCGTGCCAAATCGGTGCGCCGGGCCGTGTCGGCCTCGGCCGGCGCACGGCAGCGACTGTGCCAAATTTGTCGGCGCTAGCTATTTTCGAAAAAAAAAACTTTAGGGGGTGGGTCGCATCGACCCCTTCCCTGCCAGGGCGAGGGTTAATCCACGGTTTAGCGATTATTTTTCAGTGAATCCGCGAATACGGATTCTTTTTTAGAGAAACTGCGAAAAATAATATTTAGTGCTTATTAATGCTGTTATATTTGTACAGGCTCAAAGATTTTTAGCCAGTGACATGCTTTCCGATCGCCGAGCCTTTTGGCGCAACATCAGGGACTTCGCTTTCCGTCCTTCCCGTGGTGGAGCTGGTGCTGGCGAGGGGGTACCACCGGGTCAAGAGGACACTTTTAACGCCCATTTCGCAGCTGTTGGGCCGCGAATCGCTGCTGAGCTGTCCGCCAGTGACCCCTCCCCACTCCCGCCGCGGCCGCCGTGTGTTACGTCGGCGGGGCTGCGTCTGCAGCCTGCCACGCTGCCGGAGCTGTCGCTGGCTCTGAGTCGGTTGTCTTCGTCCCGCGCAGTCGGGCATGATGGTGTACCGCTGCAGGCTATAAGATCGTGTTTTACTGTCATAGGCTCTCATATTTTACACATTGTGAACGCGTCCATCATTTCTTGTACTTTTCCCGACACAAGGAAGCTCGCTACAGTCGTGCCTTTGCACAAGTCCGGTGCCAAAGATCTACCAGGCAATTTTAGGCCAATCTCTATTTAACCTGTGTTATCAAAAGTGTGTGACAAAAATTGTTTGTACTCAGCTGTCATCTTATCTCGCTCGCTGTCACCTTTTAGCTCCGTCACAGTATGCTTACCGATCTAGACACTCAACGGAGGACGCGCTGATCGACGCGGTGGAGTGGATGACGCGGCGTGTCGACGATGGTGATGTTGTCGCCGTCACGTCCATCGACTTGAGCCGGGCGTTTGACAGTGTTGACCATGACGTTAGAAAGCTGTGCTGGTATGGTATTGATCCTAGATGGTTTCGTAGCTACCTGACTGGTCGACGGCAGGTGGTGAGAGGTGGTTCCTTGTCCTTGCCTCTTTCCCATGGGGTTCCGCAAGGTTCCCTAGTCGGTCACATCCTCTTCAGCATCTTCACAAATGACCTTCCATCCTATCTTCCTCACGTTCGCCTCATCTACGCCGACGACACCCAATTACTTGACTCGGCCCGTCCTAAAGATCTATCCATCCTTAAATCCCGACAGGAGGATACCCTCCGTGCTGTCCTCTCCTACTTCACATCCAACTCCTTAAAAATGAACCCATCCAAGACCACTCTGCTCCTTGTCGGCAGTGCCCAAAACCTTAAGAAAACCTCATCCTTCCACCTTAGCCTGCCAGACTACTTACTAACACCCTCGCCATTCGTGAAGATGCTGGGAGTGACCCTAGACCCCACCTTATCCTGGGAAAAGCACATCTCCAACGTTGTCAAAAAGTGCAATTCCATCCTTATATGTCTGTATAAAATTCGCCATCATCTTAGTCCCGACATCCTTAAGCTCCTTATCCAGTGTCATACCTTTCCTCACATCCTGTACTGCCTCTCTGTCTGGGGTGGCGCCGCTGCATGCCACCTTCACCGTGTGCAGAAGGCGATGAATTTTGGTGCGAGGGTTGTCTCTGGCGTGCGCAGGCATGACCATATATCGCCGATCCTAGCTGCGCTGGGCTGGTGTGACGTGCGCGAGCTGGTTGAGCGCCGCGACTGCCTCGGCGTCTACAGGGCGCTGAGGGACCCGCACGCTCCCGCGGCGATCCGCTCCCTGTTCTTCCCTCGTACAGCGGTTTCCCGGCGCAGCACCCGGTCGACTGAGGCAGGCGCTCTCGAGCTGCCTCCATACCGCCTGTCCGCGTCGCGCCGCGCGTTTTCTTACTGAGCGGCCGCGGCGTGAAACCGCCTGTCGCCGGCTGTCACCAGCTCTGTAACCCGCGCCGAGTTTCTGCGCCGGCTGTCGAACTAGTCGAGGGTCTGGTTTGTCCGACTTTGGACCGTGTTTTTATATACCTATCTCTTGATTGTGATTTACTGTGATATTGACTGTGTCATGTTTTTATCTATGTACTCTGACTCGGACTAAATATTAAGCCACTATGTGGAAATATCCTCAATACACCGAACTTGAACTTGAACTTGATACTTGAGTGGAAACCGAATCCTGTTGCCGATGGGAAGCTGCACGTGAAGTAAAAAAATGACTCATTTGCCGACATGACAATAACAACCAGAGTACCGGAATGGAAAACTAGCGGACAAAACTAGTGTTCCCCAGCCTGTCTAGGTGTGTGTGTGGGGGGGGGGGGGGGGAGCGGCATTTTCTGTTCTCCGTACTGTCGGGGTGGGGTAAGGCTGGTCTGTGCTCTATTTATGCACTGTCGGGGGTGGGGTGGGGGCTGGTGAGCAGTCTGTTTTCTGACCTGTGGGGACAGTCTCTGTTCCCGTCCTGCTGAGGACAGGGAGCGGAGTCGGAGTGGGGTGGGGGTGGTAAGAAGTCTCTGTTTTCCGGCGCCCTCTCATCGCCTCTCTCGGCTCTCTGTGCTTCAGGGGAGAAGCCGGCAGCGATGCAGACCGGCGGCGGCGGTGCGTTGCGCCCGGCCGCCCCGCTGCTGACGCTGCTGACGCTGCTGATGCTGCTGATGCTGCTGAAACTGCCGCTGCACACAGCGCTCGGCACGGCGGCGGTGGGCGGCGCGGCGCCCCGACTGGACTGACCCCCAACGTCCCTCCCTCGGCTGGCTCAGCGGCCCTCGGCTGGCCCCCAGCGGCCCTCGGCTGGCCCCCAGCGGCCCTCCCTCGGTGGGCGGCGCGGCGCCCCGAATGGACTGACCCCCAGCGGCCCCCGGCTGACACCAGCGGCCCTCGGCTGGCCTCAGCGGCCAGTGCCTCCCGGAGTGACCGCCTTCCGGCCAATGGCACAACGCAGCGCGAGAGGACACGATAACGCTCCTCCGGTGACCCATACACGGTCCCGCAGCTTTTAGAAGCTTCTGTTGGTCTGTGCCCCTTCCCGTTCGTTCCACCGCCATTGGTATATTTATTTGGAACGGTTAAGCAATCAAACGGTTCAGCGCTATAGATCGTTTTCCTCAAAAGTGTTTTGGCTCCAAGTATAGATACTTTCACGCGCTCTTGAAGCCTTTCGACTTCTTCTTTTGACTTATCGCTCTTTTCACTGGCTAAAGCCAGTGAAAAAAGCAAAAACTGAGCCTGAGAAAATTGAACATTGCTTGATTAAAATATGTGCTCTATTCTCGATTGTTTCTATCGCGGCGCCTTTTGGAACTAAATATGAGAACAGCAATGAGGCAAAACTTGCATTGCGATGTTGAACGCTACGGTGGACAGAACCGCTTGGGTACTCGATTCTGACATCGCTGATACTGAAAAACAGTGTGTTCCTGAAGCTTATGACACTTTTTGCCGTCAAATTGCCGTTGAGAGCTAGTTTTATCCAGTGACATCATAGCCTGCGCCAACTAATCTACCGAGCACAAATAAAGAAAACAGTTAAAATATATTGGCGGCTGGAATTTCTTGGGTCAACCTCCGTTAGGTCAAGTTTTCGAAACTCAGGCAACAGCTTCGGTAATGAACTTGGAGCCAAACCTCTCTGGCAAAGAGCGAGCTTAGAGGGACCCTCCCACCTTCAAAAAAGTTATAGAATTGGCACGAAAGTGATGTCGCTCGGTTCAGAAAGGGCGAAAACGAATATCTACCAAATTTCATCGAACAATATTCATCGGTTTTCAAGATATTAGACTTTTACTTTTGTTTACTTTTTTGGGATCTCCGCTGTTCCTAGCGACTTTATTTGAAAGTGCGGCACTTGTTGCGCGCAAAGCAGCATATACCACCGCGTGCTACCAAACATTTTAGTAAAAGATTTAAAATCGTTACATCTACGCTGACGTCACACATTCAGAGGGGGCATTCTAATGCATTAGCCCCTCTGAATGCAACTTTGAAATTAGTTATTTTCTATTTGAGGCATTTCTCGATCTTGTGAGTGCTCAAACCGGTAAGTGCAAGCCAGGGACCCCATTTTGGCTGTCTCAACTCAAAACTAATGGTGGGATGGTCACTTTAAAGGAAATAGTTCACTTTCACGAAATTATTTTTTTTGCAATGGATTTATGATTTTTTATGTTCAAAATGATCAGCAAAGAAAATAAAACCTATTTATGACAAAAGATTATTTTCTATATTTTGATATAGGAAGAACTTTTCAGTTTCTGTAAGGCACAGGCGATCCAGTATGAAAAGAGCATGGGTCCCGAAAATTCTTCAGAAACTAGAGAAATTATCGCGGCCACCGGCATTTGGGCGATCTGCTGCTGCTGAATGTCCTTATTGACCAGTACGAGAATTTCTCTAGAGTTCTCGTAGATAATTTCTCTACTTTCTGAAGAATTTTCGGTACCCATGCTCTTTTCATACTGGATATGAATATATGCAAGGCACCTTTTTCGGGACGAGAAATAGAATATCTTTGCCTAGGGTGATCGTTGGGCTGTAAAAGCTCCTGATTTATGCTCGTCTCAGCCCAGGCTACGGAACTGCTATTCCAGTTCAAAACCCATGTTAAAAAGTGAACTATTTCCTTTAAGTCAGCATGATTTGCTGTCGTCAAATGCAGTCAAATGCAGTGACATTTCGTCTTTAATTCGACATTTCTGGTGGAGCCCTTCATTTTAGTTCTGTGAACTTCATGCGCCAAATACCGAGAAACAGTGCACACTGCACAGCGCTCGGGGACTACCTCCGTGACACCGAGTGGTCACCTGTAGTAGTCCCCGAGTACCAATGCACCAGCTGCTGAGGCCGCCCGCCACTACACCAGTCCCCCGAGTACCAATACACCAGCTGCTGAGGCCGCCCGCCACCACACCAGTCCCCCGAGTACCAATACACCAGCTGCTGAGACCGCCCGCCACTACACCGAGTGGTCGCCGGCATCGGGTGAGCCGCCATTGTGTCGTGGTGAGCTGAGCAGAGCAAGGCACGGCATGAGCAGTGGTGCCTCAGTAACGAGCAGAGCGGTGGTGACGAGCAGCGGTGGTGTTATAGTGACGAACAACGGCGCACTGGTGACGAGCAGCGGCGCCCCATGGTGATGAGCAGTGGCCCCTGCAGGTGACCTCTCGCCAGTGGTGCCCGGGTGACGAGCAGTGGCCCCTGCAGGTGACCTATCGCCAGTGGTGCCCGGGTGACGAGCAGTGGCACCGTGTTGCCGCGCGGCGGCGCGATAGGCATGGACTGCGCTGCGGTGTCCGGCATATCCGGCCGGTTCCTGTGTGTGTTTGTGTGTTGTGTGTGGGTATGTGTGACAGTGAGTTCAATGAACACACGGACCGGGCCTCTACAGTGGACAGGGCAGCGAATCGTGTGCGTGTGTGTGTGTGTGTGTGTGTGCGTGTGTGCGTGTGTGTGTCAATGAGGTAATGCTGCAATCAGAGAGAAAGGGAAAACCGTCGTTAGAAGGTATATGGTACATACGAGTAGCAACTTTTTTGTTTGCTGATCTCATTCAAGAGATTCGACATCTGTTCCCCGTTTGCGTGATACTGGATTATCAGAAACAGTATACCTACTTATTTGTTATCTGTTTATCGAGGTACTTATAAACATTATTAACATGATCCATATAGGTGTGTACCTACATATGTCTTAGATGTATTCGAGGAGCAAAGCTGACCACAGATTTCCTGAAGCAACCAGGTTAATCCTATAGACTAATTATGAATGTGTTATGATTACTTTGTTGTCATCTTTGTTCGAATGCATTTAATCAATCATATCTGATATTGCACACATTGGGTTTAGATCACTACAAACGAGATGAGTTTGGGAGGGGCACGTGTCAAAACATGTCATATCGTCGTTCATCATATGGTCATGTGGCTGCTTAATTAAGGATCTTGGTTATAACTTATGAATGATACCTGCCAGGACCAGCGTCAGGTTTCAGCCAGTCAACATTATCTGCATGTAAGCAGTGTGTGTGCGTGCGTGCGTGCGTGCGTGCGTGTGTGTGTGTGTGGGGGGGTGCGTGTGTGTGTGTGTGTGGGGGGGGGGGTGCGTGTGTGTGTGAGTGTGTAAGTGTGTGTAGGACGTAGGTATCTGGGGGTATCCACTTCCAGGTGCATCCATTTGCGTAGCTGGCGCCGGCTAGGGGCTGTTGTGGATCGAGTCTGAGGGCCGCTCTGGACCGAGTCTGAGGGCTGTTGTGGACCGAGTCTGAGGGCTGTGCCCGGTCTGGCTCTGGGGTGGCGGCCACGGCTGATTTCGTTCCGCGCGACTGGTCCGTCAGCTCAGATTAGTGCCCGTGCCGATGTGGCCGGCAGAGGTGGTCTGTCATCTCGCGGGGACTAGAGCGGGACCCCCCCCCCTTCTCCCCGACCTACTGTGAGCCCGTGCCGTGCCCCCGCCGCCCGCGCCGCGGCGGATGCCCAAGCTGTCGGCGGGCCGAGCGCGGAATTGTAGTCGAACTCATATTGCCCCAAGTGTCAGACATGATGCCGAAACTTCGCTACCCACCGACAGACGCACGGAGCGACGAATATATAGGTATCAGTTTTTGTAAACTGTGTGGCGGCCGGCGGAAGTTTGCGCCGAGACTGGCTCGTTGCCGTGCAGGAGGCGACGGTAGCGGTCGGCCTGTCGTCTGGAGAGCGCTCGCACCGACCACCGTTCCGCGTCCCCGGGAGGGCGGGCTCGGGACCGCTCAGCGTCCCCGGGAGGGCGGTCTCGGGACCGCTCAGCGGAGGGCGGGCTCGGGAACGCTCAGCGGAGGGCGGGCTCGGGACCGCTCAGCGGAGGGCGGGCTCGGGACCGTTCCACGTCCCCGGGAGGGCGGGCTCGGGACCGTTCCACGTCCCCGGGAGGGCGGGCTCGGGACCGCTCAGCGGAGGGCGGGCTCGGGCTCACTGAGGGTGCTTCAGCGGCCAGGGTAACTGTTGGTATAGCTGGATGAATGCCTGCGGAGTTCTGTTCCTTCAACTTCCCGTTCAGGCGTGGGATGGGCTCGATGCCATTCCGATACCATCTAAACATTAGCAGAATAACAGAATACTGATGCATGCATAATACCTATACGCGCAAGACTGGGGCATTTTCCATGACGCGGTTGACGGGGGGGGGGGGGAGGGGCGGGGGCTCAACAGAGCCAACCCCCGTCCTTTCTCGGACACTACTCGGCAGATTATCAAAATTCAAGCGACCTGCTGTATATGACGTCACTACCATAAATTATGTCATCATTTTAACCCTCGCCGGCCGAGGGGGTTAAACCTAAGGTGCTGCCCCCATAGGTTTTTTTTTTTCGCGATAACTCCGAACACGCCGGCGATATAGAGCTAAAACTTGGCATACCTGGCCTTTGATTAATTTTGACACCAACTGCATTTTCAGGTCAGGTCAGGTCACTGATCTATGACGTCATAAGTGAACCTCGGCACGGTCTTCAGATGTCGCAACTTCGCAATGCCCTCACTGCCAGAGGAGCTTTCACAGGGAAATGAAACTTGCAGGCTCTAGTATCCATTACGAGTATCACAACTTGTATATCTCGGATTTTTCTAACAAATCATATGAGGTCAGTTCATCTTCTTGACCTCACCATTATAAGTCAATGGGGAAAAATGAAAACTGCTATTCTGGCGCCGGGAACGATCTCTATCTACTATCTCAAGCACACATAATCGTGATTTGATGCACTCCTTGCAAGGTTAGGTAGGTCACTTTTGTAATGTTGATCTTGCGTGACGCCATTTATGACGTCATCAAGGTCATATTAGTTTTTCGTCAATAACTCCCGATCAAATTGAGCTAGCGAGTTGGGAAAGCCACCAATAGACTCCGAAAGACCTGCCGCATCATCCGCAAGAGAAATTCATCTGCCTTTTTTTAGAACCCCGGTAGAACCGGGGCGCGTCCGGCCATTAGCAGCGGATCGCCGAGCACCAGAAACTGACCCCGGCCTGCCGGCGGGCGCGGTCCAAACAACGCCAGGTTAATGCAGGGATGCGCACCAGCTTAGACATTATATCACTAAGATGGACTCAGTCACGCGCACGTTGTTTTCGCAAGCCGTTCGCGTCACATCAGATTCGAATTTGCTCTATGCTGAGTTTCCAGTGAGAGCGCGATTTAATTCAGGACAGCCGAGAAAAACAGCAGCCGGCGGCGCGCGCGCGCAGAGGGCCGGGTACGAGTGGCGCCCGGTCCGCCGCTGACGCCGCTAGGAGCCACTGTCTCCGGTACCGTCCACTACACGCACATCGAAACGATGAAATGATGCAAAAATGCATGTTCATTTGGATCCTATACTAACAAGCGGACAGTTCCCTCACTCGCCCTGGATGAGTGCCGCGGTAGCACCCACCGCTCTGCCCCGTGCAGTGTGTTGAGGGATCTGGTGTCCGGGCCGCTCTTTGTGGGGTGTGGTTGTCCTGGACGGGTTGCGTTCCAGTACGGGAGCAGCATCGGGCGGGAGGGGGGTGAAAATCTGCCCGCCACAGTTGGGTATCGTCGCAAATTTAGCCTGCCGGCCCATCCGTCAGCAGGCGTGGCATGATGGAGCTCTAATTCTTCCTCAACTTTGTCGAGCGCTGCCCGTATTTCGTAGTGTAAATTATGGTCCGATAAATTGTCCTGTGCATTGCCACACCACTTATCTTTTTCCAAAAACTTCGCGACATTCTTCGAAGCTCTTGATGGTACCAAATATAATTTATCCGCTGAGCTATTTCGACGAATATCTTCCGTCCATGTCTGTTTTGCCTGCGCCGACTGATAATTTCGGGTCAGACGGGTCAGGGTAATGCTAGGGGGCTATCCCGTGCCTTGGAGGCCTCAGCCAACCTCTCCACAGTGAGGGAGCGTATTTGGCCACATGAAGTTCGCCCGCACCCTGGTGGGGTCCGTTTATAACGCGACCTGGTTGGGGGGGGGGGGCTATTTTTTATTCCATGACAAAATATCGAAACGCAAAATATCGAATCGCAAAATATCGAACGCTAATTATCGAAAGCAAAACATCGAAGTCGCAAAATATCGAAACCGCAAAGTATCAATCACACAATATCGAGTCGCATAATATCGAAATAGCATAATACCGAATAGCAAAGTATCGAAAAGGCAAAATATCGAACGCCAAATATCGTTAAAGGGACTATCCCACCTTTAACATGGGGTTTGAGTTGAGATAGCCAAGTTTGCGGCGAGGTTCAGAAACCACTATCTATCTAGGTTGCAACCCCCGCGGCCTCTTGGTGTTGAAGAAATTCGTTCCCTTCATTTGAAAATGGGCCTTGTACAAGGCCCTATCTTCAACATGGAGCGACCGTTAGTGTGACGTCACCTCGTTTAGTCATTCTGATTTAAATGGGTTTGTTCGTTGAAAAATCGCTTAAAACTTGGTCTGAACTTTGTTGTGGTGCCTACAGAGTAAAAAGAATCAGCTTTATGACAGTAATGTGGCCTGGGGAAGGAGGTAATTTTGGGCTGTGACGTCACATATTTGAAAGTTTGTGTTTGGAATATGGGAAGCCTAAGATGTTTAATGAAAAATGAATGCCAGAACCGTGTTCCTGGTCATCCAATCTATAAAGTCGGGCACAATTTAACTGGTTTTAACAACATTTTAGAAGGTGGGATAGTCCCTTTAAGACAAAATATTGAGTGCAAAATATCGAAAGACAAAATATCGAAAGCAGAATATGGAAAAGGCAAAATATCGAATGCATAATATCGAAAAGACAAAATGTTGACATAAGAATATCGAAAAGACAAAATATCGAAAGCATAATATCGGAAGGACAAAGTATCGAGTGCAGAATATCGAACAGACAAAATATGGGAAAAGCGAAATATCAAAAAGACGAAGGCATATGCGGCACCAGGTTGTGATAATTGACGAGGCACTAAAACTTGATTCCATGACAACTGAACCAGTGACAGCTTAACCAGTCAAAGCTGAACCGATGACAATTTAACCAGTGAACAGCTGAACCAGTGGACAGCTGAACTAGTGGATAGTTGAACCAGTGGACAACTGAACCATTATTTCAGGGGCGTAGGCAGGGGGGGCCACTGGGCCATGGCCCCCCCCCCCCCCCTTGGGCGCCGAAGGCGCCCTTTGCGATTGTGATATAATCGAATCGAAAAACAATCGCGACTGGAGGGCGCCCTCCAATCGCGAATGTGTTTACAGGGAAAATACGGATGGAGGGCGCCCTCGGAGGACGCCCATTCCAAATACGCCCTCCAAATACGGTTGGAGGGCTCCCTCGGGCGCCCTCTAACCACATTTGTAGGCTGTAGCTCTCTAAGCGTAACGGTGGTCGCCTATGTAAGCCGCTGTCCCGTAAATAAGCGCCCTCTCACCCGAAGGCGCCCTCCTGTAGGTCGCCACCCTGCTACATATTGCCGCCCTTCTGCTGATCGGCGTCCTCATAATTATTGGCGCTCTCCTACCTATTGCGCCCTCATGTGAAATTTTCAAGGCCGCCTTTCTCCTTTTTGGCACCCTATTGTTCAGTGCCGCCCTCCTACCTATTGGTTCCCTAGTCCTTCCTGTTGAATGTTAATCGGGGCCCTTCTCTTATTGGCGCACTCGTGTTGATCGCCGCCCTCCTAACCACTGGCACCCTCCTGTTGATCACCGCCCTCCTATCCACTGGTACCTTCCTGTTGATCAGCGCCCTCCGCACAGACGCCCTCCTGTTCGTGTCATCCTCTTGAGCAAAGGCGCCCTCCTCACCATTGCCACCCCCATTTTAATCGTCACCCTTCCGCTCATTAACGACTTCCAGTTGATGACCGCCCTCCCACCTATTGGCGACCTCTTGTTGATCGCCACCCTCCTATTGGTGCTCTCCTGTTCCTCGCCACCCTCTTACCTGGTGGCGCCCTCCTGTTGATTGTTGATCGGGGCCCTCCTACCTATTGGTGCCCTCCTGTTGATCGCTGCCCTTCTATCCATTGGCGCCCTCCTGCTGCTCGCCAACTTCCTACCTATCGGTGCCCTACTATCGAAACTCGGGATGTTGATCGGGGCTCTCCTACCTATTAGCGCCCTCCTGTGGATCGCAGCCCTTCTACCTATTGGCAACATCCGTTGATCGCTGCCCTCTTATCATTTATTTACTCCTTTGGCATGTTTTTCAACTTAGTCGTTCTATTGCACATAGTTGATGTCTTGCCTGTGAAAACTGCCACAAATGAACGTGCATTCAGCACAATGAATGAAGTACCTATACCTACCAAAACTATCTACGCTCTACGATGCATAAAACACGTCTTTGGTCTTAACGGATTGATCCTACTTTACGTGCATCATGGCATCTATATGGATTACGATTAAGTATTGTCAACAGGTTCGGCCGCAACAGCAGGCATCTGAAGTTTCGGTGATTGAAACTGGTTATGTGGGTACACTGTATGCATCTGTGAGAAGGCTATGAAGGCTGGTCTGAGGTAATTTGGATGATGTTTACGCATCTCGCGCTCCGGTATCAATCCGATACGGTGATCTGGTGCGTAGATATGCCACCGCCAATAAACTTTTATACATCGACACCCATGAGCCAAGCTTTCTATACAGTTTGTGTGGCAGCGGCCCGACCAAACCTTTGGTATTTTTTACACCTTCAAATTTGGTAAAAGAGCGAGAGGAGCTTTGAACGGTGATCGTATAAAAGGCGTGCCTAAAAAGCGGAGGAAAAGGTTGTTTTCAAAAATTTCGCGCGCCTTCGGCGCAGCATTTCAAGAACACTTGACCTTTTGTGACCTGGAGTATAAAGAATACACACGATGCAAAATCAATGCATCACGACCTATACGAGGTTACGCAAAAAAAAAACTGGTGGCATGGTAAAGAACGCCTCCCAACCCGAACTGTTCGAACTGTTCACCAGCAGCGTCCAGTACCTCGGTCACCGGATCAGCGGTCAAGGAATTCAACCACTTCTTGACAAGGTAAAGGCCATATCGGCTGCGCCTGCTCCGACGAACGCCACAGAGTTAAAGGCTTTTGTGGGGCTAGTTACTTACTACTCGAGGTTCATTGCGCACAGAGCTGAAATAATGTCCCCACTGTATGATCTGCTTAGAAAAGACGCCGATTGGGTGTGGGGTCCTGAACATGACGCCAGTTTCAAGTCAGTCAAGAAACAACTTACGGACTCTGCCCTGCTGGTTCACTACGATCCACGCAAGCAGTTGGTTCTCACTTGTGACGCTTCAAGTAAGGGGATTTCTGCTATTTTGGCTCACCTGGAAGACGACGGGGTGGAAAGGCCGATTTCGTTCGCATCACGCAGACTATCACCGTCTGAAGCAAAGTACAGTCAAATAGAGCGAGAGGGTTTGGCTGTAATATTGGGCGTAACTCGACATCATCAGTATCTCTGTGGGCTTGCTAAGCCTTTCTTATTAGTCACGGATCACAAGCCACTCATTAAGCTGTTCGGCGAGCACGAGTCGTTACCTGAAATGGCGTCCGCCCGAATTCGTCGCTGGGCTCTGAAGCTATCCAACTACAACTATCGTATTCAGTTTAAAGGCACGCATGAAATCGCTAATGCCGACTGTCTGAGTCGACTACCGTGTCCTGACGAGACTGTTCCCCGCCAGGAGGAGCTGGTTCTGCTGACCGAGCAGTGCATCCTGAACGCTGAGGCGGTGGCTGCGGAGACACGCAGAGATCCGGTCCTGTCGCAGGTTCTGCGCCTGGTGCAGCACGGCGGCTGGCCGGTGGAGTCTCCCGACTGGCTGAAGCCGTACGCAGCGCGTCGTCATGAGTTGTCCCAGACGGCGGGGGTACTTTTATGGGGGCATCGTGTTGTTATTCCCACAGTCGCCAGGAAGCGAGTTCTTGGAGAGCTCCATGTCGGCCACCCCGGCATCGTGAAGACGAAGGCTCTGGCTCGCAGCATAGTGTGGTGGCCGAAGATTGACGAGGACATCTCGACGGTCGTCCGCAGCTGTGCTCCGTGCCAGGAGAGTAGAGGAGCGCCGCCTCACTGTGAGTTGCACCAGTGGCCGTGGACCGGCAGGCCGTGGTCGAGAATTCACATCGATTTTGCAGAGCCGAAAAAAGGCAAATACGTTCTCGTGGTTATCGATAGTATGTCTAAATGGATTGAGGCTGAGGTAATGTACAGCACAGCCGCTCAGCCCACAATAGCGAAACTGCGCGCATTGTTCGCGAGGCACGGCCTGCCCGATGTTTGCTGTTCGGACAACCAGTCTACGTTTACTGGTGCCGACTTCCAAGATTTCATGAGAGAAAATGGCATTGTTCACATGACCATTGCTCCCCGTCACAGCAGAGGAAATGGGCTGGCGGAGAGGGCCGTCAAAGAGGTGAAACTGGCGCTGCAAAGGGAGGAAAAAGGGGGCAAATCATGGGAACATTGTCTAAGTCAATGGCTGTTTCGCTATCGCACAACGCCCCATTCAACTACATCAGTGACGCCAGCTGAGTTAATGGTTGGACGCAAATTAAAGACCAGGCTTGACCTGCTGTACCCAAATCTCCACATGCTGCGGTGAGAAATGTTCTCTGAGTTTCTCTGTTATCTCTGATAATGAGGCAGCCTGCACCGATACAGGATGTAGTAGATCACGGAGCTTATCGTACGTTTCATGGCCAATGATCGACAGAAAAACAGCTTTCCTCTGCTCCTCTCCCGTTACTCCGTTGGCCACACAGTAAAATCCAAATCTGTCCAAGTAACTTACGATTGGCTCCTTATCAACTGAGAACGTTCCCAGATCACCATGCACCATACTTGCTGAGGCCGAGTCCGAAGCCTCGTCGCCAATGTGATGTTCCGCTTCGCTCCCGCTCGCACTCCACACGCTGGCTCGGCTCAGGCCCGACAATAACAGAACGCTACAACGAATCAATGAGAAGTGCCTGAAATATTGAAATGGCGACAAAATATATAAATTGTAAAAGTTTCGGCAGGTCTTGAAACGGCCATGTCCTGAGCTTGGTTGACATTCTTCCACGCATTTAAAAATAATCGCGAAAAATTAGGGTCTCAAGGGGTCTGGCGTTAACAGTAACCCATCCCAACCCAACCTAACCTAACGCAACCTTTTCTGACCTGGTGACCTGACCCAAGGTCACCCAGACCTGACATTTTTAGGTCATATGTAAAAAGGTTACCCCATAGGCTGTGCCAAATTTGGCGGCGCTGCGCGCCGTCGTTTTTACGCTATCTTCGAAAACCCTTAGGGGGGGGGGTCGCATCTACCCCCTCCCCCTGCCAGGGCGAGGGTTTCCATTGTTGTTCTGCAACCTTCAGCCCCCCCATAATACTACCGAAATTTTCACAATTGAGGTAGACTTAACGACTAACACCTCTGGACAATCCACGGGACGAAGCACAGGGTGAAACACAGGCCGATCGGATATGGACGCCTGTGGCCATAATGTCAATTCACAATGGTTTCTTCTTGTGCTCGTTTCAAGACCTTACCTCCTTTGCAGACCATGGGTAGCCAGACAAATCATTGCATTACAATCATTTCTTCAATCATTGCATACATGTGAACTTTATTAATATACTTATCGCTTATCAGTAAAATCAACAAGATGCTGCTTGTGGCTCGGTAAAACAAAATGTAGCAAATCAAGCAATCGTGTTTTATCACAATATCATTCTCTTCTGAATCTTTGGAGTTTGTCACTTGACAATATTGCTGTGAATATCTTTAATTCATGTAAATGGGCACTTCGAAACTGTTATTGCCATACAGGATCTAAATGGCGTTGCGTTCGATACGAATCAAACACCAAACACATTTCAACTCTAAATTTATACTGGCGATCATCTCACAAAATATACATAGAATTCCTCTGAAGTCTGAGGGCTGTTCGGTTCGGGTCCCTGCAGCATATATCTGTGCTGCGTGCGTCATACTTGGGTGACGTCAGCCGCCTGGCTCCGCCCACTCTCCGCCGGCACGCTACGGCGAACCCTCTGGGCGAACGCCACGCGCGGCTAACGCGCGGCCATCGTTGCTGTGTATTGTTGCGAGAAATGGCTGGCTTGGGTGGGTTTGTGGATGTTTTAAATGAAATTGGGGCCTATCCAAGCAGTGAGGATGAAGTTGAGCCAGAAGATGGAGTTGAAGGACCTGTCAGGTAAGTTTGAATCTTTTTAATTGCAACAAATTAATACTAATAATGAAATGAATTTCATCGGGGTACGCGGCAGGGAGCAATATTATATCCAATGTTCACGAACATTTTCTTGTGTCCTCTTCTGCAAGCGTTAGACAGTAGCGGATGTGGTGCCACGCTGTATAGTAGGTCTAAAAAGAATGCCCCCTCGCCACCAAGCGGCGCTAGTGTCGCGAGCCGGTAGTTGGCTGAATCCGGACCAAACCACGCATTCCCATGCGCTGGGCGACAGCCACGCATTGGCTGATAGTAGCGTAAGCCCGAACCCTCGTGACACGACCTCGGGAAGGAGGGAGGGATGTGGGCGGGGAGCGCGTGGTGCGCTCCCCCGCCCGCTAAGGAGGGGTGCGCCGCGCGGTATAGGCTGGCGGCTGTCTCGGCCAATTAATCCTCGCCCGCACATGCCATTTTCCCATCCTAGAACGCACATGGGGGGGGGGGGGGTTGCCACCCCCGCGCCTCCCTTCCCCTCTCCGACCCTCCCAACCTCGGTGGCGGATTCCGCCAAGTTACCGATTCGCCTACGGTGGGAGAGCCAAACCAGGGGACATACTTTTTAGACATACGGCATGTTCCTGCAGTATGCTATGCAGATGACCTACTTTTATCCACCAATGTCAAGCACCTCCAAAGTCTTCGGCATCTAGTTGAATGTTACGCGAGCATGTGGCGTCTAGAGTTTGTTCATCACCAGCCGTCTAAAACTAAGAGCCATTGCATCGTATTCGGCAGCGAGCTCTTAGCTCAGGTACCCAAATGGACATTATCTGGTCAGATACTTCAGGTGCGTCCTCAATCGGAGCACCTCGGAATCATCCTTGATTCGAAGCTATCTGCTGCGCCACATGTAACACAGCGTATCAAGCGGGCACGAGGTGCATTCTTCGGCCTAACGCCAGTAGGAATGCTTACAGTCTCTCGCCGCGAGATAAGATTTACCTATGGAAAACTATATGCCGAGGCCGACATTGACCTTCGGATGTGAAATGTCACCTCTTGGCTCTTACGTCTTCTGAGGTAGAGCGCCTTGACTCGTTCCAGGCAGCTAGCATCACAGGCCGATACTTCTAAAAACGGAGAACTAAATAGAGCTAAGGCTCAAACAGAGACAAGAACTGACAATGTGGGACAGGCGCTCAACGAAACTCAAGAACTCGACTCTGACGATGATGACCAGGATGTGGAAGGACAAGGTGGAAGTAGAGTAAAGCGGCTAGACTCTAATGTAGGAAGCAAGAAGAAGTGTGGACTCAAGGTTGAAGACAATCAAGATGGAGTATGTTGTGATGGATGCAAGTTCTGGTTCCATCTGGATTGCCAGAAGGTGCAGTCGGAAACCTACAAAGCCCTCCAGGAGACAAAGGGAGTGTTCTGGTTATGTTCGGAGTGCCGTGCTATCCTCCCAGAGCTTGCAAGAAGGGCCATCACAATGGGAGAAGAGAAGGAGGAATCACAACCAAAGGCTGACAAGAAAGAAAATGTGCAGGAAGACAACCAGGCAATAATCTCTGCCATCAAGGCCCAAAAACAAGAAATCCTGGCAGCCATGAAGCAGCAAGAGAAAGTGATCATCACAAGCATCAAAGAAACACAACCAGCAAAAACATATGCTGAAGCTGCAAAGAAGATAGAAGATCAAGTTGGCAAACTGCAGTCTGCGATGAAGGGAACAGCGGAAATGTCTGAAGCAGTCAATGTTATCAAACAGAAAAGTGAAGAGCAGAGTGATAAACTCAAAGGGATGGAAGAAAGTGTGGTGAGGCAGATGGCCCAACAAAGTCAAGTCCTGGAGAGTAACACAACCAACATAGAGAAAGTCGTGAGATTGAAAGAGAAGGAGAATAGAGCACAAAACCTGATCTTCCACAACATAGACGAGTCAAAGTCTGCCAATGTTGAAGAAAGAAAAGACCATGATGAACAACAATTCAAGGAAATGATGAAAAAGCTTATGGGAGAAAACAGGAGCTTCAAGACAGAAAAAATTATCAGGCTCGGAAAGAAAGATGAGACGACAAAGAAGAACAGGCTGATGCTGGTGAGACTGTCCAGCAGGGAAGAGGCAGAAGAAATCTACAAGAACCGCATGAGGATGAGAGAGGTAAATATAGAAAACAAATACATATCCCTGGATAGAACGCCAGAAGAGAGGAAGAAGTTCCATGAGCTGAAAAAGGAACTCGAGGAAAAGGGGACTGCCACACACAGGATCTTTCGAGGAAGGGTCATCAGAAACCAATGAACTACCAAGAAAGAAGAAAAGGGGAAATCAGCTGATAAAGAGTAAAACTGTTACAGTCAACATGGTGAATGTGCAGGGCCTCACAAGAAATAAACTTCTTGAGCTTGAAGAACTTTTGAAAACAAGCTGTGATATACTGTGTCTTACAGAAACACAACAAAAATTTGAAAAGTATGAAGTTTCTGTAGGTGTTACAATGATTGAGAGTATGAGAGAGATGAGGGATAAGAAGGGAGGGGGACTCCGGATAATGTTCCAAACTAAGCAAGGGACAAGTGTTGCAAAACAAAGAACGTGTAGCACAGACATTTTGCATGCAGTCATGGAATTAGGGTGTTTTAAGTTGCACATCATCCTTGTATATCTGTCTGTAAGGAAATCTGCTGAAGACTGTGAGAGGAATAAAAACATGAAAGCTGAAATTGATAACATAATTGAAACAATTATGGCAAAAGATGAGGCTCTATTGTTGTTCGGAGACATGAACGGACACATTGGACAGCTTGGCTATCAAAGAGAAGATGAAAATGGGAGAATTGTCTTAGACTGGACAAATAAATCATCACTGATACTGCTAAACCTAGAAGAATTTTGCCAAGGTACATATACATGGTCAAGGCAGGACCAAAATAGTGCAATCGACTATGTCCTCGCAAATAAGAGGTGCTATCAGCGTATTGAGAGCATGACAATTGATGAAGAGAGGGAGCTTTTTGACCTCTCAGATCACCATATGATCTCGGTCAGAATGGAAATACCCACAAGAAACCAAAGCTTTAATAAGGGAACGACAAGTGTCAGAGAATTCTGGAAGGTAGATGCTGGCTCATTGGAACTCTTCGGAGAAGAGATGCAGAGAAGGCTCCGAAATGAGAACATAACAAACATAGAGGAGCTCAATGGCCTGATGACAGAAGTGGCCAACAGCAAGTTAAAAGCAACATACCGCAAGAAAAGCCTGATAGGGCAACAGGTGAAAGAAAAGCCATGGGTCACAGATAAAATCAGGGAAGCTATCAAGAAACGCAGGGCCATAAACCGGGAAAAACGAAACACCAAAGACAAAGATCAAGAGAAGCTGCTCAATGAACAGTATAAAATACAGAAAAAGAAGGTCCAGGAAATGGTGAAAGAGGCTGTGACAAAATCAGAAAAGAAGACAACTGAAGAAATCAGGAACAGTGCTAACAAGAGCAAGTCAATGTTTGAAAACATTGACAAACTAAGGAAGAAGGAGAGAAACCAAGAAGACATCCAACTGTATGACAATGAAGGCAAGAAACTGGAACCAGAAGTGGAAGAAGAGGAGTTGGTGAAATTCTGGAAAACCGTGTACCAGCAGCACTCAAACGAGATCAGTAAAATATGGAACAGTGATGTGAAGAAGGAATATGAAGAAGGTATGAGGAGAACTGTGCACGAGGGACCCCACTTCCCGAGACACATGAGAGAGTTGATGGATATGGCTCTCCCTGTGAGACAGGAAATATCACAGATGAACCCCACACAGATTGAAGTAGAAGATGTGAAAAAAGCAGTATCCGGACTGAAGAACAAAACTGCACCAGGACCAGACTTGCTCAAACCGGAACTATACAAAGCACTCGTAATGACGAAGGAAGGCCTAGATACCCTAACAAGCTGTCTACAACAGCAACTGGATGCCGACTCGAAGCAAGCCAGATTCGTGGAAGACGTCGAAGACTAAAATGATCCCCAAGATCAAGAAACCCACTGCAAAAGACTTGCGTCCCATAGCGTTGACAAACATATCATACAAGCTGTTCATGAGTATTCTGAAGGATAAAATTGAGAGTCACTTAAAGTATAATGATGAAATGCTAGAGATACAAGCAGGTTTCATGTGGGGGGAAGGTTGAAGACAATTTATTCCTATTGCGTTACTGCGTTGAAGACAGCTTTCGCAGGAAAAAGCCATTGTTTGTGACAGCCATTGACTATTCGAAGGCCTTCGATTCGGTTAATAGAGCTGAAATGGTAGAAGCCCTGAAGTTCTACAAGATCGACTCCAAAATCATTGATGCTACGACGCAAATCTACCAGGGAGACTCAACGAAAATCAAGCTCAATGACAGGACTGAAGCAGTCATCGACGTCACATCAGGAATACGACAAGGATGCAATGGGTCAACGACAAGCTTCAAGATTGTAACATACCTTATCGCCAAAGCTCTGACAGATACGGGACTGGGCTTCAAAAATGATATTGTCCGAATCCCAGTGTTGTTCTTTGCTGACGACGGACTCGTCCTAACTGAGACTTTACAGGAGACAGAGCACCTAGTGACAACGCTGGCGGACATCAGTGGCAAGTTCGGTTTGAAGATAAACAAAGACAAGAGCGCGGTCATCATCTACAATTGTCAGGAGCAACCCAAGGTCATCGCAGACATCCCTGTGGTTCAACAGATCAAGTACCTGGGAGTTTGTGTCACAAACAAGAAAAGGCTCTTCAAGGAACACATCAACGTAATGCACCAGAAGTCCCAAAAGCTGGCCAACATGACCTACGGAATAACGCAAAAATGCTGCAACAAGCTGATGATTGGCAAGTGCTATTGGAAATGTCTGTCGCTCCCTTCGTTTCTTCATGGGGCGAGCATCCTGAGCCTTACGGACGCAGACATCAAGAAGCTCCAAGTATGTGAGAATGGAGTGTTCAGACAAATTCTGGGAGCACCGAGATACACGCCGATCTGTACGCTCAGAGGTGAGGTGGGAACCTCCCTGATGAAGACCAGGATCATGGAAGGGCACTTGCGCACTTGCAGTTCCTGAGAGGCGCGATGCAAGGAAGCAACGACCTCATCAGAAGGATCGCCAGAGCAGAGCTAGAAGTGCGGAAAAGTACATGGGCGAAGACAACGAAACGGTACCTGGAAGCTGTGGGATTAAATGCTGCAGAACTGGAGAGGATGAACAAGTCTACCTTGAAGAAACGCCTGAAAGAGTGGGATGACAAACAGTGGAAAGAAGAGCTCGAGGCCAAGTCCAGTATAATGGTATACCGATCTGCCAAAACAGCCATTAAAGAAGATCCGATCTACGATAACACAGCATCGTCAATCATACTCTTCCAGGCCAGATCCAACACGCTCCCGCTGGAGACTAGGAAGAGACACACTGGCGAAGAAACCACGTGTCTCCTGTGTGGAGATGGGGAGGAAGACCAGCACCACTTCCTGCTTGAGTGCACCAAACTCGCAGAAGAACGGCTCAAGATGACTTCACTCCAACGCCCACACCAAGAAGACCAACTAGAAGTCCTGAAGACATTCCTCTTCAATGAAAGCACGGAAGAGATGGAGAAGAACAAGGAGGGACTCTACAAGCTCTGGAGACTGAGGAAGAGGAAACTGGTGACCGTGACGGATGGTGAGCAGAGGACTGGAGCGGACAGAAGCTGACTTGTCTAATTCTGTCCAGGTTACATCCTAACCATATCCCAGAAACCTCCCACCACCCGACGCGCGTTTATAGGGCTACCGATGCAACCGGTGACAGCCCGACCACATCATCAGCAAGGCTTCTGTGGGACTTCCTAAAACTTCACATCATACAGCGCTGCTAATTGGATTGCAAGTCCCTCCCAGGGCACTAAAGAGTCGGGTACTCCAAAGTTTTTCCTAGTATATACTAGAATCATACTATATCATCTAGAAAAACAACTAGAACTGAGAGGTTACAACTATATACCGAAAAATATCCCAGGATATGGCTGCGCTCAAGCGCGGCGCAGCTGGCGCTCGCGTTTCGATACATTGCGCGTAATTATTTATACACAATGCGGCCTATGGTTTCGCACGGGGTGTTCATTGGTGTTCTCTCTTCATGTAAAGACTTTAGAATTGTGCTAACTAAGTATCAATAACTATCGTATGCATAAAAATCAGCTCTTCATCATGCATGGCAAAGTCTGAAAGGGCTTTCTGGGCAGTCGTGTGCAAATCTGCAAACTGCTGATTGCTGGGCTTGAATTTTGATTTGGATGATGGGCCTCATGCTTTGTCATTCTCTCACTGTTACTTAACAATGTGCTTAAAAAAAAGGTTCAGTGAATTTTATCAAAGGACACCTGAAGACATCTTTCGATTTAACTTGAGCACAGTTAGTATAATTGTATTGCAAGGAGTGTTTACGCCAGCTTTATCTTGCTCTACTTGCAATGGTAGCTTACGAACAATATTTGTGTATTTGTCTTTTCTATTTTGGTCGTTTGTATGCATTTTTAGAGCTCTGACAGGCTGACGAAGGAAGACTGAAGTCTTCCAAAAGCTATCATTACTAAGAAATAAAGCTGGTCTTTTGAACAAACTTAATATCTGTCAACAATAACTGTCTTTTTTTTTAGACCGTCCCGCAGTTTTTTTTTTCACTTTATTTACACATGCGAAGCACAGCACATCACTAAAACATATCTTGATATTACATGTGTCGCCTGCCTGCAACACATTACACAACCCATAATCATATGTTGATCGAACCAGTCGACCGTAAGCGTTATATCGCTATACCATTTTCAACATAAATACATCGCCATTTGGCAGCAAAATGTTTCATTCGATTTTCTCTCAAAGCGATTATTCTCTCTGCCTCATAAAACTGTTCTACCTGTGATTTCAACTGCGCCATCACGAGTGTCCTACCATCCCTACGCTGGACATGTATGTAACGCTTCGTTAACAGAATGATGACATTAATGACACATGGCACCTGCGTTGCACCGAACAACACGGAACGAGCATCGCACGGAACATGTGCAGGTCGTATTCTCGAGTTCATATTACGAAATAGCCTAATCCAAAGGGCGTGCACAGGTGGACAATTGTATAAATGATGTACGAGAGTATCGGATTCTCCACAATAGTCACAACTCTGCGTGTCTATGACTCGTCTGACGTGCAAAAAGCGTTTAGTTGGCAAATATCTGTGCAACACCTGAAACTGAAAGGACTGAAGTTGGGTGGAAGCGCAACACGTGTATGGAATCTTAAGGTATGTGGCCCAAGCTTCTGGGGCTAGATGCTCGGCTTCCCACTTTATTAGAGACTTTGGTTTTTGACTTGTCAAACCTAAAAGATATAACTCTTTTGTCCTTAAATTTACGATCCGCTTTACTTTTGATCCTATCCGGCAGCAAATAGCAGCCCCTCTCATCTGTCCTACATCAAGAAAGTCTCCAGGTCGCCGTAAATATAACTTCCAATCAGAAGGGATAGCCCTTATTAAAGGAAATAGTTCACTTTCACGAAATTATTTTTTTTGCAATGGATTTGTGATTTTTTATGTTCAAAATGATCAGCAAAGAAAATAAAACCTTTTTACAACAAAAGATTATTTTCTATATTTTTGATATAGGAAGAACTTTTCAGTTTCTGTAAGGCACACGCGATCCAGTATGAAAAGAGCATGGGTCCCGAAAATTCTTCAGAAACTGAAAATTATCGCGGCCACCGGCATTTGGGCGATCTGCTCGTGCTTTTGTTACTGGAGCGCCTCACTGGAGCGAATTTCTCTAGAGTTCTCGTAGATAATTACTCTAGTTTCTTAAGAATTTTCGGGACCCATGCTCGTTTCATACTGGATGCGAATATATGCAAGGCACACATCCTCAACGCAAGACACATTTTTCGGGACGAGAAATAGAATATCTTTGCCTAGGGTGATCGTTGGGCTGTAAAAGCTCCTGATTTATGCTCATCTCAGCCCAAGCTACGGAACTGCTATTCCAGTTCAAAACCCATGTTAAAATGTGAACTATTTCCTTTAATCCTTGATACAGAAGGCTGTTCACTCTAAAGTTGTATTTCTCGCAAAATTCCGCGTATGTCATTAACTGTCCCTGGGTTGCAAGCAAGTCGTTAATGAATATTATTCCTTTCTGATACATTCGAGGGAAGAACACAGGACTGTTATCCATCAATATTTTTTCATTATACCACAAAATCTCTTCTCGAACTGTTTCGTTAGAACCGGGGCAGGGTTTGTGGAACAACTTCTTGAATTTCCGGAGCAAATCTTTGTGAAAGTCGCTGAGTCTACATCTTTCCAAGACCTGTTCATTGAATCTAGTTCTGAAAAAAGTGTTGACCGTAAACGGGGCAATGCGAGATCGGAATATATCACCAGATCTCGATTCATGTCCCAGTAAGCGCACCACCCAACTTAATCTAAGCGCGTTGTGTAAATGATGTTGCACCCAGTCCACCTTCTTCCACCGTTTGGTAGAGCACATCTCGAGAGACTTTCGGCGGACGGCCGCGCCAGATGAATTTCATGATGAGGCTCTGAATCCTGCACAATGTCTGTTGCGGAATTACCAAAGATGCCAACACATAGTTCAGTTTTGATACCGCAAGGCTCTTGGCAACGGTTATTCTCCCTTTTATGCTCAAATGCCTTTCAGACCACATATTTAGCACTATCCTAATGCTATTCAATATAGGTTCGAGATTGTCATCTAAGCACTGCCGGCTCGCGGAAAACCAGACACCTAAAATCTTAATACTCTCTGATGGCACTATACCACACACTGGCTGCATCAAATCCTGACAAGGTCCAAGACGCATAATTTTAGTCTTGTTTAGGTTCAATTCTAACCCAGAAACTTCCGAGAACTCTCGCACGATCCGTATCAGCTCGTGAACTGATTCCTCATCCCTTGCGAAAATCGTAGTATCGTCTGCGTACTGGGTCAACTTCAATTCCACTCCAGATACGGAAATGCCTCTAATTCTATTTGAAGCTCTTATTTTTAAGGCCAACATTTCCACAGCTAGCGCAAAAAGCATTCCAGAGAGGGGACATCCCTGCATGATGCCCCGCTTAGGCGAAAACCAGTCCGAGGTAAATCCATTGTTAATAATGGCAAGCTCAGATTGATTATATAGTAATCGCACCCATCTCATAAAATTGGGCCCAAAATTGAATCGCTCGAGCGTATTGAACATGAAATCATGTTCAAGAGAATTGAACGCTGCCTTGAAATCAAGGGCACATAAAATTCCAGAACGTCTATCCACTGCTGTGTAGTCGATAACGTCTTGTATAATTCTCAGACTGTCGCGAATATTCCTGCCTTTAATAAACCCATTTTGATCACGATTCACCAGGACATGAATAACCCTTGCTAGTCGCACTGCAAGCACTTTGGCAATGATTTTATACACTACGTCCAGGAGACAAATTGGCCTTTTATTTTTTAACTGCTTTTGGTCTCCTTTTTTGGGAATCAGTGTAATTAATCCCCTGCGTTGCGTGACAAATAATAATCCCGTTTCAAATGAATGATTTATATAATCAGTCACCAGATCTCCTAACTCATCCCAAAAGCAATGGAAGAACTCTTTGGTAAATCCGGAAACTGATGGGGCTTTATTTCCTGACATTAAATTTAATGCATTCTTGCATTCTTCCTTTGTCATCATTCCCTCGCATGTTTCTCTATCTAGGTCTGACAGCTGAGGAATGCGGTCTGCAAACTCCAGGTTTCTGTTTGCTGTTTTACAGGAGGAGTGCAAATCTTCAAAGTAAGTTTTGCAGGCGTTCAGGATCCTCCTATCCCCCGTCACAGTTGAACCATGTTCATCATCTAACACGTATATTGCTCTCTCCGTCGCTTGCTTTTTGCACAGACGCAAGAAATATTTTGATGGTTTTTCTCCTTTCTCTATCCAATTTGCCTTTGAGAAAAGCATAGCTTTTTTCCCCGCATCCTCTTTTATCGTTTCTAATTCAGATTTGACTCGTTGATATCTCTGTAACGTATCCTGCCCGCTTGAACCCAGTTTTTGTTCCAGATTGGATACTACCTCCTCCAACTCCCTCTCCTTAGCTCGCCTGACCTTCGCAAGCTCTTTTCCTTGTTTAATACAAAGTGCCCTTATATTGCTCAACATTACTTCCAATAGCAATCCCGGGATATTGCAATCCGAATATAGCCCTACTCTATTCTTAGCCTTCCCTATCTCCTCCTTTATTGCCTCCTTTAAGCAGTCACTCTCCAATAAGCTATTATTTAGTTTCCAGAACCCAGGACCTCGTTTACCATTAGCTAACTTCATCTGTAATAGTACGACGCTGTGGTCACTCATGATCCCTGGATCTATTGAACATTTTTCAATTTGTTGCGAGCGGTGTATTCCAGCACTTATTATGAAGTAATCAATTCTCGATTGCTGAAGCGGATTTAGTCGCCTCCACGTAAAGCCTGTATTTTTAGGGTTAAGTTGCCTCCATATATCAAGCAAATCAAATTCCTCCATAATCTCTTTTAAAACTTCTACCGGACGGTGTGTTCTTCTCTGATTTTTGTCAACATCCAACTCACTTAAATGCACATTTAAATCTCCGGCTATAATAAGGTTTGACAAGTCATCTTGGTTATCCAAAACATCATCGACATTTGAGAAAAACTCAACCTGCGCTGGCGTTGAATGGGTAGGCGCATAAAGGCCAACTAATTTAATAACAGTGTTGGCAAGCTTGATTTGTGCGAAAAGAATCCTCCCCTCCTCGAAGCGTGTGCCACAATCTACCCTTTCTAAAGGATTTGTACAGCGCCGGGGCGTGAGAATGCATACACCCCTGGAAATGTTGCTACCATGCGAGAATAGTACCTCGCTGCCCCATTCACTTCTCCAAGTTTGCTCGCAATCAGGGGTAGAATGTGTTTCCTGAAGCACAGCAAAATAATCTGGGTACCTAACATGAATATGTCTGAAAACTGAACGTCTTTTCTTTCTCTCTCGTAATCCCCTTACGTTCCAACATATTATTCCGAATGTAGACACTTAGAGCAAATGTGTGGGTAACTCTAGAGGCAGAGTAGAACGGAAAACACGTTTCCGTCGATGTCGACTCAACATGATAATGATACAGCACGGTTTACTGCTATTTAACGATGGAGCGTCAAGTAAACAAATATTGAACTTCCTGTCATACTGGCACACTAAACACAACCACACATACACTGTATGAAACTCAAACAAAACAACACATTCACACAAGAAAACACGTACACACATGACCTAGACATAGCCATGGGCACACGGCACCATAATGTTAAAGACCACATTTGTCTCAAACAATGAATCAGCCGTTTGAATGAATCAATGAAACACTTACTCACCCACCGTGAGTTCTGATCGGCAAATCATACCTACACCGACAAGAGCCGACAAAGAAAACATCCCCCTCCCTCCAGCCAAGTAAAGCAAAATCAAATAAAGGATCTGCCACGTCACGGCCAATCTCACCATCCGTAGGCTTTCCGCCGCGGCGACACGCGCAGCCCGCCGGGAAGCCGGCGCGCACCCTGACGCCTCGGAACCAGAGGACATCAGCGCACCGCGCTCAGCGGGCCGGCGAACGACGAACCGCAGCCGTCTCCACGGAGCCGACGGCGCCGACAGGATCCACCAGCGCACCATGACGCTCGTCCGTCACCATTACACCCGCCGAAGTCAACGAACCACCAACCGCGGCCGCGCCGGCAGCCGCCACAGAACCGGCGGCCGCGGGCCACCGGCCGCCGCGCGCCGGTCAGCGCCGGCCACGGCAGGCGGGCCGGACAGCGCCGGGCCAGGAGGAGCACGCCGACCCGCCGCCGGGACCAGCTTCCTCCGCAGCTCCGCGATCTGCTCAGGCGACGTGACCCGAACAGGACTGGACAGCTGCTGCAGCTTGTAGAAAGGCAGACCGTTTCTAGTGAAGACAGTCCACAGCCGCTTTTCCTTCTTCATGGCCAACAGCTCGCTGAACAGCTCCCTTTTGGCGCGGGTGAGCGACTCGTTGATAAACAACCGGTGTTCAGCAGGGGTAGAAGAGGAGCTAAGTTTAAGCCTTCCTTCGTACAGCTTATTACGCAAATCCTTGCTGTAGAAAGAGCAAATGACCGAGTTATCCTTAGCCAAGCGGTGGGTGACAGACAGATCTTCCGCTTTCAGGGGAATGTGTGGAAAGCCGGACCTGAGGATATCGAGAGCCTTACCCTGGATGTCCTCTCCTTCACGCCTCGTTCCGAACCGGCGGCTCCACAGGACCAGACTCTTTCCCCGCTCGTTACGTTCGTTGTCATCCACCTGTTCCGTTAAACCTTCCACTTTCCTTCGGAGAGCTGCCAGTTCATCTTCTTGTTTCTCAATGATTTTGGCCTGTTCAAACATTTCGCTCTCTATTTTGTTGATAATTTTCTCTTGTGACTCGATCTTTTTTTCAAGGTGCTTTGTCAATGTCGCAAACTGCTTTTCCAAAGCTGATTCAATTGTCTTTTCAATCACCTCCCTCATATATTGCATCATCTCAGGGCTCAGGGAGGACTTGGACTTGGGAGACTTACGTGTCCTTTGCTTTTTCTCGGTCGCAGGCAGCATATCCGAAATGGACTGCTGTCTGTGTCGCTTCCCTTGGGCACGGGTCCTCTCTTCTGCCGAACCCGTCTCCGCATCACTGAACATCGAGTCCGTCAGCTCGTCACCGGTAACGAGCGACATCTTCCAAGTCCGACAACTTCGAACTTGCCGCTGAAATCGCAAGGTTCACTCGGGGACCTGACTGAGCTCACTTTTCACCGCACTTCACCTGAGCCCACCGTTCACTACTGCCATGCGCCCCGGCCACACCGTCCCTCAGCCGCACATTCGGACAAACAACCCGAGCGAGGGTAGCCGGGAGGCGACCCGGACCGTGCGGCGGTCAAGGTCAGACTGAGAAAATTGATTGAAAACGCTGATCAATCGCTATGAAACCTACATATTCGGAAAGAACATTCTTTTCTGACCAATATCCATCCAAAATATTATCGAAAAGTCAATACACTTTTGTGAAAATGACTCAAACAACCGACCGTGTTTTGTTAACGTTACAGGTATTTTTCGACAAAATCCGATCAACAATAACTGTCCTAGATGAATACCTACCATCAACGTGTAACATCATACTTTGTGTAAGTATCTCGTACAACTGTGTTGGTGCGATAATGAAATCATAACACATGCATTCTATATCCGGGTGAAAGTGGATAGTATGTAAAAAGTAGCATTTGTTGCCACTTGTTAGTGATAATCATGCAACATCTTGTAATTTTAAATTAAGTGAAATAATGTAAAATTTAGTTGATTGAAACTAAACATGGAAGATAATTTTTAGGTCAATTTTTAGTTCTCTTGCCATTCTTGATATTCCACTTAACTCGTGTACCAGTTTAAAAGTTATTTCAGGGCTTTCACAATAGCCATGTCTTTGTGGTCAATCATCCTCAGAGCAGCCTGAATCAATTTCATCATCATTACTTCCCTAGCTAAATACCTCTGATCCTTTTTCAGGATAAGACCTGCACCTCGAACCTCGAGTGAATGCTTCCTCAAACAAAGCTAACCAAAGGTGCCATCAGCTGTATAAATCAGAACAGGAAGGAAGCTGAGCTTTCAACATAGGCGCCAGCTTGTGTGAACTTGTGGCTTTCAGGGTTTGCACCGCCCACCCAGTGCTCATTTCCGTAAACATCAAAAATGTGTGACCACAAAGGGAAACCCTTATGAAGGTAACATCTCTCGACCTTATAGATTCTAAGATCCCCTTAACATTCAACTACCCAAGATTAACTGGTCACTTAAATAACCGTGCATTACTCCTCTGATAATGTTTGTCATGTTTTCAGATAGGTACACGTTCTTTCATCCTGATTTTTGAAACATAAGTACCACCTGAATTTGTTTTTATTGCAAGTGTGATTCATGTAATTTCATCTTAATGTGTTCCCAGATGGAAGATCCTGCTCGCAGCTATGCCTCATTGCCTACCATGGCTAAAACTTTTTTGAGAGGGTTACCATAGTGTTCTCCGTCTTATGTGTTGAGGATGAGCTGTATCTTGTGATCAATGTTTAACTTTAGTGTAACACCGTGACATCTTTCAATGCCAAAGTTTATTTGTAAAGAGCCAAAGTTAATTTGCATTGGAACGAGCGGTAATGTGATGTGTGGAACATGTAATTTGCACGATTGGGAACCACTTACTCTGTAACCCAAAGTTAGATGTTTACATATATGAGAATGTTCAGTGTTCATCGTCGATAGATAATAAAAGCATTAGCATACCAGTATATGGATTGTCGGTGGTCGTCCAACATAGTATCAGAGCTGCAATTTTGACACCATCGTGTTCGTCGTGCTCAGCCACGTCGAATGATATGCTTTTTGTATGGGTGAGGTCAATTTAGGATGTTCCAAGGTCAAGTCAGGTCATGACCTCATGATTAGGTCAAGTTGCACATGATTCAATTCGGCAGGTCTTTCTGAGTCCATTCATGTCTTTTCCGTCTAAGATCACTGTCAGCGCCAAAACAACTCTTTATTCCCCCTTTGGCTTATAGGTAATGGTCAGATCACCTGACCGACCTGACCTTACGTGACCCTTAGGGGAAATCCGAAGCTAACAACTTTTGAAAATTAGGGAGTTTGATCAGTTCTGCAAGTTTCATCTACCTGTGATAGATCTCCTTGCATTGATGGAGTTACGATGTTGCGACGTCTTTGAGACGGTGCAGAGGTTAACTTATGACGCCATAGGTCAGTGACCTGACCTGACCTGAAAATGAGGTTGGTGCCACAAAATCCGGCTTGAATCAAAGGTCAGGTATACCAGCTTACAACTCTCCATCACCAGCGCGCTTACCCCTACTTTGCATTGCAGCCATGGTTTGCCGCACATTTACGATAAAAGTTTTGATCTGTCCGAGATTCGAACACAGGACCTTCGGATGTGTCAAAAACATGGGGTCATATATGGACGAATATCTCGAAAACGGTTGGATGGGCTTGAACTTTTCGTCCCAAAAATGGAAATAAAAATGTTGTAGCTATCCTTTAACATACCTTATACGTGGCTGCCCACATTACGAGACCTTGAAAACCGAGCGCAAAAAAGTCTCATTTTAACACGCAACCCTATGGGCTAGTAGGAAAAGTCACGCCCATGCTGCCATATGACTGGAGCATGGGCGTAACCACCGCGCTGGAACGCTGGAAATTCCAGCCCATTTTTTGGGATGCTGAAATGCCGCCCCCGGTAGAGGAAGTCTGCAATTGGGGGGTTTAGGGACTTCAAAACGAAGCAAAAGAAACGGCACTGCTCGGTCCACTACATACGCCTGGCCTCAACGTGCCGTTCCTCACTAAAATACCTAGGTAACCTCTATACATGCCTCCCCTCCCAGATGCCCTGCCGCCCCTCCGCACCGACTCTCCCTCAACTTCCTCAGAGCTGTCTATGTGCCGCCCCTCACAGAACCCCACCGCCCTCAATGTGCCGCCCTTCCGTATAATGCTCTATCGCCGTCTGTGCCGCCCTCTCCAGATGACTTGCCGCCCCTCCCCAGAGTACATCGGCGCTCTCTATGTGCTGCCCTCGCCACAGCTTCCCGCCGCCCTCAATAAGCCGCCCCTCCCCACAATGCTCTATCCAGCAGTCGGCGTCGCCCTCCCAAGGCACCTTGCCACCGCTACGTGCCGCCCCTGTTTTATGATTCGCCCCTCCCTATAACGCTGTATTATTTCACGCATCTATTATCCAGGGGCGTAGGCAGGGGGGCCACTGGACCATGCCCACCCCCCCTTTGCGATTGGAGGGCGCCGAAGACGCCCTCCAATCGCGAATATGTTTACAGGAAAATGCGGTTGGAAGGCGCCCTCCGGCGCCCTCCAACCGCTGTGTAGGGTGTAGCGCTCTTATCGTAATGGTAGTCGCCAATTTAAGCCTGTTGACCGCAGCCGTCCTACCCACTGGCGCCCTCATTCTGATCAGAATACTCCTACCTATTGGCGCCCTCCTATAAATCGGCGCCCTTACCCAAAAGCGCCCTCCTGTAGGTCGCCGCCCCGCTATCCGTTGGCGCCTTTCGACTGGTCGGCGCCCTCCTACCAACTGCGCCCTCCTGTAGAATTTTGATTGCCGCCGTCCTCCGTTCTGGCATCCTCTTGTTGATCGCCGCCCTCCTACCCATTGGCGCCCTCCATGGCTCCCTCTTGTTGAATGTTGATCGGAACCCTCCTACCTTTTGGCACTCTCGTGTTCCCTCCCACCCACTGGCGCCCTTCTGTTGATCGCCGCCATCCTACCCACTGGTACCTTCCTGTTGATCGCAGCCCTACTCATGCAGGCGCCCTCCTGTTCAATGTCACCCTCTTGGGCAAAGGCGCCCTCCTCACCATTGCCGCCCTCCTTTTGATCGTCAACCTTGCGCCCATCGGCGACTTCCTGTTGATGATCGCCTTCCTACCTATTGACGACCTGCTGTTGATTGCATGGTCATTCTGCCTATTGGCGACCTCTTGTTGATTGCCACCTTCCTATCTATTGGCGCCCTCCTGTTCCTCGCCGCCCTCTTACCTGGTGGCACCCACCTGTTGATTGTCGATCGGGCCCCTCCGTCCTATTGGAGCCCTCCTGTTGATCGCCGCCCTTCTACTTATTGGTGAACTCCTGTTAATCGCCGCCCTCCTACCTTTTGGCGTCCTCCTGTTGATCGCCGCCCTTCTACCTATTGGCGACCTTTTGTTGATTGCCATCCTCCTACTCATTGGCGCCCTCTTGCTAATCACCGCCCTCCAGATAATTAACATTCTTCTGTTTTTCGGTGCTCCCCCACCTACTGGCGCCTTCCAGGTGAATGTTGGCCGGGGCCCTCCTTCCTATTGGCACCCTCCTGTTAATTGCCGCCCTTCTACCCATTGGCGCCCTGCTGCTGCTTGCCACTAGCCTACCTATTGATGCTCTCCTGTCGAATGTCGATCGGGGCTCTCCTATCTTTTGGCGCCCTCCTGTTTTATGCTGATCGGGGGTCCTCCTATTTGGCGCTCTCCTGATGATCGCCGCCCTCTCAGCCATTGGCGCCTTCCTGTCGATCGCAGCCCTTCTACTCATTGGCGACCGCTGTTGATCGCTGCCCTTCATTTATCTACGTTTCCCAGCGTAGCGGCTCTCTTTCACATATATTTGATGCCTTGCCTGTCGAAACTGCCACAAATGAGCGTGCATTCAGCACAATGAATGAAGTAAACCAAAACTCCACGCTCTATGCATGAAACCCGTCTTGGTCAGATTGATCTTACAATAATGACATTTGGGTACAGGGATCACGATAAAGAAGTCAATGGGCACGGCCGCAACAACAAGCGTTTGAAATTTCGGCGATTGAAATTGGATATGTGTTATCTGCTAAACACTGGATGGATCTGTGAGAAGGCTATAGGGGCTGGTCTGAGGCAATTTAGGTGAGAAGCCCGAAGAGGCTAACCCGCTGTAATGAGGAGCAGTCCCGTTTCGGTTTATGTTTCTGATGCTTGTTGCTGCGCTGCTGCTTCTTGTTGTGAGCTTGTATTTACGCATCTCGTGCTCCGGTATCAATCCGATACGGTGATCTGGTGTGGATGCCGCCACCAATTAGCTTTTTCTACACCGTCACCCATGGGCGGAGCTTCCTGTACAGTTGGTGTGGCAGTGGCCCCACCAACCTTTATTTTTGCCCCACCAACTTTGCTAAAAGAGTGAGAAGAGCTTTGAACAGAGAACAAATCAGGTGTGCTTAAAAAGCGGAGAAAGGGTTTCTTTTCGAAAATTTCGCGCGCCTTCGGCGCAGCATTTCAAGAACACTTTGTCAATTGGAACTCAGTACTTATGCCAATCACTTGCAACCTTTTTGCCACTGTGAGATTAACCCCCTACCTACCAAGTTTTGCAGCACTGCGCGTCGCGGCTTTCCTTACACACGCGAAGAAAAACTGGTGGCGTGGTAAAAAAAAACGCCTCCCCTCCCCCTCCTGAGCGATCGTGACGGATTTTTATCTCGTGACCGTATGGCGCCCTCCTTGGGTGAGGTGGCGCTCTCCTAACCCTTGGCCCCCCTTCGCAATTTTCTAAATACGCCGCTGTCTATTATGTAAGCTTTTAACTAGGATAGCTAACTTCCTGTGGCTGCCCTAGAATTGTCAGCTGGGTTTGACGCCAACCAGTCAGAACTCAGATCCCATTGCAATTAAACTACCCTGAATGAAGTGAACTATTTAAGAGTGTACCTATCATTTATCAATCCGGTGCGTAGTAGCAAAGTCAAACTGCTAGCAACGGGCTGACCGCCCATCTTACGCATGCATATCTACCGCATAAAGTATCAATATCTCAAACACCAGAGCCGTGGCGGAGTGGCGGGTTATCTACGTCTGCGCCTCATAACGTGTAGTCAGTTGACTGCTGATTATTGCTCTTATTTCCCAAAGCGAAAGTTCTTAACCCTTTCCCGTATTGGTGTTTTTATTTCAGCCGCGAACGTGTAGGGGGGGGGGGCCTTGCCGTTTCGCCCCTGATCGAGCTAGAGCTTCGCGGAAAAAAACGACCGTGTTGCCCGTGACGAGAACAAGCCGATGCTACCAAATTTTAAGGTCTTAGGTCATCGGTAGACCTTGTCACCTTCCAGGTCAGGTCAATGACCCAAATGTCGGGAAAATCGGGACCTGTTAGAACGTCGTAAAGGGTGGCTGCTATGGAGTTTTCGGGGTACTGATCACGCATATCATGTTAGTTATAATCATAGATGATGTCTATCATGCATTTAGGCCAGGTCGGGTCAGGTCAGGTCAGGTCAAACAGTAAGGGTTTTGTCGGGTATTCGTAGTAGGTGGCAACCGCCTCTGACAGCTTCGTAGCATGTTACGAAGGCACCAAAACTACTAAGAAGTACAGAATTTTGATAGGCCACTTGGCCTTTACGTCCGTTCCAGTCGAGCTACTTAGTGTGGGTTTTACTGGTCTGTGTAAGGTATCGCGTGTACGAGGTCTGCCCAGTGGGTGTCTAGGTGGGTCTTGAACTGGTTGAGTGTACTGGCGTCGACAACTTCTGGCGGCAGAACTACTTCGTAAATGTTCAAATGGTTGCTAAATTCGAATTTAGCTCCAAAAACTAACCTAGAAACATGTAAAACTCGAAAAAGTGAACCGATGTCATCAAAGGTCAATGACCTGACCTGATCTTCCGGTGACCTTGACACCCACCCTAATGCATGGGAGCAACATCATATCCCATGTTTGAACGCATGAAACCACGGAAAGACTGCAAACGCGCGGCTAATGCGAGCCGACATACGCCGAATCGCAATTCCGGCCAAACATGGTCTCGAAAAGTAGGTCAAAGGTCATTAGGGTCAGGGTCATGAAATTTTCAGGGCATGTGTAAACTTGATTAACGCGAGGGTACTGAAAGTTTCGTCGTGATCGGCCGCTTTTTACGCGAGTTATTCGCGAAAAACCGAGGGGTGGTCTGTTCGACCCCCCCCCCCATACGGGCGAGGGTTAATACACAAACACGACGGCATTCAAACACTCACCTCTGGCTCCCAAAATATATGTAAGTGCCGCCCTTCCCTTCGCATTTGATGCCGCCCCCAGGGAGTTATTTCCAGCCCATTTTTTAAGGAGTGATTACGCCCCTGCTTTGGAGGGGGCCCTGGATCGTCCCTCCCATTCACGAGATGCTCCGAGGCTCGACCTTGTGTTTCGGTGCGGCCTTTCGCTCGTCCCACCGGCTACGTCAGGCGTACATAGCGGCACTGGCACAACTTGCCATTGATCCGAGCGTTGTCGCTGGTTCATTCTTGTACCATGTTTATGCGTTGTGGAATGCCGAATTTGACGCAATTATGCATTGTGCTGGTGGCGTATTTGAAACAGAGCGTGTCCATGCACCTGTCCCTCAGAGCGGACTGGTTGACTGCATCAGCTCGATTCTGGCTGTGCCTCCATGTCAGGCCACCAGTGTTAGCCGTCCCTGGGACGGCGCTGTGTTTGTCCGCCACGCTGGTTGACCTTGCCCCTTGGGACGATCACGTGATGCCCGGGGGCTGGCTGGGCCGTCCGGCCGGGGCGCGGTGCCGGTGCTCAATACACGGCAGTGTGCTGCGAGACTCAGACAAGGGCGTTTGTGCTGGGATGTTACGGAAGCGCTGATGGGAGACTGTGACAACCAGGCGCCTCATCCGGCTGCTAAGTGCTAACCACTTTGTAAGCCAAGCATGACATCGCGGAACAGATCCACATTCCACAGCCTCCTCCAAGCTCATCGAACCACTGCGCATCTGCATGGCATTTGCTGTGGCCGTAAATTCTTGGGCCAGCATCACGAGTTTTTGATACGATGCCACTTTCTCGGTTTTCGTCGCATTTCTAAAAACATTCCACCAAACTGACGATAGCTTCGGTGCGTTTTGTATCATTTTGTACTTTTTGGTTTTCGAGCACACTTTTTCCAGCACGTATTGTGCGTAGGTCATCCCATCCCGGACTTTTCCTGCTTTTGTGCGTGCGCTTTCTTTTTGCATGGTGGCCCCTCTGGTGTCTTATCGGCGCGACTGGGACCTGAAGGGCTCTGTGATGTACGGGTTTCAGTGATAGTGGGCGCACAGTTTTCGTCACCAAAGTTCGGATCCCTGTTCGTTGTCCTGGGCGTGCCAGCACGTTTCCAGCTGTGCTGATGTCCGAGCTGTCTGCCGGACGTTCTCTGACGACTTCAGGACTATTTGCTCCACCTCACTCTTTAGAGGCGTGGAGCCGGTTGCCTCATTCGTTGCGAGAACATATGATGGCTCAGTGGAGGGACTATCGCGCAGAATCTCGTCCATGATATCAAAGTGTTGCCATGGTTTCACAGCCCCCCGCCCGCTGTTCCGGGGGCCGGCAAGATCCCGTCTACGCCGGTACGTTGTGCACGCACTACGTACTCCACTTTTTGCGCACCTCATACCACCGAGACTCGCCTAACCCTAAAGGTTCTGCCATGTTTTCCTCCCAAAAACGACGCTTCAGCTTGTTTGTAGCCAGACCAACATACATTTGGTAGTTGGCCTGCATGTGCTGCATGAGCTCACTTTCCAGCTCTGTTGGCCTGTGTATTGTGTAATTGCTTTAACCACTTGAATGAGAAGCACACGCCACACTTAAAGTCTAAAGGCCGCCGTCCACTGTGCGGAACGCTTGCGGTCCGTACGGAATTTAACACAGAGCCCTATGGGCGCATCCGGTTCGTACGGAAATGTGTGCGCTCCGTGCGGACCGCATCCGAATGGCAATCAGCTGTTGATTTTCCGTCAGCTCTCCGCAAGCGTTTCGGAAGCGGTTGCTACGGAAACGAAATAACAAAGTCCGACATGTTGAACTTTTCTGCGGAGAACGCAGGTGGAACGGACGCGGACAGGTACAGTCTTCCGTCTTCGAGTTTTCAATTGCAAATTTAAGAAATAATTTTAACTCTTTCAAGATGAAGTAAGTAGACATAATTTCCTTGACATGGCAGCACTATGCTATGTCAAGGAAATTATTTTCTAGTAGTAAATTGCTAGTAAATTGCTATATTTTCTTTTGTAATAACTGATAACTGCTCTTCACAAAGTGTTCGCAAGTGTTCGTCAGCTTTCCGTCTGCGGTCCGGATGCGGTCAGCGTGCGGCGACATTCCTGACGGACTCCGGACGGAATTCCGTCACAGTGGACGGCGGCCTTAAATATGTTCAACAGTGGTCAGATTTTTTTTTATATTATCTCAGCATACCCGACAACCACAGAGTAGTGGTTATTAGGCATGTTGGTTAGTGGTGCAATCTTCAATGATACACATTACACAATACACGTACAACACACACACACACACACACACACACACACATATATACATATATATATATATATATATATATATATATATATATATATATATATATATATATATATATATATATATATATATATATATATATATATATATATATATATATATATATATATATATTAGGGTGACACTTATTTTTGAACTTTTGATTTTTCAGGAGCGAAGGCCTGGATATGGTGTGAAACCATGCGAAAATACCTCCTGTGAATTTTCACATCGATCGAACATATTTAAGAGGTGCCCCAAAGACAATTTCCAAAAACAAATAGCGCATTTTAATCCAATTTTTGATAAAGTAGGTACACATGCAATTTGGCTTTAAACAAATCGTTGGGGGTGTAAAACGTCGATAAAAAAATTCCACCCCTCCAACAACCGATAGCAATTTGTTAAAAAGATACACCTGGCACGCGCTGTCATGAAGGCACACCACCCTGACCGGCGTGTATTAGCCTCTGGCTGGGGGTTTCATGGGAGCCTAAATCCCACTCATTGCTGCTCAGCTAACGTCGAATAGCGCACGTCTGGGAAGCGCCGATGTTCCCCGACAAAAAGTCAAAAAGACACACTGACACACAAAAAGGCACACCACGCTGACCTGCGTGTATTAGACCGTCGATGGGGGTCTCGACAAAAAGTAAAAAAGGCACACCTGGCACACAAAAAAGCACACCATGCTGACCTGCGTACATTCGACCCTCGCTGGGGGGTCTCATAGGAACCAAAATCCCAATCACATGTACTCATCTAGTGTCGACTTGCGGACGTCGGGGAAACGACGTCGATGTTCCTCGACGACCTGGAGAAGGAAGAGTCTTTGTTCCTCATCCTTCGTGAGGATGGCGCTGTAGCTCTAAATCAGAGCCACGCCCCGTTCGGCAAAATCGTTGACAACCTTGAGGGACTCGGCTCGGCGGCGTTCCGGCCACTCGGCCGGGTTCACCTCAAGGAAGTCCGACGGGCCAAGGACGTCCACGAGAAACTTGGAGCTTGACGAAGCAAAGTCCGGCAGCGTCTTCCTCGTCAGTACAGTCAGATCAGGCTCCAGTGAAATCCGCTTGGGCGGATCTTCTGCGCCGTTGCGGCCAAAGGCAGCCACGATCAGCTTCTTTTCCTCCAGCGTGGTCCTCAAGTCGAACAGAGCGAGCGACACCAGCTTCTCGGAGATGTACCAGAGATGTCGCCCAAATGCCTTCGATGCTTCCCTTGCGATTTCCTCGTCCTCGTAGGATAAGAATGAGCGGTATAGAAAGCTAGGTCCTGGGCCGGAGCAAGGACTGCCAGCGGGGCTTCGTATGTACCACGCCGGTACATACAGCGTCGCGAAGAAGAGGACGAAGCGGGCCAAGTTCTTCTCCACCGCCTTGGTGAGCTTGAACTGTCCGCGGAATAAGAAGATCTTCAATGCGTATATCAGTTTGCCCATCCATCCAGCGCGGTGGTAGGCTCCGGGCTTGGACATCCTGATTCCTCCAGGGGGAACGCCACCTAAGACAACGATCGTCAAGCTGAGGAATTCTCCATAGTCATCCCGAGGCTGCGCACTTTGAAGTTTCTCCTTGCAGAACATAATGACTTTGTCACTGGTGGACAAGATCGGCTCGATAGGCTCGAACATCGCCTGGTCGATGGATTCCCATTCGGCTTTGAAGCGTTTAAATAGTTGGATATCCGGCCCAGACGACGGTGCGAGACAGGCGCCGAACGATTTGTTGGCCACGATCTCAAGAATATGGTGCCGGCAGGCCAGGTGGAGGAGACTCCGCCCGAGTCGCTGTTGGACGTAAGTACCTACAAGCTCCGCCGCGCACGCCGGTGTTGGAAGCGGTAGTGTCGAAAGACATTCCCACAACGCGTTCGGCGACGCCCCAATCCTCCAGGCAGCTGACAACCGCGGTGGCAACATCGTCACCCTTCCCGCTGGGCAAGCGTGGGACTCCCCTGAGCTTGTTAACGCCATCCCCAGAAACGAGGATGGGAAGGCGCTCAGATGCCTTTGTGTTGGTGATATCGGCGACAATCTTTCCGTCCCAATAGACGACGAGGGGTACGCCCGGAGCAAACGTCTTCCGGATCTCCCTCGCCACATCCTCCCTGACGCGCCTCCGGTGTCGTCGGATCGACTCCCGGTTGACTAGTTACTAGGTTCTGGGGGATTGGGTTGTACGCCTCAGCAGCAGCGTGGATGATGTGTACAGCACTCCGGTCAGATGTTCTTGTTCGATCGAGCGCAGCTGCAATCTGCGGGGTCACCGCCGAGGCTCGAGCTATGCGACGTGTGGGGGGGGGGGAGCAGAAGAGGGCATCAGGCGCCATAATGGCTTTGGGGCACCTCTTAAATATGCCCGATTGACCTGAAACTTCACAGGAGGTGTTTTTTCATGGTTTTACACCATGTGCAGGCTTTCGCGCGTTGCAATTTTCATTTTGGGATTTCCCCCTACAAATAAGTGTCACCCTAATATATATATATATATATATATATATATATATATATATATATATATATATATATATATATATATATATATATATATATATATATATATATATTTGTAAAGGCAGGAAGCAGATTATTTTTATCACAATGCTGGTTAAATGACACCGCAGCTTTGGCACTGATTAGTTTCTTTTCAAGTGACTCGATTGATCTAATAAGCTTTCTATTAGTTGCCTCGTGTTCGTATAAGATAGTACCCAGGTTCATCGCAAATAGAACAATGTAAAGTTTCCATGACATGACCCTATTTATCGACGCGTTTCGTTTATTCCTTAAACATTTTCAAGAATAAGGTCACAGAGAAGAAAATTGGCAATCAATACACTGAGAAAGATGTGCTAAATCTCGCGCGTTTAGCAGTAAACATTTCCTACTTAGCTGTACCAATAAGAGACACATTTAGATGAATAGGGTGTTTCACCTACACTTAAAATGAACAAAAGAACACTATTCACAGTTCACTTAACAATCGACCACCGTACTGATCTCGCTAAGTCAAACGGGGCCCCTCATATAAATGAAGGGTGCCCCTGGCATTCATTTGGCGATTGATGGCAGGGTCACGCTCACGAATGAGAACAGCCTCGAAGGCGACCAGACGTCGAAAATCAGGGGCGCTGGTCAGGATCGTGGTGTTGGCTACGAGGTCTTGTCTGGTAAGTCGGGTGCCGTGCTGACGCTCCGTGTGCTGCTGAGGTCCTCCATTTTGCAGGTGCATCGTGAGGCGCCTTGACAGAGTCGTGGTGGTATAGCCGATGTAGCCACTGGTTGAGAGGAGTGCGCAGTCTCCTTTTATGCAGTTGTAGTGGTACACGACGTTACTCTGTTTCAGCTTTGATGTGTCACGGGTCATGTTGTTTGTCATAATCAGGGATGTTGTAGTAGGGCTTCGGTAGTAGATATGTAGTCGAATCCGGTCAGTAGGGCTGGTTGGCTTGCAGTTGCGTTTTATGATGTTTTTCAACGCTACCTCATCAGCACGATGACTCGGTGTCATTTGGCTCTTGTAAAATAGGTTGATGGTAGTATCATGCTCAACTGCCTTGTCGCGGTGTAGGTGATATCGTTCGATGGCAGCTTTGATTTCTTCGTCGATGGACTTGATTGCATAGTTGTTATCAGTGAGGACTTGTTTAATGCGCTGTAGCTCTTGATGTAGCAGCGGCCACGTTGAGCAGTGTTTCAAGGCTCGATGTACGTATGCTTTGATGACGCTGTTCTTGTAGCGTTCCGGGCATGCGCTGTCGCCATTGAGACATTTTCCTTCGTCAGTTGGTTTGCGAAAGACAGAGGTGATGAAATGACCGTCTTCAGCATCAACAGATACGTCAAGGAAGTTGATTTTGTTGGATTGACCTCGCTCGACAGTGAAGTTCAGTCCTGAAACCTCCTCCAAGCGGGACTTCAACTTTTCCAACATGGTCAGATCTTGAACTTCCACCAAGATATCGTCCACGTAGCGACAGTACAGCGGGGGCCTGATGGTCTCATCGGCAAGTACTTCATCTTCGACAGCAGCCATGAAGGCCTGTGCGAAAAGAACGCCCAATGGTGACCCCATTGCGATGCCGTCCGTTTGGTAGTACAGGTTCCCCTGAGGGCACCGGAATGGTGCCTTGGTTGTGCACAGTCGAAGCATGGCGCTGATGATGGTTCCTGGAATGTCCGGTGGCGGTAGGGTGTCGTGGTGGTAGACGTATTGGATGATGATGTCGATGGTACGTTCAACTGGCACGTTTGTGAAGAGGCTGCTGACATCCAAGGATGCCAGGGTCCCATGTCTTGTTCTGGTCTTGACAAGATCGATGAACTCACTAGCAGACTTTAGCGAATATTTTGCTGGTATGTATGGACTGATGATGTCATTTAGTGCCTTAGCTAACTTGTAAGTCGGCAGAGGAATTTGTGAAATGATCGGGCGCAGCGGGTTTCCGGGCTTATGGGTCTTGACGTTCCCGTAGAAGTAACCAGGCTGGTATTCACCGGTGACCTTATCCAGCTTTCGCTCTTTGCTGGCCTTGTTTGCAGCGCTAATGAGGTCATTTGCGCTCCTCTTCAGTTCTTCCACTGGGTTCCTTGTTATTCTTTTGAACTTCGACTGATCCCCCAAAATCTCAGACGTTTTTTGCAGGTAGTCATTTCTGTTCAAAATCACGAATAGCTGGGACTTATCAGCGCGTCTTACAACTATGTCTGTGTTGTTACGCAGTTCGGTGGCAGCGCGCCGCAGACGTGGTTCTAGACATGATTTCTTCTGTCCAAATCGGTTTTTGGTACTCTCTGCTCGCAGCTGATCTTGGAGATCTGGATTCACGATAATCTTGTTCTGAGTCCTGAGCTTGCAAATATCTTGGAAAAGGAGCTCGAGTTCCACTTTTTTGGTTTCGGGTGAGTAGTTGGGCATCTTATACGAACACGAGGCAACTAATAGAAAGCTTATTAGATCAATCGAGTCACTTGAAAAGAAACTAATCAGTGCCAAAGCTGCGGTGTCATTTAACCAGCATTGTGATAAAAATAATCTGCTTCCTGCCTTTACAAATATTCATCTTAACAATGAAGCAGTGCAGCAAAGGCGGTTCACACTAGAGTTCAGACGTGGCCTAGTAAAGAACCAGATAGAAGAAAAGACTCGACGATTAGGGGAGTTAGCTAAAGAGCTACAAGAGAAGTCTCTGCAATATCTTAACTTAAACATCGAAGCCGACTTGCGGAAAAGAACAGATGAAGCTTTGTCCAACCAACTGTCTCATTATTCAGAAATACAAGACAGTCGCATACAAAAGAAACTGTGTAACTTGTACAGGGTGTTCGCAAAAATATGTCATGATTTCGTTACGCCATTATCGCCAGCTCAAATAAGCAAGGATCAAATGTCTTGCTGAAATGTGTTGCCCGGATCTTCAAGTTTTGTTATACACATGTATCAGTGCCTCATGTCAAACCGGGCGCACCCCACACGCTGTTTTCAATATGAACCCCTTTTCGGCGGATGCACGTGTCACCTAGAGATTACACATAAGGGTTCATTCGCACGCACGTGTTAGAAGTGATAACACGGACGGCCTTTGCAATCACTATCATCAGCCGAGACAGATTCTTGGCTGTCTTCCTGTAGTCTTTGGACTTCAGATATCCCACAGGTAACGGCCGATGGGGTTGACACCAAGTGAATGGGTCGACCAGGGGGTAAGGGTCCTCCTGCTCAAGAAACGGGCCCTAGCATTTCGTTTAGGCACCGGAGTGCAATTTTCGAAGTGTGGACTTGAACCCATCCTACCTGTGCGCATGTCTGCAGCGTTTTGACCATTGTCTTGCCCCGAGTTGCCCTACATTTCTCGCTTAAACTTCTAGAGCACTCCCACGCAGCAGTTTTCAGCGGCAATGTTGGTGTTTCAATTTGAAGTCTTAAGAAGAAGGCCTCGCGGCACCATGAGCGTCTATCGCAAATCAAGCAATGACCTTCGGACTGTGGAGCTGGTGTTTTTACCTAGCCTTTGAGGATGGCACATCTACCCAAACCGTTTGTTCTGGCCGTCGGCGCCTCCATGAAGGCGGATGTGTGCTTCACTGGTTGACCGGGCATGGCTTGTGAACGGTGCTCAGAATTGATTTGGGTTTTTTATCCTCGAAGCAAAGTAAATTCTTAGCCCTTTTCTACCCTAAATAGCACCTATTGATTCCTGACCTTGTAGGGTATAATCCCCATGTCATTATCAATAATATAATGAGACATGTTGGACCGCACCCCGCATCTTGCGCGAGCTTGCAGATGGTCAGGGAAGGCATCTCGTTGACCAAATGGGTGATCTCTTTGTAGTTTAAATGACTATAAATAATTCTTTTTCTCGGACTTTCAAGTATTCATTCGATTTTTAACGATCACTTTGGTAGTAAGTTGCATGTGCAGTAAAAAAAATCGCCTTGCAAGGGGTGCAGCGGAGGCATCAAAGCATGCACCGAACTGTTGTAGCACGGAAACTACGGGCATCGAATCCAAGTGCTTTTTGGCGATATTTGTTTTTCGCTCTGTGCAAGGCAAGATTTTTAATATTATAAATTAAAATGCATATGAAAGAAAACTTGAAAATGTCCTCTGTCAAATGGGCATAAATACGTGCACGTGCGTTCAAGCAATTTTTCCTACAAAGCGATTAGAATCATGACATATTTTCGCGAACACCCTGTATGGCGGATGGGTACCTTTGGCTAAGCCTAAAGATGGTTATATCAATCTGTCTGATACTGTTCTGACAGACGACCAGAAGGATCTTCTAAATCTCGGCACAAATTACGTGTTTATGCCCAACTACTCACCCGAAACCAAAAAAGTGGAACTCGAGCTCCTTTTCCAAGATATTTGCAAGCTCAGGACTCAGAACAAGATTATCGTGAATCCAGATCTCCAAGATCAGCTGCGAGCAGAGAGTACCAAAAACCGATTTGGACAGAAGAAATCATGTCTAGAACCACGTCTGCGGCGCGCTGCCACCGAACTGCGTAACAACACAGACATAGTTGTAAGACGCGCTGATAAGTCCCAGCTATTCGTGATTTTGAACAGAAATGACTACCTGCAAAAAACGTCTGAGATTTTGGGGGATCAGTCGAAGTTCAAAAGAATAACAAGGAACCCAGTGGAAGAACTGAAGAGGAGCGCAAATGACCTCATTAGCGCTGCAAACAAGGCCAGCAAAGAGCGAAAGCTGGATAAGGTCACCGGTGAATACCAGCCTGGTTACTTCTACGGGAACGTCAAGACCCATAAGCCCGGAAACCCGCTGCGCCCGATCATTTCACAAATTCCTCTGCCGACTTACAAGTTAGCTAAGGCACTAAATGACATCATCAGTCCATACATACCAGCAAAATATTCGCTAAAGTCTGCTAGTGAGTTCATCGATCTTGTCAAGACCAGAACAAGACATGGGACCCTGGCATCCTTGGATGTCAGCAGCCTCTTCACAAACGTGCCAGTTGAACGTACCATCGACATCATCATCCAATACGTCTACCACCACGACACCCTACCGCCACCGGACATTCCAGGAACCATCATCAGCGCCATGCTTCGACTGTGCACAACCAAGGCACCATTCCGGTGCCCTCAGGGGAACCTGTACTACCAAACGGACGGCATCGCAATGGGGTCACCATTGGGCGTTCTTTTCGCACAGGCCTTCATGGCTGCTGTCGAAGATGAAGTACTTGCCGATGAGACCATCAGGCCCCCGCTGTACTGTCGCTACGTGGACGATATCTTGGTGGAAGTTCAAGATCTGACCATGTTGGAAAAGTTGAAGTCCCGCTTGGAGGAGGTTTCAGGACTGAACTTCACTGTCGAGCGAGGTCAATCCAACAAAATCAACTTCCTTGACGTATCTGTTGATGCTGAAGACGGTCATTTCATCACCTCTGTCTTTCGCAAACCAACTGACGAAGGAAAATGTCTCAATGGCGACAGCGCATGCCCGGAACGCTACAAGAACAGCGTCATCAAAGCATACGTACATCGAGCCTTGAAACACTGCTCAACGTGGCCGCTGCTACATCAAGAGCTACAGCGCATTAAACAAGTCCTCACTGATAACAACTATGCAATCAAGTCCATCGACGAAGAAATCAAAGCTGCCATCGAACGATATCACCTACACCGCGACAAGGCAGTTGAGCATGATACTACCATCAACCTATTTTATAAGAGCCAAATGACACCGAGTCATCGTGCTGATGAGGTAGCGTTGAAAAACATCATAAAACGCAACTGCAAGCCAACCAGCCCTACTGACCGGATTCGACTACATATCTACTACCGAAGCCCTACTACAACATCCCTGATTATGACAAACAACATGACCCGTGACACATCAAAGCTGAAACAGAGTAACGTCGTGTACCACTACAACTGCATAAAAGGAGACTGCGCACTCCTCTCAACCAGTGGCTACATCGGCTATACCACCACGACTCTGTCAAGGCGCCTCACGATGCACCTGCAAAATGGAGGACCTCAGCAGCACACGGAGCGTCAGCACGGCACCCGACTTACCAGACAAGACCTCGTAGCCAACACCACGATCCTGACCAGCGCCCCTGATTTTCGACGTCTGGTCGCCTTCGAGGCTGTTCTCATTCGTGAGCGTGACCCTGCCATCAATCGCCAAATGAATGCCAGGGGCACCCTTCATTTATATGAGGGGCCCCGTTTGACTTAGCGAGATCAGTACGGTGGTCGATTGTTAAGTGAACTGTGAATAGTGTTCTTTTGTTCATTTTAAGTGTAGGTGAAACACCCTATTCATCTAAATGTGTCTCTTATTGGTACAGCAAAGTAGGAAATGTTTACTGCTAAACGCGCGAGATTTAGCACATCTTTCTCAGTGTATTGATTGCCAATTTTCTTCTCTGTGACCTTATTCTTGAAAATGTTTAAGGAATAAACGAAACGCGTCGATAAATAGGGTCATGTCATGGAAACTTTACATTGTTCTATTTGCGATGAACCTGGGTACTATCTTATACGAACACGAGGCAACTAATAGAAAGCTTATTAGATCAATCGAGTCACTTGAAAAGAAACTAATCAGTGCCAAAGCTGCGGTGTCATTTAACCAGCATTGTGATATATATATATATATATATATATATATATATATATATATATATATATATATATATATATATATATATATATATATATATATATATATATATATATATATATATTATATATATATATATATGTTACAGTTAGTAGGGTAAGGTGCCTTATTAGCGACCCTTTCCGATTTGCGACCTACCTCCCTACAGAAAAACTGGTAGGAAAAAACGGGGTAAAATCATCGTTAAAAGCTCAGCCATACTTTGGTTATCAAATTAAAATATTTTCCGGTCGTCGATGTTTCTGGTGGGACGTTTCAGATGAGTTTAAATAAAAATGACGAGTTTCTTATCCAAAACGCGTGTGTTTGGGCCCTCTCTGATTAAAAGCGATGCACATTAGGATGATGCACCTTTTTTATTCTGAATCGACATTCCTTTTTCAATTGATTGCCGTTTTCCCATAGTGAATCGCTCAACTGTGCACAGCATGGCGGTTAAAAATGTGTCGCAACTCATATTTCCTATTTGCGCCTGACATGGTCGCAAATACCTCAAGTAAGGGAAAGAAAGGGGAAAAGAGAGAAATGAAAATGAGGTGTTGCTGAAGCTTACAATGTGTGGCAGGGGACGCCAAATGTCGTCACCGACTGCGGGGGTGCCGAATTCAGCGCGGACCTCGAATATCATACGAGATAGCCCGCAAAATTTGGGTTTCCGCCTTCTTTTCGCCTTCGGTGCATCGCGTGATCAGTTTTTACTTACGTAAATGTGTTGGATAAATGTTCCTGTTCGAGTGATTGAGTGCTTTGCGTATAGGTTACCTTTTCGAGATCATATTTCATCTTTTCAGGCGTCGCATGTTTTGCCATTTTCAATATGGGGAAACCCATAGACTTATTAGCGACCCTTTCCGGTCGCTAATCGGGAAGAATTCCCTATTAGCGTTTTTTGCAATGGTTTGCCAAAATGCTCACTACAAATAAGTTAGTGAATATTGGGGCAGAAAATGACTATATCTTAATAGAAAAATGAGCGATCTCTCCGAAAATCAAGCCCGTAATACAGTGGCACCCACAGAGCGTGAGCAATAACGGTTCAAATTAAGGGGGTCGCTAATTAGGCACCTTACCCTATGCGAAATCCGTTAGTTTGCAACGTAACTAGTTTCGTTGCAAACTACCTGACCGACCAGGTAGTTTGCAACGAAACTAGTTCCGTTGCAAACTAACTGACCGTCCAGTTAGTTTGCAAACTAACTAGTTAGGATGCAAACTACCTAGGTAGTACCTAGTTACCTTGCAACGGAACTAGGTGTGTTGCAACGGAACTAGTTGTATTGCGAAATCGACGAGGCAGTGGCTCTATTTGTCGGTTATATTCAACTTCTATGTAAATTTTAACAACGGCTGTTAAAACAAAGCTGTGTTTTTCTAACGAGTGACACTAGACATAAGACGGGTGGTCACATTTAGGATAGAAACAGTGAATTAATCGGATTCGACTACATAACGTTACGATCACTGGCGGATCCAGAGGTGGGGGGCGCCCGAAATCGCTCCGCCATCCACGCAGCGCCCGAAAGCGACAAATGTTTACTTATTATGAGAATGAAACGAAAACTGAACAAATTTTATAATCAAATACTTGTTTTAGACTGCACAGCCGTGTGTAAGGATTGGAATCAAAATCCGAAAGGTTTTTGGAATTATGAGAAACTTTTTAGGATTATGTCTCCCGCAACGTTTAAGACCATCTTTCTGGAACCGCTAGTGATCACCATAAATGCGAAGACATAAGCGGAAAGAAAGGTTCTGCTGCCGATTTCAGAATAGGGGAGACCCGGGAGGTATGGGCCCCCCGAAGGTATGGACCATCGCAGTTTTGAAGAACTGTTGCGTATTTTTACACATTTGACCGCGTAAACTGGTAGCAGCCATTCCGTTATACAACCAACGTGATTTCCGAAATTTTTTTCCAGTCTTCCTTGGCTATGAGCGGTGATAAAGCGTTTTTGCCCTTTTCGAGTAAAATACGGTACATATACAAAAAAATTCGTGATAGATTTGAACCAGGCTCGTTTTATGATGTCAGACCAGCTCTACCATAAAGTTAAAAGCATGTAAATTAGTACTGGATAGACAATTTGAAGCTTTGTTGCAAGATTATGAGCTGAGATGCTACGCACATTCTGGCGTCCTAGCCGAGAGGTTCGGGCCACCCACCCCTTACCTTGAGCTTACCAAAATACTTATGTGCCCAGGTGACCTCCATGAAGTAAGCTGCTGGCCGCTTATGCGGTGGCTCTAAGAGAGATCAAAAAAGATACCAGCTACGAGTATTGTTTTCATGTCGAGAAAAGAATATGAAACATAGCACCGGCCCATACCTCTCGTTGTATTTTGATGGATCGAAAAAGCGCATGATTTATTGAAAGTTATCTCGAGACAAAATAGTTGGTCCCAGATGCCTAATATCAGGCACACTTTGCAGGCGAAAAGCAACTTCACGTACACAGAGTGAAAAACCGGGTCTAGCCACTGCCCACTGGAAGAAAATTGCCTTTACACAAAACCGGCCCATACCTCCCGGGTCTCCCCTATTCCAGAACCGCGTCGCTGACGAGCTCCTACCTCCACAACCGATCAGTCTGTGACGCAGCCTGCCCTTTGATCATTGGCTGTTACCGAATGGCTCGGCACCGCTAGGTCACCTGGCTAGGCAAGTCGCAGTAGGAGTCGGCCGTTGAGACAGATTCTTGATCGCACGCTTACCCCGGACCACGGGCCATGGGACCATGGGGCAATACAATTCAGTTCTGTTCTAAGCGGCGGCGGTGGTGACTGGCGTTAGTGTGTGTCGCAAAAAAAATCAAAATCGCAAAAAGCCCCCCGGAACTGCCCCTCCTCTGAATCCGCCAGTGATCGTCACATTATGCAGTCGAATCTGGTTAATTCACGGTTTCATCCATGAATGTGACCACCCGTCCTACTCTTATGTCTAGTGTCACCCGTTATAAAAACACAGCTTTGTTTTAACAGCCGTTGTTAAAATTTACATTAACCCTCGCCCGCACATGCCATTTTCCCATCCTAGAACGCACATAGGTGGTTCGGGGGGGGGGTTGCCACCCCCCCCCCGCGCCATTTCGTTCCTGTTGGAGATAGAGCTTAGCAGTAAAGACCAAAAAGATTCTTTGGGAAGAGACGAATCCAATGATACCCAGTTTTACCTTCTCAGGTCAGTCATTGACCTTCCAGGTCAGGTCAAACTAAAAAATGTTGCTGTTTTGGGTCACCGTTGGATATCAAGTGCGCTGCTTATCAAATACCGATGACGATGCTGTTTTCTGGTGCCAAGCCAGCTAGAACCTCTTTGTCACACTATCCGACCAGAATTTTGCTGCTGAGGTCATTTCAGGTCAAGTTAGGTCAAGGTCAATTATATGTGTTTGTATGTCTGTGTGTGTCTGTGTGTATACTGATGTGTGCACCGATTGTTTTTGGGTCCATTTCACATGATATCATGATCTGAGAAGCTTTTACCAAAAATGCAGTCAAAAAACTTCACAAAAAGTAAATTCAGCTTGCCTAAAACGCAATTATCTTAGATGGCCTAGGTTGACCTTGACCCTGACCTTGACCCCTGTACATCGTCGAACAACATGTTCCATGATAGGTGGGAGGTAAGACTGGCAAAAAAGGCCGAAATCAGGGTGTCAAAAGCTCACAAGGCCCATGGCAAACGCAAGATGTTGAGAATTGGCCATTTGGGTCATGACATGACCTGAAAAACAAGGTCATATCTCCGAAACCAAAAATCACAGAAACTTGAAATTTTCAGTGGACATCAAGAAAGGATAGACGAGCAGCTATACGAAAAATCAGCCTTCTAGCTCTAAAGATGTTGAGTGCAGAGCAGAAAGACTGCCTGGGGGGGGGGTGGCAACCACCCCCCCCCATGTGCGGGCGAGGGTTAAAGTTTAATATAACCGGCAAATAGAGCCACTGCCTCGTCGATTTCGCATAAAAACTAGTTCCGTTGCAACACACCTAGTTCCGTTGCAAAGTAACTAGGTAGTTTGCAACGTACCTAGGTAGTTTGCATCCTAACTAGTTAGTTTGCAAACTAACTGGACGGTCAGTTAGTTTGCAACGGAACTAGTTTGGTTGCAAACTACCTGGGCGGTCAGGTAGTTTGCAACGAAACTAGTTGCGTTGCAAACTAACAGATTTCGCATACTAACTGTAACATGTACATACAACATGTATATCTCGGAATTTTGATATCGGTGACCTAGGGTCGGGTCAATTTTGCGATATCTCCATTATACCTAAGTCAATGGGAAAAATTAAAAAGCGCCTTTTTGCACGAACGTCATTCCAAACACTCTAACATCGAGTTACAGGTAAACTTGACAAGCTGAACCCAAAAATAACACGTGACCACCCCTTATGTCCCTGAGGCCATATCAGGTCATGAAAGATCCCCAGCAGTTTTTTGACAATAACTTTTGATAGATACACGTGAGAGTGATGAAAACACCTCAGATTTGTTCAGCTCGACGATATGGATCGACTGATATGCAGCATAACCTTTTCCGGTGGGATCATGACATTGACCTGAAGCAAAGTTTTCAAAGTGACCTTTAAAGGTCGAATTGTATTTCTTTCAACACCTCTGAGTGAGAGAAAAACGAAGCTGGCAAATTAAATGTCGTCACTGTCTTGAGTCAAAAGTTATTGCAGAAAAACGTTGTTCATAAAACTGCTATTTTTTTTTACTAAAAACCGTTGAGCTGAAGTCAAATCTGAGGACATGTAGCGAAAGAGCGTTGGAAGAGCCATCGAATGCGCTTTTCTGTGGCGCTGTAGCTCTATTTTTTCCCGAGGTAGCCGTCGCATGCTTCGAAATTTGTTGAAATAGACAAAATTTGACCTTTGATGACATCTGATGACCTGACCTTTGACCTGACTTAAAAGAGACTCAAGTGTTTTCTTCCTTATTTTTGAAGCTCTTTCGATTGCCGCCTACTGCGTGTTGCTAAATGGCCAAGGAACCGAGTTAGAGGAGGGTGTTCAGGTCCCCACCGGCTCGGCGAGGTTGACGAAGAGCATCGGCTCCTGATGCTCTGCGTTGGGGTTAAAATGTAAAAAAGGATATTCCTTTTTTAAAAGGTTTATTTTCTTTTCTAATCATTTCAAGCATAAAAATAATAAAATATTGCAAATTAGAAATTCAAGAAAGTGTACTATTCCGGGCTTTAGTCGTCTCAAAGCCAAAGAGTTGGACAGTTGTAGCTGCACGTAGACTTGCGCACGTGTGGATTATTATTATTATTATTATCATCAACATCATTACCTCGTTTATTCCGGTTTATTCCCACCAACACCAGACGGTGGACATTACAGGGGAAAAGGGCATCACTCTCACACACATGGGTACACCCAGCCCCCGATCACGGGCTTCAGATTTCAGAATTCCTTTACCGTGACGTCATCACGGCGTAAGAATTCTCCTTCACCCATAGCAAGGCCCATGCAAATTATGGTGTGCTTCAGCCAGGCAGGCTGAGGAGAAATCCAAGCCGTGTATGTGGTCAAAAGACGTACCACTGAAACAATAGATTCACCTCATTACGATAAATGGGATTGAAATCGAACACTTTTGCCTATATTTAACTAAAATGGGCCATTCAAATGGTCCCTGCAAATCTTAATGAAGGATTTCCTCTACGTTAACAAAATCATTCATGTGTTTTTTATCAGCGATAGGGGAAATTCTTCATAATTGCTACCAGATTACTACCATATGCCCTCGCTTTTCTGTTTCTCATTGCCTCACAAAGTCAGACTTTTATTGAAGTTTGTAGTAACTTAATTGCCATATTTGACTTATTTTACGGCTTAATTTGCAATTTTGAACTGATGAAAGACCTTGTCCGAAATATGTTCATTTTGTTATTAATTTTGGAACCTTTTGCTTTTTGGAATCATTGAACATAAGATTTTCTTTGAAAGAAACTTATTTTAGCGACTGTTAATTATTTCAACGCAACATGGATCAGATATCGCTCATAGTTTGCTGAAGAACATGGCGTTTGCTGAGTTATTATCAAGTTAGCTGTGATGGTGTTCGTAGCATTATGCAAATTATATCCATTTTGAAAAATATATTAACTTTTGAAGTGAGGTTCACAAGAAAAACCAGAAGTTTAAGCATAATGATTGTTTAAACATATTGATGCCACATGTGTCTCCTAGATGGAACTCATTTCCATTGAAAATTGAAAATGCAAAACAGAAAATGGATCTGCGGAGTCACTGAGGCTTCGTCTCGTGGCGGGCAGCACGCTCGTTTTTTTCCGCGAAGCTCTAGCTCGATCAGGGGCCAAACGGCAAGGGGGTCCAACCGACCACCCCCCCCCCCCTACACGTTAGAAGCTGGCAAACGCCGCACACATGCGAGGGGTAGTGTACAATACATGGCAGTAAAATACCAAAATACTGCAGTAACTAGGATTGGCGACGATCAAATAACACGTGCGCCATTGATGTCTGCAAAAAATTGCTACCAAATCCGTGACGTCACTACGGCGCCTTTTTTCCTAGTGATCTAGCCTGAGTAGTACATAAAGTAATCTTGGGTACACCTACTAGCACCAAAAGCTTAAGTGCAGGTGAAAGCTTCAATTACAGTGTTGGTGGCACACTTATATACATCAGCAATACAGAAGTTCGCACAACTACATATCGATCTTGTCACATTGGTTGATCAATTCGCCGCAGGATGTCCAATGAGATACCTAACGGGTAAATTCAGTTTTGGAGCGATTCCGTACGTGACTCAGCAAACTGTTCCATAGCTTTGAGCCGATGTCTGAAAACGACGTTTGCGTTTGGCATAGTAAGAATCCCGTTTAAGGTCGACCTATTTTGGACCCAGCATGTTTGATGTGTGGAATCTAAGCCATGCATCATCAGCATATCCGAATTATATATCGCTGACTGACACAACAGCCTGTTAGGTCATAATCGGGTCACACTGGTGAGTAAAAACTGGCAGTGCTCGGTGGAGAATACCGAGCTCTGCTGGGTCGCGGTCAGCCGGGTCAGCTCCGCCGTAAAAAGCCGCTGCAGTTGTCCCCTGATATATGGACTGACCGGCGAGCAGGCAGCACGACCCGCCGCGCCGGCCGGGCATTGGCAGCATCCCTTTGTAGGCACGACTTGACCCGCCGCGCCGGCCAGGGACTTTGGCGGGGAGGGAGGTCGCCCGAGGACAACTCGCGATGACCAGCGGCTGCTAGGGACTGCAGAAGTTCACACGACCCGCCTGCCGAGCTGCTGCCAGGCGCGGGGCAGCGGCCGGGCTCAGGGGTCGAGCCGCTCCCCGCCCGTGCCCCGTGCTCCGCCGACCACGGGTGTCCTCGCCGCCGGCGCTTTCTACGGCGTCGGCCGAGCGAAGTGACCGGTGACCGGGGTCCCCGGCAGCCCGGCGGCGCCGGCCGACCCTGAGCGGGCGCTGACGGCGCCAGTCGCGGCGCGGCGGTGTGACACAGTGCACGTGACGCGGCGCTGTGACACAGTGCACGTGACGCGGCGGTGTGACGGAGCCGTCACGGACCGGCCGCCGGTGAAAATGAAAGCGGTTGGGTGGACGGCGGCCGTGCTTCTGCTGCTGACCTGTGTGACGCCGCCGGCCACCGGCCACGGAGACTCCAAATGTGAGCTAGAGACGGGGCCTGGGTACTGGGTTTTGGTCCTGCACTTGATTTACCCTGTGAACTGACTTGTGATTTGACGTGTGACCTTAACAGAATGTGTGGTAATTCTTGTGGTCTGACTTGTGACCTGACTTGTGACCTGACTTGTGACCTGACTTGTGAAGTGAACTGCGACCGGACCTGCTATCTAGTATTTGATCTACATGCTACCTAACACCTGACCTGACCTATTACCTGACCTGCCACCTGATCTGTGAGTTGACCCAGCTTGTGACCTAACCTATGAACTGACCCGTGACCTGACATATGACCTGACGGCTGTGACCTAGTCTGTGACCTAACATACGACCTGACCTATGACCTGACCTACGACCTGACATGTGACCTGATATGTGACCTGACCTTTGATCTAACTCGTAACCTAACTTATGACCTGACATGTGACATAAGCTGTGGCCTGGCCTGTGACCTGACCCTGTAGCCTGACCTGTGATAGGTTACCTGACCTGTTATCTTCAGTGTTACCTGGCATGTGACATGTGGCCTGAATTGTAATGTTACCTGACCTCAGACCTGTTACTTAAAGTGTTACCTGACATGAGACCTGACCTGTGATATGTTACCTAACATGTTACCTGATCTGTTACCTTAGCTGTGACCAGATCTGCAGTGCGACCTATGATGTGAGCTGTGACCTAGGCTGGGTTGTTGTTACCTCGCATGTGACATGACCGGTGCTGCGCGTAACAGACGAAAAAACAACATTGCAATGAAAAGCGTAGTAGTGACGACCAATTGCCAAGGTGTTGCACGCATTTACAGACGTCCTAGCCATCTGACGCTGGTGTGGGGATCTGGTGACCGCTGGTGATCTGATGATGTGACGCTGGTGTGGGGGAGTGCCCGTCCCGTGTGCCGGCCGGTGCGGTGCGGCCCGGGAGAGCGCTGCGGCGCTCACCGTGGTCCAGTGGTCGCTCCCCGGCGCTTACCAAGGTCGAGTGTTCGCTCCCAGTGGAAATGAGCCGCGGTCGGAGGCGGCGGCTGCTTCATAGACCCGATTAAGTCCGTCAGAACAGCGGGCCGTGGCCGGCTATAGGCAGACTCAACACATTGAGCGTTCGACGTTAGCCCGCGCCGTGCTGGGGGGGGGGGGGTATGACCCTTCCCCCAGGTTTTTCGCGAATATCTGAAAAACGGCAGCGCCGCTGTTTTTGGTGCACCTGTTCAGTGTTCATACATCCTTTCCGCATATGTTGTAAGCATTTAAGACCTGGGTCGTTCAAGATCAGGTCACCAGGTCACGTCAAGTGACCTTACCTAAAAAAAAGTTCAAAGGCTCATAATAGCTGCACCGACTGAACGATGACTTTGAAACTTTTAACGATTGATAAGAGTAACAGTATGTAAGAAAAGTTTATCTCAGATTTTTGCTATCAGTGGCCTAGGGTCAGGTCAATTTTGCGACTTCTCCATGAGAAGAAGTGCCTCTTTTGGACAAATGTCGCTCTAAACCCTCTCCAACATCGGTTCATAGGTAAACATGACACACTGAAACGGAAAAATTTACCTGCGATCCCTCTGTGTGTTCCTGAGGTCATCTCAGCTCATGAAAGGTTACCAACTGTTTTTAATTATAACTTTTGATAGAGACGTGCTAGAGCGGTAAAAACACGTCAGATGTGTTCAGCTTGACGATACGGATCAACTGATACGCAGCATGACTCTTTGCGGTCAGGTTATGACGTTCACCCGCGCCCTGCTGGGGGGGGGGGGTTTGAACACCCCCCTTGTGGTTCTTCGCGAATATCTCAAAAAAGTTTTTGGTACACCTTATCATACATCAATTCTACACATGTTGTGAAAATTTAAGACCAAGATCATTCAAGGTCAGGTCACCAGGTCACTTGAAGTGACCTCACCTCATAAAAAGTTTCAATGTCTGTCATAGCTACGCCGAGTGACCGATCGCTTTGAAACTTTCAGAGATTGCTAAGAGCAATAGCACGTACAAAATGTATATCTCAGAATTTTGATATCGATGACCTAAGGTCAGGTCAATTTTGCGACCTCCCCATTATAAGTCAATGGGAGAAAATTGAAATGCGCCTCTTTTGGACGAAAGACATTATAAACACTCCCAAACACTGAATTACAAGTGGTTTAGACACACTGAACATGAAAATGATGTCCGTGACCCCTGTTTATGCCCTGAGGTCATCTTAGGTCACGAATGGTATCTAACAGTTTTTCGCAAATAACTTTTGATAGAGGCATGCTAGAGCGATGAAAACGCATTAGATGTGTTCAGCTCGAAGATACGGATCGACTGATATGCAACATGACCCTTTCAGGTCAGGTCATGACCTTGACCTGAGGTCAAATTTCAAGTTGACCTTTCAAGGTCAAGTTATAGATCATTCGATGCGCCTTGACGAGAGGAACACGATGCCGGTAAAAGTAAAATCGTGCAAGGCTTGGGTCAAAAGTTATTGCAGAAAAACTGTTTCCGAAAAAAAATCGGCTATTTTTGCAGTTTTTGCCCCCTGCAGGCAAAACCGTTGACGTTAGGTCAAATCTGAGAGCATTATTCAGAAAGGGCGTTAATAGGGCTATCGAATGCGCTTTTCCGCGGCGCTGTAGCTCTATTGGTTCCCGAGTTATGAGTTAGCATCTTGGAAATTGTCGACATTCGACCTGGAAATCGGCGAAATTTTGCCTTCATTGACCTCTGGTGACCTGACCTTTGACCTGACCAAAAAATTGACCGAAGTGATTTCGTCATTATTTTTGACGCTCTTTCGGACGCCGCCTTCCGCGTGTCGCTACGTGGCCCAGGAGCCGAGTTAGAAGGGGGGTGTTCAGACACCCCCCCCTCAGCAGGGCGTGGAAATCCAGGACCCCCAGCCGGGCGCGGGTTAACCTGAGGCCAAATTTTCAAAATGACCTTTCAAGGTCAGCGAATAGTTCATTCGACGCCTCTCGACGAGATGAACACGATTCTGGCAAAATTAATATCGTGGGTCTCTTGAGTCCAAAGTTAGTACGAAAAACATGTTTCGTGAAAATGGCTATTTTTAGAGTTTTTATCCTCTAGAGGCTAAACCGTTGACATGAGGCCAAATCAGAGAATAATCCTCAGAAAGGTCTGTTAAGGTCTATCGAATGCTTCTGCAGCGCTGTAGCTCTATTGGTTCCCGAGTTAGCCGTTGGCAGTTTCAAAAGTTATTGAAATGGACTAAATTTGATCTTTGATGACCTCTGGCGACCTGAACTTTGACCTGACTTAAAAATCACCGAAGTGTTTCCGTCATTATTTTTTTACGCTCTTTCGCCTGCCGCTTACTGCGTGTGGCTACGTGGCCCAGGAGCCGAGTTAGACGGGGAAACGCCCCCCCCCCCTCCGCCTGCCCAGCACGACACGGAAAATGCAGGGCACCAGCACGGCGCGTGTTTAAAGTATGCCGTATGCATATTTGCTTTCCCTGGCTTCTAGTCTCGAAAGTACGCGTACTTAGAACATGCGGACTGATCCAAAACCCTCACAGCCTATTGGGGTAGTCGGACTCCGGGACTCCCCAATAACCCCATACGTTCTGTCTAGCTGCGCCGCTGCTCGGAAATTGACCCTTCATACATCGCACATGTCATGTCAGAATCAGTCTGCCTGAAAATATCTGTGGCTATGGCAGGATCAACATATTTTCTCCATTTTAAGCAGACGTGTTCCGTGTGACGTGCATTATTTAGTCAAGACCTAGACAACACCTTTTTATCACACAGCTGCTGAAAGGCCAAAGGGAAACCAGGTGAGCTCTCGACGGCGACGGCCGTGGAACGGCATTTTTGTGGCGACCTCGCAGTGAGGCCTCGCGTGGCGACCCCAGTAGCGCCACAAGCTATAGAACTCGTAGCGCCACCAGCTACATCCGCATGGTCAGCTTGTCTCACTGTGCGCTTAGTGAGACAGCTTTAAAAGCGCACAGTGAGACACTCTCACAGTGTAGTGGGCCGGATTCAGTATGGAGCGCGACCAAGCGTCATTGTTGCTGCCTGTCAACACTCAACACCAGCGAGAAGTCAGCATTAATCCGCGCATGACTGGGCAGAGCCCCCCCCCCCCCCCCCACACCGGTCGAGGGTTGTCAAGGTTATGTCAAAGCCCTTCAGATAGAGGAATACGTCAAGGAAGGTCGTGTTGCACATCCTTCAATTTGACTGCACATCCTATCTTCATCGGGGCCTCCCCGTGACTCTCTTGCCAAATTTGATCGGGTTTATTTATTGACGAAAGCTTTGATGGCCTTAGCCTTAGCTTACCTTATTTCTACCATATATGACACCACAAAGGGTTCATAGTGTAAAACTCGTCTTAACCTTCCAGGCGGTGGGGGGGGGGGACATTTTTTTGCCCCCCTTAGTTTTTTCAATATATCTCGAGAACCGCTGCGCCGATCGTCACCAAACTTTCAGTACTCTCCCGGGAGCAGCTAGCGCACATGGTGACCAATTTTTTTTCCAAAGGCTATGATAGGTTGGCCGCTAATGATGTCAGAGTGATGTCATTTTTGCCATTTTCGACCCAAAAAAAGGTTTCGCGGGAAGAGCTGTCAGGCCTACAGCTTTAGAGATACAGAAAAATGTTTTAGACATAAAAGGTGTGGAATCAAAAGGGCTACAAAACTGCTATTTCGGTTTTTCGAATTTTTGGATTTTGACCCCCAAAAATCAAAAAATAGATTTTTTGAATAAAATAGCCACAAAATCCAAAAAGTTTTTTGAATTTCGAAAAAACCGGAATATATGTGATAGTCCCTACCGCCTTCTATCTACATACCAAATTTGAGATCGATACCTCTTTTTTTGGCTAAGTTATAGCGAAAAACTGTTCAAAATTGATGACGTCAAATTTTCAAACTCAATTTTTAGCAATTCTAGACCTCGTAGAGCACAACAAAGACCACCATTAGACTCCCCGTGACGAGTTGCATCGAATCAATACCCATTTTATGCAAAATATCAACTTTGAAATTTGACCTTTTTTACCTGACCTCGACCAGAAAGTGACCTAAACCGTACCTGATGGTCTTATAACCAACACCATTGAGTTAGAAATGAAAAACTGGCCACAAAACATGCATCGCATAACCTTAGTAAAGTTGGGCTCATGTGGTGATCCTTGGTGACCTTTGGTGACCTGACCTGTGACCTGACCTGGTATGACCAGTGACCTCTAATAGCAACATATGTACTAGACAACTGACGCATTATCGCTGATTTTCGACAAAATGCGTTTTACTCGGCGCTTTCCCTAGAAGCCCCGTGAACGGTGAAACATTTTATCTTTGACCTGACCTGTGACGTCATCGGTGACCCCGAGGTCAATGAAATTTGGTTTCCTTCGACAAATTTGACAGGGCTATCGAACGCCGTTTGAATTTTCCGGATCCGTCCAGTAGTTTCGGAGATACGGGGGGGGGGCAAAAAATGCCCCCCCCCCTCCCACCGCGCGGAAGGTGGCTGGTAGGCCCACCGTCTGCCGGGTTAACTCCTACAAATTCATAGCACTCCAATTGTTGCGCGGTAGCAACAGTTTTAGACCCTGCAGAGGTCATGTAACGACACAGCCAATGACCTGGCCAGGCCTAACCTCAAAACGTGGTTAGTGTCAAAAGGTCGGACTTGAATCAAATGGCTAGGGATAGCACTCGTCCAAGCAAGTGCGAGAAGCGTCAAAAGTGGCGCTAATTAACTCTGCCGGCTGCCGATCTGAGAGGGTAACCAAACATCCTCGCTGTCCAGTGCCGACTCGTGCGACGGCAGGGGACCACAGCTGGGCACGGTTGGCAACAGGGGACCACAGAGGACCACAGGTGGGCACGAATGGCCAGCTGCTGACGGTCCTCAGTGTCCCGCTTACGGTCCTCAGCGTCCCGCTTTTGTTACGGAAGAGGCGCGCGCGTCTGTCGCCACCGACACCACGCCAGCGACCCGTGCGGGGAAAGGCTCGCTCACTGTGACGAGCGGTCGCGCTCAGCTGCCCGCGCGCGGCCAGATTGCACCGCTGACCGCGGCGGCGGCCACTCGAAATCAGTTCAAGTTCAGACACTTTCGATTGGGTCGCCGGGCGGCGGCCGTCGCGGCGGTGGCGCCATGTCGGCGCCACAGCGCGGCAGATGTCCTTCAGGGTCTGCGAGTTGTGACACGGCTCGGCTACCCCCTGACCCCGGGGCTGCAGCTGAGCGGCTCTCCCGCACCCTGACGAGGGGCTGCCAGTGAGCGGCTCTCCTGCAGTCCCCTGACCCCGGGAGTGCCACTGAGCCCGGGCTGCAGGCGGCCACTACACTGGACGTTTAGCATAATCTACTGCGAGATGTGTCCGATCCATGGCTGACTCGGCAGCGTCAGCCGTGTCGTAATCGCACCAAGAGACGCCAGTCACTCTGAGTAGAAGACTGAAGGACGCCGTCCCCTGTTGATCAGCTGCTCATGCAGTCAGCTGTTCAATCAGCTGTGGACTTACCGTCAGTCCCGCTGGCGTTTGGTCAGCGATTACCGCAGGGGGACCGCGCTGTCGGTCCGACAGGGTGGGCGGAACGCTCCATACTATAGTGATAGGTCAATTTTCAAACAATAAACTATATCAGCTGTCTCGACATGCAGTAGGTAATTGTCAAATATTCGATATGACAACGAGTTGTGGTGCTTATTTTGCTGTGTCAGCTAACGTATTTTCCTGTTTAGCGATTGCCACAGACTCGGACTGCAGTCGGCGCGGTCTCCGCGTGGTGTCTGCGAGCCCTCCACCTGCGCACCGTAGGGACTTATGCTACCCTAGCACGAATTAAGTGGCAAGTTACAGTATTTTAATTCCCACTTTGTTGTTGTCCATTCCACGTAGAATTCTGCCGTCCAAAGGCAAAACCGCATATGTCGGGTCATGACCTGACCCGACATATGCGGTTTTGCCTTTGGACGGCAGAATTGTCCATCGCATCGGAATCTGACCTTAAATAATTTAAAAAATGATTCCTTATGCCTGAAAATCAAGTGTAGCTCTGCGCTGACCAGCATTGTGCTTCCCGGACGTAGCGAAAAAGCACACTACAATGAAACGCCCGCCCACTCGTTTCCCTGAACCGCAGCTGAAAGTTGCGATATGTTATTATCTGTGACTGATAAGGAAGATGCATGCAATTTTCTCAAAATCATCCAAATGTATATTTTTGGAACGAAATGCTAAACAATAAACATTTTAAAATGTTTCTTGATTGAGAGAGGTGACAAGCAAACTGTTGCTTTACAAAGTTCAGACGACTTAGCCCATGGCTTTAACCCATGAGGCGCTGGGGGGCATACAGCGCCTCATGGTTGCCCCCCTTTACGTTTGGTGTAATATCTCTGAAACGGGATAAGATAAGAAGCTGAAACTTGGCATAGTTTCAAATGAATACCTTGGTCATATTTGAGCAAGGTTTAATGGTTATAGCTCTTAAGATGACGTCAGAGTGACGTCATAAAATATTGTGGTTTTCCGATATGGAGCGTTTTTGATGTCGCTAGCAGGAAACGCGACGGTAAATGAACTAAACAGCACCTGCTGTTATTCTGACACATCTAAGTACACTTTAAACTACATCCTGTCCTGAACAGTGATCGGTCCTAGTTATATATTCGGTCTCATATGTCGGATATATCGTGGGGAAACCAAGAGACGCCAATCTGTAATTGGGCTTCTGACGTTATTGTGACGTCATTTCAAATGGGATCGACACCAGATTTGGACACAACCTTGGCTAGCTATTCAAGAATATGTGTGCAAAGTTTCGTTACTCTATCTTTTCGTATAGCGACGGTATCGTCGGAGAAGTAAAGGGGAGGCAACCATATGCCCCCTCCCCCCAGCGGCTGGCGGGTGGTGCGGCGGCCCAGCGGCCGCCGGGTTAAGGAACTCTCCATTTAAAGAATGTCCTCATTTCAGATCCACGATGAATCCTTCCAGCTCCTCCGTCATCGGGTGCAAACACGCCAAGAAAAAAAAAAACGGAAAAGGTGGTATGTAATGACCTTTAACCCTCGCCGGCACAGGCCATTTTGAGTCCTTCGACGGCACAAGGGGGGGGGGGGGTGGTACAGTCGTATACAGGTTGATGGTCCCCTACTCTTTATCCACCGGGTTCCTATGGCTCAGCATTGGCAGCAGCCGCCTGGTACCGGTAGGCTGTGCCGCATGACCCGAGAGTGAAGCGGCACAGTCTACCCAAGCCGTTTGACATCGGCTCGGGTCGCCGGGTGGAGCGCTTTGTAGACCAGCTGTTGCGTCAGACCAGCGCGGGGGGAGGGGCTCGTCTCGGTGGTTGGCGTGGGCTGGCGAGTGGTGTGGGGCGTGTTGGTGGACCATGGGGGCTGGGCGGGTGTGTGTGGTCACTTGCTGCATTGCACATTTTGCGTCGCTTAACAATTGCATTCCTGTTTTTGCTAGGCACAATGCACGGAAGATCCAGCGAATATAATTAACTTTACTTGTGCATTGTGCAAAACGTGATTTGGCACGGTATCGAGGCAACCATAGGTCTTGTGCCTATGCATGATATTTAGGCAATACGTTTATGAAAACGGTAGATTGATGCTGGATGTCAATTCGTATTGCTAAATGGCGGCACGTATTAAATGAATGAATGAATGAATCAATCAATCAATCAAGCAATCAATAGGCATGTATAAAACCGCTTAAATGGCTCGCAACCACTAATAGCAATCACACCATCCTAACTCGGAAAAGCAGCCGGAGCCCTGATGAGGCTCGAACCGGGACTCCACGCTGTAAATTTTGCCAATGATCCATCATCATTCCACCAAGCTAGAGTAGCCGGCACCCGAACCCACAAAAACATTAAAGGTAGTGTGCCACCTTTGAAAGATTTCCCATTTTATTTTTCCTAGGATAAGAAGCTTCTGTTTTTACCTAATATCGCAAAAAAAAATCAAAAATGGGCCTGGAATAGTGCCTTTTTCGCCTAAAAGTTTATCGGTTTTTAGATATGTATAACAACTGTAGTGGGCTCACCTGCAAACAGGCGTCGGGCAACAATCGCGAATGCGGCGCACTTGTGACAATAAGCAAAGGTCATTGTAGTGTTACGACCATACGACGTACGGGAATGAGTTATCAGCTGTCTAATCGTAGACAACACAATGTCGAGCCTTAAACTGTAAGCCCGTATTGGTATTGTTTCTTTTATTTGGCTGTCGAACATTATTTATGGTTTGAAATATGATTTTATGTAAAATAATTGATATGAAAAAGCCGTCTTATAAGTTATGACCCCATTTCATCACACGCAAGTGGCAGAAATGACAATGATCAGCTGACGCATTTTTCTTGGCCGAAGTCAGAGCGCGCAGCCCGACGCACCACCACCGCACCACAAAGTATGAGCAGAAGCCGCGCCCAAAGCCAGGGCCCCGGTAACGTGAGGTAGCCGAGTCGGGGCAGCGTGCGCTGACCCAAGCCGGGGCCGCAGCTTTGGGCGCGGTCTACCGCATCCCCGCGGGCAGCCCCGGGCTATCACATGACACCGGGAGGACGCGCGGCTCCGGCTTGGGTCAGCGCACGCTGCCCTGACTCGGCTACCTCACGTTAACGGGGCCCTGGCTTTGGGCGTGGTCTACCGCACCACCTAACAGGCGTGTTCGAAACCGCAGGAGCTGATGTTGAACGGGTTTATCGAAACTTGATTGGATGAGCATATCGGTAATAGCGATTTCAGTGTGTGCATTTATTGTTCATAGTGGTGTGAAATGTGGTTGGGGTACGACCGACAACCCGTCGGGGCGAATTTCGCACTGGGGTACTCAAAATTTGAAGAATTTAAGACGTTTCCATGAGTTTTGAAAGTATGGATAAGTTCTAAAAATCCGGTTCTCCTTATCTGGGCCATTAACTCCATACGGTCCAAGAAAGCTGGCACACTACCTTTAATTGACTTTGCCGCCGACCTCCCGGCCCCGCCGCCCGCCCGGCCAGACTTTGCCCCGGCGATAGCCACCATCCGGTGTAGCTCAGCGTAGGAGTGCTCGACTGTCAAACTGACCGGTAGTGAGGGGCCCGGTTCGAAACGCTTCGGATGCTGGATGTTTATTTCTCGGTGGGAGGCTTTACGTTTAGTCCACTTTCAGAAAGATCATTTGGTGACTGACCTGTTTTCTTTCTTTGCTGCAATTCATGAGGAGACCGTATGCACCCTTACCTGTCCTTCCGCACCCCACTTGGGAAATGGGTGGTTGCCCCCCCCCCCCATGGGTTTGTGAATATCTCTAAAACGAATTTTTGGAGGGGGATACGATCGGTTCTATGCGACAAGTGACCACACACGCCCAGCCCCAGGTCCGCTCACTCCCTACCCATATCACCCCCTCCCCACACCACACTCCAGCCCGCCTCATCCACCGAGCCGAGCCATAACGAGCCTCAGCGCCCCGGGGCGCGACCTGTCAGCGAACCGGCGGGGACGCGGGCCGGCGCACACTGGTCGGAAACGCTCCAGCGAGAGGCCAGCGGCCTTTCCGCAAAAGTTTTTTGCTTGTTATTCCACAACTAGTGAAGCAAACTTCATAAAACTTTGCATACCTTCTCTGTCATATGTAAGCTATCATTTGGATGTCAAGCACTAAATATATGACGTGAATCTGTTAAGTTATGACGTCATAATTGAGTATAATACAGGATCTAGCACCACTTTAAGTCAACAAGGGAAATTGGGAGCTGCTATTCGGGCACCGGGAATGGTTTCATGCACTCCTTGCAAGGTTCAGTGCTTGACTTAAGCATTGTTGACTTTGCGTGACGTCATTTATGACGTCACTAAGGCCATGTAAGTTTTTCGTCAATAACTCCTGATCAGATGGAGCTAGAGAGTCGGGAAAGCCACCATTGGACTCAGGAAGACCTGCCGAATCGAATGATATGCGATATGACCTCCTTCAACCATTTTCTTGACCTGAGGGGCTCCGACCTGACCTTGACTCGAGGTTAACACCTTAACCCTCGCCGGCACAGGGGGGGTTGATGCAACCCCCCTAAGGTTTTTCGCGAATAACTCGCGTAAAAAGCGGCTGATCGCAACGAAACTTTCAGTACCCTCGCATTGATCAATTTTACACCTACCCTGAAAATTTCATGACCCTGACCCCAATGACCTTTGACCTGTGACCTCTTTTCCGTGACCATGTTTGGTCGAAATCGCGATTCGGCGTATGTCGGCTCGCATTAGCCGCGCGTTTGCAAGCTTTTCGTGGTTTCAAACGTTCAAACATGGATTTCATGTTGCTCCCATACATTAGGATGGGTGTCAAGGTCACCTGAAGGTCAGGTCAGGTCATTAACCTTTGGTGACCTCGGGTGACCTCGGTTCACTTTTTCGAGTTTTACATGTTTCTAGGCTAGTTGTTGGAGCTGAGTTCTAATTTAGCAACCATTTGAACATTTACGAAGTAGTTTTGGCGCCTTCGTAACATGTTACGAAGCTGTCAGAGGCGGTTGACACGTATTACGAATACCCGTCACAACCCCTACCGGTTGACCTGACCTGACCTGACCCGACCTGGTCTAAATGCTTAAAGACATCATCTCTGATCAAAACTAATACGATATTCGTGATCAGCACCCCGGAAAACCACATAGCAGCCACAATTTACGACTTTCTAACAGGTCCCGATTTTCCCGGTTTTCGGGTCATTGACCTGACCTGGAAGGTCACCCGATGACCTAGGACCTTAAAATTGGGTATCATCGGCTTCCTCTCGTGACGGGCAACACGCTCGTTTTTTCCGCGAGGCTCTAGCTCGATCAGGGGCCAAACGCGAGGGGGGTCGTACCAACCCTTGTGCCGTCGAAGGACGCAAAATGGCCTGTGCCGGCGAGGGTTAAGTTGACTTCACCCGAACACCAAGTATAGCATTCAACGCGCCTGAGCTAGACAAAAACGATTATGCCAAAACGCGGCAGTGCGACCATTTTTGGCAAAGTAATTAACCTAAAACCGAGCCCGTGCCTTGTGGCACTTACCTGACCTAAGAGGTCACTGGCTGACCTAAGACCTTAAAATCGGGTAGTACCTAATTTTTGCGTCTTATAACGGCACACAAGCTTGTTTTTTTCCGCGAGGCTCTAGCTCAATTAGAGGCGAAACGGCGAGGGAGTTGTACCAACCCTCCCCGGTCAATCTAGAAAACCAATCGGTCCGGCCAGGGTTAAATACCGGAATTGTGATCTAATGTAAAAAGACGGCCCAAGGTAACCCGACGTCAGTGACAGGTGTCCTATATTTGCAGCGTCTTATATTCACGAAGGTTTCAATTTCCACTTTCTTCAGCCGAGTGATGGTTGTCAATAGCAAGGCTCTCTAAATGCAAGCCGTAATCGCCACGCAATATGTGGAAGGCTTTTGATGTCAATACATACATAAATGCATACATAAAACGCGCTTTTCACAAAATTCATAAACTCAAGCGCATCTGTTTTTAATGACCAGTCAACTACGCATGGATGCGTGCAGGCCACACAGGTCAGCGTAAGCCGGGCGCGGCGGCCGAGCCGAAACTGGGGCGGGGCGGGCGGTAGTTGGGTAGGAAGAGCGGCTCCTGCAAATTTTGCGCAAATATGCGCAGTTAGCTTTTATGTTGCCCTGGTGTAAATTTAAATCCTACTTCATCTCACAAAAAATCAGAGTGGAACTAGTTGGGACTACCTGTTGTTTCCTTACCTAAACTTTGTAGTTATATTCCAGAATCACTGTAGGAGAGCCTTCATAAAAAAGCTATAGTACATCTTAGTTAGGGAAAAAGTATACCAAAAATTTTGCACTGACCAGTCGGCAACTTCATAACGAACATTTTGATGCATAATATGTGGGATTTCAATTTGGTGTCTATCAGCAATAAGACTCTGAATATCCGGCTCAAGAAACCTCTTGCTCCGCGTCAGTTTCCGAGTTCTGGGATACCCCATCTTCGGGGGCTGATTACAGCTATTTTTGGTCACCCGGATTAGTTTTTTTGGCCTAAGTATAATAATTTGATCAATTTCAAATCGATCTATATAAAAAATAATCCGAAACTCCGGAATCGCCCGTGGCCTCTCGTGAGGGCGTTTCCGACCAGTGTGCGGCGGTTGCGTGCGCCGCGGGGGCAGGGGCGCGTCCAGGCGTCGGGGACATCGAGGCGGCGCGAGCTGGCGCCGCCACGGCGACACTGGACCAGACCTGATAATTGGACACCTCAACATTCAGTCGTTGAAGCCCAAACTGCCGGATCTGCGAGACGACATTCATAGAGGAGTTCACGGATTTGATATATTGTCACTGTTATTATATATACAGTGTTCGCTGACAGGTCGCGCCCCGGGGCGCTGAGGCTCGTTATGGCTCGGCTCGGTGGATGAGGCGGGCTGGAGTGTGGTGTGGGGAGGGGGTGATATGGGTAGGGAGTGAGCGGACCTGGGGCTGGGCGTGTGTGTTCACTTGTCGCATAGAACCGATCGTATCCCCCCTCCAAAAATTTGTTTTAGAGATATTCACAAACCCATGGGGGGGGGGGAAACCACCCATCTCCCAAGTGGGGTGCGGAAGGACAGGTAAGGGTGCATACGGTCTCCTCATTAATTGCAGCAAAGAAAGAAAACAGGTCAGTCACCAAATGATCTTTCTGAAAAGTGGACTAAACGTTAAGCCTCCCACCGAGAAATAAACATCCAGCATCCGAAGCGTTTCGAACCGGGCCCCTCACTACCGGTCAATTTGACAGTCGAGCACTCCTACGCTGAGCTACACCGGATGGTGGCAATTGCCAGGGCAAAGTCTGGCCGGGCGGGCGGCGGGGCCGGGAGGTCGGCGGCAAAGTCAATTAATGTTTTTGTGGGTTCGGGTGCCGGTTACTCTAGCTTGGTGGAATGATGATGGATCATTGGCAAAATTTACAGCGTGGAGTCCCGGTTCGAGCCTCATCAGGGCTCCGGCTGCTTTTCCGAGTTAGGATGGTGTGATTGCTATTAGTGGTTGCGAGCCATTTAAACGGTTTTATACATGTCTATTGATTGTTTGATTGATTGATTGATTGATTGATTCATTCATTCATTTAATACGTGCCGCCATTTAGCAATACGAATTGACATCCAGCATCAATCTACCGTTTTCGTAAACGTATTGCCTAAATATCATGCATAGGCACAAGACCTATGGTTGCCTCGATACCGTGCCAAATCACGTTTTGCACAATGCACAAGTAAAGTTAATTATATTCGCTGGATCTTCCGTGCATTGTGCCTAGCAAAAACAGGAATGCAATTGTTAAGCGACGCAAAATGTGCAATGCAGCAAGTGACCACACACACCCGCCCAGCCCCCATGGTCCACCAACACGCCCCACACCACTCGCCAGCCCACGTCAACCACCGAGACGAGCCCCTCCCCCCGCGCTGGTCTGACGCAACAGCTGGTCTACAAAGCGCTCCACCCGGCGACCCGAGCCGATGTCAAACGGCGTGGGTAGACTGTGCCGCTTCACTCTCGGGTCATGCGGCACAGCCTACCGGACTACCGGTACCAGGCGGCTGCTGCCAATGCTGAGCCATAGGAACCCGGTGGATAAAGAGTAGGGGACCATCAACCTGTACACGACTGTACGACCCCCCTCGCGTTTGGCCCCTGATGGAGCTAGAGCTTCGCGAAAAAAACGAGCGTGTTGCCCGTCACGAGAGGAAGCCAATGATACCCAATTTTAAGGTCCTAGGTCATCGGTTGACCTTCCAGGTCAGGTCAGTGACCCGAAAATCGGGAAAATCGGGACCTGTTAGAAAGTCGTTAAGTGTGGCTGCTTGGGGGTTTTCCGGGGTGCTGATCACGGATATTGTGTTAGTTTTGATCACAGATGATGTCGTTAAGCGTTTAGACCAGGTCGGGTCAGGTCAGGTCACGTCAACCGGTAGGGGTCGCGACGGGTATTCGTAGTACCTGTCATCCGCCTCTGACAGCTTCGCAACATGTTACGAAGGCACCAAAACTACTTTGGAAATGTTCAAATGGTTGCTAAATTCGAATTCAGCTCCAAAAACTAGCCAGAAACATATAAAATTCGAAAAAGTGAACCGAGGTCACCAAAGGTCATTGACCTGACCTGACCTTGAGATGACCTTGACACCCACCCTAATGCATGGGAGCAACATCAAATCACATGTTTGAACGTTTGAAGCCACGAAAAGCTTGCAAACGCGCGGCTAATGCGAGCCAACATAAGCCGAATCGCGATTCCGGCCAAACATGGTCTCGGAAAAGAGGTTACAGGTCAAAGGTCATTGGGGTCAGGGTCATGAAATTTTAAGGGTAGGTGTAGAATTGATTAATGCGAGGGTACTGAAAGTTTCGTCGCGATTGGCCGCTTTTTACGCGAGTTATTCGCGAAAAACCTTAGGGGGGTTGCATTCCCTCTGCACAAGATCGACCCGAGGAACTCTGACCACTTCCTGCCCATCGAGCGCATCCACTTGGGTGGCAGCTGTGAGAGCCTTCTTCTGGAGCACCCACTGCGGGACGGTGAACTCAAGCTGCGCCGCGACGCTCTGCAGTTCTTACAGCAGCTGTGCAGCCAGCTAAAGCAGCGCTTTGACTTCGATCCGGACAGCACAATCGCGAGTCTGCGCGTGCTGGACCCCGCTGTGGCCATGCTAGACAGAAAAGGAGTGGTGCGTTTCAAACATCTGTTGCCAGAAGAACATCGAGATGAGCTCAACGATGAGTGGCTGGACCTGCCAGTGGCTCTGCCGACTGCAGACATCGCGCAGCATTCAAAGCTGACCCCTCCAGTTTTCTGGGGTAAGCTTCTGGAGGTCGCCAACGCGGCTGACAAGCCCAGGTTCCCACTCCTGACCCAGCTGATGTTCGACCTGATGTCCTCACCTCACTCCACGGCCTCAGTGGAGCGGATAGTCCCACCTCCTTTCGCCCATTTTCTCTATAATGTTAGGACCCATGTCCGTGGCCATTAGCATATCAGAGATGACCCCGGCCGGTAACACGGGGATGTTAACGAAAAACTGACACATTTTAAAACGACTTTGTGAGCATGTGAGAGCTCACGGAGACTTGATTTGCATGCCACTCGAAAGCCTGTTGAAAAAAGTTTTGTATGTGCATAGCGCCTTTAGGTAGCATCACACGAGTTTTCAAATAAATAAGAAAGCGTTAAAATGGGGAAATTTGACTTGGCGACAAAACTTAGCGGAAAAGCAATGAAGCTCGCGGCTACCATCTGCCACCACGACTGAACCAGTCCACGAATTCGTCTAAAATTTGGCATATTAATGTTTCGATGGATTTTGTTTTATACTTTTGGCATATTGTGGACAAATTCCTAAGGAATGCCAAAATTGGCAGGCTTGGAAGTGCTGATGCCAGAAACCATGGCCGCATGCTGGCAGTCACTGTAGAGTGGTACCGTGCCATCTTTTAACGGCTTCTGTTAGCTACTGTAGCGGAAATGGGTCGACGTCTACACCATTTGGTGGTTCTGGCACGTCAGGGCCACCACACGTACAGTAACCGCGATCATCGGTCTCACACGAGAACAGGGGGGAGGGGGCATTGTCTCGCGCATCACCTCTCACCCATAGCCGGCCATTTCGCTCTACCTCAACACCGTGGACTATTCCTGTGGGGTCACGTGAGTGACATGGTCTGTAGCAGCGGCCCAAAGGACATCAAAACTCCCGACGAGTGCAGTGAGAGGTGTTGCAATTCTTCAGGCACGTGCCCAAAAACGGGGGATAATTTCCTGTTTCGGGCTGAGTCGTGCACTGCTCCAAAAACTCGTCATCTGCAAAATACGCTGTAACTTCTTAGAAACGAAAATGACATATTCCCAAAATATGTCAATAAAAACTTAGAAGTCCACTCTATTTGCACATAGCATCAGTGATGCCATCCACATTTTTGCTCCATCCCAAGATCTCGACCAGAATTTCCCAAGATTCTCGTCTCAAATCCCAAGACTACCCATCGAATATCCTTAGGAGTACCCCAAGTAAATCCATAGCTTATTTTGGACATATTAGTGTGTTTAGTATTCAACTTTCTCTTCTTCGGGTCCACCCTTGTCCTTATTGGCGTATTTACAGCAGCTAATGTACCTAGAGGCCGGGGGGAGGGGAGGGGGAGGGGGTCGATCGGACTCCTACAGCTGATCGGTTCCTGACCGAGTATAAGAGCTTCACGAAAAATGAAGATGCTGGCCTTGACAACATGAAGCCGGTGGTATCTGATATTATGGTCAGGTCATTCGTCGACCGTCAATGGTGGGTCAAGGACTTAAAACACATAGTCCGAATCTGTTAGAACTTCTTGGAAACGAAGTCTCTGGCATTTTGGATTTATTTCAAAATTTGTCTCGTGACACATTTGGAGAAGCTAGGGTCAGGTGAGGTCAGGCTGATTTTAAGTGTTTTCCACCACTGAGTTTTGAAATATGGGCTCCAAAACAAGCTCTTAAAAGCTTATGTGAATCCTGAAATCGAAAAGCCTATGCTGTGAATCTGCGCGTAAGCCAGTGCCCGCTGGGGCCCATGAATTTTCAAGCCGGCGATGGCAAGGGGGTCTAAACGAGGACCTAACTCGTCCCCTGGACTATATAGTTACAAGACGTCAGCAGTGATGTGAAGGTCGCAATGTTACGCTTTGATTATTTTTGGTCCAGCAGAGCCCAGAGGTCAGGTGACCAGACACTTTTCCGAGGTCAAAGACAAATTGCCCTTATTTTGGTTCGCGGTCAACGGATAAGCCTCCATAGAGCAAAACCGTAAAATGAAACGCTTTGTGCGGGAGCCGCTTTCTGAAATGTTTTTTAGGCATAATGTTTGTAAAAGCTTTTCATAGCCACCCAACATCATGGACGCCGGTGAAACAGGGCGCCGGAGGGCATATTAGTCACGTGACATTTGTAGCTTCTCCCCCTTCGTGTGCCTTCTACAATCTACATGCTAAACGTCACGTGTAAATTTCACGAACCTTGATCAAATCGCCCCAGGCGCCCTGTTTTCACCGTCGTCCATCATGCCGCCAAACCACCCATCCCCGTTGATCGGTAGTTGGAAATTTAACAAATGAGCGCCAGTTGCGAACAGCGACTGAAAGCTGCTACTATACCCATAACAAGTAATGGTACAAAAATAATCCTGCGATCTCGGGAAGATAATGCCGGCTAGAAACATCGCAAGCTTCGTCCGTTACTTCAATATGTTTGATTAACCGTCCGTAGTGCAAATCCATCCTAAATCTATTATCGACCAAGGAAAAAGCATTCGACAGCATGAGAAGACAAAGTGAAATCAGCTTCTGCCAGATCCCAAGATATGCAGTGCAAATCACAAGATCCCAATGTTAATGTTCAAATCCCAAGATCTTGGGACAAATCCCAAGGAATGGCATCGCTGCATAGCATGATCACCGTGCTGAGGGCAAGTGTTTTCTCGTAATTCGGAAATAAAATGTGTCAGCTTTTCGTGAACATCCCTGTATATAAACATCCCTGTATATTCTACTCTACGTATTCGCCTATTATCTTCTGCTAGCATCAGCATATCATCGTCCAATCGCTTCCTTTTTCCACTGAAATAAAACAGTTCCTGATTACACTTAACCCGCGCCCCACTGGGGGGGGGCTATTTATAGCCCCCCCTCCCGTTTTTCTGCAATAACTTCCAAACCGCTTGACGGATCGACGCGAAACTTTCGGTACCTTCGGCTGCATCAATTTGACACCTTGTGTCAAAATTTGAACTTCGTAGCTACCATAGGTCGGCCGGAAATGACGTCAGAGTGACGTCATGTTCGTCCGATTTCGACGCAAAACATTGAACCACGGCAATCGCTCCCAAGAGCTCAGTTTTTAAGCTAGATCCAATTTCCTTGCATGAAAGGACTCAGAATTGACCGCGCTATCAAACTGCTATCTCGGATTTTCAAAATTTTGAAAATTTCGAAAATTGTATATAATAATATTCAAAATTTATATTTTTATATTTTTTTTCAAAAAGTTTTTGACTTTTCGAAAAAAACCGGAATATATGTGACAGAACGCATGTTCATGACTAAGTCTAGCAAGTTTTAGCTAAATATCTTCAAAAATGGCCAAGTTATACGCATTATTGCAAAAAATTAACAATTATTAATTTTTCAAATCAATTTTTCAGTACGTATTTGACATCGTACACCAATATAAATGGCACCATCGTGTTCCTGAGCTCAAACTGCATCCAATAGACACCTTTTTTGTTGAAAAATTCTAACTTCAAAATTTGACCTTTTTTGACCTGAAAGTGACCTGACCTAAGCTAAATTCGACTCAAAATGACCTCGAATGACACAGACGACATCAAATTCGAAATCTATGGCCTAAATGGACCATAAAACATGTGTCACGTGACCGGCGCATGATATAATATTTTCGTGACCTGTGATGACCTGACCCTGACCTGAAAATCAAAGTACAAGCTTGGTACCCTCAAGGTATCTAGAACATCTGTTCACGAGTGTGGAAACCAAAAATTAGCCTGATCTGACTTGTAAGACGGCGGCCAGAGCCCAAAATGTGAACAAGCCAAAATGCTAATAATTTTTACTTTGACCTGACCTGTGACGTCATCGGTGACCTCGAGGTCAATGAAATTAGGTTTCGCTCGACAGTTTTTCCGGGGCTATCAGACGCCGTTTGAATTTTGACGATCGGCCCAGTAGTTTTGGAGTTAGGAGGGGGGGCTATGAATAGCCCCCCCCCAGTAGGGCGTGTTATACACAGACCCCAGTGGGGCGCGGGTTAAGACTTTGAATGGATTGATGGCCCATGGGGTTCAACAGGTCAACCGCGTGAAGACGAACAGCACCAACCGGCTCACGCTGTTGACCACCAAGGTCAGACTGCTGGCCAATCAGGCGACTCGCTCCGGCGGAGACCGAGGCTGCACAGTGTACGTGCCTTCAAAAGCAGCTGTGGGGGATGCCGTCACTGGTGGCCCTCGCCGGAGGTACCTCAAGGCCATGAAGGACGCCGAGGAGGCCCTGGTGGTGACGGCCGCCGACCACGGTGACCACTGACTGTGGCATTACAGCTCAAGGTGCAATATAAGGAAGTGAGACGAGAGTTTGCCACAAATAATCAGACCTAACAGAGGAAATTTGATCAGTACTCTACACTGGGAGTAATGTGTGATCACTGATCATTAACAAAAAGATCGACCGGTATGTAAAACGGCGTGTTCTGCAATGACGAGTGAAATAAAACAGTTTTATTTTTTACCAAGAGACCAAACTTCTTTTTGCAAAAGTCGCGACGCGACGAGTTTCAGGTATCTACGCCGTGGAGCAAAAGCGTAGTTTTAACCTAAATTCTTACAGATAGCTTATCAGATTTCCCAAAATGAAACGCTGGCTCAGCTGGTAGCTTCTTCGGGCTGGCAGATATCTGTTTCTGAACGTAACATCAAACATGTGCTGGGTACTATAGTTCGTTTTTTTTTTCAAAAGGACGCTGGCTCCAAGTATGTTTTTCGAACAAGCACGTGTTTTAGCGAGCAAAACGAGCAAAAACTGAACTTGAGAAAATCGAACGTCGACTAATTTTAACATGTGATTTCTTCCAGATAATTTCCATATGAGCGTTTTGGAACCAGGTATGAGAACAGTGGTGACGTCATGCTGTCGAACATGTATTGCAATGTAACGTAAAACTATCATGGACGGAACCGCTTACTCGATTATAAGTTCGGCAACAGTGAAAAACTAAGTTTCACCCAAATTCGTTGACACTTGTCCCATTGCACGGACATTTGGGTGCCTGCTGCCACCAGTGACGTCATCATATTATGTTCGTTTTTAAGAAACAATTTCCAGCTACTTACCGTCCACAATTTGAAATCGATTATTTTTTCGGTAAGAAATTCTTGGCCAGACACTGAAGCTGCCAAAACTCACGTGAGAGCTTCGATATTGAACTTTGAGCCAGCGTCCTTTTGAAAAAAAAAACGAACTATAGTTACTATTAAACGTAACGTATGTATTGACGAAGTGTCATTTTTAATCTTCCTCAGGTAAATGATAGTAATTCGTATTCGTTTCGGGCTACACTAAGGTAAAAAAATTGTTAAAAACCAAATATTTTAACAAGTGGCTGATATAAGACATGGTCGCACGGACACATCGGCTACAGCACAACACGCCTTCTCATGTGCTAGAGATTTGGACCCGCGAAAAGCTACAACCTTGGCCATTGAACGGAACTGGAAAAGAAGAACGATTCGGGAAGCTCTAGAGATAAAGATACACAAGTCAGCAATGAATAGGGGGTGGGCAAAGCTACCATTAGCCCGATTTGGGACGTTGTTTTGTGTTGACATGTGTTAGTTTTATAGAGAAAATGGGGAACCATAGTTGTTTTTTTTGCATCTCAAAAGTATCTAGGTACTCTTTCTTGTCTTTGCATGATAGCCGAAGTACAGGTTTTAATGCATTTTTATAAGAGACCGTCTGACGCTTATACGATTCCGACTTTCGACGATGATACGAATCAGACGATGTATAATATCTTATTACGACTGTCATAACGATGTGTGATGATTTGAACTGTATGGTTGTTTCAGCGTATGCACAGTGTAAAAAAAAGGAAGTCACAGATCATTGATAGCACGAACCTGTTTCGCATGATGTCATCACATTTGTATCGTCTTTTTGTATTTCATATTTCAAACCAGTGAACAAGGCTACTCAATAAAGCCGAAATATTTGGTTTTTAACAATTTTTTTTACCTTAGTGTAGCCCGAAACGAATACGAATTACTAGTAACGTATGTAAACGTATGTAAACGTGAAAATATTTTAAATGTGGCTTGAATGTGGTGAAACTCATTTGTCCACCCGCCACCGGTAGCATGGTTTGGGAGATACCGACCTACTTAGGAAACTGAAGTCACTTACGGTTCAACTGGGTTAGGCCGGACCGACCAATCTGAAATGTTCCGCCAATAGATGAACTCGCACAGCCGTCGGCCTCGTACGTAGATGATAAAACAACGTTTTTCATTTCATAGTAATAATACGCAACCACAGTGTGACGTCATGACTAGTGGCTGGGGCATAATCAGCTGACGGCCCTGTGTTAAACCAATGGGACGAAATTTTATCGGTATTTTTTAGAAAAAAACTGGACCTAGTTAGGTAGTTTGAGGGCCAGTTTCTAGGTAAACTGAGTATATTCTATTTTTCTACGCCCAAAAAATGCTATGTTTTAAAACGGAAAGGACCAAATTTCGCGAAATTGTTAAGGGCGGCGAACTTGACGCACCAAATACATGACCTTGAAGACGCGAACTGCGACCGCGTCGGAAGGATTTCGGTGGAAAGGTTTGACATATTTGAGTTTGAGCTGGTTAAACATTTTTTATTTGTAAAAAGCAAAGGAGAAAATACACCATATTAGTTATTTTGTAAATCTTTTTTATTTTAAATCTATTATTTAAAACCTCTTGATCCGAAATGTTTTGTATTTCTGCGTCAACTTCGCCGCCGATGAGGTTTTCACGAGATTTTGTACTCTGCGTTGTTAGATTTTGCAATATGTTTTCATAGAAAAATAGACCATACATCGTTGTCCTAAATCCAGCTACTAAAACTATCTAACTAGGTCCAGTTTTTTTGGGGGGGGGAAAGATCGGCAAAATATTGCCCCATTGCTTTAGCACGGGGCTGTCAGCTGATTATGCCCCAGCCACTTATCGTGACGTCACGACTGTGGTTGCGTATTCTCAGATGCCAGCTGACTGGTGCACTCCGTAAATTATGAAGCGGCCAGACTTAGATCAGTCTATAGCGACAATGAACAATTCATATTTAAGAGCTTGGGATATCGAGGGGCAAAAAGGACCGATCTTGGAATATTTTGCTGACCGTCTTGGGATATACGAAAAAGTTGAGTGGTCACGCTGCTCCTTCACTGAAAGAAAAAAATACCACCCTAGTTAGTTTTTGGGTGGTGGTCATATTTTGAACAGCCTTTTACTTATGGTAAACCAGTTTACGATCCAAATACTAGGCCCAATATCAAAGGAATACTATGCAACTACCAATGCTCATCAAAATACCATGGTCTTAGTACGGTAATATTTTTTCATCATACTACCTTGAAACTAAAGCATAACTAATAAGAAACCAAAGCTCTACTAACGCTAGTATTATCCTGGTACCGCCTACTAAGAAAAATACCACCCTAGTTAGTTTTCGAGTGGTGGTCATATTTTGAACAGCCTCTTACCTATGGTAAACTAACTTACGACCCAAATACTAGGCCTAATATGAATGTAAAACCATGTGAATACCAATGCCAGTAAAAATTACCATGGTATTAACACGGTAACTATATGTCGTCATACCATGCCCAAAAACCCACGTGATACTAGCACGAAACTAGGACTTTACTATCGTTAGCTACTCCCTGGTAATGCTTACTAATGACTTATCATGGTAAAACCATCCTTTTGTCATCTGGATACCAGCTTTGCTTTGCTGGCCAACCATCGTAAAACAATAGTTTACTATGTGACATTTATTGTGATATTACCAGTCGGTTAACAGGATCTTACTAGTCATCAACCAGCATGCTTCATATGCTGTGCTTTAGCCTATCCATGCCAAATTTGTTTATCATTACGACAGCCACTTACTGATGCACAACAGCATGCATGACAGTATCTACCTAGCAGTCGACAAAGCAGCTCTTCACTTTTCCAAAGCATCTACCTAGTAACCTACATGAAATATTTCACACATAAAAAGCATTTGGCCACAAACAAAGTTACGTCTGCACATAACCAAACAACGCGCATGAACAACAATTATTACAGTTCACTTTATCATCACAATGCAATCGGTCTCTTTTCACACAATCGTTGAATGTCGCCCTTCCAGCGATTTATCACGCAACACCTTCTCCAAGGGCATTGGTAGCCATATACCGAAGGTTCGAACTTCGAAAGCCAGCTCTGGAAAAGAGCAGGCATTGATATAAGATAAACCAATGGAAAGATTGATTGTGTGTGCTGCAGTGACACTCTATCTCCTACCCCTCCCACCTTGACTCGCAGTGTCCCGTGACCTAGCTCCCAGTTTGATGAAACAAGGATTTAAGATAAGTTGTTTTAAAAAAATGGCAGCATCTAATAGAACAGGGGATTTGTAGGGTGAGGAATTTAGCAAATTTGGGACATTAGGCCAGAGGCTGGTTCAGGTAAAATGCCCTATAATGAATTAATTGCCATGAGGTGCAGTGTTGAGTGTTGGCAATAATTCAAAAATTCTACTCTTAACCAGCGCCCCACTGGGGTATGTTCTGTAACGCACTCCACTGGGGGAGGCGGGGGCTATTTATAGAACCCCCCCCCCCGCTCCAACTCCGAAACTACTGGGCCGATTGTCAAAACTGAAACGGCGTCTGATAGCCCTGGAAAAACTGTCGAGCAAAACCTAATTTTATTGACCTCGAGATCACCGTTGACGTCACAGGTCAGATCAAAATAAAAATTAGCAACGTTTTGGCTTGTTAACCCTCCCCCGTATAGGGGGGGGGGGGGTCGAACGGACTCCCCCTCGGTTTTTCGCGAATACCTCGCGTAAAAAGCGGCCGACCGCAACGAAGCTTTCAGTACCCTCGAGTTATAATCAATTTTACACCTACCCTAAAAAATGTAATGGCCCTGACTAATGACCTTTGACCTGTGACCTACTTTTCGAGACCATGTTTGGCCGGAATCGCGATTCGGCGTATGTCGGCTCGCATTTGCCGCGCGTTTGCAGTCCTTTCGTGGTTTCAAGCGTTCAAACATGGGATATGATGCTGCTCCCATGCATTAGGGTGGATGTCAAGGTCACCAGAAGGTCAGGTCAGTTCATTGACCTTTGATGACCTCGGTTTACTTTTTCGAGTTTTATCAGCATCTTTCTAGGCTAGTTTTTTTAGCTGATTTCGAATTTAACAACCATATATGAACATTTACGAAGTAGTTTTGGTGCCTTCGTAACATGTTACGAAGCTGTCAGAGGCGGTTGCCACCTAGTGCACCTACTACGAATACCCGGCAAAACCCTTACTGGTTGACCTGACCTGACCTGACCCGACCTGGCCTAAATGCATGAAGACATCATCTATGATCATAGCTAACATGATATTCGTGATCAGTTCCCTAAAAAACCCAATAGTAGCCACGTTTTACGACGTTCTAACAGGTCCCAGTTTTCCCCACTTTTGGGTCATTGACCTGACCTGGAAGGTCAACCGATGACCTAGGACCGACGACCTAGGATAAAATTGGGTACCATCGGCTTTCTCTCGTCACGGGCAGCACGCTCGTTTTTTTCCGCGAAGCTCTAGCTCAATCAGGGGCGAAACGGCAAGGAGGGGGTTCAACGGACCCCCCCTTAAACGTTCGTGGCTGAAAAACACCAATACGGGCGAGGGTTAACCCCCACCCTACTGTGGGGAGGGCTATTCATAGCCCCTCTCGTGTTTACGCAATATCTTTAAAACCGCTGGACGTATCAAAACAAAGCTTTTAGGACCTTCGGCTGCATCAATTTATTTGACACCTTGTGCACTAATAAAATTTTCGTAGCTACTATAGATCGGCCGGAAATGACGCCAGAGTGACATCATGTTCGGCCGATTTTGATGCAAAGCATTGAACAACGGTAATCGCTCTCAAGATCTGAGTTTTAACCCGGCAAGCGGTGGGCCTCCCGGCTACCTTCCGCGCGGTGGGAGGGGGGGGGATTTTTGACCCCCCCCCCGAATCTCCGAAGCTACTATGACGGATCGGTAAAATTTAAATGGCGTTCGATAGCCTTGTTAAATTTGTCGAGGGAACTTCAATTTCATTGACCTCGGGGTCACCGATGACATCACAGGCCAAGTCAAAGATAAAATGTTTCACCGTTCACGGGTCTTTTAAGGAATGCGCTGCAACATCGAGTAAAGGGCATTTTGTCAAAAATCAGCGATAGGGCGTGAGTTGCCTATTATACGAGCATATGTTGCTATTGGAGGTCACTGATAATACCAGGTCCGATCACCAAGGGTCAGCACATGAACCTATCTTTACTAAGTAGGGTTGTGCGATGCATGTTTTATGGCCAATTTTTCATATTCGCCTCAATGGTGTTGGTTATAAGACCATCAGGGACGGTTTTTTGGTCACTTTCTGGTGGAGGTCAGGTCAATGTCAGGTCAAAAAGGTCAAATTTCAGGTCAAAGTTGATAGTTTCGCATAAAATTGGTATTGATTCGATGCCACTCGTCACGGCGAGTCTAATGGTGGTCTTTGTTTTGCGCTTTGTGGTCTAGAATTGCCAAAATCGAGTTTGAAAATTTGACGTCATTAATTTTGAACAGTTTTTTTTGTTATAACTTGGCAAAAAGGAGTTATCGATCTAATACTTGGAATGTGAATAGAAGTCCATAGTGGCTATTACATATATTCCGTTTGTTTCGAAAATCGAAAAACTTTTGGGATTTTTTGGCTATTATATCTATTTCTTTTTATTTTTGGGGTCAACTTCAAAAACAAAATCGAGAGAACAGTATAGTAGCCCTGGTAATTCTACACATTTCATGTCTTGAACATTTTTATGCATAATCAAATTTATAGACCTGACAGCTCTTCCCGCGAAGCTTTTTTTTTGGTCGACAATGGCAGAAATGACGTCACTCCGACGTAGCGGCCAACTTATCATAGCCTTTGGAAAAAAAATTTGGTCACAATGTGCAAAAGGGTACTGAAAGTTTGGTGAAGATCGGCGCAGCGGTTCTGGAGATATATCGAAAAAAAACTAAAGATGGATGCAAAAAATGCCCCCCCCCCCACCGCCTTGAGGGTTAAGCTAGATCCTTTTTTTTTGCATGGGTGGACTCTACAGGGCTACCAAACTGATTTCGGACTTTCGAAATGTTGAATATTTTGAAAATTATAAATATAAAAACTCAGAAATTGTATTTTTTATTTTTTTACATATACGTTTCTGAATGAAAAAAGCAGAATATGACCACGTTTCCATGGGCATCACTGATCCGGATAAGTAAAAATGGATTAGCTAATCCAGTATAGTTAGACAATATATGAAAATGAAAATAAGGGATTAACTGATTATATAAGCCTAATCCACTTGGAATTATATCATGTAACGAAGAGTTCGAGAAATATAATACGATTTAAGTTTGCTGATCCGGATCAGTGATGCCCATGGAAACGGGGTCTATATGTGTTTGAACACATATGCGTTGAATATATGTGAACTTCATCTGACAAACACCTTTTTTGTTGAAAAATGTCAACTTCAAAATTTGACCATTTTTGACCTAAAGTGACCTGACCTGACCTCAGCTATATTCAGCTAAAATGGCCTAAACTGACACATACAACACTGATTTCGATATATATGGCCTACATGAACCATAAAACATGTCTCACGTCACCGATGCACGATATAAAGCTTTCGTGACCTGGGATGAGATGGCCTTGACCTGAAAAATTCGAAGTACAAGTTCGGTACCCTCAGGTTATGTTACGCATATATTCACGAGTGTGCAAACAAAAAATGAGCCTGATCTGATTTGTTGGCCGGCGCCCAGAGTGCCAAGACGCTGATATTTTTACTTTGACCTGACCTGTGACGTCATCGATGACCTCGAGGTCAATGACATTAGGCTTCGCTCAACAATATTTCCAGGGCTACCAGGGGCCGTTTGAATTTTGACAATCGGCCCAGTAGTTTCGGAGTTAGGAGCCCCCCCCCCCCCCACTGTAACGTGCTGTAACGTGCTGTGGGGCGCGTTAGAGCACATACCCCAGTGAGGCGTGGGTTAACAAATAAAAAAACACGTTGATTTCCGACGCTGGGAAATGCCCGCAATGATACCCACCCCACCACCCTCCCCCTACCCGGTCCAACAGGGTCTCAAGGAAATTCAACAACATGAACCGAAACAAAGGCTGCGATCTTTGCTGGAAATGGCACTCGTGAGATAAGTATTATTATGCTGAAGATACAACGACTTACTTGTTATTTCCGAGTATCCTCCACCGTCAGCTACGCTAACCACCCACACAATCACCGTTCAAATATTTAAAACCACGGAGCACCTTCACAACGCCGGCGCGCGGCCGGAACTGACATGGCGGCGCCGCTGCAGCAGAGTCAGACGCACGTGGATTGTTAGTAAGGGTGTAGTGTTGTCATGGTGTTGCCATGGTATACCTTACCATAGCAGCAGAAGCACACCCAGGGAACTGTTGCAAGAAATTTCTGGCCTTTCGTCCATAAAACTATTAATTGCTCAGGGTCTCAGCTAGTCCTTGGATGACGCTCCTTCCAACATATCAAAAATTGGCAAACACCTCTATGGAAAGGAGGAGACTTGATCGCCGAATTCACCTGCTGGATCCGCCCGTGGAAAGGTTGATTTTACTATGGTAGGGAATATTAGCTTACGAGGGTATCTACTAGCCTCAGGTGGTTACCACCTTGTAAACTGGGGTACAAAACCACCCCTGATAAACGTAACCATGGTAATATCAACATGTCAAGGCAGGATAGTATTCAGCACCATAGTAGGCTGGTAGTAATATGATGGTAGGCTGATGGTAAAATTTACCAAAGCTAGTAACTTAGTAAATTGATGGTAAAAACTTTTTTCAGTGTTGCCAGTTTCCTTGTGTCTTTAGCTCCGCACTCCGCAATGACGATCTGCGCTACCCGGCTGGCAGAAGTCTTCCTGCCGCGACCCAGCTTGTTCCCAGGCGTCTATCCGCTTCTGTTGCGTGACAACCAGCGCCAAATCGTGCAGGAACTCGTGCTCAGTGCCTCGGTGACCTGGCCGTGGGTCATGCCGCCGGCAACCATGCCGACTACCCCGCTGCGGGACGATTTGCTCCGCAGTTTTACCATTCTGGACACCTGGTCCGCGTGCGCTGGCTACTGCCCCGGAAATGACCTCTGTACACCCCTTGACCGGTCAGGGTCACACAAATTCGAAGGTCACGTGACTAGAATGTAGCCAATATGGTCTGGCAGCCAGTACCGGCGAAATTATATTGATATTGCGCCGCAGCCCGCAGAAGGCCAAATAAAGTTTGTGAGAGGGTGTGATATTAATTTTGGGACACCCTGTATGTTACAGGCAAAGTGAAAACTCGGGCATTTTGCAAAATGTCTAGGCAATTTGCAAAATGTCTGACCGGCCAGGCATTTTGCAAAATGCCTAGGCAATTTGCAAACTGCCTGAAATTATTTTCCCAGGCATTTTGCAAAATGTCTGACATCAAACCAGTGACTATGTATAGGTAAGTATCATTTGTAACTGCCACTTACAAAAGTTAATCTCTGTCAATGCGCACCAAGTGAGAGGACACTGCGTTCTCCGGGTAGCGCCGCCGAGTTCAGGTCACTGAGCCCCAGCGGTCGTCGGATGCCGAGCACCGGGCGCGGTTTCGTTGGTAAACATGCAGCCGGTACAATCACTGTTTTTTAGAGCCCTGGGTGGCTTATTATTATGATGAAAAATGACATTATGCTCATGATATATGATGAAGTTGAATTATAAGGTCATTTTTCATCACAATGAATATTACTAACGATGCTCAAACATACCATTGCTTACATCCAAACCCTGGGTGGCTTTTTGAAAATACTATGGGTGGATATTGATCAGAAAAGAATACTACCTAAATAGTAAAAAAAAAAACTCACTCTCATGCTTCCTAAAAGTAAATTCCGGATTCGAAAGAAAACAACTTTTTAAGAAGCTTTCGGCATTGCGCCATCATCAGCTCTCTTTTAGGAAGCATGAGAGTGAGGCTAATTTGAATGCATTTGTAATAATTTGGTTTATTATTTACATCATCATCCAACCTGTCATGGATACTCAACAAGTGAGGCTAATTTTTTACTATTTGTTACAATGTCTCTCAAACTAGCGTTGAAGCATATTCAAGAAAAGAATACTCTTTCAAGCTACGAAAATTTGATTGTTACACATTTACATTATCAATCGTCTCTGCCTGAACAGTAACTAGCCCACCAGGGCAAAATACTGGACATTGCAGCTTTTATGCACACGGCTACAACTCCGTATATACGAAAGGTACGGAGACGGTGGCTCAAGTCCATTCAGTGGTGGCTCCAGCTCGACGGAATTGACGCAAGGCGTAGGTATACAGAGTGTCACGAAATTGATGCGCGGTTGGCACGGTCTGTTATTTTGTCCCTCCCATGTCCCTCTTGAGTGCTGAATGGATGTAATTTTAACGGGTCCAGCACCAGGGCATGGACAGGGCACTCAGCATCTAAATCGGCCATCCCCGGGTATCTGAAGACTTTACCCTGAAGCTGAAGCTGCTCTACCTCAGGCTGCAACCCTGACTTACCGTCATCCAGAAGTAATGCAGCTGGATTTCGCCAAGACCCACCAAATCTGGACCATTCAGGACTAGAGATTCAGACTTTGTCAGTGATAAGGCGATGTTAAAGGGACACTCCCACCTTAACATTAGTTTTGAGTTGAGATAGCCAAATTGGTGGCCATGGCCTGCAAATACCGGTTTGGGCCAGGGGCGGATCCAGAAAATCTCCAAGGGAGGGGCCATTAGAAACCAGGAGGCCCCCCCCCCATAATCCCACCTGTTGGAGGCCCCATCTTCCCACTTGTTGGGGCCCCCCCCCAAAAAAAACTGCGTCTATTGAGCTTATCTAGCTGTTCAGGCAACATCTCAACATCTGTGCAGGCTTGGAGGCCCTCTGTGCAGGTTAGGAGGCCCTGTAAAAGTGGTCATCTCTGTGAGTATAAGAGACCTCCAAGTTATGAAAAGCTTTACCAATCTTCTAACAAAGAAGTCTTCTCAGCTAGTCTTCTAAGAAATAACTAAGTGGGTAGGTTAAAAAAAAACTCATCGGATTTCGGCCACTTTATTTTCAGGAGGCCCCCTTTTCAGCTTTTTAACTTTTTAAATTTTTATTTTATTTTTGAAAAAAATCGGCCAAGGGGGGGGCCATGGCCCCCATGGCCCCCCCCTTGTATCCGCGCCTGGTTTGGGCACTCACAACATCGAAAAATGCTTTAATTCGAAGATATGGAATTTCAAACTTGCAGTTTTCAGATTCTAAGGGGCTAATGCATTGGAATGCCCCCTTAGAATTTGTGACGTCAGCGGAGATCTAACGATTTTTAAATCTTAGACTAAAACCATCGTTAACACGTGGTGGTATACGCTGCTTTGCGCGCAACGTCTGCCGCACTTTAAGGCTGCCAAGTTATTGCTTCCAAATAAAGTCGCTAGTAACAGGGGTAACAGGGGAGATCCCAAAAAGTAAACAAAAGAAAAGCCTAATATCTTGAAAACCAGTGAATATTTTTCGGTGAAATTTGGTAGATATTCGTTTTCGCTCTTTCTGAACCAAGGGACATCACTTTCATGCCAATTCATTAACTTTTTTGAAGGTGGGAGGGTCCTTTTAAAGGGACCCTCCCACCTTCAAAAAAGTTTATGAATTGGCATGAAAGTGATGTCGCTCGGTTCAGAAAGAGGGAAAACGAATATCTGCCAAATTTCACCGAAAAATATTCACCGGTTTTCAAGATATTAGACTTTTACTTTTGTTTACTTTTTTGGGGTCTCCGCTGTTTCTAGCGACTTTATTTTAGAAGTGCGGCGTTTGCGGCAGATGTTGCGCGCAAATAGCATATACCACCGCGTGCTACAAAACGTTTTAGTCAAACATTTAAAAATCGTTAGATATTAGCGCTGACGTCACACATTCAGAGGGGAATTCCTAAGCATTAGCCCCTCTGAATCAAAATGCTGCAATTTTGAAATTCAATATTTCAGATTTAAGGCATTTCTCGATGTTGTGAGTGCCGAAACCGGTAATTGTGAGCCAGGGACCCCATTTTGGCTATCTCAACTCAAATCTAATGATAAGGTGGGAGGGTCCCTTTAAAGCTCTTCTAAGTCACTAACCGTCGATAACCAGTTCTGGGCCAACAGCAGCTCAGAGGTGTTGCACCGTCGAGACGGTGAAGCATCCACCGGGGATTCTCGTTTGGGGCATGATGGGCTACAGAGGCCTCTTTGAGCTTCACCAGGTGCTGCAGGGACATACCACGTGGCCGCTGATAACTTGTCAGCGAGTTGCTGGAGAACATTGACGTAAGTAGTAAGTACGATGCAATCAATTTCGGGACACAAGAACAACATCCCGCAACAACTTCGTGACACCCTGTGTTCGTGACCGTGGAATGTGTTTGGGCTCAGGCACAGTGGAACGTTTATAATCAACGCCTGTAGTCGACAAAAACGATGAAATATATGGAAACTCAGGCGTACCACATACATATTATGTAACTATTTACAGTGACTGAACTATGAGCTGTTACCGTTTCAGTGCTGGGTGCGCACTGATCAGTGACTGGTGTGTGCTGTTTCAGTGCTGGGTGCGCGCTGATCAGTGACTGTAGTGTGTGCTGTTTCAGTGCTGGGTGCGCGCTGATCAGTGACTGTGGTGTGTGCTGTTTCAGTGCTGGGTGCGCGCTGATCAGTGACTGTAGTGTGTGCTGTTTCAGTGCTGGGTGCGCGCTGATCAGTGACTGTGGTGTGTGCTGTTTCAGTGCTGGGTGCGCGCTGATCATTGACTGTGGTGTGTGCTGTTTCAGTGCTGGGTGCGCGCTGTCCAGTGACTGTGGTGTGTGCTGTTTCAGTGCTGGGCAAAATGGGCTGCGCCCTGTGCAAGGTGAAGGCGGCGCGCTACCTGTTCAAAATACGGATCGGACTGCCGATGTCCCTGGTCTCTGCCGAGGCCAGGTTTCTGTGCGTAGTGTTCAGCGGCTATTCTGCAAAGGTCTGCGCAGGGGTCATCGGTCAGTGGCAGGTCAGTGGTCAGGGTCATCGGTCAGTGACAGGTCATCGGTCAGTGGCAGGTCATCGGTCAGTGGCAGGTCATCGGTCAGTGGCAGGTCAGTGGTCAGGGTCATCGGTCAGTGGCAGGTCATCGGTCAGTGGCAGGTCATCGGTCAGTGGCCAGCGCGGTCAGTGGCAGGTCAGTCATGGGACGATCCAGCCCCCTCCAAAGTCATATGGCAGCATGGGCGTGACTTTTCCTACTAGCCCATAGGGTTGCGTGTTAAAATGAGACTTTTCGCGCTCGGTTTTCAAGGTCTCGTAGTGTGGGCAGCCACATATAAAGTATGTTAAAAGATAGCTACAACATTTTTATTTCCATTTTTGGGACGAAAAGTTCAAGCCCATCCAACCGTTTTCGAGATATTCGTCCATATATGACCCCATGTTTTTGACACATCCGAAGGTCCTGTGTTCGAATCTCGGACAGACCAAAACTTTTATCGTAAATGTGCGGCAAACCATGGCTGCAATGCAAAGTAGGGGTAAGCGCGCTGGTGATGGAGAGTTGTAAGCTGGCGTACATGACCTTTGATTCAAACCGGATTTTGTGGCAACAACCTCATTTTCAGGTCAGGTCAGGTCACTGACCTATGGCGTCATAAGTTAACCTCTGCACGGTCTCGAAGACGTCGCAACATCGTAACTCCATCAATGCAAGGAGATCTATCACAGGTAGATGAAACTTACAGAACTGATCAAACTCCCTAATTTTCAAAAGCTTCGGATTTCCCCTAAGGGTCACGTAAGGTCAGGTCGGTCAGGTGATCTGACCATTACCCATAAGCCAAAGGGGGAATAAAGAGTTGTTTTGGCGCTGACAGTGATCTTAGACGGAAAAGACACGAATGGACTTAGAAAGACCTGCCGAATTGAATCATGTGCAACTTGACCTTATCATGTGGTCATGACCTGACCTGACCTTGGAATGGAACATCCTAAATTGACCTCACCAATACCAAAAGCATATCATTCGACGTGGCTGAGCATGACGAACACGATGGTGTCAAAATTGCAGCTCAGATACTATGTTGGACGACCACCGACCAATCCATCTACTGGTATGCTAATGCTTTTATTATCTATCGACGATGAACACTGAACATTCTCATATATGTTAACATCCCACTTTGGGTTACAGAGTAAGTGGTTCCCAATAGAGCAAATTACATGTTCCACCCATCACATTACCGCTCGTTCCAATGCAAATTAACTTTGACTCTCAGCAAATCAATTTTGGCATTGAAAGATGTCACGGTGTTACACTAAAGTTAAACATTGATCTCAAGATACAGCTCATCCCCAACACATAAGACGGAGAACACTATGGTAACCCTCTCAAAAAAGTTTCTGCCATGGTAGGCAATGAGGCATAGCTGCGAGCAGGATCTTCCATCTGGGAACACATCAAGATGAAATTACATGCATCACACTTGCAATAAAAACAAACTCAGGTGGTACTTAGGTATGTTTCAAAAATCAGGATGAAAGAACATGTACCTATCTGAAAACATGACAAGCATTATCAGAGGAGTAATGCATGGTTCTGTTAATCTTGGGTAGTTGAATGTTAAGGGCAAGGCCCTAAATACAAGGTTAAGGGGATCTTAGAATCCATAAGGTCGAGAGATGTTACCTTCATAAGGGTTTCCCTTTGTGGTCACACATTTTTTATGTTTACGGAAATGAATACTGGGTAGGTGGTGCAGTCCTGAAAGTCACAAGTTCACACAAGCTGGCGCATATGTTGAAAGCTCAGCTTCCTTCCTGTTCTGATTTAGACAGCTGATGGCACCTTTGGTTAGCTTTGTTTGAGGAAGCATTCACTCGAGGTGCAGGTCTTGTCCTGGAAAAGGATCAGAGGTATATAGCTAGGTAAGTAATGAATGAAATTGATTCAGGCTGCTCTGAGTATGATTGACCACAGACATGGCTATTGTGAAAGCCCTGAAATAACTTTTAAACTGGTGTGTGAGTTAAGTGGAATATCAAGAATGGCAAGAGAACTAAAAATTGACCTAAAAATTATCTTCCATGTTTAGTTTCAATCAACTAAATTTTACATTATTTTATTTAATTTAAAATTACAAGATGTTGCATGGCATATTTACGTCTGGACAACGAGTTGCGTTGGAGAGGCCGGGAATAGTGGCGATTTCAGGACCGCAAGAATGGACCGTCATTGGAATGATTCTTTTTGAACCCGTGCACTGTTTTTGGCTGGAATTTAATAGTTACTACAAAAACATTTTGTGATTACGTTTGGCCAAGAATGAATACCATCAGCGCTAAGTTTTCACTACCATTGCATTTTGTCCAGAAGCTTTTAGTGCTGTAATATTGCAGTTCTTGCGCGTTTGTTACAAAATATGAAGCAAACATGCAAAAAGGTTCCAAAGTAACGTTGTATATCGCAAAATATCATATTGACCTCAAGTTCCATCCGTTGCATGATTGACTAGACAGATTCACACATTTCAGGTTTATCTTGGATCAGAGGTGTCAGTGTAGTTCATCAGTGCCAGAGGTTGACTTGAGGGGAAGCTATGATAATTGCTCTTGTCCATCCACTAAGAAGTTATTAAATATTACATATTTTGTTTTGTGTATTCCAAGAGGAGAGGGAACTATTTTCTTTGTGTCTTCATGTCAGAATTGAAGATGGATCATAAAATTTTCAAGGCAGTTAATCAACCAAGCATTTAGTCTTTCTCGTATATAAGCTGTGGCTAAGAAGAAAAGGTTGATCAATCCTGAAGTTCAGTCATCTTACTTCAACTTGGCAGGAAGATCCCCAAGGACAGAAGATATATTGTATACCTATCCTGTAAATCTAAGCATTTTTGTGACTGCAAGGCTTAGCTATTTGTTGTGTGCTCGGAGTGAGGCTATGGGCGTTTTTGTTGTATGTTTTTGTGGAGATTGAATATAACTGTGACCCTGTGTTTGTTTGCATATTTACTACAGTCCAACAGCACACTCACCTGACATGCTCATTACTCACCCAGTCCCAGCTCACAGCTTTACCCCACAGGATTTGTACTTGTTGATGTCTTGAGCATGAACAAAGCACTAAAGTAGCCTAGTTATCATTTCCCACATTTTTTCTGAGCATCTAGCATGGCATACACTGTAGTGCTGAGCAGCTTCAGAGAAGAGACACTTTAAACGCACAGACTCTCACCAGCCACCCAATGAGCCAGTTCCTCATTTGACTGTTTCCCTGGATAGTTGGATACGGCTTGGCAAGGTGAGCTAACTGTTGGCAAGTTACATAACATAACATAACATAACATATATTACAATGTAACAACAGGCTACAGGAGCCCAACAAGGTTACAATGATGATATACACAGTGATGTGTATATCTATATAATAAGTTGAAGGTTAGCAGGTGAGATGGAGCTAGGGTGAGTAAGTACCTACCTATAACTGAGTGCTACTGCTATGCAGGTCTTGGGTAGGTTGCAAATATGTGTGATGAATGATGATTGAGGTTAGGTCAGGTTAGTGAGGTATGCTCAGCCCTCAGGTCACATTTTTATGGACACAAGGCATTTTAAAAACTACAACCTAATATAAGAGCACCCAACTAACCTACAAAACTACTAGCTATATGACTAAGTACCTACCTACTTGTGCCTACATCTCATACCAAGTCAAATAAACTATAAAGTTCCTTGCTGGAAGATTACCCTCAGTACTTTTTATCCCAGTCCTGTGAAGAAAACTAATACTTCTATGTTCTGAGTCATTTCTGGCCATCCACAAAAAGAAATGCTGACAGCTTTGCTATTGTATATTGGACCAATAATCACTCATGACTATGAACACATCATAGTTCATACGATCACATCGTTGCATGGATTGTATTTGTCACATTGACAATTCTTCTAAAATCCTTTTTTCAAAAAATGCAAAGTAATGATGAACATCACATTAAGCATTAAGCTGATTTAGTGATCCAAGCGGCAAGATGTCGTAGCACCGGAATGATTGTGTGTTTCATTTGCCAGACACTGAGTAATGCACATTACGACATTACCCTTCTGCAAAGTAAAGCTGCCCGAGTTCATTCATTCTAGATTTTTTCACTCGATAGTTAGCACAAATTAACCTTGCTGTTGTAAGTTATAATTCAATATTCACACCAATACATCAATATGCGTTCATCAGCCAGCATTTTCTGGCTTGGTATTGCTCAGCGTGCTCTTCATGATCTCCTGCAAAAGTATAGCTTGTTTTTGTCCAATAAGCTCTTTTAATTTTACTTTTCCTTGCTGATAAGTGAGCCAGACCAACTTGCGTTTATCAACCAACATTTCCTAAATTCAACTTGATATCAATATTGCTCAGGGCTCAGGAGTCAGGACTCTGGAGCCTTAGCCTCCTGGATACTTGGAATCGTTTTCAGTCAACATGTTTCTTTAATATGATATAATTCAATCACAAGGGATCCGAAACTTCCAACAAAACAACGTACACGAGCACGAAAACACCAGATGAACTTGAAAAAGGCCTTGGAACTTGCTTGGAACCAGAGCCAAGCGGTGCTCCATTTGTTTGTTTACAATAATTGTAGTGCTGATGTATTGTTTTATGACTCTAGCGGTCGGCTTATAAAAATGAAACAATTTAACCAAATCTATAAGGCAAGTAATATTTTTCTGAGAGAACTAAAATATTTAAAAGCTAAACACTATGAAATAAAGGAATCGGAACGAAAAAGCAACCTAAAAATCCAGCCGAATCACCGGCTCCTAAAACTGCGACAAAATCAGCACTTTTCCCCGCAACTCGTTGTCCAGACGTAAATATGCTGTTGCATGATTATCACTAACAAGTGGCAACAAATGCTACTTTTTACATACTATCCACTTTCACCCGGATATAGAATGCATGTGTTTTGATCTCATTATCGCACCAACACAGTTGTGCGAGATACTTACACAAAGTATGATGTTACACGTTGATGGTATTCATCTGGGACAGTGATAATATATTAATAAGTTTGTTCAAAAAGTAATGATAGCTTTTGGAAGACTTCGTCAGCCTGTCAGAGCTCTAAAAATGCATACAAACGACCAAAATAGAAAATAAAATAAACAAATATTGTTCGTAAGCTACCATTGCAAAGTAGATCAATCAAGATAGAGCTGGCGTAAACAATCCTTGCAATACAATTGTACTAACCGTGCTCAAGTTAAATCAAAAGATGTCTTCAGGTATCGCCTTTGATACAATTCACTAAAACTTCTTTTTAAGCACATTGTAAAGTAGCAGTGAAAGAATGAGAAAGCATGAGGCTGGCCCCACCACCCAAATCAAAATTCAAGCTCAGCAGTTTGCAAATCTGCACACAACTGCCCAGAAAGCCCTTTCAGACTTTTCCATGCATGATGAGCGGATTTTTATGCATACGATAGTTATTAATACTTCGTCAGCACAATTCTAAACTCTTTAAATGAAGAGAGAACACCAATGAACCCCGCGCGAAACCACAGGCCGCATTGTGTATAGATATTACGCTCAATGTATCGAAACGCGAGCGCCAGCTGCGCCGCGCTTGAGCGCAGCCATATCCTGGGATAATTTTCGGTATATAGTTGTAACCTCTCAGTTCTAGTTGTTTTTCTAGATGATATAGTATGATTCTAGTATATACCAGGAAAAACTTTGGAGTACCCGACTCTTTAGTGCCCTGGGGACGATCTATGTAGTCTTTCTTCTGCGTTGGATCATGTAGGGCCCAGACGGAACTGAAGGGGTTCGGCTGAAGTTGTCACACATTGTCACCCACTGACGGCTGTTTCCGGCCGGCCCGGAAGGCCGGCGGCGCCGTTACAGCGACTCTACGTCTGCTGACGGTGTCCCGGAGCCAGCTGTGATCGCCGATAGGTCAGCACGGCGCGGAGGTCCGACGGCCGCCAGCTATCACAATAAGCCCGCCGCACACGGAAAGCCGCGTCACACTGGCCGAACCGTTGGGTTGTGGGCTGTGCTCGGCCACACGAGTCGTTCCAACAGACCGCTGATCGATGCCCGCAAATTTTCCCCCACAAATCTATAGAGCACCGCGACAGTGTGCACTGTGCATGCTTGCAACTTTGTTGACTGAGGCAGAGAAGAAGCGTTCTGTAACACTGTAAACTGAGCAGACAAGCGCCGGTCTCATCATTTTGCACAATGCAGCAAATCAAATGGTATGCACCATGATGCTCAGTCATACATAGTATTTAACCCTCGCCGGTACAGGGGAGGGGGGGGGCGGTTGCCGCCCCCTCCCCTCCCCCATAGGATTTTTCGCGATAGCTCAGAATACGCCGGCGATAGAGAGCTGAAACTTGGAATGCCTAACCTCTGATTCAAGCCGGACCTTGAGACACCAACTGCATTTTCATGTCGGGTCAGGTCACTGACCTATGACGTCATAACTGAACCTCTGCACTGTTCTAAAATGTTGCAACTTTCCAACGCCCTAAGTAACAGAAGAGTATTGGCAGGGAGAAGATAGGACCTGGACCTGTCCTCCAGAGGTCCCACAACTTGTATATCTCGGTGACCCAAGGCACAGGTTCGGTTTTTGATAAATAAAATCGCAAAAATGGCCGCAGAGCCGCTATATTGCCACCATCGTGTTCGCTTGGCTCTGACGTGTCGAGTGACATACTTTTTGTTCGGGTGAGGTCAACTTAAAGTGTTGACCTCAGGTCAATGTCAGATCAGAGCCCTTCAGGTCACGAAGCTGGTTGAAGGACGTCATATCGCATATCATTTGATTCGGCAGGTCTTCGCGAGTCCAATGCACAGTGGGCGATCCATCCGTTCTAGCGCTTCGGGGACCCAGAGTACGATATCGGAAAATGTAATCAAACAATAATTAATTGTGTAGCCACTAGCCAGATATTCCATCATGTCAAAAATGATACCATTTTGAAAGGCTGTTCCATACCATGGGCATTCAAATACGATGCAATGCAATCACGAAAGACATATCATTTACCCGGGTCACGAGCAGAGATACCGGTCTCTGCTCGTGACCCGATCCTCATATTGTGTGACCTGGAAATTATGAACGGTGCCCAAAATGCGTTTCAATATTTTTTTCGTGCAAAGTACTTTGTCAAGAATCATGCATGCCCAAAAACAGTGTTTCAAAATTCATTATATTTTGTAGATTGTTTGCAATAAACCCTTTCAAAATGCATCACGCATATACTGCATGTAAGGCTTTTGCAATGCGCATCTCTTGCTGTCTGCGAGATCCGGCAACAACAATACCATTACATAGAAGCTTAATCCTTTGGTCTTAGTACCCTGCTAATATTTTCTACTTTTATTTGCTTTTCTCATAGTTTATTTGTGTTTTTCTTAAGCATTTACTAGCCCGCTCTCTGGGGTAGGTATGTACGTCAGCTGGTGAGTGGTGGTGGTTCAGCCCACGCAGATATCTCGAGAACTGCCCGGCCGAATCACAAACAACGTTCGATTCCTCTCATTATTCAATGCATAATTGAATATTATCAATCAAAATAGTCTGCAATTGGGGCTTACAGGAACCAAGAATACTCATATGAACATCGTTATTTTAACATCAAATTTCGCAAAATGCTTCATATGCTGTAGGGGTCAAAATCCAAAGTATTTGAAAACCCGAGATAACAGTTTTATAGCTCATTTGATTTAATTGTACACCTTCTTTGTATCAAGTCTTTTCACTCCCTTCAAAGGTGTAGGAGTGAAAGCCTTTTCCGCAAAATCTTTTTTGTGTCGAAAATGGCACGAAATGGCGTCATTCTGACGTCTTTTGTGGCCAACCTATCATAGCCTCTTAATTTTGTCTGTCCCAAGGGCCAAGGTGGTAAGCTGATGGCTGGAAGGTTCCTAAAAGTTTGGTAACGCTATCTGCAACGCTTCAGGAGATTTTGATTATCGACAGAAAAAGAGAGGAGGCCATCTCACTCTCCCGCTACGGGGCGCGGGTAACTGCATGGCCTAGATACAACTGCAGCCTATAATTTATGGCATAATTTCTGGCATGACCTTCCATAACACACGGTTTTATATGTTCTTCTTGGCATGAATATCCGTTGACATTCTTCTAAGACAGATGAATTTAGACTATAGTCTGCTTTTATTCAAGAGGACTCTGGCTCCAAGCACTTAGAAACATTTGCTTAATTTGCGTCTACATGAATCATGAAATAAAAATATTAAAACTGATTAACTGATATTTGTCCTTCACATGTGGCAAAATATGGGTCTGACACTGATTTCAAAAGTAAAATGCAGGCGGAAGTAGGCGGAAGGATTGCAAATTGCAATCGTGTTCGATTTTTGTGCCCCGTCACTCGTGTATAGCTGAGTAGAGCTCTCTAGACGACCGGCAGCTGCTAAAAAACGGGCTATAGAATGCTGAAATCGCCCACATGTGCAATGGTTGCTGTCCCGACTCCTTAGCTCTATGTATATTGTATTTGATCAGGAGTTATTGACGAAAAACTCTTACGACTCTAGTGACGGCATAAATGACGTCACACAAAATCAACAATGAAAAAGTAAAGCATCGGACCTTACAAAGATATTACGATTCCAAGCGCTTGAAATAATTTTAGATCATTCCCAGCGTCAAAATAACAGTTTTCACATTACCTTATGACTTATCATGGTAAGGTCCCGTGACCGACCTGGCCCCATGTGACCTTTTGGAAAAGTCAAAACGCTATACGGCTTCGAGAAAAAAAAAACTACAGGAGGCGCTGTAAAGCCTCCTCCTTCCTCAAAAAGCTCCAGTCGTGCAAGGGCCTTCCTCCAGTTCGGTCAGGGCATGTAGGTCTATGTACTTTGTGTATGGAACCCGTTACGCGATTGTTTTCTGTACACGTGCCACAGTGGCGGAGGTGCGGAGTGCTGACCCCCCCCCCCCGCCCCCCTCTGACAGGAGAGGGTCGCGTTCATCGTGCGCCGCAGCGGCGTCTCGGCAACAGAGGTGTGCGGATCGCTGGTGGACAGCTGTCACTTCACAGCGGCCCGCCGGTGGTCGGTGCGACTGCCACCGCCGTCCGCGCCCCCCTACCACCGACCGCAGCGGCCCGCGGTAGGTCCGGATCGCTCCAGCACTCCCCAGCACTGCAAGAAGGCCGTGTGACCGTTGATGACCTTAGGTGACCTAAATATTTTATCTGATCAGAATGAGTACCATTACTGATTCTGCTCAACGAAACTTGGAGTCATGTCTATGTTTGATTCGCAACATTTTGTTCGTGTTCAGTGATAAGGAACTGAATTACCTTTGGCCCGGTAAGGGAGCTACTCACACGCTGTTCATTCCTGAAGGCAGGGCACGGCCAGCCGCTGAAGGTGCTGCAACTGGCAGACGTCCACCTGCAGCTCGACTACGCCTACGGCAGTAACGTCAACTGCAAGAACAAGCTGTTCTGCTGCAGAGCCAGAGACGGTACGTGCAGCTGTGGCGAGCGGACGCAAGGAGCGGTCACAGACCTGCAATTCTCCTATTCAGTGTGTCAAGTTTACCTGTATCTCTTTTTTAAGTTTACCTGTATCTCGACGCTTGAGAGCGTCTAGAATTACATACCGTTTTTTTTTTTTGTCATCTGCTGGCAATGTTGTTTTTCATAAGCTATTCTGTGGTCTTCTGGCACAGGAACCAGTCTGCTTTAGTTTGTTTTCCTTATCCGGTCGATTTACTGTTTGATCTACTGAAAGGAGGGTAATCAGCAGTAATCCATGCACCGTGCCACTTCTGCTCGAAACATGATTTGGTGTTGAAACGAATGACATCCATGAGCACCATTTTGGCTCAGTAGGTATTTGAATATTTGGCACATAAGTGAGACAAAAATATTTAAAATAAGAACATACGTGTTGGTTTCATTCACGTGCTCTATTTTTTATTCTTTTTTTTATAACATGGGACGTCTAACCCAATCATCACTATCGTTTGACATCGGCAAAAAAAGCAAAAACGTCTTGCTTAACCCTATTAGTGGCAGGCTCCTGGCTACCCCTATTAGTGGCAGGGGGGGCTGTTTACGACCCCCCCTTGATATCTCGAGATCTAACGGGCCGATTTTCAAAATTCAAACGGCATTCGATTTCGCTCAACGTGATCTACATTTCTAAAAAATAAAAATTGAAAAAATGTCAATAGGGGGGTAGAGGGGGGTAAAAACAGGCAAATTGCAGATACATTTTAGACTGTTTATCACGGCCAGGTTTCTGAACCAATCTTAACGCAACTTTTGCCGATCGATAGAGAATGAACCAGGAATTCACATGGATCCTAAAAATATGCATTTTCAAAAATCATAGGCGGATATAGATCATTGAGATTGGGGGTACACAAAAAGTATAGTAAATAAGGTTTTTGTTGGTACTGGTTCTAAAAAGGGTGGTAATGGTCTTGTTATGTTACAATTTTCTTATGAGAGAACGACTACAATTGTATTGGTCATGCATAGGCGGTGTCAGGGCACCTATGTTGGGAGGTAAAACATAACCCCCCTTTTTGGACGCCTGGATCCGCCTATTATAGCAAAAACGTGACAAAAGAGGATGCACAATAACTGTACCGGGTGGCCCAGAAAAAACGTTCCGAACTTTGGAGGCCTATATATCAAATACGAGTACAAATAACGAGCCAAAATTTTCATCAATTTTGCGTCATTTCTTTGCGCATTGGTATGCCAAGTTATAACACTATGTCATCATTTTCAAGCTGGCAATCTTGAGTTGAACTAAGCAAGACGTTTTTGCTTTTTTTGCCGATGTCAAACGATAGTGATCTGATTGGGTTAGACGTCCCATGTTATAAAAAAGAATAAAAAATAGAGCACTTGAATGAAACCAACACGTACCTTCTTATTTTAAATATTGTCTTACTTATGTGCCAAATATTCAAATACTGAGCCAAAATGGTGCTCATGGATGTCATTCCTTTCATTACTGTATGCCTGGCCTATTCAAATACATTAGCCTGAGAGGTGTGGTAATAACTGGTGTAAGCAAAGTGACCACGGTCAAAAACGAATTACCAAGTCAACATTTTGGGATGTCCTCGTTCAAAAAACGGTTAAGAGCTTCGGTCTAGACAATTATTTTATCGTTGGCATACAGTAAAATACATACCAAACTCGGCCGGTGATAAATTTTCAAGACCTCAGTCCTTACTGATTTTTGAACTCGGCCTTCGGCCTCGTTCAAAAATTCAGTAAGGACCTCGGTCTTGAAAATTTATTTACACCGGCCTCGTTCAGTATTATATAACACCAAATCATGTTTCGAGCAGGAGTGGCACGGTGCATGGATTACTGCTGATTACCCTCCTTTCAGTAGATCAAACAGTAAATCGACCGGATAAGGAAAACAAGCTAAAGCAGACTGGTTCCTGTGCCAGAAGACCACAGAATAGCTTATGAAAAACAACATTGCCAGCAGATGACAAAAAAAAAACTGGTTGAAAAGCTACCTTTTCCCAGGAATGTCAGCCAGGAAAGCATTTGAGCCATAAGATGGTTAGAAAACTGGAAACTTCTTCCGATGCCGCTGGCACAGAGCCATCGTGGTTGCCTGAGGGAATGTGTCATCCTGAGACCCGAACCATCAATGAGACTAGCTGCCAGTAGAAGTCATGGCTCTAGGCCGCGGTGCCGCGGGGTGAAAGTGACTCGTTCACTCACATTTTTTAGTAAACATCGGAGCAAAAAAGTAATTTTTACATGACATGCTTGAAACACGAACCGTTAAAAAAGTTATTTACCGAACACCATGAAAATCACACCATTTACTGAAAATGTGTGTCGCATTGACTATTCGAAGTTTTCAATGTTGTATCTTTATCACTTTCTGAGAAATATTGATTTAACCCTCGCATGTGTAGGGGGGGGGGGGGTCGGATGGACCCCCCCCATGGTTTTTCGCGAATAACTCGCGTAAAAAGCGGCCGATCGCGACGAAACTTTCAGTACCCTCGCATTGATCAATTTTACACCTACCCTGAAAATTTCATGACCCTGACCCAAATGACCTTTGACCTGTGACCTCTTTTCCGAGACCATGTTTGGCCGGAATCGCGATTTCGCGCATGTCGGCTCGCACTAGCCGCGTGTTTGCAAGCTTTTCGTGGTTTCAAACGTTCAAACATGTGATTTGATGTTACTCCCGTGTGTGTCAAGGTCACCTGAAGGTCAGGTCAGGTCATTGACCTTTGGTGACCTCGGGTGACCTCGGGTCACTTTTTCGAGTTTTACATGTTTCTAGGCTAGTTTTTGGAGCTGAATTCGAATTTAGCAACCATTTGAACATTTACGAAGTAGTTTTGGTGACTTCGTAACATGTTACGAAGCTGTCAGAGGCGGTTGACACGTACTACGAATACCCGTCACGACGCCTACTGGTTGACCTGACCTGACCTGACCCGACCTGGTCTAAATGCTTAAAGACATCATCTGTGATCAAAACTAACACGATATTCGTGATCAGCACCCCGAAAAACCCCTTAGCAGCCACACTTTACGACTTTCTAACAGGTCCCGATTTTCCCGACTTTGGGTCATTGACCTGACCTGGAAGGTCAACCAATGACCTAGGACCATAAAATTGGGTATCATCGGCTTCCTCTCGCCACGGGCAACACGCTCGTTTTTTCCGCGAAGCTCTAGCTCGATCAGGGGCCAAACGGCAAGGGGGGGGTCCAACCGACCCCCCCCCCTACACATTAGAAGCTGGCAAACGCCGCACACATGCGAGGGTTAAAGTTGGGAACGTTTTTTTTTGGGCCACCCGGTATATGTTATCACATGATACCTTTCATTCACTGTTCGTAAAACTGGTGCAGCATCGTGATCTTCGCCCAAATGACTCGCTTCACGAATAGGACCCCCCAATTCCCAGTGCTCTGGAGCCGCCCCTGGTAAAGTTATGAACTTGAAATTTTCAGGGAATGTGCCCAATTTAGTTTTAGGAAAAGTCAGAAAATTTCAGCATCGTAGCTTCAGCGGTTTCGGAGATATTCCCGAAAAACCTGAGGGGTGGATAAAAACACCCCCCCCCCTGCCACTAATAGGGTTAATTCAACTCAAGATTGCCAGCTTGAAAATGATGGTATAGTGTTATAATTTGGCATACCAATGCGCAAAGAAATGACGCATACTTGATGAAAATTTTGGCTCGTTATTTGTACTCGTATTTGATATATAGGCCTCCAAAGTTCGGAACGTTTTTTCTGGGCCACCCGGTACATTCGCCCAAAAGAGGCTCCTCTCAATTTTCTCCGCAAAACTGACCTGACCCGTGACCAATATCAAAATTCGGAGATAGGCATTTCTACATATTGCTACTCTTATCAATCGTAAAAAGTTTCCAGACATTCGTTCAGTTGGCGTAGCTGTGACAAGCATTCCAGCTTTTTCTGCCGATATCAATATTTTTAGGCATGCGTTTTATTGGTAGGTATAGTCTTCACGACGGCCATCTGGTACACATTTGGTACAGATTAGGTGCAGATTTGGTGCAGATTTAGTCAAATTAGATTCATTGTGTTCCTTAAACATTATCAGTTGGGGTTGCACATATGCTTATATACCTCATTTTTGAAATGTTCAGACCTTATTTTCGATTAAAACTATGAAATAAATGCATGCTATGAAGATATTTGTCGTTAAAGAGAGTTGTTGCAGATTTGGTCAAGTTAGGTGCAGTCGCCAGATAGACGTCGTGAAAACGGCTATAGTTGCTCCTATTACTCGCTGAAACTGTTATTGCGATCGTTCAGTTTGTGTTCCTATAACAAGCGTTAAATTTCTTTTCTGAGTTAAGGTCATTTGACGTGACCTGGTGACCTGACCTTGAGTGGCTTGGATCTGATTTTTTTTTTTTTGCGAAGATACCTAAATGTATAAATACGAGTTCCAGAACTACTGGCATAGACCCGGGAACAGGGGGGGGGGGGCAGCGGGGGCGCTTGCCCCCCCCCCCCCAACTTGGGAGCCGAGGGGGCGGCGCAGTGGCGCAGCCAGAGGTCTGGGAGTGGGGGTGACATGGCTAATGAAAGGGCCCCCTGACAGATCGGGCCCCCCCCCCAAAAAAAAAATATAATGGATTATACCATTTATATGGTTTATCACTGGGTGTAAGACATGATTTCTTACCTTTTTTTTTTAATAAATTTAGTCCGAACCTTTTGATAGGAAGGATTCACAAGGACAGAGCCACCGCTAAGCGAAGCTTGTTGCGGTGACCCTGCCCTCTACCCTCCGATCGCGCAATTCCGGTTCTATGGCAGAATTTGGAGTCCAAAGTTTAACGTGCGCACATAGCCGCGCACGGCCGGTCCCCTCACTGACTTCGCCTGGCTACGGCCTGCCACCAACCGCAGCCATACCTGTCAGGAGGCCCATAAATGTCAAGCGCCCGTCGCGCTTCGAACCCGGACTGTTATAACCGGGAACGCGTGCTCTCACCACGCGGAGTCCAACGCTCTACCAACTGAGCTACGGGACCGGCTCAAACCCTGTACTTTGACTTAAATTGACAAGTCTCCAATGGGGCCCGACAGATTCAAAAAGGCTCAGTCCGTTTAAAGACAGACTCCAGTGATATAGCCCGTTCAAAGCAAAGATAATCGTTCATTTACGTTGGTGTTTAGAATGACTTTTCAGTCTTTTAAAGTCTAATAATTGTTTTGTCTACACTGTGTTCGGATAGGTCATAGGCCGCTATGTTTTTTTTTTAACCATAAGTCTGTTCTGCAGCGACCTTTTTTCTTACACCACACAATATCCTGACATACCTTTCAGCAGCTTTCAGAATAAGTTTCCCTTCCTTTGTCTGATGCCAGCGAATATATATACTGACGTCTGAAGAAACACTTCAACATTCATTTACATTCTTACAGAATACATATAAAACACATATCATAAGGCCATCGCGGCCACATAAGCCAACTCTTCTGCGGCCCGTCTGGCCAGGCCGGGACGGTGTCATAACATCGACGTAAACCATCCCGGCCCCGGGGAGATCTGAGGGATACCTCCCCTGGCCGGGGAGAGCTAGTGGATGCCTCCCCGGCGCTCCAGACGGGCCGCCAGCCCCCGCCCGCACCGCCCGGCAAAACCGGGGCGGGGCCGGGGCTATTACTAACTTTCTCACATTTTTGTACCACAGTGCATGGCTAATGAACTGAAGTCTACACTTAACGACCCAAGGTTTATGCACGCTGAAACAAGACACTTACAAAAGACACGTAGCATCAGAATGGTTTCATGATGCATAGCCATCGGTCGGGAGTTCGGGCTAGCCATGGCCGCGAGCAATCTGTATCGACTAAAGCTGGCTGATGCGGGTAAATTCCGCTCCAAGTCGTCTGAATGCCGCTCATCTGATCAGCGCTTGAGTACCCTCCTGGGCCTCTTCAGGTACTCGTCAACTACCTGTTTTTTTTTGTGATGCTTACAGTTGGGTGAACGTACACGAGTACCAGTCCCTCTAGCCGTTCTTCCTCCATGGCGGAGCGCGAGCTGTCCTTGACTTTTGCCAGGGCAGAAAACGTTCGTTCCGCCTCGCAGGCCGTTACTGGCAGCGTGCACAGCAGCTGCAGCAGAGCTCTGATATTTGGCAGGCTGCAGCTGCCAAGCGCCACCAGAGCGTCTGCCGGGCGATCCTGCATCAGCTTCTTGCCCCAGCGCGTCTTCCAACTGAGCAGTTCGCTGCGGAGACAGCTTGGTGACGGCAGGTCGCACTCGTAGGTGGCCGCTACGCGCAGCACCTCTTCCTCATCCATTTGATGGAGCCGCGCCGGAATCAGACGCTCCAGCGTTGTGACGAGGTCGAGCGATGAATGATCTGCTGTTTCCGGGAAACGCTCGTCCAGCTGGGTAGTCAGCCCGTCGATCAGTGGAAGCCACAAGTTTTTTCTGTAATGATCGCGAGGACCATCTGCAGGGACGTTGCTGCGATGCACTTGGCGCCCAACCACTCGGGGCGTGCTCACTTCGATACCAAGTGCGCTGCACCTGGCCACTGCCAGGTCATAGACGTCCGTGTCATACCTGACCCGAAGGGCTTGGATACCCTCCTTCGCGTCACGGACCATGCTGAGCGCCCGAGACGCGTCCATGTTTGGTGTCTGCAGGTGTCGCGACAACTCCAGTGTGATGGCGAATGTTGCCACGCAGGCCACCAGACAAAACACGAACGAGGACGTAGTCACAGCAGCAAGCATCCCGTTTGCAGTCGCAACCGTCTGTGTGTCGGCTGCGGTGCCTGCGACCTCCTGCAGTGCGGCGATGACGGCAGGCAGCAGGTCCAGGAGGCAGGAACACCATGACAGTGTCGTGCCGTTCTACCCACCGCGTCATGCATAGAGGCTTCAGGCGTCGCGCCGTCGCCTCAGGGCACTCACTGGCCACGCACCTTGCCAGCAAAGAGGCGCGGTTTGCTGACCTGCTGAAGAACGCGCAGACAGTTTGCAGCGTCCCATGCATGTTTGTGATCTGGCGCATCTTGATCGCCTTCATCAATGCCAGGTTGAGGCGGTGGGCCACACAGTGCGTATACACTGCGAGGGGTTGGACCGCGCGGATCTCTTTTTGCACACCTTTGATTGCTCCACTCGTTTGAGCCGCCATCATACCCCTGGCCCCTCAGCAGCCGCAACTCCAGCGAGATCTCTTCTAGCTTTTTCATGATGGCCGCCGCGAGGTACCGTCCGGTCGTTTCTGACGGGTTCATCAGAGCGACCACATCTTCTCGCACAACTGGAGTGGCATCGCTGTCGTCCGCTGTCATGTCCACGTAGCGGACACAAATGGCGAGCTGCTGCTTCGTGGACACGTCCGTCGTCTCGTCCGCTATGACCGAGAATATCCCAGCTCGGTGAACACGTTGGACGATGGTTTCGCTGACGAGCTTCCCGCATATTTGGATCATCTCGTTTTGCGTCTCCCAGCTCGTATGGGTGGCATTAGATGGAGCAGATACAATCCACCTACCCAGATTCGTGTCCCCGCTCGCGACACGAAAGCGCAATAGCGCCTTGAAGTTGCCTTCCTGTGGCTCGGCCTGGACGTCCAGGCTGACGCGGCCCGAGTCGCGGTGGCCTCGCAGTGCCATGTTCTGTCGCCCACATAGCAGCACTGTCTCTGCCACAGACTCCAGGGCCATGCGCTCCATTTCCTTCCGTTTCTGTATTTTTTCATTTTCTCCCTGCATAATCAGTTCAGCGATGTCCGGAGCACCAGAACGAACTCTGCGCAAAAATGCATCGGCCTTTTCCAACGAGAGGCAGTGGTATGGCTTAGATTGGTGCTCTTCGAAGGTCTCGCGCGCAACCCAGTAGCGTGTGAAAGGCTTCAGCACCAACGCACCCAGCTGCTGTGAGCGAGAGGCAAAAAGAACACAGATCTTACAGTAGGCTCCTTCCGATTCGGGGACCGCACTGTATGCCAGCCAGTTGTATGTGCTCAGGTGCTTGTACTGGAAACGGCTGCGGCGCCTCCCGTGTTCTTTCACCGGGAAGTCATATGAAGGATCGGGAATCCAGCAGTCGGTCAGGATCTCTTCTATGATAGTGGCATCTGAAGGTACGCAAGTCACGAACTTTCCAATGTCGTTTCGGTGGGCTGAAAGGAAGGGTATAGGACTTTGAGCATTGGTTTAGATTACGGCGCAGTATATATGTTACAGGCAAAGTGAAAACTCGGGCATTTTGCAAAATGCCTAGGCAATTTGCAAATTGCCTGGCACACCAGGCATTTTGCAAACTGCCTGAAATTATTTTCTCAGGCAGTTTGCAAAATGCCTGGCATCGAACTCACACCAGCGACAATGCGTAAGCATCATTGTAAGTGCCGCCAACAGGGGTTAATCACAAGCGATACGCACCAAGTGGGAGGACACACAGTGAGACATTCTCCGGGTAGCGCTGCTGAGTTCAAGGTCACTGAGCCCCAGGCAGCGCGAGCGGCCCGGCCGCCGCGCCGGCTACCGGGCGCCCGGCGCGGTTTTATCGGTAAACACGCGTTAAACACGGTTGTTTCTAAGAGCCTTGATGACTCTGGAAATACTTTGTGTGGATATTGATCAGAAAAGAATGTTCTTTCGATGTATGGTAGCTTGGTTGGCGAGCCACACGTCTACATTATTAATGCATTGTGACTGTGTAAAGATGAACATGCCCGTTGCATGTAAAACTTGTAATTTCTAAGGCCTAAGCGTCTTCTTATTACAAAGGTGTGCACGTGGGTCGTGGATGACGAAAAACTTGCTTTTCTGGAAAAGCGGAAAAGCCACATGCTCTTGTTGTCTATGGAATGTATCTCATCTCATTCCAATGCATTGCCAGTGTTTTTTAAATGCTGTTTTTCCTGAAATGTACCAAAAATGGCTGATTTCCCAAGATATAGACTATTTCTTTCCACGTGACACGTGATAAACAAAAATGTTTGTTGGATACGCTTGTCTCTGTTCTATCGATCGCTGGCAACCCCGTGTCGCTGCGGCCCTCTCTTGCCGTGATGTAAATAAGCACGGGAAGCGAAGAATGTCGGGTCAATATTCGACCGGTCGCCGCGTTTTTCCGCGCCCATGTATCTCTGTGCCATGCTCCGCGCCCCATCGCAGCATTCCTACACACGAACGGCTACAACTCCGTATACGAAAATTATAGGGAGACGTTGGCTCAATCTACACCATTCAGCAGTGGTTCCATCTCGACGGAAGTGGCGCAAGACGTGGGTATATTCGTAAATATTGAATGTGTTTGGGGCTCAGGCACATGGGAGCGACATGGTCAACGCCTGTGGTAAACAAAAGCGGTAAAATAAATCAATCACAACTCAGGCATTTTGCAAAATGCCTGACCCGCCAGGCATTTTGTAAACTGCCTAGGCACTTTGCAAAATGCCTGGTGGGTCAGGCAGTTTGCAAACTGCCTAGGCATTTCGCAAAATGCCTGGCGGTCAGGCATTTTGCAAATTGCCTGGGCATTTTGCAAAATGCCTAGCCGGTCAGGCATTTTGCAAATTGCCTAGGCATTTTGCAAAATGCCCGAGTTTTCACTTTGCCTGTAACATATACATATATACTTGTATGTTGGTGTGTGTATTACTTACTACTTTTTTCTTTGCTGATAAATAAGCACAAACATGAATAAGAAATGGTTATTTTCACCGCCGGGTCGATTTCTGCCATGGGCAATACGCATTGTTTCGAAGATCATCAGGGTCATAGGCCAACAGCACTTACCAGGATCCAGGCGCTGGCTGGTGGCCTGGTGCACGACTTCTGCCGAGTCACATGGAGGCGAAGAGGCAGCGACGGGGCCAGGATCATCAGGATCGGAGGCTGGAGCCGTGTCCGACTGAAATGGTTATGGAAGCTGAGGATACGCAACAGAGGAAGGATCACGCACAGATAATCAACAGCCGAAAAGTCAAAACATAGTTAGTCCACTTTTCATCGGAACAACCACCAAAATAGCCAATAGGCCACCTTTCGCAAGTGTCTCGTATTCCGTGATTGTCCATTTAATATAATTTCTGAATTGCGTGCTATCCAAAATGCACTTACCAAGCTCTGGCCGGTGGCCTGGTGCACGACTTCTGCCGAGTCACATGGAGGCGGAGAGGCAGCGACGGGGCCAGGATCATCAGGATCGGAGGCTGGAGCCGTGTTCGACTGAAATGGTTATGGAAGCTGAAGATACGCAGCAACAGGGACAAGCGTACGTACGTGCAGATGGACAGCCCGGGATCAAAGCATTGCTAGTCACATTCCATTCGCCTTTTACTCGCCAGCTTTGTTTCCCCCCCTAATTGTACCTCGATAGATCATCTCGATAGATAGGAGACAAGGAATAAATTGTATGTCAATCCCAACTTTCACTACCGCGTTGGCCATTGTTTTATGAATGCTGATTATATAGTTGTTGCTAGTTTACATCGTCTAATCAAATAGCTCAAAGTCAAGTAGAATCAACATAATACGTTAGGGTAAAACATTATACCCTTACTGATCCGTCCCCCTTTGAGAAAAACTGTGCTATTTTGGGCAGTTTCTTAAGCATCTGTTCTTGCTCATTTTTCCTCTTTCTTTTTTGAGCTCCAGAGAGCACCTTAGATGTTGTTGCGCGACGTGGTTCGCCTACTTGTTGCTTCTCCATCTGAAATGCAGTACAAAAAATCAGGCGTTATATATATATATATATATTTTACTTACGTTTTTACGCTATCTTCAAAAAACCTTAGGGAGGTTGCATCGACCCCCCCCCCCCTGGCCCTGCCAGGGCGAGGGTTAAAGCAAAATACCAATCGCTACGGCCTACGTTTCGTTGGGCGCAGCACGCTCAATTTTCCGGTAATGGAACAAGGCAAGATTGAGGCACTTGCGAATGGGTATTGTTTAGTTCTGACTTCTGCTTTATAGTTGGCAATTCCAAGAACATAATAAAATAATTAATGTAGATGTTTAGAGTGATTTTGTCTGCCATTTACATTAAGCAATTTTAGGTCGTTGCATCTATAATATTATGTTATTATGTTATATGTGTCTGGTTTTTAAAACCCGTTATGAAAATAGAATGCAAGACTTATAGTATTTCTCGACATTGAAATAACAAGTGCGTGTTCAATATCAAGGCTTGTCCAAGGATAGGGATGCAATATAACCTTAGTTCATGGTTGCCTATGGGGTAACCTAGACTGGAGCGTATCAGCTGTTTGACAAACGCCACATTTCGTAAACAAGCCGTTCTTTGCCATGAAAACGACGGCGGGCTGGCGACGAAATGCATTGTCGGCGGGCCGTTCGACCTGTTTCTCTAAGTGTTCCGTTCTCTATAAAAGTGGACTGAATATCACACCGTTGATAGCTCAATGGATAGAGTTGCGGTTAATCATACACACCGTTGAACAGACCGAGTTCAGGAACTTAACTTGTTTTGTCTCCGAAAAAGTCATAAAAACCACGTCATAAAAATGAAATGGGCCCTCTTATGCTTGAAATGGGCCCTCTCAGGCCTGAAATGGGCCATCTCAGATCTAAAATGGGCCCTCACAGACCTAAAATGGACCCTCTCAGACCTGAAATGGGCTCTCTCATGCCTAAAATTGACCCTCTCAGGACTCAGGCCACGAATGGGCCCATCTCAGGCCTGAAATTAGCCTTCTCAGGCCTTCAACAGGCCCTCTATGGCCTGAATTAGGATCTCTCAAGCTTGAAAAGGGGTCCCTCAGGCCCAAAATTGGCCCTCACAGGCCTGAAATAAGCCCTCTCAGGCCTGAAGTGGGCCCTCTCAGGCATCAAACAGGCCCTCTACGACCTGAAATGGGCCCTCTCAAGCTTGAAATGGGCCCTCTCAGGCCTGAAATGGGCCCTTTCAGGTCTGTAATGGTCGCTCTTGGGCCTGAAATGGGCCCCTCTCAGGTCTGAAATGGGCCCTCTCAGGCATCAAACAGGCCCTCTAGGACCTGAAATATGCCCTCTCAAGCTTGAAATGGGCCCTCTCAGGCCTGAAATGGGCCCCTCTCAGTCCTGAAATGGGCCCCTCTCAGTCCTGAAATGGGCCCCTCTCAGTCCTGAAATGGGCCCTCTCAGGCATCAAACAGGCCCTCTAGGACCTGAAATGGGCCCTCTCAAGCTTGAAATGGGCCCTCTCAGGACTAAAATGGGCCCTCTCAGGACTGAAATGGGCCCTCTCAGTCCTGAAATGGGCCCCTCTCAGTCCTGAAATGGGCCCTCTCAGGCATCAGACAGGCCCTCTATGACCTGAAATGGGCCCTCTCAAGCTTGAAATGGGCCCTCTCAGGCCTGATTTGGGCCCTTTCAGGTCTGCAATGGTCGCTCTTGGGCCTGAAATGGGCCCCTCTCAGGTCTGAAATGGGCCCTCTCAGGCATCAAACAGGCCCTCTAGGACCTGAAATGGGCCCTCTCAAGCTTGAAATGGGCCCTCTCAGGCCTGAAATGGCCCCTCTCAGGACTGAAATGGGCCCTCTCAGGGCTAAAATGGGCCCTCTCAGTCCTGAAATGGGCCCCTCTCAGTCCTGAAATGGGCCCTCTCAGGCATCAAACAGGCCCTCTAGGACCTGAAATGGGCCCTCTCAAGCTTGAAATGGGCCCTCTCAGGCCTGAAATGGGCCCTTTCAGGTCTGCAGTGGTCGCTCTTGGGCCTGAAATGGGCCCCTCTCAGGACTGAAATGGGCCCTCTCAGGCATCAAACAGGCCCTCTAAGACCTGAAATGGGCTCTCTCAAGCTTGAAATGGGCCCCGTCAGGCCTGAAATGGGCCCTCACATGCCTGAAATGGACCCTCTCATGCCCTGGAACGGGCCCTCCTAGGTCTTGGATTGGTTCTTTCGGGCCTTGAATGTATCCTCTTAAACATAAAATGGGACTATAAATCATAAAGAGGGGCTATCAGACCTGAAAACTGTTTCTCAGTCCATTGACGGACCTTCCGAAACCTGACAAAACCTTTTTTTTTGTTAGCTAAGTTATTGTCAGTCTGCATAATGTTACAGTTCGAATCGACGGTGGGCCCCAAGGATAAGAGAGGGGGGTGAGATCTCACCCCTTTCACCCCCCCTGGCTGCGCCACTGGGGCGGCGCCCCCTCAACATTGAGACAGCGAGAAAAGATCTTTCCTCCCTTTTCCGGACTTCTTCCCTTCTTGTTTGCTTTATACATGTAAACATCAACACACGGCATTTTCCTTGCCATCTGAATGGTTTCTGCTGATACAGTATCGATTTGACAACATCTGCTATTGTCATCCCGCCTTGATTTGGGCCTGACCTTGGCCATAAGTTTGGCAGGCCAGATTTTATACTCCACCAGCTTGAGTCAACTTTGAGAAATACATAACATACAACGGTGGTAAAATCGTTGCTATAGGTATAACACAGTTTACCCGCTCCGGGTGTGAGGGAGGGGTGTGGGGCAATGAGTGCACTGACGTGGCGCCCTGGGAGGGCCGGTATGGGATTACAGCTCAGCGACACATAAGGGCTTGTGTGGTGCCTTCGGTTATCGGTAGCACCCTCAGAATCACCGGCGTAGGGCCCTCAGAGCCGCCGGTAAGGGGCCTTTAGAGGCACCGGTGGGGGGCCGCCATGCGTATTTGGAAATTCCGACCTCGACGAGCGTCTGTGGTAGAAAACCACCACTTTGGTAGGGGAAACTACTGCTGTCTGCTACCGTTTGCACTGCATGTCTCGCTGTAGTTGCGACCGATTGCGACATCTATGCAAGTCAGTAAGGGTACGTACCTTAGCGATATACGTACTTTATAATTTACGTACTTTTTCGATGCGTATTTTCGTCTTCGACGTACTTTTGTCTAGGTATACGTACTTTGTACTGTACGTACCTACCTCTGCGATACGCCTACTTCTGTCCTTGACGCAGGTACTTATTCCATACGTACTTTATACTCGACGTACTTTTGCGATACGTACTTTTGCCCTTGACGTACTCTTGTCCATACGTACTTTATGCTGTGCGCATTTTTACGATATGTGCTTTTGTCCTTGACGTACTTTTGCCCATGCGTACTTAATAATGCACCTATACGTACTTCTTCGATACGTACTTTTGTCCTTGACGTACTTTTATCCATTCGTGCCAGGGGTGTAACTTTATGATATTGTCAGGGGGGCTCAGCAGTCAGCAGCAAAATTTTCCATATTTGGGATGTCTGTACGTACCTACCTACGGGTTTTCGACAGGAGGACGGATTGGCCGGCTAAAAACTGAAACCTATAGATATTGTTCCTGTACTTTTTCAGGCCGATGCACTATATGTCTAATGGTATGGGCCAAATGCCTACACAGTACAGTCTGAAGTCCGTTTCCATTTGACACCGTTAACGGTAAAGCTTTTTGTCTTCTACGAGATATAAATGTTTACAATTACATGTGCCACCAGTCTGATAGGTAATGCCATAGACCACTATATACCTATATATGCAGCTGCCGGACATTGGTCACGTGACCACATTTTCCGTTTGACCTTGAGTTGGCACCAGATTTTGTCGACAGATGTGGCGCAGCTTATTTTACTGCAATATTTTAGATACTAAATATTTAGACGTGTGGTAGCAAATGATACCGTGCAAATAATATTGAATCATCGGTGACATAGTTACCATTGAAACTCGAATAGCATCAATAAAATACAATTAAACTATTATTACTCTTCCATTGAGTTTATTGTGTTTGCAGGTACCTATAGGTAGAAACTGAAGAGCTGAGCCTGCCGCTTACAGTTGTTCTAATTTCTATAACTCTTAATGCATAAATCAAGGCTACTGAGGGCTGCAAATTTGTTTCACTTATCTCTAATAACTTATTCCCTACCTTCATCAACCATTATCTGTAAGAATTTTGCATCAATCATCCCCAGACTTATTAGTTTTTTTTTTACATGCCTATGCCCCGGCCGCGAGAGTGGGCGGGTACGACTCCCTCGCCCTAATTGAGCTAGCCTCGCGGGAAAAAACAAGCATGTGTGCCGTTACGGGACCGGGGACGCAGCGATTGATGCACGGTTTAAAAGTCTCAGGTCAACTGGTGGCCTCTGAGGGTCAGGTCAAGTGCCCCGAGGGCCAAAATACGATTTCGGGTTTTTAGAAATAACTTTGCCAAAAAATGGCGCAGAGTCGCGATTTTAGTACCATCATGTTTGTCATGCTCCGGTGCGTCAAATGGTACACTTTTGTTTGGGTGGGGTCAACATAAGGTGTTCACATCGGGTCAAATAGGTCAGAGGCACTCAGGTCACGAAGTTGGTCGGAGGAGGTTATATCGTATATCATTCGATTCGATAGGTCTTCCCGAGTCCATTGGTGACTTTTCCGACTTACCAGCTCAATTTTATCAGGAGTTATTGACGAAAAAACTTGTGACCTATGATGTCACGCCAGGTTAAAGATGCAAAAGTGAGGCATTGGGCATTGCAAGAAGTGCATGACATTGCGATTCCATGTGCTTCAGCTAGGTTTAGATCATTCTCGGCGTCAAAATTACAGTTTCCATATTTTCCCCATTGACTTGTAATGGTGACGTCACGCGATCGGCCTGACCTCATGTGACCTCTAGTAGAAATCCGAGATATACAAGTTTTGAGACTTCTAGAGGATACTGGGTCCTGTAAGTATCATCTCGCTGTGACAGCTCCTCTGGCACCGAGGGCATTGCGTTTTTCGGTTTCGTTATTTCGGTATTAAGTTTCGGTATTTTGGGACTATTGCAGAGGTTCACGTGTGACGTCATAAGTCAGTAATCTGACCTGAGACGGAAATGCAATTGGTTTCCAAAGATGCGTATGGAAGCAAAGGTAAGGTGTGCCAGATAGCAGCCCTCTAGCTGCAAGGTGTTTTGAGCTATCTCCAAAAGTCGTAAGTGGAGCGCTACTGACTCCTCCGGTCGGCCGCCGGGGGTTAGGAGGCGTGCAGCGTATCGGAAAACAACCTGGTACTTAGCGAATTTTGCCGATAAAAATACGTTTCTTATGCCGACTTATAGCCAAAAGACGACAGAATCTCAAACCAGTCGTATCCTTGCACTACAGCCTACAGGGTGTAACGAAATTATCCGGACATCTTTCTTCGCGCTGTAATTAAGAAGCAAGACATTCTGATATTTTCCCTTTTGAATTATTATATAGCCACCTTTCATAAGAGCGCAGGTACACATTTTTTGAGCATTCCAGCCACTGGATTTTCCAGCACAGTGGGTTTCATATAGAGTAGCGCCTTACTAACCTGTGCCCGCAGTTGGGCGGCGCTGGTGGCGGGTGTCCCCTCATTCATCTCATGATGGACAATAGTCCATAATATATCGACGGAATTGCATGGGAACTATTTCCAAGCCATAGCCCTTTAGCCCAGAAGAACAAAAAGGTCCTCTCGGCATTACTTCTCATTCTGCTAGGGACTTGAAGGTGGTGCGCCGCCCCGTATGAAGACTGCACGGCTTGAATCAGGTATCGGTACACGTTCAGAAACCGAGCCATCCTGTGCCGTCTGGTTGAGTGGCTCCAACCAATCGCTAGCCAGGATGTTGCGCCGGTAATACTCGTCACTGATAGTGGTTTTCTGTGTCGTCATGAACAGCTTGAATATTACACAGCAGCTGAACATGCTCCAGGTCTGGATTTTGGCCGGATGTTTGACGCCGGCGACGGCCGGCATATTCGAGTTGCTGGCAGCCCACACATGGCCGATTTGACGGTTCAACGGGTATCGCAGCTCGAACAGCTTCCCATCCGACCAGGTCACCTCATTCGTGTCTTCCTTCGACCAGTGGACACGCCCTGGCCTGAAGCCAAAGGTGGTGGACTGGTTGTTTTCCCGTCAATTTCATTGTCTTTTCCAGTTTGAAGGGCAGTAAAACCAAGCAAAAGGGCGGGTAACGGTGAATCATGATGTGAGACCTCTTATTACGAGCGAGCGAGCGCAGCGAGCGAAGTGAGTCTTTTCAATATAACGGAAAAATCTCAGTATGAGCGGCCCGGCCCGGCCCGGCCCGGCCCGGCCCGGCCCGGCCCGGCCTGTAACGCTTTTGAGAGGCTTATATCTCAGCAACCGCTGGACCGATTGGCCTGCGGTCTTTTTTGTTGGGTAGCCCCATCCCTTCTACCCCGTAATTGACTACTTTTGATACATCTCAGTGACCGTCGTGGCACGTGCCACGTGAAAAGTCAAGGGTGTTCAAGCTGTTTTGCAAAAGTAGTGATTTTGAGAGGCTCATATCTCAGCAGCCGCTTGGGCGATTGACTTGCGGTAATTTTTGTAGGGTAGCAGCATCACTTCTACCCAAAATAGGATACTCTCGATGCATGTGGGTCACCCCCAGTGCACGTGCAAAATACAACAATAAGAGGTGCCAAATTTGTTCCCATTTCAGTAGCTCGGTAATTACTGGGGCGATTTCGCTGAAACTTGGCATACAGGTAGGCACCCACCAGGCAATGCATTCCCATGTGTTGGGGTTAGGGTGCTACTGCACGTGCGCACGTGCAGGGGGCGTTTCCAGATCTCGAGAACGGCTGGGCCGATTGCGCTCAAATTTGGTACACGGTTGGGGACCAGTTAGTAGGGTGCCGTGCAAAAGTCATTTTGGACCCCGTTTGCACGTGCGCACGTGCAGAATGCTGCTTCCAGATCTCAGGAACGGCTGGGCCGATTGCGTTCAAATTTGGCACACCGCTAGCGACCGGTTAGAAGGGTGCTTTGCGCAAGCCCGTTGGAAGCACCCTCTCGCCCTTCCGCACGTGCAGGGCTCACTATCTCGCTCGCTCGTTCTTCGCCCAAAAGGCGTTTTACTGGTTATCTACCTTGGTAAGAATTCGAGTCAGTATGCGGATTAATTGGTGCCGTTTCCTTGTCGCTATCTTGACAACTCTCCTCACCACTTGGCAAAGGGCGCCTTTTGCGATCGAGGCCGGGCTGAGTCTGCCACCAAGTCCCAGCTTATCACGCCTCAGGCAGATGTGCTACTGGCTGCTGCTGATGTCCAGCTGCTGACAGACCAGCTTCTGGCTCATGCCACCATGCCACCAACACGTAGCCTTACTACGAAACGAGAGACTGTACTCCTTTCTCTCCACTGCCTTAAACGAAAACTATCAAATGAACCCGTCGGCGACTCGACTCTTACTCAGAGCAAGTCATTTCGCAAGGTCAGGTCACTGCTGAGTTGAGAGCAGATACCAGAGGTATGCATTCATCCAATTTTCCAGCTTCTGACATTAAAAGAGAAACTGTGCGAGCAGATATGGCGAAAAAATAGATGTCTGGATAATTTCGTTACACCCTGTAAATGGCTTGGTTTAGACACGATAGGTCGGAAAAGAAAAGGCCCCATGTATTCTCTATGGGCGCCGCGAGGCCGTTGGCACCAGTTTCGGGAAGTGCCCTCGCCACAACCGCACGCGCATATTTGGTCACGTGACCAAGCGCATTTGCCGCCACTGTATTTATATACACTGTGTATATGTACGATATATAGTGGTCGTCTATTGTAATGCATATACATGCCTGCGTCTGCGTGTGAGGGTGCTTTATCACATGCTTGATGAGGGTACTTAACGAGGGGCACAACTCACGATCTGTTTTTGACTGGAGTATGAATTGGCGGCGCGAAGCGCCGCGAAAATTGGCAAAATTACTTGGCAAAACAGCTCTAAAACATGACTTTTGCAGCCTGTGTAACAAGTTTAATGCCAGAGCACCTAAGGTCTGATCTGCACCAAGTCAAGTGGCCTTGCATATATGAAAAAATATGCCCTTTCAACCGTATAGCTTATATCCATAGAAGTTTGAGTTTGTTTTAAACTGCTCAGCACTCAGCAGTGCGTAAGGAATCGAAAGTTTTTGGAAATTGGAAGTTGCCACTCGCCGTGTACGTGTGCCACCAGTCTGATAGGTAATGCCATAGACCACTATATACCTATATACGAGTTTTTGGAAAACTTGTACTCGCACACGGCGAGTTTTTTGGAAATTGAAGAAACTTTTTATGGATATCCCTAATCTGTAGCGTCCAGGACCGCTTTCTGGATCCGCCACTGGTCAAGAAACATTCAGTCAAAAGAAAAAGGCTCATGCCACAAGTCAGTTTTACCGTGCTGTGGGTTTTAGGAGGCATACCTGTTGTCAATGGTACAGTAAGAGTCGATCAATCGACTCTGCAGCACTGCACAGTAATGTAAAGGTAACAGCGCAAGCAATTCGTGTAATTCGGATTTTATATCTGTGATATTACGAAGGGACAATGGAGAAGTAAGCAGGAAATACAAAAATTGGCCTAGGCATTGTTGGAGGGACCCATTTGTTCGGAGCAGTCGATCGCTTTTTACGAATCTTTTTATCTCAACCTCTGAAATAATGGGACGCCCTCACGACGGAGAAGCTGACTGAAACTCAACCCAGGCGCAGGTTTAACCACCGATCCACATCTACCCAGTAGCGGCGGAACACTTTCATTTAAGGGGGGGGGGGGGGGCAATGCCGACTTTTGGTCCCATTCTTTCCATGCAACGCCCATGGGGCTCATGTTAACCCTCGCCCGTATGGGGGGGGGGGGGTCAAACGGACGAAACGAACCCTTCGTTTTTTTTTGCCACGGACACGGGGAGGTGATCCGTGGACTTCCGTCGGGGCGGCTTTCCGAGGCAGAGCGTGGTGACCTGGTGGGTCTTCGGGTGAGTACAGCGACAGTGTCCGCTTCTTCGCCTCCGTCGTTCACTTTTGTTTACAAGTCCATGATCATCCCCCAACCTGGAAACTCATGTACCTATATGGTGGAAAATGGGGGAATTGGATGTTAGTGTTTTGCTATTTGTGTGTTTTGTCAAGAATTAAAAATTAATCAAGGGGGGCTCTAAGCTTCCCAAGGGGGGCTCAGTTCAGCACAGGGAGGGGGGGGGGGGGGCTCAAGCCCCCCCAAAGAGATATAAAGTTACGCCCCTGATTCGTGCTTTATACTGTACGTACTTTTGCCATGCGTACTTTTGTCCTTGACGTAGTTTTGTCCATGCGTACTTTATACTGTACGAACATTTGCGATACGTACTTTTGTCCTCCGTGCCAGGGGCGTCGCCACAGATTTTCGACAGGGCCAGGGGGACGGATCGGCCGACTAAAAACCCAAAATTAGGTATCGTTACCGTACTTTTTCAGGCCGATGCATTATCTGTTCAACGATACTGGGCTGAATTCCTACGCGGTACGCGTCTGAAGTATTCATTTTTACACGGTTAACCAGAGCCTCCGGTCTTCTATCAGTGTATAATTGTTGACACATGCCGTCGATCTGATAGTTAACTGGTATACCTACATCATACGTGGTGGTTGCTTTAGGTACTTGTCACAACTCTGAACTCATAATCTCTTTTGGTCTCCAGTATGAATGGGCGGCGCGGGTCGGTGCGAAGCGCCGCGAGATTTTCGTAGAGGTCGGAAATGTACATATATGCATAGATGTCGCTACAATAGCTTGACATGCAGTGCAAATTGTAGCAGACAGCAGTAGTTTCCCCTACCAAAGTGGTGGTTTTCTACCACAGACGCTCGTCGAGGTCGGAAATTCCAAATACGCAATGCCATGCAGGTGCCGGTGTGGGCGCTCAGAGGTGCTAGTGTAATTCTCTCAGAGGCGCCGATGAGGGTCCTTACAGGCGTTGCTGTGGGCCCTCATAGACGCTGGTGTGGAGCCGTTACAGACGGGTGTGGGGCCTTTAGAGCTGCTGACGCGAACTCTCTACAAGCCGGCAGGGGGTCTCACTCAGTGACCGGCAAGGGGTCCTTAGCCCGGCAGAAGAAGTCCTGTGGGGTCCTTAGAGACCGGCATGGTACTGTCAGACGCCGGTGGGGCCCTCAGAGTCACCGGTGTGGGCCCTCAAAAGTCACCAGTGTGTGGCCTTTAGATGCGCAGGTGTTGGTTGGGTCCTCAGAGCCGCCGATATAGGGCTTTAATAGGCAATGGTGTATAGGCACTCAGAGTTGGGGGTGTGAAACCCTCAGAGACACCGGTGTGGGCCCTCATAGGCGCTGAAGAGGGCCCCACAGTTGCCGTTATGGGGCCCTCAGAAAAATAAGTGTGGGACCATCACAGGCGGGCAATGCCCCTAGAACTGGCCCCTCATAGGCCGGTAAGACCTCTCAGAGGCCAGTAACGGGCCTTTGGAGACCACCGAGGGCCCTTAAGAGCCGCAATAGGCCCTCAGAAGCCGGCTTGGGGCCCTTATGGAGATCTTAGTGTGGCTATTTTGGGCCCATGAGGTGCTCTAACGAGCCCCATGGGGCCCTTCTGAGTAGAAATATGGCTATCGTACCCTCAGCGGTCAAATGGCGCCGCAAGGCGCCTCGGACCCGAGGGTCCCTTTTATCCCGATGGGGGGGGGGGGGTACGTGTCCCCTTAGACCCCTAGCTACGCCACTGTTTCATATGCATCATGTCAGGCATTTTAGGCTCGCCCCCCCAACTTGAAAATCGTTCCCGGGCCCCTGACTACTGGCACTGCATGCCGCCGTTGATCTTTAGACACGTGCGGAAACCGCCTCAGGTGGTGTCTGAATAGCCTTCAGCGTGGCGCGATCAACTGGATCCTGGCTCATGAATCACTAATCACACTAGGTGAACTAGCATCGCTGTCCAAGTATGTACCGGTTTCTGTAACTGGTCAACTAACCTGAAAAGCCTGGTACTTCATTTCCATAAAATGTGCCAAAAGAATGGAACATCCCATAGGCATATCAACTTCGGTGGCACTACGCGCCGTCATTTTTACGCTATCTGCGAAAGACCTAGAAGGGGCTACCTGACCTGGTGACAGGCGAGAGACCCGCGGCCTTAGCAAGCAGGGCTGGAAACCCAGGAGCCCTCATACGCCGCAACCAGTGTTCCCCTGCTGATCGGACGAGCTTGCATAAACGATTTTGGTGTGTATCAGTGTGCCTGGTCTTTGCTGCAGGGTTTCCGAAGATGCACAAGCTGAGAGCCGGGATGTGGGGCACGTACGAGAAGTGCGACACGCCGCCGGCGCTGCTCGTGTCGCTGCTGCACCACGTCCGGGCCACCCACCCGGTGAGAGCGGGGCACCCTGTCCACGTCCGGGCCACCCACCCGGTGAGAGCGGGGCACCCTGTCCACGTCCGGGCCACCCACCCGGTGAGAGCGCGGCACCCTGTCCACGTCCGGGCCACCCACCCGGTGAGAGCGGGGCACCCTGTCCACGTCCGGGCCACCCACCCGGTGAGAGCGGGGCACCCTGTCCACGTCCGGGCCACCCACCCGGTGAGAGCGCGGCACCCTGTCCACAGGGGCCGGGCGCCGGCCGTAACACAGCCGGGGACTGACGGCTCAGCACGCCTAACGGGGCCTGCAGCGGGCAGCCACCTGCCGCCCCCTGCAGATCTGTTCACCAAGAAACGTCTTAGAGGGGGGGGGGGGTGAAGCACCGCCTCTGGTACCAGCAGTGCGCGGGCTAATAGCAGTCACTGTCTCATGGTCACTGGCTACGTCTTTGGCTATGTGCGCATCGAATTGTCAATTATTTATCCTCGTAAGTGATATTCTAATGTGCGTAACTGCATGTGCGCTGGAGGTCACGTGCGGAGCCGGGACTGCCTTCCCAAATGTCGCAGTCTATCGGCTGACACTCGGTCGGGCGTGTGCGCGACCATAGGTTACAAGTGAGCGGTTAAAATGCATGCCATCCGAGCACATGATTGACCCGCTTATCGGTAAGCAATGGTCACTCACGTACGAACTGCAGTCCCGACGTTGCTCCATATATGCTCTCCTGACATCCGTGCCGCGTGTTCTAGTGCCCCTCGGCGGCCGTCCACTGTCCAGGTGGGCACCGGCGGCCGCCGCTTGGGCAGGACTTGGCGGTATGTTCCCATTCAGGAACCCAGCTGCTTGTCTTGTGCCATGCCATACAGCCCGAGGCTTTTGATATACAAGGTGTCCCATAAGTTCGTTCACACCTAAATTTTACTTTGAGGCGTTCTCTTGCTTTACGACACGCTCAAAGTAATTTGTAAATTAGCTTATGTAGTTGCCATGGCAACTGGCAATATGCTCCACAATGACTTTTTCTAGACAAATCGCGCTTTTTCCTTTTTTGCTAGAGTCCAGTTTTGTGGAGACGTCCGATGGCGCAACATTGGGTAGCTAACATGTCCGTAGCTAATTGGGTGCAGACTCAGAGTCATCTTGTGATGCCGATGATTTGTCGGGAGCCACTCACTGTAAGTTCATACTCTTTCCAGTCAACCCTCCGAAGTGAGCCAAGTGGCCAAAACTGTGTGGCGCCAAAGCGGCTGTCATAAAGGTGAGAGCTTTAGGTACCTGATAACCAGGCTCTACAGGATGGATTACCAGCTGTCTAAGAGCATTCCTTTGATGGGGTATATAACTCAAAGTGACTTAACTTCCGTCCGTATTGATGGTTTGCCAGCCGTGAACGTATAACTGGGGAGGAGAAAGGTCCGTTAGACACCCCCTTGCCGTTTGGCCTCTGATCGAGCTAGAGCTTCACGAAAACACGAGCGTGTTGCCCGTGACGAGACAAAGCCGAGGATACCCAATTTTAAGGTCCTAGTTCATTGGTTGCCCTTCCAGGTCAGGTCAATGACCCAAACGTCGGGAAAATCGGGACCTGTTAGCAATTAGAACGTCGTGACTTTTTCTAGTGACCTTGACACCCACCCTAATGCATGGGACCATAGGCGGCGGAACGGGGAGGGCACCGGGGCACCTTGCCCCCCTTTGATTTTGGCATTTTAACATTAGCCCTATGGGCGTTGCATGGAAAGAATGGGACCAAAAGTCGGGTGCCCCCCCCCCTTACTTGAAGGTGTTCCGCCGCTACTGCATGGGACCAACATCATATCACATGTTTGAACGCTTGAAACCATGTAAAGACAGCAAACACGCGGCTAATGCGAGCCGGCATACGCCGAATCGCGATTCCGGCCAAGCATGGTCTCGAGAAATAAAGCACAGGTCAAAGGTCATTTGGGTCAAGGCCATGACATTTTCAGGGTAGGTGTAAAATTCGCGAGGGTACCGTAAACGGGGGTGACTTTGCCATGTTTTCAACTTTAGACGCTTGTATTCTGTACACTTCTTAACTTGTTGGGATGACTCTATGTTCAAAACATGGATGAAGATTAGCTCTTTTGGTTTTGCTATTATCGTATTTATATCTTGCCTAAAAATACCTATAATGTTTTTAAGAAAACTAGAGGTACAGATTTACGCGATAACTGTATGTTTTGATTTATGTTATGTTACGGGTGCATTAGTTTGGGTGATTGACTTGTATTTTTAGCTGTATTATTTGGGTAGATTTGGGTAGCTGTTTTTAATTAAACTGTAAGGCGGGCCCGGGCAGCGCTTGTCGAACAGCACTGCGGATCCGAAGGTTGGGACTTGAATTGTGAAAAACCGCCCGCCCGCCGCAAAACGCAAACACCGCAAAACGCGCAAAACGCCAACGCAAACTTCGCAAAAAAAGAAACAATCGCCCGCCCGTCGAAAACCGCAGAAAACCGCAAAAAAAGCCGCAAAAAACGCCCGTCCGCCGCAAAACGCAAACACCGCAAATAGAAAAAAATGAAGCAATTCGATGTTTTTTGCTCTTAAATGATGTACAAAAAAGAAGATATGCATTGCTTTTATAATACATTATATTTGTTGAAAATTATTGACATTGATAGTAAATGGAAACTGAAAAATGGTTCAGAATAGATAAATAAGCAAAACTATGATTGTATCGGTACTCTAGGACCGTGCCACATTCCTCCAGCGGCATTGAGAGGAACAGAAAGAAGACGTTCTTGCGGCAACTTACCGGCACCCTTATTATCAGCGTTTTGATCTATAAAATGATACCGATTTCTTCAGCTAGTCTTACTGGCAAACTCAGGAGTTGTAGGATGATCATGACTGTGCTGAAAAGTTGGGCCCAGCTTCGTCCATTTTTTTGAGTTAGGTAATTTTTGCCTTTCTTTACTCCCACTGTGCATTCCTGTGCCAATTTTAAACGTATAAACTGTCACTTTTTTAAAACCAGTTTGGAGGTCAAAATGATGCTACATTTAAATTATTTTGAATTGCATCGGATAAGTATTCAATTTTTGCATAAATAACATGGTGGCAAAGTCACCCCATGTGGCCTGCTATTCACTTGGAAAAATCGCCACCAAAATTTTTAGCTAAATGAAGTGACAAATGCCAGTTTTGTTGGATATGCTAACTTAACAGCCTTGTCATGATCAACCATACCAAGCTTCAGCATCGCAGGTGGTCTAAGACATGGTTAGATAATAAAAAGTTTGGAATTCTTCAAATTTGACCATTTCAATGACTCCAATAAAATGGAGCCCAGTTAGGTATTTAGTGGTAACTTACCTATCAGTGTTAGTTATATTGGGAGGCCCATTAATTACCTTTCATTTGTGCATAAAACATTACTACATTCCTCGTAAAATATCATGGGAGATCTCCCTAAAGCATTTTTCGAGAAGCATGGCAAAGTCACCCGGCGAGGCAAAGTCACCCCCGTTTACGGTACTGAAAAAGTCGTCGCGATCGGCCGCTTTATTCGCGAGTTATTTGCGAAAAAACGAGGGGGTCCGTTCGACCCTCCCTTTCCGCCCATACGGGCGCGGGTTAAGCTTAAAAGTTGCCGGAGTGCTCAGAACAGTCGAAATTGTGTTAAAATGGTTAAAAATAAGTTTCGTGATGCCTGAGGCTCAAAAGCTGGAGCACTGAGGACACCAGTCAGGTCATCTGGACTAACTTGCTCATGTTAGAGATGAAACACTGGTCCAAATACCAAAACGGTCTAATAACGGTGAAGGAGAAAGCCTCTGTTTCGGTCCGTTATGTAAATAACCAGGGCCACGGTGTTGTTGTAGGCGCCCAGGTGCTGACTTAAATTGCACGAGGTATCCCAGACACAGTTTTTGGATGCAGACTGGTTCACCACGGAGATCTAGGAGAAATCATTACTTTCTAGCTTTACTTGAACCACCATTATGGCCTCAGTTTTTTTTTTTGGGGGGGGGGGGGGGAAATGGTTTCAGGTAAGTCGAAGGCTTATCTTCAGGCAAGACAGAGCATCGTCGCAGAGGTCAAGAAAAGCTCAAAAGTGGCGTCAGGAGACTGTGACAGGCGTCTGTGGCAAGAACACATCTCAGGCAAGTCATCGGATCCAAATTAAAGGGACTATCCCACCTTCTAAAATGTTGTTAAAACCAGTTAAATTGTGCCCGACTTTATAGATTGGATGACCAGGAACACGGTTCTGGCATTTATTTTTCATTAAACATCTTAGGCTTCCCATATTCCAAACACAAACTTTCAAATATGTGACGTCAAAGCCCAAAATTACCTGCTTCCCCAGGCCACATTACTGTCATAAAGCTGATTCTTTTTACTCTGTAGGCACCACAACAAAGTTCAGACCAAGTTTTAAGCGATTTTTCAACGAACAAACCCATTTAAATCAGAATGACTAAACGAGGTGACGTCACACTAACGGTCGCTCCATGTTGAAAATAGGGCCTTGTACAAGGCCCATTTTCAAATGAAGGGAACGAATTTCTTCAACACCAAGAGGCCGCGGGGGTTGCAACCTAGATAGATAGTGGTTTCTGAACCTCGCCGCAAACTTGGCTATCTCAACTCAAACCCCATGTTAAAGGTGGGATAGTCCCTTTAAATAACAATATGTTGGGAATACTGACATCGGAGCTCGTCGAAGCGAGGCCTCTAGGAGTTCACGGCGCATGCCAAGTCAGCCTTGGCTAAGATCAAGTCTGCTACGCTGCGAAACATGACAGCTGACATGCCACTCGTGTATCCATTTGCTTGCCCAGGAATGGGCCATGGGTAGCACGTTGGGTGATCACAAATATATGAAAATATAATATACCTAATTTTAAATACATGCAAATTTAATGTAAAAATGAACTCATGGGACACCCTGTAAATGACCATGCCTATGGCAATCCATGGAAAGAACTGAGTATCCGACTATCAATTTAGGTGGCTGTCCCGCCCCGTTGGTTTAGGCCCTGCCGAGTCCATTTGTGCCAGCCCCTGTCCCTGTCCTACACGGCAGGACCCCTGTCCCCTGGTCCTGCCCTACGCGCCCGAACCACTGTCCCACATCTTTCTTACAATACACAGTACCACCTCTGTCCCTTGCCCCACGCAACACAGCTGCCCTCTGCCCCAGCAGGCGGCGCCCTCTGCCCCAGCAGGCGGCGCCCTCTGCCCCAGCAGGCGGCGCCCTCTGTCTCAGCAGGCGGCGCCCTCCGCCCCAGCAGGCGGCGCCCTCCGCCCCAGACGGCAGCGCCCACTGCCCCAGCAGGCGGCGCCCTCTGTGTCAGCAGGCGGCGCCCTCTGTGTCAGCAGGCGGCGCCCTCTGCCCCAGCAGGCGGCGCCCCTCACGTTGCCACCGCTCTGTGTCGCTCCAGGACGTGGCCTACATCCTCTGGTCGGGGGACAACTCGGCCCACAACGTGCACGAGGTGACGCGCCGGCAGACGGTGGCCGCCAACCAGGCGGTCACCGACCTGCTCCGGCGCGTGTTTCCGCGCGCGCTGGTGCTGCCCGCTGTCGGCAACCACGACAGTCACCCGGTGAACAGCTTCCCGCCGCCGACGCTAGGGGGCCGCTTCTCTAACGGCTGGCTGTTCAGCGCGCTGCGCCGCATGTGGCGGCCCCTGCTGGATGGCCGGCTGGGCGGCGGCCGGCGCATCGAGCACAGCTTCGAGCAGACGTTCCACCCGTACGGCTACTACTACGTCCGGGTATGTAGGGGAACGTGGGGTAAGACCGGTAAGACGGCAAAAAAAAAAAGTGGAGCAGGACGAACCAGTCTTCCCGGCTGGACCGCTGCTGTTATCTGCTGCTTTATGCACTAACTACCTTTGTTTTCCTTCGCGCTAATGGCCACCTTTGGCTTATAGGGCCAGGACGCATGGATTTCGAGCATCCGTCCGTCGTTTCCATCCTCAGGACATTCAATTCCTTCTCCACGCCGCAACCCTCAGTCCAGGCTGGACTGGCAACTTAATCTCTTACGGGCTGCTCCCTAGGAGCGGCACAGCTGCTCCCAGCGGAGCACACCCGTATCCGGGTGCAGAGAGTACATGGGGGGATGGGGGGGGGGGGGGCTGGTCGGCTGCAGTCCATTCGGAGGGGTCGGCTCAGCCCCGTTGACTCTCTAGGGAGCCTGCTCAGACCAATGTCTCCTTCTAATTCCTATCATTCTCCCAGCTCTGAAATGGTCTTGTCAGACCAAAAGGGCCTAACCCAACAAAAAAGGATTTCGAGCTATTTTCATAGCAGCCGTCTCACAACTGACCCATCTCCCTCAGCTTTTTTTGCGAATAACTCGCGCTAAAAAGCGACCATTTGTGACGAAATTTTCAGTAGCTAGCTTCGAGTTTAAGTAATTTAACACATAGGTCTTTTGAAATTTGATGACTCTGATCCAAAGGACCTATGACCGCTGACCTGTTCTTTTAGACCATGTCTGGCCGGTATGTTTGGTATGAAAACTGTAGGTAGGTAATTCTTTTTCTGGTACGATAAATTGGTTTCCTTATGTCTGAAATAAGTCTTTGAAAAATGAGTTTTTAGTTGATTAGGTACCCATGCCAAATTTGCCCCGTTACCATGGCGAACTGAGGATGTTTAGTCCCTGCAGTCGTGGTTATCATTTTTTCGCCACTTTTTCGTCGGGAGCGTTCTACCTGATATAAGTTAGGTATAGCCTTGGTTCAGGCTATGTGATGTCGGTCGCAAATATCCACCTGTGTTGCCTAGCTATATTTGAGTTTCTGGTCCGGGGGCTAGATGGCGTTCAGGTTGCAGAGACGGAGCTTCCTATACGGTCTGTAGAGCAGCTGCCCCACCAACTTGCCATTTTTGCCCCACCAATAAGCGTTTGGCCCAACTTAAGGTGATTTACAGGACTTCGTTGCTTTGCAAATCAATCTTTTTTCGCATTGAGGACCTTTGGAATGTCTGTGTAATTTAAAATATTGTATCTGTAATAAAAGGAATTGATCAGTGTGGCAATTTACTAAATATCGGACATTGTATGTTTGACGACTTTTTGTCCAGCCATGCCAGGTTGCCACTGCAGACTGAAGCTGTTTGCACACAGCCGCTCGGTGGCCCGGTAACGATCTGATGGGGAAGAGTGGGACCGGAGTGGGATCAAAGTGGGAGTGGGACCAGAATGGGAATGGGACCGGAGGCAGTGGGACCGGAGTGGGGGTGGGACCGGAGTGGGGGTGGGACCGGAGTGGGGGTGGGACCGGAGGCAGTAAGACCGGAGTGGGAGTGGGACCGGAGTGGGATCAAAGTGGGAGTGGGACCAGAATGGGAATGGGACCGGAGGCAGTGGGACCGGAGTGGGGGTGGGACAGAAGGGGAGCTCGACTGGAGTGGGGTTGGCAGTGGGACTGACGACCCAGCCACCCCGGAAGCCGGTTGGTCGGCCGGCCGGGCGGCAGCCAAAGGTCGTCAGTAACTGCCTGGTGCGCGCGGCAGCGCTGGCTCAGTGACCGGCTCCCCAGAGGGTGGCCGCCGCCGGGCTCGCCGGCACGGGCGCCTGCAGAATGCATGGCGCTGCTGGTTGACGGAGCCGGTAACTGGGCAGCCATTGGCCGGCCAAACCAACTCCGATGGGGCCGTCCCTTTCGGAAGGGCAGAGATTGATGGCACTGTTAGCACCGCTATGGGCACACTATCTGGAACGGCCCGCAAATCCAGAAAGGTGGAGGTCATCTCCATGGCTCTGATGGCAGAAGAAGGTCTGGCAGCGGCTACTGGGCCGGAGACAAACTATTTTCCTACATCGATATTTGTTTTGCTTCACTATAGAATTATAGATGGCTTGGTGATAATTTAATCCTCACTGGCACCTGACTTTCATGATGCCGACTCTCCCAATGTTTTTTTTTTTCCGATTATCAAGAGAGCGCATGGATGGATGGGCCTGGAATTGAGCTTAGCTTTGCATTCATTATTTGGACATAAAGGTTTAAGTTTCCAGTAGCAATGAATTATGACGTCTTATTTCAGATTATGCCCATCCGAAATCGGCGATGTTTTTGATGAAGTTAAGCCCTCGCCAGCCCCGGGCCGTTTTCATAACGGAGAGTCTGCCGATTGGCTATGACGATTCTATGGCACTTAGAAACGCCAAAATTACAGGGCAGGTGGGCTCGTAGGAAATATCACCTCTGTGCAAATTTTGTGTCTCTACTTCTATGTTTAGAGGGAGTTTTCGGGGTAATTAAAAAATCGTTAAACGCACGTCAAAAGTTTTTGCCTTATAAATATTGCTCTAGTAAACATACGACAAAAACAAAAGCACCAGCGAAATCGACAAGTCAATGCGCATCGACTGATTTACAATGTTGAGAGGTAACTTCGTGAAAAAAAAAATACAAATCTTCCTCCAGAGCCAACATTTTGCGTTGGTATGCAAAGGCTGAAGCATGTCTAGCACGACCATTCCATTGCACACGTTATGGTCCTTCTTGGTTCGTTTTATCGTCTGTTGATTTTTCGCAAATTGCATTTTGACCCGCGCTGGGCCGGGGGGGGGGTGTTTGAACACGCCTCCTGCGATTTTTCGCAGATATCTCAACAACGAAAGAAAGAACGTTCTCCCTTATTTTGAACGTTCTTTCGAATACCGCTTACCGCGTGTCGCTACGTAGCCCAGGAGCCGAGTTAGAAGGGGGATGTTCAGCCCCCCCCCCCCGCCTCTCCACGGCCCGGCGCGGAAGTCGCAGAGCACCGGTCCGGCGTGGGTTAAAAAAGACGTTTTTGCTCCAAAGTCCAAACTTCGTACGAGAACCTAGACAATATTTTTCATTTGGCAGCATTACAAAAGTTCAGGGAAAGTGGGCCAAAAACGTAGCCCAATCACATACATGACATAGACTTAGCAAACCAAACACCACTTGTTAATTCTTAATTCGGTAAGTTGAGAAAGGTACGCTAGATCATAGGCGGCGGAACGGGGAGGGCACCGGGGCACCGTGCCCCCCTTTGATTTTGACATTTCAACATTAGCCCTATGGGCGTTGCATGGAAAGAATGGGACCAAAAGTCGGCAGTGCCCCCTCTTAACTGAAGGTGTTCCGCCGGTACTGCGCTAGATTAGCCCTTAGTGGCAGGGCGAATGTTTTTATCCATCCCTCAGGCTTTTCGAGAATATCTTCGAAACGGCTGGAGCTAGGATGCTGATATTTTCTGACTTTTCTTAGAACTAAACTGGGCACATCCTCTCAAATTTTCAAGTTGATACCTTTATCAGGGGCGGTTCAGGGCATCGGGAATGGGGAGGTCCTATTCATGAAGTGAGTCATTTGGATAAAGATCACTGCGCTGATGCATTATAACTGAAGGTATTCATTATGTATGTGGATCAGCGTTATTTGGAGGTATCACAGGTTCACAAGGGAGCAAGAGATGGATCATAGGCGGTTCCAGGAAAGCAGAAAGGGAGGTCGATTTCATCTCCCAACTTCGGTGCCCTGACGCCGCCTATGAATTGCCAATCTACTTTTAGTCATTATATCACACATTTTGTAACATCAAAAGACCATTGCCAATCCGTTTTGGTAATGCCACAACGGAAAACCCGAATTCTTATATATTTTAAGTTCCTCCCAGGCTCCCAAATACATTTAGGATCCGCCTCGCCTATGATTTTTCGAAATGCCCATTTTAATGTAGTAGTTTATTAAAGAGCCTTCCACAAGACGCATGCTTGCTAATGACGCATGCTAATTTCCGGTTCATTCTGCATCGATTGGCAGTCGTTGGATCAAAATTAGTTGAAAAACATGGCCGTGTTGAGCAGTTGAAAAAGTCTCTAAGGTTTGCAGTTATACTCCCCTACTGCCCCCTCCCCTATTTGTTTTGAACTTTTCTTTTTCAAAATGTAGATGTATGTATGTATGTAGGTATGTATTGTATTCATAAAAATCTCCACATCGTGGCTCTTCCGATTTCAGAGTCAGTACAGTAGTTAAACACAGTGGGCATGTTCATAAAACACGAAAAAATGATGGTTTAAAAATCACTATAAATTGCTAAAATGCGATAAAACTGAGCACATCTACTCCCCATGTCTCGCGATTCACCTCCGTGGGTGACACAATAAACGACTCCTCCTGAGCTCGGCTGGCAGGCGGTTCCAGGCGGTGGTAGCCCGGCACATAAATGCCCGGCGAGCGAGATCACGTTGAGTTGAATCGAATGCCGTTTGAATTTTGAAATTCGGCCTGTTAGATCTCGATATAGCAAAGGGGTCCTAAACAGCCCCCTCCCCCTGCCACTAATAGGGGTAGCCAAGAGCCTGCCATTAATAGGGTTAAATAAACCCAGAAAAAAGAAGAATTGACCTCGGAAAATACATTTAACGTTAAGCGAACTCAACCCACGCATGACTGGGGTGCCGATAGACTTATAGAATACCTATAGGTAGGTACTCCATAACGCGAGTGACTGGGAAAGGGGGCCGGGGCGGTACCTACCCCATCTTATCTCTGAAGCTACATCCTATCTCTGGTACTATGTAGTCCAATTTTCAACATTCAAATGCATTTGATAGCTCAAGAGCTACTTTCGAACGAAATCTTGCATTAGTAGGTAGCCTTGATGTCACTGGGGACGTCACAGGTCATGTCAAATTAAAAATTATCAATGTCAGGAGAAAACTTATGCTATTCCGATGCCGCTAAATATTTCCCACTTTACCCCGACTAAGTGCCAGTTTGTATTGTGTCACCTGGTGACCTGATCTGAAATGAATGGGACTTGAATTTTCCAGAGAATGTGCCAAGAGTGGCCATAGAATAGGGCGGAATTTGGTGGCACCACATGTGCCAAGAGTGGCCATAGAATAGGGCGGAATTTGGTGGCACCACGCGCTGCTGTTTGTACGCTATCTACAAAAAAAAAATAGGGGGGGGGGGTGCATTGACCGCCCTCCTCCCTGGGCGGGCGAGTGTTGTATTACAATACCTACTGCCTTCTAGCGTATGTTTCCGAATTAGAAACAAGACAACAGTTGCTTATTAAAATTGTAGAAGCCATGTAAGGTCAAGGTCAGATCAGGTCGTGCAAGGTCTTTCATGGTTAAAGATTATATCGCGGCTTTTACGGTTTGCACTGTTATGTAAATTGAACAGCCCTATATTGATCAGGGTCACTGGCGGTCGCAGCCGCTAGCAAAAGGGGGGGGGGGCCAAAGTCACACTCGCGGGACATAACATTTATCCGTCACCAGGAGGGGGGGGGGGGGTGATCGGCTAATTTTTTTACGTCCACGAGGCGCCGCGCAGTTTCCATTACTTATGCTTCGTCCATCTCATTCTTACGTGAAATATTTAAGCTCAATTTAACCCGCGCCGTGCTGGTGGCCTGAACTTTCCGCCGAGTGCTGGGGGGGGCGTTTTCACGCCCCCCCGTCTAACTCGGCTCCTGGGCCACGTAGCGACACGCGGTAAGCGGCAATCGAAAGAGCGTCAAAAATAAGGACGAAAACACTTCGGTCATTTTTTGGGTCAGGTCAAAGGTCAGGTCACCAGAGGTCACCAAAGGTAAAATGTTGACTATTTCAACATTTTGGAAACTGCCAACGGCTATCTCGGGAACCGATAGAGCTACAGCGCCGCGGAAAAGCGCATTCGATAGCCCTTTTACAGACCTTTCTGAGTAATGTTCTCAGATTTGACCTCAGGTCAACGGTTTAGCCTCCAGAGGGCAAAAACTCCAAAAATAGCCGTTTTTACGAAAAACGTTTTTTCGTCAATAACTTTTGACTCATAAGCGCCATGACATTACTTTTGCCAGCATCGTGTTCCTCTCGTCGAGACGCGTCGAATGAACTATTTGTTGACCTTGAAAGGTCATTTTGAAAATTTGACCTCAGGTCAAGGTCATGACCTGACCGAAAAGGGTCATGTTGCATATCAGTCGATCCGTATCGTCGAGCTGAACACATCTGACGTGTTTTCACCGCTCTAGCACGTCTCTATCAAAAGTTATAGCCAAAAAACTGCTGGCGACCGTTCATGACCTGAGATGACCTCAGGGGCACACAGAGGGGTCACAGGTGCATTTTTCCTATTCAGTGTGTCATGTTTACCTATGAACCGATGTTTGAGAGCGTTTTGAACGATATTCGTCCAAAAGAGGCGCATTTCAATTTTCTCCCATTGACTTATAATGGAGAGGTCGCAAAATTGACCTGACCTTAGGTCACAGATATCAAAAATCCGAGATATACATTTTATACATACTGTTACTCATATCAATCGCTGAAAGTTTCAAAGTGATCGTTCAGTCGGTGTAGCTATAGCGAGCCTTTGAACTTTTTCTGAGGTAAGGTCACTTGACGTGACCTGGTGACCTGACCTTGAACGACCTAGGTCTGAAATTTTCACAACATGTGCGGAAATGATGTAGGAACACGTGTACCAAAAACGGCGGCGCTGCGCGCCGCCGTTTTTGAGATATTCGCGAAAAACCTGAGGGGGGGGCGTAAAAACGCCCCCCCCCAGCACGGCGCGGGTTAAGGCAAAATCACCAGTTCCATTTCCCGTCCCACGGTGCTTCCACCGGTCGGGCCACTGCAAAATGACGACGGATCGGTGTAGCATAGGTATACTGGAAGGTCAGGCACGCGGATTCATGACCTTACCACTATAAAACAATTCGGAAAAGTGCAGATACCTCTTGCTTTGAACAAGCATGTGAAACCCAGAGAGCATTTTCAGACTATGACATTTACCCATATAGGTACGTACAGCCCTCAGCAGACTGCGTGGTAGGTATTCTTTTTTCGACAAAACCGGTAATAACTCAAACATTATGTTATCAGTCGGTCGGAACTCACTGCAAGTAGAGGCGCCATGCTCCACTGCTTCGATTGGGTCTATCACTAAACAAAGTTGGCAACAAAAGTTCCTTGTGTGGCAACAAAATGCAAAAGTTTGTTATGGGGGCAAATATAAACTTTTGGGTTTTGTTGTCAAACTGGATGGGAAATGAGCACGATGGTAATGCCAATCCAAGGTGCGGAGTCTTCCGCGTCTTGCTGTTACGATTTCCGAGTGACCGATAGCATAGTTTCCGCGTTATTCTCGGTTTTGTCGAAAAAAGAATACCTACCACGAAGTTTGCAGAGGGCTGTACCTAGTTGTGTGGCTGCGGGAGAGAGTAGGTACACCGACCTCTGGGCTCTGGAGACCCCCACAGGTTCCGAGCTTTCAAAATTGGCATCTGAGGGCCGCGCGCGACTCCTGCGGGGCTTCGCAACGGCTCTATTGGGGCTCACTCAACCTGCCTAGTCCTACTGCTTAAAAGACTGGCCCTGAGCCCTAAGGACTTCATCAGTCTCTGCCAGTCCCAGGACCCACACCGGCTCATGGGGTCCCGACGTCGAAATATGAGGGAATCTGCGCGGGACCATCAGGACGTAAAGTAATCTCGATCAGGACCAACGTAAGGCTGTGCCGGGGACTGCGTGAGCCCTCTGATCTTCAGAAACCCACCCATGTATGTTTTCACGTAGAGGCCAGTTTAGGGCCCTCAGAGACCAGTACAGGGCCTGCAAACTACAAAGGCCAGTAGTTTGAGACCATCAGAGACCGAGTTGGGCTCTCAGAGGCTAATGTGGGTCCTTACTCATTACAGGCCAACATGGGCCCTCAGAGGTCAGCGTGGTGCCCTAAAAGACCGACATGAGCCGTCGTTGGACCCTAGAGGCCAGCAGAGGGCCCTCAAAGGCCAAGATGGGCCCTCCTCAGAGGCCAATGCAGGCCCTTAGAGGCCGGCATCGGGTCTTCAGCAGCCAGTGCGGGGCCCTCATTGGCACCTAAAGGTTCGTCTTGGGACACCAGAGACAGAAATAAGGCCACCTGAGACCGGTGTGAGACCCTCAGACGCCGGTTGGGGCCCCTGAGGCCGGTTAGGGGCCCTCATAGGCCAGATGTGGAGCCTCAGAGGTTGATGTAGGCTCTTAGCGGTCAACGTGGGCGCTTGACCGCCACTGAAGTTCCCTCAGAGGTCAGTGTAAGACGCTTAAAGACCGGTGTGGGAGCTATATTCATAGCTGGGCTTGGGTTTTTTGAGCCTCGTGACGATCGAATAATTGCCAGGGCCCCATACACCTATATGGGGGCCCATTGGTTGTTTGAGGGGGGGGGGGGGCAAATGATATGATGGCCCCCTTTATTGACCTTTAGGGGGGGCATGGCCCTGATGCCCCCCCCCCGCGGCCGCCACTGTGCACACATTACACACATGTCTCTGAGATTACATACTACCTCACGCAAACTCTATGCAGGCCCCGGAGGTCCCACGCCAATCCCACGAAACCAAGCCGGCATACGGCGTCACCACCGGACTTCTAAGGTGCACAGCACCAACCCATGAGGTCTTACTTTAGTGTCTTAGAGCCAATCTCCTTTAGCAGGGCCCACCCGCCACTGCCGAAGAGGGTCTCATGCCAGACATTGCTGGGCCCACGAGAGCCTCAATTAAACCCACGCTGATATTCCATATAAGATCCGGCCATACTCGTGAACCGGTGCCAGCGACGCTGACCGCCAAATTGACAGAATGCGAAACTGAGCCCACTCATGAGTGAAATTTACGTCCTTTGATGGCGTAAGAAAGAAAATGAAACATACGAAAAGCTTTTCTAGGACTTTTGTTCGATCTGAAAGGTGGGGCCAAAAGATAGTATGGCCCCACCTTTCAGCACGAAAGGGGGGGCCATGGCCCCCGTGCCCCCCCCCTGGGACCGCCTATGATCAGGGTATATAGAATAACGGGTACACCAACGACGCGGAAAGCGCCCATTTTACCTGGATTGGGTACAAAGTAGGTGATACATTTTTTTAATATGGAAAAAATAGAGATTTCTATTCTGACGAGTAAAGCCAAATTCATAAAGCAGTTATTTTTAAATTATATGTACATACCAGAAATAACATACTACCCATAGTTTAAAACTTAATCTAAAGCGTCTAAAGTTAGTTGAAAAGCGTATAGTTGATACTAAGATGGAAGGAATCAATGGAAGGCAGAAATGGCGCAGCTGTTTCATTCTTGAAATGTGTTCGCAAGCCGGATTTACGTGATGCTAGCGACATCTATTAATGTAATTGGGGACGCTGATTGGCTGTTCGAGTCCGTGAGCAGTATCACTAGTTTAAGCCAGTACAGGTTTGAGGCAATATGCGCAATGTATGCGCAGGAACTTGTGCTCTCTGGAGGGGCTTTTGATACCTCGGGCAGCGCCCAATGCTTTTTGGACCTGTTATGGGCTCCGCATCGAAAAACGCTAGATAAAAAGGTTGTAGAGGAAGCTTGAAGCTACCTTTCCTCACAATAATATTGGCACCTTATCTTTTAGCTTACGTGTGAGGCTCGCTTGAAAAAGGTCGATTTAACATGGAAACCCAATGGGGTAGTAGTTTTTTAGCGCCCATTTGGCCTAATGCTACCAACTGTTACTGGCTATCCCTGGTTTTGAGCCTCAGCTATTGCATGGAGCACTATGGATGCCAGATTGTAGATAAACGCATATCAATGCACTGCATATGAAATGTTATTTGCTAAGTTTATCCTACGTTATCTGATGCCACTTAATGTCAACTTTGACCCTGCCCTCTTTCGGCTCTTTCCTTTAAAAACATATCAGTCGATGTGTCTTGACAGCAATGGCGTTTTTGTTCTGCTACCGCCTACCACTTCCCAGTTCCCGGGCCCGGCTCACCTCCCCGCTGTTACCTGCAGGCGGCCGCCGATGGTTTCCGGATACTGGTGCTCAACACCAACTACTGTTACACGCTCAACTTCTGGACGCTGCTGGAGGCGCGCGACCCAGGCGGTCAGCTGCGCTGGCTGGTCGCCCAGCTGGCAGAGGCAGAGGCCGCCGGCGAGCGGGTTCACATCCTGGGACACATCTCTCCGGGCGACGAGACGTGCCGGCCCGACTGGAGCCACCAGTACAGCCGAGTCATCCACAGGTCAGTTACCGGCACAGCCGCCTCATCCACAGGTCAGTTACCGGCACAGCCGCGCCGTCCGCGGGTCAGTTACCGGCACAGCCGCGCCGTCCGCGGGTCAGTTACAGCCGGCCTCGGTAAGGTGGCAGGGCCCTGGCGGCATTTCTGTCACCTCTTCCAGGGATCCGAGCTGGCACAGAGTGAGCGGACAGTTTAGCCCGCTGGCTGGATCAGCTGGCTGTGAAGGTAGGGCCGGACCACTTTCCCGGAAAGTTGAGCTATATCATGCTGAGCAGGGTCAACATATGAGTTCTGATTTAATGAGGTCGACGTTAGAATTTCCGCCCGGGACGAGGGTGGAAATCCACGAAACTGAACGTCTGAGGCTCTCAGAAAAGATATGATAACATTACGGAATTTGATGAGACACTGATTAGCCGAGTCCCTGTTAGTATGATAAAAATCAGAGGCCGTCTCGGTAGGGTAGTAGTTGGCGGATAGTGCCAGCTGACCAGCCGGTCATCACGACTTCCATGCGTCACCACCGGCGCGGCGGTCGGAATGGCGGCCCGCGCACCGAGATTCCTCCGCACATTTACCGGAGACGACGGACTGGGCGCGATTATCGGTCACCGCGTGAGTGGACACTGTTCTGGCGCGGCTCAGGGGAAGGAAAGCGGCCCCGCAAACCAGGGAAGAACGGGAGGGGAGCGGCGCCACACCACGGAACGCTTGACGAAAACCCGCCATCCATGGCATCATGATCACGGCTTCTTGCGCTTTTCGTTCTTCTTTCGATTACATGACTTTCAATGATTGTCTTTCTGCATGTTTTCGGAGCGATATAAATAGGGGAAGACGGGGGAACACCGCCTTTTGGGGAACACCGCCCACACCGATATCAGAAATATGAAAAGGTCTAGGGCGACAACTGACTGTCTTTTGGCAGCGTGACGTCAACAGAAGTTCAGGTATGGGCAGTGCACCGCATTGGTTTAGGTGATTGCGAGAAATTCCGAGTTTTACGTTTAGTGAATACGTTTTAAACTATTTGTAGCATAATTAGCAGAAGAAAACTGGTCTTATTTGACAGCCAGTAGTCCAATAAGTTTTTTCTTGCAATACTTATTAGGACTCATCCAAATATTTCGTGCTTCTGCTAGAGCGCCATTTTTGTCGTGCTGCCATATTGAAGTTTTTTAAAAAGAAAATTACAGAGTGACACAGACCCTTGGGTAACACCGCCCACTTTGGCAATTTGGTATTTAATAGCACATTGAGATACCTGAACCAGGAGTGACGCATTTCATTTAAGGAAAGAACGTTTTTGCCATGTTTTCTTTTTAGAGGATAATGAGAAATTTCGAGAAACTGAAATTTTGGGACTTAAAATCGTCTAGTTTGTAAAAATGAGTACGACATTGTAAGTTCCAGGGATATAACAAAATTGTTCCCACTGCATTTTATGAATATGGTAAAACGCCTCGAGGTTTACGATTAGAAGAACAACTTATTAGTTTCTTCTAAACGCTCGACTCGTTCAGCAACCTGCAAATTTCGTTGCCTGCTGAGCTCGGGCGGTGTTAACACTTAACCAATGGGCGGTGTTACCCCGAAAAATGTAGTCATTTACTAAATGTGGAATAATGCAATTTTGAATTTTTTGGAGCCCTCCCTAAGAAATCAGCGGCCCTGGTGGCGCAGTCGGTTAAGGCGTCGACCCGTGGTGCGGGCGGTGCCGGATTCGGGTTCGATTCCCGGTTCCGCCCGTTCCGCGGGCTTCGTTCCCGGCTGTGTCACCAGGTGTGGGGTAGGCTCCCACTTCAGCCGTAGCCTGGGGGGTGGGGGTACAGTGGCCGGGAGGAGATGGAGCCCTCCTATAATTGGGACAATACAAGAGCCTGTTGGAGGGAGGGCTGAATAAAAAAAAAAAACAAAAAAACAACAAGAACACAACTGGTCGATATGTATCATCTCTCTCTCTCTCTCTCTCTCTCTCTCTCTCTCTCTCTCTCTCTCTCTCTCTCTCTCTCTCTCTCTCTCTCTCTCTCTCTCTCGCTCTCGCTCTCGCTCTCGCTCTCGTTCTTGCTCTCGCTCTCTCTCTCTCTCTCTCTCTCTCTCTCTCTCGCTCTCTCTCTCTCTCTTTCTCTCTCTCTCTCTCTCTCTCTCTCTCTCTCTCTCTCTCTCTCTCTCTCTCTCTCTCTCTCTCTCTCATTTCTCTTCCGACATTCTTAAGGAGCATTTCCGACATTCTTAAGGAGCATGACAATCCTTCTTTAGCATGGAAGAGTCAAGGTAATCATAAGTGCCATATGGCGTCAATACCGCAGATGGGTCCCACTATCGCACAGAGTGCTCAGGGATACCGCCGTCACCTGCAGTTTCACTGTGGGATGGAAGGATGGCCCTTGTAAGTACGGCGGCCTCCACGCCTTATTACGGCCGCACGCCTTGTGTCAATTCAGCTCATGAGACGGGGATGACCACAGCGTCAGGGAAAACCAGCTGCGCCCCGTTTCGCGACACCCTACTATGTACTTGCAGCGCTTTCCGTTTCAATCAAAACGTCAACAAACAAGGAGGCGCAAAAAGAAGTTGTTTCCATGGCATTGGAAACCGAAAGCACACGTAGCCTCTAGTTGCCTCTAGCAGCGTGCCGTGAAACAGGGCCCAGACCAGAGTTGATTGGTGAAGGCCGGCCACTAGCCAATCGTCCGGCCCGGCCCGGCCCGGCCCGGCCCGGCACAGCCGATCGGCCCGGCCCGGCACAGCCGATTGGCCCGGCCCGGCACAGCCGATTGGCCCGGCCCGGCACAGCCAATCGGCCCGGCCCGGCCCGGCACAGCCAATCGGTCCGGCCCGGCACGGGCGGTAAGCGCGCCGAGCAGAGGCTGCCTCTCAGAGGGCGCCGCGCTGGGCCGCGGTCAGTGGCACCTGTGCAACTGCCACCCGCCTGTCAGCTCATCGGCAACAGGGCAGCAGACGCTTATAGAGCCGACTGGGGATGGCGCCAGCACAGACGAAATCGGCCGCGCGACCCGGTCCGTCCGTCTGACCTCTGACGGAAACAGCCGCCAGGCGGGCTGATATAGGACTGGCTTTACTATTTTTAGGCCGAATACACGCCTCACATTTAAATTATGATAAAATTTGATGAATTGATGTAATAATTTGTGTATTTATGTATTAATACAATTAATATTATACGAGGTAAGAGATTGTGATGAAGTAGGGTGGTCGGCACGGTGATGTCAGATGTGGGGGTATTCAGGTGGTGTATTTAGGCCGGGGACCGGTGGTGGTGTAGGGTGGTAGTATATTTAGGCCGGGGACCGGCGGTGGTGTAGGGTGGTGGTGTATTTAGGCCAGGGACCGGCACTGGTGTAGGGTGGTGTTGTATTTAGTTAGGCCGAGGACCGGCGGTGGTGTAGGGTGGTGGTGTGTTTATGCCGGGGACCGGCGGTGGTGTAGGGTGGTGGTGTGTTTATGCCGGGGACCGGCGGTGGTGTAGGGTGGTGTTGTATTTAGTTAGGCCGGGGACCGGCGGTGGTGTAGGGTGGTAGTATATTTAGGCCGGGGACCGGCGGTGGTGTAGGGTGGTGTTGTATTTAGGCCGGGGACCGGCGGTGGTGTAGGGTGGTGGTGTGTTTATGCCGGGGACCGGCGGTGGTGTGGGTTGGTGTTGTATTTAGGCCGGGGACCGGCGGCAGCCGTATGTGTGTACACTGAACAAGCAGGGCACGCCGCGCGTCCTACCGGGAAGGTCCGGCCCGGCGCGCCGATGTTTTCCTTTGTGAGCCAGTCCTGCACGTGAAATCCGCCACTGGTTGCGGTTCGTGGAAAAGCGAGCACCTCAATGCTATTTAAGTGCGCCCGGAACTTATCAGCACGGGTGACTGAAGAAGTGAGCACGACTAGGATTAGAATCCACGTGACAGCGCGAAAGCATGTGTAAAATGGCGGTGACTCGTAAGACCCTTTCCCTGAATGCACACCTCACTGTCGACTTTTTGTCATGACATCATGTGTGCCTTCTGTTCAAGTGACATGAAAAAAATGAAGGGGATGATGTCATGTGCGCGAAGGCATGTACATACATATATGAGAGTGATGGCTGGAGAAAATGGGAATGCTGGCCGGGTATACCTACTATTAAGGACGGTATTTACACTAAGTGTCTGTTTACATAAAACGAAGAAAAGATATAATTTCTGTTTGGAACCGGTGAAATCAGGAAATGGGGAGCCAAAGAGCAGCAGAAGTTCAGGTAGATCAGTAGGGTGCATTGCGCCACTCGGTGCCGCGGCCCGGCCATACTGCCCGGCTGGAGTGGCCGAAGCCGGCTCGCCGAGTGGCCGCTCGGCAGTGACGTTTGTGTGACGTCACTGCTGCCGCCGGCGGCGTCGCGTCTGATGTCCGATGAGGTCGACAGAGGCTAGTGGCGATAGCGACAAAAGTCACGGTTTCCTGGTGTCCTGGGTAAAAAAGCGACGCTAGGCTCACCGATGGTGCTATAATGGCGGAATAACAATGTTCATGGACACTGCAGAAAACCGCTGACACAACAAAAATGGGCTGGCCATCACTGGCATATACTGACTCCGTGCGACACTGGCATGAGGCGTGAAGTCAGGAAACTTTACGTCATGTTCCTCTGTGGCCTCCTTCCTTCGAGAATTCATTGAGATTACACGGAAAAACGATTTAATGAGGCATTTTTAACGGGGCTTCGATAGCAACAACACAATGGCTTGTATCTTACAAAAGGTCTTCTGATGTGTGCCGGAATTCCCCAGTTATGGCCGCACATTGATATTCAGCAGAGCATGACAACAAGGCACCAGTGCCCAAACTCGCCGCCGTTCTTAAAGGAAATAGTTCACTTTTAACATGGGGTTTGGAACTGGAATAGCAGTTTTGTTGCTTGCGCTGAGACTAGCACAAATCAGAAGCTTTTACGGCCCAACGATCACCCTAGACGAAGATATTCCATTTTTCGTTCCGAAAAGAGTGCCTTGCAGAGGAATGCGTGCCTTGCTGAGGAATGCAGTCACGTCATCGTCAGCCAATCAGAATGCTGCTTACAGCCGATGGGTTTGTCCTACGCAATATGATTGGTCAACGCGTAATAAGCTTCCGCGTCAAACATTACTTTATATAGAATATAGTTCTTCTTATACTAAAATATAGAAAATAATCCTTTTTACAAAAACGTTTTGTTTTATTTTCTGATCATTTTGAGCATAAAAAACATAAATCCATAGCAAAATACTAATTTCAGGAAAGTGAACTATTTCCTTTAATGTTCTTTTTTAACACGAAGGGAATCGTGATGACGTTGCGGGTGTGTGAAGCTACGACTTACGCCGCTGGAAAACTTCCCAGCGCCCAGCTAAAGGCTGAGCTGAGAGCCGCAGAGCGGGACTGTGGAGTCGCAGTCGCAGTCGGAGTCGGAGTCGGAGTCGATTGGGGGAAACTGGAGTCGGAGTCACCGGACCTCAATCAACTCCGCAACCCTGGAGGAGAGCATGTGGCCCTGCTCCTCCGTCCTTCACTGGCTCAAATCTGAGCCGTCCTATCCATCCGCCGACCTTGATTTTAAGCTGGGCACTAAAACTGGAGAAACGTGTGGAACTGGAAGGGTTCAGAATCAGATGTCACAGATGTCATTAACACGAAGTGTTTGTTGAGAAGCCTGTATCCCTTCCTATAGGCGAGCTGCTACATGGGAGGACCCCTGTCGTAATCAGCCCGCAGCACCAATGCCACTAACTCGTCACGGCGACTGAGCAAGGCCGCGCCGATGCGCCCACCGCTCCACCCCTGCAGCCCACTCGCAGCGTCGGGTCACAGCATAACCCGCGGCCGGATAGAAAGTGGACAGTACGCGCAACCCGTGCATTAGACACACTATAAACAGCTAGAGCGTCCTCGTGGCGGCGCCGACTGCCTCCAGTGTGATGACTAGACGTTTCGACTGCAGTAGTTTTGTTTCCGTCTCAGGCGATCATCCGGAAGCCTGAGAGCTAAAAACGACTGGAGACTGGTCGGGCTATGTGCGACAGGATTTCCCGGGGGATTTCTACGCTCTGGGATTTCTCCCAATCAAACGACCGACGCCCGACGGCGGTCCCCGGGCAGCAGTGTGGAGGCGCCACGATCATCACAGGCGTGCGGTCGGCGCTGCATATACAACACCGGTCTGTCGGGGGGCTCACTCACGACTTGGAACGTGCAGGCAATGCTGCACCGGTGCGGCTCCGGCGGCGGCGGCAGTGGCGCGCCGGCAGGTCACCCTCCGGCGGCCGGAGGGGCTCGCCGCCCGGCCCATATCGCTGGTGAGGTAGTGCGCAGTGCCCCTGAGGCGCCGCTGGCCGGGCGCCATGGCACGGGCCGCCGCGCCGGGGGCCGGTCGGACCACACCCCCGGCCGGCGCCGGCCGCGACACGCGCCGGGCGCTGGCCGTCGTTACCTGCTGCCCGACACGGCGCGACATTGCGCGCCGGCGGCTGACTCAGCCGTGACTCAGCGGCTGGTGCGGCCCGAGACGACCCCGTCAGCCGGTGGCGCCCACCTCCATATCGGGACTGCAGGGGATATCGGGCCGACCGGTGCCGCCGGGCGCCGCCGGCCGCGCCCCTCCCGGCTCCCGACACGGCTCCGGACTGCCTCGGTGACCGGCGGACACTCCCCCCCCCCCCCCCCGGAGGGTCAGAGGCTCCGGTCTGTCTCTGTGGCCCCCTCCTCCCCCCGGAGGGTCAGAGGCTCCGGTCTGTCTCTGTGGCCCCCTCCTCCCCCCCGGAGGGTCAGAGGCTCCGGTCTGTCTCTGTGGCCCGCTCCTCCCCCCGGTCAGAGGCTTCGGTCTGTCTCTGTGGCCCCCTCCTCCCCCCCCCGGAGGGTCAGAGGCTCCGGTCTGTCTCTGTGGCCCCCTCCTCCCCCCGGAGGGTCAGAGGCTCCGGTCTGTCTCTGTGGCCCGCTCCTCCCCCCGGTCAGAGGCTTCGGTCTGTCTCTGTGGCCCCCCTCCTTCCCCCCCGGTCAGAGGCTCCGGTCTGTCTCTGTGCCCCCCCCCCCCCCCCCCCCGGAGGGTCAGAGACTCCGGTCTGTCTCTGTGGCCCACTCCTTCCCCCTCCCCCCGGTCAGAGGCTTCGGTTTGCCTGGGTGACCGGCGGACCCCCCCCCCCCCTCTCGGTTTAGAGGCTCCGGTTTGTGTCTCACTCGTCCGTGAAATCGGCCGCAGTGTTAGCAGTTAGCACGCTAATAACGGAATCTTAAGGTAGTAGTGTGTATCCGGGGCATACCCAGTACCTGCACTTTTTAGATTGTGGTGCGCATTTGGCAAGAACGTCTTTTATCCATGTTATGTCGTGACAGTAGTAGTAAGTACCAGTCGCAAAACCGCCCACCAATACCGGAATCAACGTCAACAGCCCTTCTTTGACCAACACGTGAACAGTGAACATGACTGACAAACAAGATGTCTGGTTCTGTAGGATCATGCCTCCCCCCCCCCCCCCTCTCGAGTACCTCCATTCGAGTACCGAGTTAATCAAGATTGAAAAAGGCGTCCTCATGTAACCATTTTATCATCTATTTCAGTTGCAATTTAAAGGTAGTGTGCCACCTTCCAATGATTTCCCATTTTATTTTTCCTAGGATAAGAAGCTTCTGTTTTTATCTAATATCGCAAAAAAATCAAAAAATGGGCCTGGAATAGTGCCTTTTTCGCCTAAAAGTTTATCGGTTTTTCGATATGTATAACAACTGTAGTGGGCTGACCTGCAAACAGGCGTCGGCAACAATCGCGAATGCGGCGCACATGTGACAATAAGCAAAGGTCATTATAGAGTTACGACGTACGGGAATGAGTTATCAGCTGTCTAATCGTAGACAACACATTACACAATGTCGAACCTTAAACTGTAAGCCTGTATTGGTATTGTTTCTTTTATTTGGCTGTCGAACATTATTTATGGTTTGAAATATGATTTTATGTAAAATAATTGATATGAAAAAGCCGTCTCTTAAGTTATGACCCCATTTCACCACACGCAAGTGGCAGAAATGACAATGATCAGCTGACGCATTTTTCTTGGCCGAAGTCAGAGCGCGCGGCCCGACGCACCACCACCGCACCACAAAGTATGAGCAGAAGCCGCGCCCAAAGCCAGGGCCCCGGTAACGTGAGGTAGCCGAGTCGGGGCAGCAAAGCCAGGGCCCCGGTAACCTGAGGTAGCCGAGTCGGGGCAGCGTGCGCTGACCCAAGCCGGGGCCGCGCGTCCTCCCGGTGTCATGTGATAGCCCGGGGCTGCCCGCGGGGATGCGGTAGACCGCGCCCAAAGCCGCGGCCCCGGCTTGGGTCAGCGCACGCTGCCCCGACTCGGCTACCTCAGGTTACCGGGGCCCTGGCTTTGGGTGCGGTCTACCGCACCACCTAACAGGTGTGTTCGAAACCGCAGGAGATGATGATGAACGGGTTTATCGAAACTTGATTGGATGAACCTATCGGTAATAGCGATTTCAGTGTGTGCATTTATTGTTCATAGTGGTGTGAAATGTGGTTGGGGTACGACCGACAACCCGTCGGGGCGAATTTCGCACTGGGGTACTCAAAATTTGAAGAATTTAAGACGTTTCCATGAGTTTTGAAGGTATGGATAAGTTCTAAAAATCCGGTTCTCCTTATCTGGGCCATTAACTCCATACGGTCCAGGAAAGCTGGCACACTACCTTTAAGATAAACCATTGTATATATTGAGACGGACACAACACACCGGAATGTGTTGTGTCCGTCTCAATATATAGGTACCTACATTTTTCTCTTTCTACTCATAAACCATTGTAAACAATAGTTGTTTAGCAATGGCGACGAGCACGTTCTTTCAACTTATTTTGCAGTCACCAGTTTTATTTTTCAATTCCATCACCCATGTCACATGTGAATGGGCCATGTTTCATACGGACCTTGAACGTGTTTCACTGGTGTTTTATGCATGCTAGGCATTATACATACACCTAGTTACAAATCTTCAATGAAAATAGCAAAGGTGGATTCTTTAACCCGCGCATGACTGGGTATTTTCCATCACGCGAGTGACTGTGGAGGGCTCTCCAGAGCCCCCTCCTCCTATCTCCGAAACTACTGGGCCGATCGTCAAAATTCAAACGGCGTCTGATAGCCCTGGAAAAGTTGTCGAATAAAAACCTATTTTCATTGACGATAACGTCACAGGTCAGTTCAGAGTAAAAATTATCGGCATTTTTGCTTGTTCACAATTTAGGCTCTGACCGCCTGCTGACAAGTCCGATCAGGCTCATTTTTGGTTTACGCACTCCTTGATATATGTATGCCTTAACAAGGGCTTCGGTCCGAATTGTATATCATGTATCGGTGTTTTATGGTCCATTATACTCGTAGATTTCGAAAAAAATGTCGTCTGTGTCATTTGAGGTCATTTTCAGCAGAATATACCGGAGGTCAGGTCACTTTCAGGTCAGAAAACAGATTTAAATTTTGAAAAAAAAATAAATTTTTCAACAAAAAAGTGCCTGTCACATGCAGTTTGAGCTCCGGAACACGATGGTGTCATTTATATTGCTGTACGATGCCAAACACGTACTAAAAATGGTTTGGAAAATATATAATTGTAAAATTTTGACCATTATGCAAATAACTTGGCTATTTTTGACGATATTGTGCTAAAACCTGCCAGAGTAGTTCATCAGGGTGTGTTCTATTACATATATTCCTGTTTCTGCGAAAAATAAAAACTCTTTGAAAAAATCAAGAATATGTTTTGTAATTGAAAAACATATTTTTCAAAATTTTCAAAATTTCGAAAATTCGAGATAGCAGTTTGATAGCTACGTGTATTTGTAGTCCACTTATGCAAAGATATTGGATGTAGCTTTAAAGCTAAGCTCTTGATAGTGTTTGCCGGAATTCAATATTTTGCATCAAAATCGGTCGACATGACGTCACTCTGTCGTCATTTCCGGCCAAACTATGGTAGCTAGAAAGTTGAAATTTTGATTAAAAAAGGTGTCAAATTGTTGCCGCTGAGAGTACCGCAAGTTTCGTGTTGATCCATCAAACGGTTTAGAAAATATTGCCGAAAAACGGGAGGGGGCTGTGTAGAGCCCCCCGTCATGCGCGGTTTAACGATATTCAATATTTAATGTGTGTTGTAGAATGACAACGGAACAGCAAGAACTCTTCGAAAACAAAATAAACAGTATTCTTTTGTTAATTTTGCTATTTACGATGCAAATTGCATTTATGTAGACATATTTGCCACTGAGCACGCAAAGAGAGGCCACGCAAAAAGAAAATTGAAAAAAGTATAGCGATGACTGTTCCGACGATGAGTACCTACCAGAGCGATCTTGGTACACCAGTGACTGCTGAATCAGCCTAGCCGGCCAGCGCACCTTAGGACGCGTGCCAGGGCGGAGGTTCTTGGTGTTCACTGGGCCGGTCAGGCTGCCCGCCTCCCTCCCGGTTTGCAAGCCCCATAGGGGCCGGCATCACACTTACGTCAGGACCGCCACCGGCACCGGCGCTGTGAGGTAACTCTGCCCGTGTGAGCTAACATGTGCTACACGGACGGCGCGAGCAGGACAATAGGCTTTCCTGCCACACCCGCGGGGCGCGGGCCTTTGTTGCCTTTTTTGTCAGCGCGGCGGTGCACGTGTCCCGCTGCCGAGTTTCCTCAACAACCGCAGCCAGGATGTGCAGTCAGCCCTGCAACGTTTCCGACTCAGAGTTCGATTGCGTGTTGCTGACGGACCGATAGCGCCCAGAGGCAGCCGGACGTTGGGCCCACGCTGCAGCGTAATATAGGAATGGGCAGGTGAATTCTACTTAAAAACGGCAGAATGGCCACAAAACTCACGACTCGTTTCCGAGAAAGCGAGCTGACTTTGTGAAGGAGGAAATTCAAGCGTCATTAGGTCATCACCAGGCGTCATGCAGTTTGCTGCTCTCTTCCATTGGCCAAAGTGGCGGTGGTGTAGGACATTGCAGACCGATACCTACATCTGAAATGCAAAACTGCCCCAGACACCGAGTCAAGCGCACGGGGATGGTGGGAATGTAGCAGACCTGGTCTAACTCTCCCAGCCCATCCAACAGCACCGGCCATTCACAGCCTGCGGGCATTAACGTCAGCGGTCGGCACAGGCAGCCCCGTGAGTTCCAGAAGACAGCGAGCTATACGATCCGACTGGAAACCCGCCAGCACGGCCGTCACAACGTGTTCAAACCAATAATATCAAAATTTAGAAATATCGTCACTATCAGGTATCCCGGCACCACCAGCTTTCAGGTGGCCTGGGTTTGTGATGCAGCTGCACTCCGTTACCCGGACATATGTATGATGGGCACATTCAGGTGCTGTGCTGCCGGTCGGCCACCCCAGTCTTAGCTTATCACGTCTCGGGCAAATGTGCAACTGGCGGCTGCTGCTGAGTGCTGATGTCCAGCTGCTGGGTCATGCCGACATGGATGCCGCCATGCCACCAACATGTAATACTACAAAAGGACAGGCTGCATTTCTTTCTTGCCACTGCTTGCTTGGTTACTTGGTCTTTGCTGCTTACGAGCCGCCACAAATCCTTGTGTTTGGGCCCGGTTGTCCGTCCGTCCCCGTTGGACAACCGTCCGTCCCCGTTGTCTTCATGTTGTCTTGATGGCTCGTTAGGGTGGGGTGAGGGGTGGGTTGGGAGTCCTAGCTATCTCATCCAGGGAAGCCGGATTGTCCCTTCTGTTTTTGTTTTCGTTTTTTTTTCGTTCTCTTCTTCTGTCTTGGGCGTAAAGCTATCAAATAAACCCGTCAAATAAAACCATTCCCCCCCCCCCCCGCCACTCACCGACAAATCGTCAGTTCAAACACCTTTCATCCCTTCATTTCATTTCAAACTGTCTTGCGTCACTCTCAGAATATAGCGCTATTGATTTTATTCGCTTACTTTCGAATGTTACGTAGCGAGATAATAATGACACCCATTTCACGCAGGTGGGAAGGGCCACCTCGAAATATTCGATCGTGGCGTGTGGATGATCGGACCGAGTCATCCAAAATAGCTAGCCTGGACGGCTGCCGAGCCGGCGTCAGTCCTCTAAGTTACGAGGCCACATATATAGCTGTGTAAAATAGTGGGTCGGGGGCCGGCGTATCCAAATGGCCGCGGACGGCAGGCGGGCGTCGTCCACCAGAACCTCAACGTTAGATGTAAGCTATAGCTGACTGCGATCGGGGAGCGGAGCTGCGGCGCGACGCCGAGTCCCGACCAGGTGCATTCCGATTCAGCTCCCGGCACGGCGCGCAGCCTCGCCAGTTTGCACCCGGTACGCCGTATGCCTACCGTCTGTGACGGCAGTGCACCCGGTACGCCGCATACCTACCGTGTGTGACCAGTACACCAGGTACGCCGTATACCTACCGTCTATGATCAGTGCACCCGGTACGCCGTATACCGTCTGTGACGGCAGTGCACCCGGTACGCCGTATGCCTACCTACCGTCTGTGACGGCAGTGCACCCGGTACGCCGTATTCCGTCTGTGACGGCAGTGCACCCGGTACGCAGCATACCTACCGTCTGTGATCAGTGCACCCGGTACGCCGTATACCATCTGTGACGGCAGCGCACCCGGTACTCCGTATGCCGTCTGTGATCAGTGCACCCGGTACGCCGCATACCTACCGTCTATGATCAGTGCACCCGGTACGCCGCATACCGTCTGTGACGGCAGTGCACCCGGTGCGCCGTATGCTTACCGTCTGTGACCAGTGCACCCGGTACGCCGTATACCTACCGTCTATGACGGCAGTGCACCCGGTACGCCGTATACCTACCGTCTGTGACGGCAGTGCACGCGGTACGCCGTATACCGTCTGTGACGGCAGTGCACCCGGCAGGGCCTCGGCTAAGGAATTTTGACTGGTGGGCCACTTGGGCAGCGACATGGACTGACCTTCGTAGCCATAGCCCACCCCCCCCCCCAATTTTCGATTTCTCCCCAGATTTCGGCCACTTTATTCTGCAAAAAAACGTTAGGATGGCATTTAAAAAAAAAGTAAAAAAAAAACGGGGCTCGACCCCCCCCCCCCCCGACTCTTCAGAGAGAGGAGAGACAAGGGACCCACAACCCTCTCAGCGGTGATACTCCGGCAGTGCACATAAAATCGCACAAGTATGCACAAAATATTGACGCAGATTATAAAACTTTGGACGATAACTTACGGCCGGTCGGATGTTAAAAATCAGCCAGCCCTGAGTGGATCGCTCGCCGATTAGTCGGAGATTCGGAAGCGGTCGGAAGAGATCGGGCGTTGTCGGGTGGATCGGGAGGAATTGTGAACAGCACGAGTGCAACTTTATATATAAAGTGGGTTGTAGCAGGAACCCCAAAAGAGGGTTGTAGCAGCAACCCCAACATCTCTGAAAATGATCATTAAGCCTATTGGTGTCGCATGGAAAAGAATTGACTCAAAAGCCCAAGCGCACTGCGCGTGAGTGCGCAACCCTAATATTTTCTTTAAAAAGAAGTTATGTACACTTCTGGTGAACAGTGTCCCAAACTTCCGATTTGTCTTGGGTGTCTGAGTGGAAAATTCTAGCCACCCAAAATGTGAGAGTGAAAATTATCCTTTCTTATTCTTGAGTGTCATTTTCAGCCCAAATGAGAAATTTTTGGAACGGTGACTGTGAACGGTTCGAAATTCGTCCGACTGGTCAGATGTGTGACTGCAAGCATCATAAGCCCTTGTTACACTGCCGAATTTTGGTACACGAATGCGCACGAATATGCAAGTCATCCTATGTCGCGGTCGTGAAGACGCATAATATCGCTTGCAGACTTCAATCGGCTGGAAGTCGCCGACACTACCTCTACAGGGTCTTTCATAATGAATGTTATTTTTAAAATAGCCATAGCTCAGGTGATATACATCACAAAGTTATTGTTAATACCCCAATGAAATAACAAATCATGGGAAATTATGTGCACATGACTCGCGTTTAGGTACCCTTCATGGATTTTAACTGTGTCGCCTCGCTTTCGGACACAGATTTCGGCCCGCTGACGCAAATGATGCACCATGCGCTTCACATCCTCCGCGCACAGCATTGCAGCAAACCTCTCCACTGTGACCTGTAGGCTGTAGCTCTATGAGGGTCACTGGAAGGGTCTCTGCTTGGGGCCTCCAAGACGACTACCCAAAACCAGAAGTCCATCGGCGAGAGATCAGGGCTCCAAGCTGGCCATGGCCGCTCAGTGAGACGGCTGATCACTCGTCTGTCAAAGTTGCCATCCAACCACTGGCGTCCAGCCGCCATTGTGTCACTTCAGCGCCGTCCTGCTGAAACCAGCGGCCTTATCTTTGAACCCCGCTAGGCACATGAGGCCAGAATTCTTTCTTGAGCACTGAGCAGCCTCAGATAAGCTGGCCCGGTCACTGATAAGCCAGAAGCGAACCAGTGGACGAAGACCCGCCCGTCGACCACGGCTAGCCCAAAACATGACCTTTCGTGCGTTTTGTTCCTTGCAGTCAACCGTGACATTCCATGTTCACAAGCCTGTGATCATTTTAAAGCGGACATCGTGCTTCTTCTCTAAAAGTGTCCCCGAATCTTACGGTGGACAGCCGTGCCCTTCAGTGAGTCGTTTCCCACGACCACCCAAAACGCCTACGTGAAAAAAGAGCTGACCCGTGTTGTAGGGAGAGGCATTTCATGTCCGCACAAAAGGGAAGTTTGGTGAAGTGTGGCAGTTTTAATTACATCAACAGAAATTCCAAGAAATTTGCAATGAGGTAAATACAAAATTTATGCTTTTATTATTTCCGAACACCTTCAACTTCGCGTTTTAAAAATAACATTCATTATGAAAGACCCTGTAGTTTGACTCTGGCTTATATCGTATTCGTGTCTATCGGCCAGCCGTCTGAGATCGCTCGCAGGCTTATCCCCGACCGTCTGAACTGGTCTGTTCTTCCACTTTTTACCCCAAGAGGATATTGCAAACAATACGAGTAGGTCGAAGTTTTTTCACAAGAATATGTTTCACCGATGGGTACTTTACAGCCTGAAAATGTACGATAAGATCTGCTAGTTCAATTTGAAATGTGAAAACTTAGATTTTTCGGAAAATTACTGGTGGGCCAAATCTTTGAGGCTGGTGGGCCATTTCGGGTCACTGGTGGGCCATTTGGCCCACCAGTTAACATGTTAGCCGAGGCCCTACTGGCACCCGGTACGCCGTATACGCGGTATACCGTCTGCTGTCAGCGACTGGAGGGAGTACAGGGACTGGACTCCGTACATACGCGCGTCCCCCAGTTCAGTATACGGTGCAGTGTTCACAGGAAAACAGTGATTGCTCCGACTGACTTCAGTGACTCGGAGGACACCTGCAGCCGCCGCCGGGCTCACATAAGGCAGACACAGTAGCCAATCAACAATCAGTCCAACAAAGGTTTTACCAGCATTGATCCTGGGAGCTGGGGAGGTCAGCTTTTGATGGAGGGGAGGTCAGCGCCTGTGGATGGGCAGGTCAGCGCCTGTGGATGGGCAGGTCAGCGCCTGTGGATGGGCAGGTCAGCGCCTGTGGATGGGCAGGTCAGCGCCTGTGGATGGGGAGGTCAGCACCTGTGGATGGGGAGGTCAGCGCCTGTGGATGGGCAGCTCAGCGCCTGTGGATGGGCAGGTCAGCTCCGGGTGGCGGGGCAGTCAGCTGCGGACGGATGTCCCGACTCTGCTGCACTGCTCGCTCGGCTGGGAGGTGCAGGCGGCCCCACCCGGCGCGGCGTGCCAGCGCCTCTGCCGCCGCGGGCGGGGGCGGGGGCGAGGACTCGTCACGTGCTCGGGCGGGCGCGATGTAAACAGGGGAGCGCCGCCGCAGCCCTCCATCCGGTGCCGGCGCTGTGTGGCAGCTGGTGCCGCGCCGGTCACCCTGGCGACACTGGACAGCGGCCGCAGCATGGGCGCCGGCACGCAATCCACTCTAGCTGGCCGAGCGCGGCGCCGCGGCGGCGCCGATGAGCGTGCCTCTGCACAGTGCACAATGCACATGGCGGCCGGCGGCCAACGAAGGTCCAGTGCAGCCGTGCGGCGCCGCGCCGGATCCACACCGTCCGCCGGAGCCGGGACTCGGGGGCGCCGGATCCACACCGTCCGGTCCGCCGGAGCCGGGACTCGGGCGCCTCATGTGGTCGCCGCCGCCGGTGACGACGCCGGGACGCGCTCGGCAGGTGACGGGTCAGTGGGCGGCTGGGACGCGCGCCCCTCGGGGCAGTCGGCGCCAGCTCAGCGGCGCTGCCGCCGCGGCGCTGACAGCCCATGTCGCGGCGGCCGACCGGTCACAGGGGCGAGCGCTGACGCCAGCCGCTCAGATCAGGTGGTGCTGACGACCATCGGAATGACCAGTGGAGCTGCGGTTACGGCGTCATCCGGGGCTCGGAGCTTGGTGCACCTTCTGGGGCCGTATTCACGTCGATCATTTTCGTAAAAAAATTGTACGCATGACCTGCGTTTTAATCACGTGAACTCTGTCGATAAAAACTTACCAAGTGTCGCCGTGAATACCAAAGTATACTTAAGAGAGAAAATTGACTTACGAAGACGACGTGAATATGGTCCCTGGTATCAAAACCATCACCCATGCAGTTATTCAGTGCTCATTTGGGATAAAAGTTACTCATCTCTATAAATAACTAGTGATAGATTTTGGTCAATATGTGTAAATTTAAATATGACCCGAAAATAGTATCTGCAATAAACCGCATAATTTGATCTGACCTCGGCTTGGCTTCTCTCCTCTACCGATTGGGGCTGTTCACCCTCAACTAAGTAGTTTTCTTGGCTGCATGCTGACCGCGTCACTTGTGCTAGAATTAGGTATGGTTGTTTTATCTTTGATCTACGAAAACCTTTTCCTACGCATTGTCTTCAACATTTCTTTTCTGAGATACGACTTTTGCGTAACATACAAAAAGTAGGTACCTAATAATAGGGCCGCGATGCCTGAATTGTGTTACTAGAACCTATGTACTGCGCAATGCGCATCTGATAGGAGTGTAGCCTATATGCCATTGCCTATTATTTTCCCTCGCTTTAATTCGCTACCATATTTCACTGTTTACTTACACATGACGGGCATAGGTTCGAAGAAGGTTGCTTAAAATGTAGACTTTGTTAATGTGTAAATGTGGACTGTGGTCACTGGTCATGTAGCTTACCTAGAAACTTGCATCACATGATGTCGATGATGATGATGATGATGATAATCTTTAGTTACCAGCAAAGCACACATAGATTGCTGGATATCCTACTATTTGTGTGATCTCAGTTAGCGTTACTAAGGGTGCGATATAGGGGACGGTGGGGCGGCGGCAGCTCTGTGCGTACGGCCTGCAGTGGCCGCCCGTCCAGCCTCCGCGCGGCCTGCGGTCACCGGTCACCGGCCGCGGCGGCGACCCCTCCCCGCCGGCGCCGGACCCCTCTCACCGGCGCGACGGATTGAAAACAGCTCGCCGGCGCCGGCGGCCGGCCGATGACGGACGGGAGCGGCCCGCCCGGCCGGCGCCGGCCGTCCTGGCGCGCTGCGCCTGCTGTTTGTGTCGGCCCGGTCCGCGGGCTGACGGATGGCCCGTCCGCGCTGACTCGCCGTGACGTGTCGGCAGGTTCCGCGCCACGGTGCGGGCGCAGTTCTTCTCGCACACGCACCTGGACGAGTTCCAGGTGGCGCTGGATGGGGCCGGCCGGCCCTTCTCCACCGTCTACATTGCGCCCTCAGTGTCGCCGTGGACCAGCCTGAACCCCGGCTACAAGATCTACCACGTCCAGCCGGACACCTGGGTGAGCGGGGCGCGCGCCGGCACGAGCTGCCGACACGAGCTGCCGACACACGGGCGACACACGGACTGCCGACACACGGGCGTAATCATGCATGTGTCTCCCGACCAGCGCCAACGGCACGTGGGACGTATTTGGTTATACAGGGTGTTTCACTAAAAGTGTCAAAAAGTAAATGCCTATTAAAGATATATAGAATATGCAAATCACGTGGCTGCGCACGTGGCTTTGTTGCAAATTTTTGGACATTTATTATTTATCCATTTAAGATATATTTTACACTCATACGGAGCGAGGGCAGGAGGCCAAAGTTACTGGTCATTTTTCCTTATGCAGAACAAGAACAGGTTATTTACACCGCAACAGGAGGGATGAATTACACTTATGTACATTTGGTGCCATCAGAAACATTGAAACCGTATGCCGACTTTTCAGGAAACTTTTTACTCTCTCACCTCGCTACGTTCCAGATTATAAAAGTTCCAAAGGGCTTGTTGAGAGGTTTAAAAGGGTTCCTTCGATGCCGGTTCCAGTCCAAAAAAGGCGGGGTTGCCCCCACCTCTCGGCGGAAACCGTTGAGAAGGTCAGGGTCTTTTTGAGGGCCTTTGAAGATAACAAGAAGCTAATTCCAACATCAGAAATAGCCAGGGCCTTACACGTTATTAAAATCAACCACTGTAACGGCTGTAGCCACCAGGAACTGACTGGACCAGAAGCTCCTGGGCCGAATTCAGCTGCCTCGCCGCCCGCCCCTGGCCAGCGCGAAGCCCCGATCTGTCACCGCTAAGCCTCTGGTTTGGTCAGTGACTCAGTAGCCCTCGCAGAGCTGAGGAAAACTCAAGTCGCATCACTTCGGGAGCTGAAGAGCACAATTCAAGGCTTTGCCGACAGTCTGGACGCTGAAGATGAAAACGGGCTGTGAGGCACCTCCGGACACGTGCCGAAACGGTGAATCAAAAGAAGGGGCAGATGTGTGGAATAGGTTTGAGTGACGGTGATATCGTTTTTATATATTCAAATGTCCAACAATTGCGGATGAAATGATATGCAAATTTCCTTAGAAAACATTGTTATAATGTGCATTATGACCTTTTACTTTTTGACACTTTTAGTGAAACACCCTGTAGATGAGAAATTTAGCCAGAAACATGCACTGGGGGCCCGGTATTTTCCAGGCCGCTATTAGGAGCGTGTCCGCGATGCAGTTGTCAAGCTCAGTCTGGCTGAATGAGCACATCGAGCGGCGGGTCGGAGGACGGTCACGTGTGCACTCATTACTGCAGTACACACGCTCTCCCCTGACCGCGCACCGATCGGCCAATCTGCGCAGGGGTTACACTCCGGTGACATCAGCGGCGCTGTGCAGCGCTAGTGCGCGCGCTCCGACCGGCGGCTGGCTGTCCCGACTCCGAGGGGCGCTCGCTGGTGCCGCCGTCCGGCGTCAGTTACTCCCGGCCTGAAATCATGGCCACCCCTCGCTGAGCCGATAGGGTCAACTTGGAAGGCGACGACGGTGCGGCCGAGCCCCGCTGCTCCCTCAGACACGGGCCGGCTCGTCAACACGTCTACACGAGTGACGTGCCATGGACGCGCCGCCCCGCGCCATCGGGCTCTCTCGTCTCAGCGCACCGCGCGGGCTCCGGTCGCAATTTATTAATGGAGGCCGCCGCACACGCCTCGAGGGAGACGATGGCGTCGCCGACTCCCGCATACTCCACCCATGAAGGCGCACTTGAACGAGCTTTCGAAATCTGAATCCGCCAAAGTGCGGCTCTGAGGGCGATGTGCCGGTGGCTGGCCGCCGCCCCGGCTGCGGAAATCCTCCAGGGCGCCGTCAGCCGGCGCCGTCAGCCGGTCTTCGGCGGCCGGTCAGTGACCTGTCGGCGGCCGGTCAGTGACCTGTCAGCAGCTGGTCAGTGACCTGTCGGCGCCCGACCGTGACCTGTCGGCGGCTGGTCAATGACCTGTCGGCGGCCGGTCAGTGACCTGTAGGCGGCCGGTCAGTGACCTGTCGGTGGCCGGTCAGTGACCTATAGGCGGCTGGTCAGTAACCTGTCGGCGGCTGACCGTGACCTGTCGGCGGCGGCCGACCGTAGCCGGGTACGTCTGCCCCAGCCTGGGTCTGTCCTCCCGTACATATGTAAACCATTCGCTTATATGTATATTTATGTACTTGTCACCGGAGGACCCCGGCGAGCTCCCCTGAGTAGGCCGGCGTCAGCGAGCTCAGCTGCCAGGTACCCGGCTCTGAGATGGGCGACACAATGGGACTCTGCCCCAGGCCGGGAGATGACCGATGGCATGGCTGCGGCGACAGGGCTGAGGACTCTCCTTCAGTGCTGCTACTCAGGCGGCACAGTGACACTACTGCGTCACTATTTCAGACAACAGCTAACGTCGCCAAAATGATCACTTATCAAACAAATAGAACGGTGAACTAAGCTCCAAGGCCTCCAAGGCCTCCACCCGGCTCTGAGATGGGCGACACAATGGGACTCTGCCCCAGGCCGGGAGATGACCGATGGCATGGCTGCGGCGACAGGGCTGAGGACTCTCCTTCAGTGCTGCTACTCAGGCGGCACAGTGACACTACTGCGTCACTATTTCAGACAACAGCTAACGTCGCCAAAATGATCACTTATCAAACAAATAGAACGGTGAACTAAGCTCCAAGGCCTTGAGTCCATTTCCTGAATGGTCTCGCGTCACCTTGCATTTATAGTCAGATCAGCAGAGTCCTCGCCCATAGCCGCACTGCTGAGATTGTGTGCGGGTCACTGCAGCCGACATGGTGATAAGTGAAGCCGAGGCGCACAGCTGCCCGGCGGCCTCTTGTTTGCACGCTACATAGTTTGACTCCGTCCAGACAGCACTGCACGCTGTCAACCAGCGTTGTATGTTTTTGCACCATGGCTGCGCCTCCGTAACCTCGATATCTGTACACATGCCGACCAAACATACACGGGCGATGGAGCGGGGCGTCACACTGTTGATATGCCCACGATCCATGAGCTGCACGTGCACAGCGTGTGACTCTCTAACCCTTGCACCCAAACTTGGTAACTTGGTGGTAATACTCTGTGACAGCCGCTGCTGCCGGCGGGTCCCCTAATGTGTGAGCGCTGACCTCTGTGCAGAATCCGTGACCTCTGACCTCTGTCTATGTAGTATCTGACCTCTGTCCAGGGTCTGTGAGCTCTGACCTCTGTGTAGTATCTGACCTCTGTGCAGTATCTGTGACCTCTAACCTCTGTCCAGTATCTGTGAGTGCTGACCTCTGTCTAGTATCTGACCTCCATCCAATGTCTGTGAGCTCTGACCTCTGTCTAGTATCTGACATCTGTCCAGTGTCTGTGAGCGCTGACCTCTGTCCAGTGTCTGTGAGCTCTAACCTCTGTCCAGTGTCTGTGAGTGCTGACCTCTGTCTAGTATCTGACCTCCATCCAATGTCTGTGAGCTCTGACCTCTGTCTAGTATCTGACATCTGTCCAGTGTCTGTGAGCGCTGACCTCTGTCCAGTGTCTGTGAGTGCTGACTTCTGTCTAGTATCTGACCTCTGTCCAGTATCTGTGAGCTCTGACCTCTGTCTAGTATTTGACCCCTGTCCAATGTCTGTGAGCTCTGATCAGTGTCTGACTTCTATCCAGAGCCAGTGAGCGCTGAGCGCTGACCTCTGACCAGTATATGACCTCTGTCCAGTGTCTGTGGTCGCTGACGTCACTGACCTTTGTGTCGGCAGGAGGTCATCGACACGGAGCACTGGGCGACAGACCTGGAGGTGGCTAACCGCAGCCCGCACAGGCTGCCGCGCTGGTTCGCGCTGGCCTCTGCCCGCCGCGCCTACCGGCTGGCGACGCTGCGCCCCGCCGACTGGCTCGCGCTGACCCGCCGCATGGCGCGCGACAGGAGGCTGTTCGACATCGTCTACTCCACCTACTGGGGAGGCTCCCGGCGGCGCAAACCCTGCCGCGCCTCCTGCAGAAAGAAGATCCTCTGCAACATCGTGACGTTCGACCGCAGCAGCGACCGCCACTGTGAGATCATCAAGAGCAAGCTCAAAGGCTGATGAGCGGGCCGGCGGTGCTGCGGAGGGGTTTGCGGGTCAGATGGCGTGGTGACGGGGTGCCAGACTGGCGGCGCTCTTCAGGCGGCTCTCAGTCCGCGGCTCATGTTGTGATCTCGTGCGTGTCGGTAATGTAACTCATACTGTAGGTATGTAGGTATGTCATACTGTAGGTATGTGAGGGAAGACCGGAAACTGCCGGCTGTTAGCGCTGAGCGCGGCGGGCGCCGCCTCCGAATCAGCCGCCGGCGCTTAGAGCGGCTGATGAGCTCGTGTTGTGTGTGTGCGCTGTGAGCTGCCGTCTGTGCGCTGTGAGCTGCCGTCTGTGCGCTGTGAGCTGCCGTATGTGTGCGCTGTGAACTGCCGTATGTGTGCGCTGTGAGCTGCCGTCTGTGTGCACTGTGAGCTGCCATATGTACGCTGTGAGCTGCCGTGTGTGTGTACGCTGTGAGCTGCCGTCTGTGTGCGCTGTGAGCTGCCGTGTGTGTGTACGCTGTGAGCTGCCGTGTTTGCGCGCTGTGAGCTACCCCAACTATTTGTGTCGTCACTAGTGACTCATCAGGAGATGCACTGTAGATACCATGTGTGCTGTTTACCTCATCCCGCTCCGGCGAACGGCGCGAGTCACCGGCGGACTTACCACGGGTGTGGCGGCCGCTGGGGCCGTGCCAGCCCCCCCTACCCTGCACGACATGCGCTGGCTCGTGACCAGTGCGGGTGAGCTCATACGGAGCACTGCGGGGGGCTGCAGGGACGGGGGCGGGCCTGTCACTCGGCCGGTCAGCGCGGGCTGTCCGGAGCTCTGGGTCAGTGGGCGCTGTGCGGCCAGCTCCTGCCGCCGGGTGTGCCGGGCGCGGCTCCGGGTCAGTGGGCGCCGCGCTGTGCGGCCAGCTTCTGCCGCCGGGTGTGCCGAGCGCGGCTCTGCGCTCTGCAGCTGCCCGCGCACATTGCCCCAAAAGACGGTAAATAACTTTTGAAAATACCTATCTCCAATTTTAGTGTTTTCTGGACCAAAATTTTGCAAGGAATCCGATGGTGTGGTCCCCGAGATCTGAAAAATTTCCATTTTGGAGATAGCACCTATTTTTTGAAAAAATAAATATTCGTCAGGCATAATAGTCAAATAAATTGAAAATATAATGAGTTAATTTTTGTAAGAACACTAGAATGTGTCGAACATGAATTAGAGATATATTTTAGCTGAGATGATACTATATCTGCGCATACATGTACATGAACTAGTACATTAACCCTCGTCGGCCGAGAAGGGGTGGGGCGGGTGCCGCCTCATAGGGCTTTTCGCGATAGCTTAAAACTCGCTTAGGGTAGACAGCTGAAACTTGGTACCTATACCTAATCTTTTATTCAAACTGGATCTTTTGACCTCAACTGCGTTTTCAGGTCAGGTCAGGTCACTGACCTATGACGTCATAAATAAACCTCTGCGAAGTCCCCAGATGTTGCAACTTTGCAACGCCCTCAGTGCCAGAGGAACTTTCACAGGAAGATGGAAGTTACAGGACGTAGTATCCTTCTGAGGTCTCACAACTTGTTTATCTCGGATTTAACCTAAATGTCACATGAGGTCAGGTCGGTCACGTGACCTCACCATTATAAGTCAATGGGGGAAATATTGAAACTGTTATTTTGGCGCCGGAAATGATCCAAAACTATCCCAAGCACATGAAATCGTGGTTTCATGATCGGACCTTACAAAGAGTGCATGAAACCACGATTTCATGTGCTTGGGTCAGTTTTTAGACAATTTCCGGCGTCAAAATAACAGTTTTCATATTTCCCTCCATTGACTTAATATGGTGAGGTCACGTGACCGAACTGACCTCATCTGACATTTGGGAAAAATCTGAGATATACAATTTGTGAGACCTCTAAAGGATACTACGTCCTGTAAGTTTCATCTTCCTGTGAAAGTTCCTCTGGCACTGAGGGCGTTGCAAAGTTGCAACTTCTGAGGACCGTGCAGAGGTTCATTTATGACGTCATAGGTCAGTGACCTGACCTGACCTGAAAACGCAGTTGGTGTCAAAAGATCCAGCTTGAATAAAATATTAGGTATGCCAAGTTTCAGCTGTTTTCCCTCAGCGTGTTTTGAGCTATCGCGAAAAACCGGGCTATGAGGCGGCATCCGCCCCACCCCTTCTCGGCCGAAGAGGGTTAATGTACTAATTCATGTACATGTATGAGCAGATATAGTATCATCTCAGCTAAAATATATCACTAATTCATGTTCGATACATTCTAGTGTTAGTATAAATATTCACTCATTATATTTTCAATTTATTTGACTTTTGTGCATGACGAATATTTACTTTTCCAAAAATAGGTGCTATCTCCAAAATGGAAATTTTTCAGATTTCAGGGACCACACCATCGGATTCCTCGCAAAATTTTGGTTCAGAAAACACTAAAATTGGAGATAAGTATTTTCGAAAGTTATTTACCGTCTGTTGGAGCAATGTGCGCGGGCAGGGCCTCGTTTCATAAAGCGAGTCCGTAATCTACGTCGGTTTTTGGGCTTGTATTGCAAGCGAATGCGAAGCGATAAATTTATTTCCCCTTCTCCCTTCTGTTCTTGCTTGCAAGATAAATAAAATCAACGAGTCAAACTATCGTCATCGCTTCACATGCACTTGCAATACAAGACCAAAAACCGGCGTAAGTTACGGACTCACTTTATGAAACGAGGCTCATATGACGCCGGCTGGGGGACCCGGCCTGTGGGACCCGGCAGAGTGGGAACCTGGCGTCACCTGGACCGGCTGTACGAGGTCGGAGCCGGGTGACACTCCGTTGTGATAACGTTGTGCATACGTGCCTACCCATCGCAATAACAATAAACCGCAGTCATTTTCGGACGTGTGTAGTGGCCCGTTTGCCAGTTTTCCTTGCTTCCCTGGCCGATCAGCTGCCGGGCGCGATCCCGCATTACGCTGAGGCGCCGCGGCGGGCGCGTGGCGACAGGTTGCACTCGCCACTGGCGGCTTAGCCGAGCTGTGGGAATTTTCAGCCGGAGCCGGGCTCCTCTCGGGAGCGGCCCAGGTGGGCGGATTGGCCGGATCGCGCCGTGCCGCCGCCCGCCTGGCACACCGGAGTGAGCGCGCCGCGCCTCCGGTCCGGATACGCCCCCGGACAGAGCTGTGAGGGCGGCCAGAGTGAGGCGGCCCGGCCCGACTGAGAGGTCAGCTCCCGCGACACCGCCAGAGCCCCAGTCCCGCCCAGCGGGGAGCTCAGCTGCAACACACACGGGGCTGACCATGCAGTATCGTCCAGCGGTGTGGGACCGATCGGCGCCTCAAATGGGATGGTTCACGTGAGCCACGGCAGTGTATTTGCAATGATGCTGCCGCGGCGCCGGCCGGTCCGACCGCGGCGTGGCAAGACCGGCCGCTGACGTAGTGCCGGAAGTGACAGCAAGTCTGCCGGTCAGCCTTCGGACAGACTAAAAATAGCAGCGGCCTCCGCCAGCAACGGTGCAGTCAACCCCCAGACACACACGCTGGCAATGACGCGGAACGCATCTACCATCTACGCAACGTAAATGCCTTTTCAGGTCGAGGACCTGTCATGATATCCAATCCACATAACAGCTGTCATCAAACGTTATTACATATGTAGGCACGTCTTTAAACGATAGGTCAGACCCGCTGAATAGGAACAATTATCAATGAGCATTGGCCATTGGGTTGAGCCAGTTGAGGTATTTTCCAGCACGTTCTAACAAGCAGTACACGGTTGAGCAGGTAACAGAATATCTGTTAAACTCGCACCCTGCTGGAGTGGGGTGGTTGAACGCCCCTCCTGTGTTTTTTTTCGCGTCCGTGCCGTAGTTAGTTTTTTTTTCGTCTTTTTTTTCTGCACACCTTATCATACATCTTTTCTATACACTGTGCTTTTCTGCGCATGTTGTTGTGACGGATCGTTTTGAAACTTTCAGTAATCGAGAACCGCAACATTATGTGCAAAATGCATATCTCGGAATTTTGATATCGGTGACCTTACGTCAGGTCAATTTTGCGACCTCTCCATTAGGCCTACACCCAAGTCAATGGGAGAAAATTCGGAAGACGCCTCGCTTGGATCAGCGTCATTTTAAATACCATACACCGACTTACAAGGTAACATGGACATACTGAACCGGAAAATGGCACCCGCGACCCTTCCTCATGTGCGTGAGGTCATCTCAGGTCACGACTTGGCGTAAAACAGTTTTTTTGCCAATAACTCTGAAAGAGACATGCTATAGCGATGAAAACGCCTTACATGTGCTCAGCTCAACGATGCGGATCGACTGATAGCGACACGACCTTTTCTGGTCGCGTCATGACCTTGAGCTGAGGTCATTGTTTTCAAATAAGCCTTTCAGGGTCAAATCATAATCCAGTTTATTTAATGCATCTGAACGGGAGGAAAACGATGCTAGTAAAAGTAACCTCGTGCAATTTTTAAGTCAAACGTTATTGCAGAATAACTGTTCCCCGCAAAAAACGTAAATTTTGGCAGTTTTTGCCCCCGCAGGCTAAGCCGTTGACCTTAGGTCAAATTTAAGGACATTACCTACACTTGAGAGCCAGAGTTTTTCAGAGACAGAGAGTTTTTCCGCTATAACTTGGTCAAAAAAGGAGGTATCTATCTAAAATTTGGTATGTAGATAGAGGAGCGAGGAACTATCATGCATATTCCGTTTTTTTTCGAAATTCGAAAAACTTTTGGGATTGTTTTGCTTTTTTATAAAAAACAACTTAATTTGATTTTGCGGGGTCAAAATCACAAAAATGTGAAAACCCGAGATAGCAGCTTTGTAGCGCCGTTTTTTCTACACGACCACACAAAGAACTTTGAACTTGCTTGTTAACTGTAGCTTTTGTGTGCGTTTCAACATTTCATATTTTTTTGCTCATTTCTGCTCGAGCATAACCTCAGTTTGACCTGAATACATTGAATGAATTGATGCCGCTGAGGGTACCGCAAGTTTCGTGTTGATCCGTCGAACGGTCGGAAAGATATGGCCGAGAAACGGGACAAGACAGTACCGCATCATTCAGATGTGCTTATTCGTGGCCCACAGAACAGCTCTGTGGGGACAAACAAAATCTCAGCCCCGCGCCTTCCTCCGTGTTCTCGCCAAAGTGTCATTTGATTGGCCTATAGGTATAGGTATCCAGTACCGCACGCTGTCGGCACCAGTGGCGTCCTCCATTTACCGCCAATACCATAATAAATCCAGCTCAACAAATCGAAGTCGAGCCATCAGTGACGTGCGCCCATAAATCAGGCCGACCGGACAGAGCGGTGGGCTCCGCGGTCCGGCGGGACGCTCTCGGGTCTGGAGGAAGTCGTGGACAGCGGACAACGGACAGTGGACAGTGGACAGTGGACAGGGGACAGGGGGGGGGGGGGCATTCCACGATAGATCGTACCAGGCCCGTCACCCTCATCTCTCATATTTTGATGAAAATTGGTACTAGGGGTAATCATAGGCTCCAAAAACATCTGTCAAATTTTCAGACTTCTCAGATGAAAACTTTTTGAGCTACATTGCATAATATTTTCTAAACTTCAGATTGTAAGGGTGAGTTTGATGAGCTATAACTCAAAAACGAGCTAAGAAAGCAACAAACGGTAAACAGCTTTGAACTAACGATGAATCAAAGATTAATACAGCTTTTTTAAAATTGGAAAGAACAGCTTTGTATATTGAAAAAAGTCGTAATATTTTTTTTAAAATTGTCTATAACGGCCCTTCGGACCAAATTTTTTGCCATTTTTATTCCTTCAAAATAAAGTTCAGGTCATTCAAAATCGACATGCAAAAAATTAGAAGGGTGTTCTTTCTATAAGTTCCTCATTTTAATGCATACAAAATGGGTTTCCGGGGGTCGGTACGACCCCAGCTCGCCGTTTCGCCTCTAATGGAGCTAGAGCCTTGCGGAAAAAACGAGCATGTGCGCCGTTACAAGGTGCATCGAATGATACCACATTTTAAGGTCTCGGGTTCATTGGTGACCGAGTCCACGACAAAGCCAGCCAGCGCGGCGCTGGACAAACAGCGCCGCCACAGAGATGGTTAACAGTCGGGTCAGGCCACGAAGCTGGGTGAATGAGATCATATTGCCCATCATTCGATTCGCAAGGTCTTCCCGAGTCCATTGGTAGCTTTCCCATCTCTCTAGCTCAATTTGATCGAGAGTTATTGACGAAAAACTCTTATGACCCTAGTGACGTACGAATGACGTCACGCAAGGTCAACATTGCAAACGTGAGGCAAAAATGACTTCAATTGGACTTTCAGTAACCAGTGATGTCGCTAGGCAGCTTTACCACGCCATTTGTAGGCTCTCTTCCCGAAATCACAATTCGAGACCATTACGGTGACGCAAAATAAGCACATTTATAGAAAGAGCACCTTCCTAATTTTTTGCATACCTACTACTTAATAATGATCCAAAAATGCTTTTCAGTAAATAAAAATTCAAAAAATTTGGTCCCAAAGGCATAAAAATGCAAATGAAAGGAAACTCGATGTGTTATATATAAAAAATAGTTTATATTTCAAAATTTTAAAAATGCATATCATTCTTTGTTTCAATGCAAGTTCAATGCCGTATAGCATTTGGCATTTAGATTATCCGTCTTAGTGTTACAGCTCGCCAAACTTGGCGCTGCAACGCAAGATCCAAAACATGTTATACATTATAACTCGAAAACTGCTCATCGGATTAGCCTGAAATTGTCACAGGAGGATTCAGAGCCCCTGATTACCCCTTAGACCAATTATCGTTAAAATCCGAGAGATGAGGGTGTCAAATTGGAAAAAAGTGGTACGATCTATCGTGGAATGCCCCAGGGGACAGTGGACAGGGGACAGCGGACAGTGGACAGTGGACAGGGGACAGGGGACAGTGGACAGTGGACAGTGGACAATGGACTGGGGACAGTGGACAGTGGACAGTAGGCAGCGGACATAAGTGGACAGTGGACAGTGGACAGTGGACAGTGGACAGTGGACAGTGGACAGGGGACAGGGGACAGGGGACAGTGGACAGTGGACTGGGGACAGTGGACTGGGGACAGTAGACAGTGGACAATGGACTGGGGACAGTAGACAGCGGACAGTGGACAGTGGACAGTGGACAGTGGACAGTGGACGGTGGACAGTGGACAGTGGACAATGGACTGGGGACAGTGGACAGTGGACAGTAGGCAGCGGACATAAGTGGACAGTGGACAGTGGACAGTGGACAGTGGACAGTGATCAGCGGACGGTGGACAGTGGACAGTGGACGGTGGACAGTGGACAGTGGACAATGGACTGGGGACAGTAGACAGTGGACAGCGGACAGAAGACAGTGGACAGGGGACAGCGGACAGCGGACACTCGATCAGCCGGCGCCGCTCGCTGCAGGTGCTGGGCCGCGGCACCGTACCGCTCGTGCCGCAGCACCGTACCTACCGCTCGGGCCGCAGCACCGTACCGCTCGTGCCGCAGCACCGTACCGCTCGGGCCGCAGCCGGCCGCCTGAAATAACCACCCACTCTCCCGCCACACCGAACCAATCGGCTCGTCAGCCTCATCCACGAAAATGTTGCCGTCGACTGATGGGCATCAGTTTCCCATGTTCGGGCTAACAATTGTTTGAGGTTTCGAGAAGCTACACCGTTTGCCGCTAAACATGCTCTCTGATTGTCTCGGCGGCGTTTGGCGCGAGCTGTGAGAGCTCCTGTTACATGACACCGCATTATTGTCCGAGAGTAAGGGTCGCGGGATGTGGTCCGGGCTGTCAATGTGTGTGTGTGTGGGGGGGGGGGGGGGTGCGTGCGCTAATGCTTTTAACTACTTCTTTATTGCGATGACCGATGACTGAGCTGACTGCAGCCTGCATGATTTTATCCATTACCTTGGGGGGCAATAATAGCCACGACTGATTGTGGAATGCCACAATCAGTCTGTCAGTCACAATTACAATATTGTATTGCAACAGTGATACAATACAATAGTTACCAATCACCGAGTTCTGCCCTCAGCGCTGGGCTGACGGTCACCGTCAGGGCAGAGGCGGCGGCCGAGCTTTTTTATGGGGTGCAACATCTCCTTTGATCCCAAAGGCCCTCTCTGGCAGGCTTATGACCTTCCTCGCTTAGCAAATCAATTATCGTTTTCAGGGACTTTTTCTTGGGATATAAGGCAGATATTATGTGATTTACAAATAAGTATAAATGATGCTTAGGTATTTGGTTATTATTAGGCGAAAAGTATATGACACAAAATTTGTTTAAGCTGATAGATAGGGATGAAGGGAATTTTTCGGATGGATTATTCGCCCCCTACCCCTTTCAGCCGATGATTCAAAATCTGCCTCCTCTGCCTCCTAAATGCGTCAAGCCAGCTAGCAGCGACGTCAAACTTTCAGTAGGCACTTTATAATACATCATTTTGACATTGTCCGGAAAATTTAAGCAAAATCCGTCGGTAAAATGTTTGAAAAAAGAGCGTTTAAATGACGGCATGTCACGCCGTTAGTACCTAAAATAAGCTGCAAAACTTCAAAAGGATCGAAGTACTAGCATCTCCAGTTTTTTTTTTCAAGGAATCAAGAAGAGAAAACAAGCATGCACGTGGTTGTAGGACATTTTTTGGCTATCTCGGTTTTTTGAAAATTCTTATTTTTTTCAAAACAGTGATTTTGTGGAGAAAATCGTTACGAAATCCAAAAATTTGAGTTTATAAAGAACGCATTGGTAGAGACGTACGGTCTGTGCACGTGCATCCCAAGTTTAAAAGAATCAGCTAAAAAACGTAGGTGGTATTCAAAGTTTAGTAGACTCAAAAGCGCAAAACGTAAGAAATTATAAAAAATTGGACTTTATTCCTAATATTTTTCTGTAATGTTCTTTTACGAGTATATAGAGGACTTAGAGGTATTCACGCCTGCCTCGAGCATTGCTGCACCTCGCGATAACGTGCAGTTAGTGGTAGCGGAATTGTTCAGCCAGCTATCATGGCTGCGCCCCGAAGCGTTCAGATAAAGTGACGCCATTACGCTATATTCGCGTGCGGGTATCCAGCACTGCAGCTTGATCCGTACTTTTGCGCGTTAGTGCTGCTCAGCTTATGCTAATCGTCGTCCATGAAGAGCCTGGCTGGCTATGACGGCGTCCTGCCGTGTTTGAAGTTTGTGTCCGCCCACGGGGCGCCGGCAGAGAAACACGCCTGTGCGGGCGGCCCGGCTGTCTTCAGCTGACAGGCATCTGTAGTGTTAATGATCTTGATAAATTTCAAATAAGGTTCAACCCTCCCCCAGCCGATGATTGGGCGCGCCACTCAGCAGCCTTGCAGAAAGTTTTCTGTGATTGGCTAAAACTCGTTACTCGTTAGCGATAGTGGCATACCTACCTGGCCTTTTATTCAAGCCAGATCTTCCGAGACGAGCTGCCAATTTTGAGGTCAGGTAAGGTCTGGCCAAGACTGATTGGGTCTGATTGGGTCTGATCGGGTCTGGCTAGGAGTGATGGGGTCTGATCAGGTCTGATCGGGTCTATTCAAGGCACTGGCCATTTCGAGCACTGGACACATTGTGCCCTGGACATTATGAACCCTGGCCTAAATAATAGGGGAGAGCGGGGCCAGTTGAACCACTTTTTATATATTGACATGCACAGCGAGATCTAGTTGTCATATCAAAAAATGCACAATGCCATGAAAAAATATGCTCTTTTGGCTTCATTTTGAGATATGTAAAATTATGTTTCAAACATATTTTGCTGCCAAACGCATGCTTATAAAACGGCTCTACGCCCGTTTCAAATGACCCCGATGCGAGGGTCAATTGAACCAGCCCATGGGGTCAATTGCACCTATCCTTAACAATGGGATGTTTTCCTCTTTAAGGCCACTTTCTTAACCCTCGCCCCGTTGGGGGGGGGGGGGCCATTTTGGCCCCCCCTGTGGTTTTTCCTGAATAGCAAGAAAACGGCGGCGCGCAGCGCCGCCAAATTTTCAGTACCTTCCCGGGCATCAATTTGACACCTTCACACCAAATTTCAAGTCTTAGGTCACTTTAGGTCAGGAGTTATTGAGGTCAAACTGAGGTCATGTTCGAGCAAAAATGAGCAAAAAACATGCAATCTTAAAACGCTCACCAAATCTACAGTTATCAAGCAATTTCAAAGTTCTTTATATGGTCTAGTAGACAAAAAGCGGCGCTACAAAACTGCTATCTCGGATTTTTAAAATTTTTGGTTTTTGACCAAAAAAAAATTCAAAAAAATGATTTTTTTAGAAAAACTTTGAAAAAATCCAAAAATTTTCCGAATTTCGAAAAACCCGGAATATATGTGATAGTCCCAGCGCTCTTCTATATACATACCAAATTTCAGATCGAAATCTCGTTTTTTGGCCAAGTTATAGCGAAAAAACTGTTCAAAAATGACGACGTCAAAATTTTGAACTCAATTTTTAGCAATTCTAGACCACGTACGGCAAAACAAAGACCACCATTGAACTCCCCGCGACGAGCTGCATCGATTCGATACCCATTTTATGCAAAAATATTAACTTTGAAATTTGACCTAATTTGACCTGACCTTGACCTGACCTTGACCTGACCTTGACCAAAACGTGATCTAAGCTGGCCCCAAAGGCTGCCTGACCCATATAATCGCATTTGTCATGTAAAATGGACCATAAAACATGTATCACACGACACTTTCATATTGTGACCCCCCCGTGACCTGACCTCTGTGACCTGACCTGGTATCAGTGACCTCAAATAGCAAAATATGTGTTTGAAGAACATTTCCCCATCGATGACTTTCAATGAAATGCATTTTACTCGATTTTACAACGCATTTCTTGAAGTGCCTGTAAACGGTGAAAATTGGACCTTTGACCTGACCTGTGACGTCATCGGTTTGACCTAGGTCAATAAAATTGGGTCACAAGGTAGTTCCCCGTTGGGGCTATCCAACGCCGTTTACCGCTTGTCGCTATGTTGCGTGGTTCTCGAGATCTTAGGGGGGGCCAAAATGGCCCCCCCCCCAACGGGGCGCGTTGCTCGGCAGAGCCCAACGGGGCGCGGGTTAAGGAGATATTTTGTCCGGTTTACTTTTCCAAATGCTACATTCAATAGGTCGTTGGAAAGCTAAAAGTGCAAAGTTCCTCATAATAGGTGACATACAGTACATAGACTATGGTAAAATGGGTGGATGAGGAAAATGAGAAATATCTCAGGCTAAAGTGTGGTTTCAAGCAAAAGGCTGGAGAAAAAGGGGTAAAAAATTGAGCTCTATTAAACTACTATTTAAGTTTAAAAGCTCATTTCAAAGGTGGACTATTTCCTTTAATGTTTACAGCCCTTGAACAATAACCATTGCAAAGGTCACCGGGGTCCATTGAAACGGCCTGTGGCCCTGTTTCAACTGACCCTCAGAGAAGCGTTTCAATTGACCCCATCCGCTCCCGCCATCTCGCACGCGCCGTAAAGCACATGTCAAACGAGCTGGAGGGACGGCATCATGCTGAATGAAGGGCCAAATAAGGTGTTATTCCGGAGCCAGGAGTTCTTCTTTCAGCAAACAAAGGTATAAAAGATATCACAAAATATTCATAAAAACGATTTCTCCCAAACGCCCCTCAAAAACACAAAAACAAGTGTCAAATCAAAATTACCGTCCGTTTGCCGCCCAAACGCCGTTGACAAAGGAAGTGGTGGAGCGCGGATGCGCAGTGGTGTCGGCAACGCCATATGTTGCATACTGTTGAAAATAAAGCCATGTTTCATCTGACCCCGTGTTTCAACTGGCCCCGCTCTCCCCTACGCACCCGCGGTCGGCGCGCTCGGCGGGACTGCCCCCGACCGGCGAGGGGAGCCCCGGGCCGGGCCGTCGCCGGTCGTTGGGCCGTTTCACGGCGCGCAGGGAGGGCCCGCGGCGTGCTCGGGGGATGCCTTGGAGCGGGACGGGCCCGCCGCGGTGCAGGGCGTGCTTGTTGAGCAGACGGCCGGTCCAAGAACGCGTCCCCTAGCCGTACCGCCCAGCGACCGTGCATGGCGAGAGAGGGAGCGGCTACCAGAATAACGGCAAAACCGGAATAACGGTACCGGAATAAACTCGTAACACCAGTGGTGTTCGGCGGCCATCTCACGCTAGGTGCGGTAGGTATTATCCTCAGCTGAGTAGTGAGCAGGCCGCTTCCCTCACAGGGCTTGGGGAGCCGCGGCCCTGAGGGGGGCGTGCCACCGCCGCCGCCGTCCGGCCCGCTGCGAATGTCGCCACACCAGTAAATCAGTGGCAGAGCTGCCCGCGGAGTGCAGCTGGCTGTACCGGGCCGACTCTCTCCAGGATGTGCTCGCAGAGGTGTGTCACCGCGGGCGTCTGCTCTCCTCACCGCTCCTCTCCGGTGCTCACAGCCGCGCTCAGCGCCGACCTCGTCACCCACAGCCGCGGCTCGGCCGGTGGCCGATCGACTCGGATGCATACAGGGCGCAGTGAGCGCCTGCTCCGTGGGTCGGCTCGTGTATTGCAGTTCCGCCGTGCGCCGCAGATGGACCGGATGGCTCTCTGTCCTGGCACCTCGTCAGTCGGAGCCGATATGCGTCGGGCGGCTATCTCCCCGCGCTGATGAGAACTTAGCACGGAGCCGTGACGCAGGAAGTCGCCTTGACTAGACCAATAAGAAGCACTGATTGCCAGGTCGAGGCCACCTCAGCGCGGACCCACAGATAGTCAACGGGCATAACGACAGAGCTCCAATCATTACGCAGCTAGTTTGAGCCCCGTATGCCCGTATCCGGCCGATAACGACCGTAGCTGTGCATTAAAGCTGCCAATATTCCAGGTGCTCTCAGCGATCACCCAATCCAATGGGCCGCGCACTGCGCACCGCGCGCTGGCGCACGCCGCTCACGTGCCACCGACCGACGGACGGACAACTGACGGACCGACGGACGGACAACTGACGGACCGACGGACGGACAACTGACGGACGGGCGGACAACTGACGGACGGACAACTGACGGACCGACGGACAACTGACGGACGGGCTGACGGACGGGCTGACTGACTGACAGTGACTGCACACCTCTGCGAGGGCTACTGTCAGTCGGCGGGCGGCCGGCTGACGGACGGAGCACAGCCGAGAGCACAGCCGAGAGCACAGCCGATAACTCAGCCGAGAGCACAGCCGAGAACTCCGCCGAGATCTCAGCCGAGAGCACAGCCGAGAGCACAGCCGAGAGCACAGCCGATAACTCAGCCGAGAGCACAGCCGAGAACTCAGCCGAGAGCACAGCCGAGAACTCAGCCGAGGGTTCAATCAAAAATCTTGTCGAATATAGTGGTGAAAAATTGACTGATATTTTGCAGGAAGCCCTGATAACTTGTTTAGCAACTTCGCGGAAGTGAATTGGTAGCGTTTGTTGGCCATGCCCTGGGATCCACCCGCCGCGCTGAGGCATGCTTCGTCCTGGCCGCGCCCAGGCTTGTCAATCAGGGTAACCTCCCTCCCCGTTGGCTTCGCTCGCTGATATAATAATGTAAGTGCGTTCTGCTCACTTCTAGCTGCCTGCAGATGACTTAATGGGGCTTTCCAGCAAGACTCATGCACCAAAAGCCCAGTTAGGAAAGTTCGGAATTGCACTTGATCCACCATAATTGCGTTTTGGCTGCTCATAGGTTAAAACTTTTAAAAGGACTTCCTTCGCTAACCTAGGATGATAATTGACCCAAATTGGGACCTGACAGTTGACACCAAAAGCACACAATCTTCAGCTAAGCTAAATGATGTCTTATAAAAGCATGATTTTCTTGTCTCGTTAGAATCTAGCGCAATCATACATCTTAACATAACACACATGTTCGGTCAATTCTGGGACACTCCGTAGGTATTACACAAGCACCCAAATTTAGATCATGTCAAAAGTGGTGAAAACGCACGAAGGTGATCGTTGTTGACCATAATCCCGGCTTAGAAGCCCTGCTCTGCACTCAGTGGGGAAACCCGCTGTCGGAGACTGCAGTGGCGGCGGGCTGGCGGCCGGCCCCGTCCATATCTGGGGAGCGGCGCCGGTAGCTCCGACCGGCCGCGCGGCGCCCGCTGCAGAGGTGCGGTCTGTTTGTGTGCACACCTCGTCTGCACTGACCACACAAACCGACCCACATACTCGAGCCGCCCACCGGAGAACCGCTGCAGGGGAGCCACGAGAACATTTTTGCGAGGAAATTAGCTGTTTGTGGGCTGTAATGTTCGGTAATTTATGGCCCGCAAACATTGATTTAGAGATAATAAATGCAGTCCAAATAAAATGCCTAACCATAGATAAATATCGAAAATTACTACGAAAAGATATCCTTTCCTCTTCAATCCCCACAATTATTTCCATCTCGCTCAAATCTCGTTTACTTATAAACAATTCAAATTTGTAGGTATATTTCGCGTGCCCATATAGTTATGTCTAACTATTGTCTATGTTCAGTCATCGCAAAATCCAACAATTCGTTTGGGATGATGGAGGAGGCAAATAGTGGCGGTGAGATGTGGAATTGGTTATCGGGATGAGCTTAGAGCCGAGCAAGAGGCGTACCCAAGGGGGGACGGGGTGTCCCCCCTGGGGTTTTCAGGGCCCCCGGATGGAATCAGGGGCTCTGCGGGCCGAAAGTCTACGCTGGTCAAAATCACGTCGGAGGCGAACGAAATTCACGGCAATCCCAAAAATCACGTCAGGACAATAAGGGCTAAGGGCCATCTGACCAGCCTCATAGCCTAGCCCTCGCATGTGTGCGGCGTTTGCCAGCTTCTAATGTGTAGGGGGGGGGGGTCGGTTGGACCCCCCCCTTGCCGTTTGGCCCCTGATCGAGCTAGAGCTTCGCGGAAAAAACGAGCGTGTTGCCCATGACGAGAGGAAGCCGATGATACCCAATTTTAAGGTCCTAGGTCATTGGTTGACCTTCCAGGTCAGGTCAATGACCCAAAGTCGGGAAAATCGGGACCTGTTAGAAAGTCGTAAAGTGTGGCTGCTAAGGGGTTTTTCGGGGTGCTGATCACGAATATCGTGTTAGTTTTGATCACAGATGATGTCCTGAAGCATTTAGACCAGGTCGGGTCAGGTCAGGTCAGGTCAACCAGTAGGCGTCGTGACGGGTATTCGTAGTACGTGTCAACCGCCTCTGACAGCTTCGTAACATGTTACGAAGTCACCAAAACTACTTCGTAAATGTTCAAATGGTTGCTAAATTCGAATTCAGCTCCAAAAACTAGCCTAAAAACATGTAAAACTCGAAAAAGTGACCCGAGGTCACCCGAGGTCACCAAAGGTCAATGACCTGACCTGACCTTCAGGTGACCTTGACACACACGGGAGTAACATCAAATCACATGTTTGAACGTTTGAAACCACGAAAAGCTTGCAAACACGCGGCTAGTGCGAGCCTTCATACGCGAAATCGCGATTCCGGCCAAACATGGTCTCGGAAAAGAGGTCACAGGTCAAAGGTCATTTGGGTCAGGGTCATGAAATTTTCAGGGTAGGTGTAAAATTGATCAATGCGAGGGTACTGAAAATTTCGTCGCGATCGGCCGCTTTTTACGCGAGTTATTCGCGAAAAACCATGGGGAGGGTCCATCCGACCCCCCCTACACATGCGAGGGCTAGGGTCCTTCTTGCTACCTGAGGCCTCCTGTGAGCCTAAGTCTTCATAGATGATTTGACGCGAATCGATCATTATCAGCGGTAAGCAGCGCAATGCGAAGACGGAACCGTCCGGCGCCGGCACAGTCTACCAGTCAGGCGGCGAGTAGCGTCCGCACAGTCTACCAGTCAGGCGGCGAGTAGCGCCGGCACAGTCTACCAGTCAGGCGGCGAGTAGCGCCGGCACAGTCTACCAGTCAGGCGGCGAGTAGCGCCGGCACAGTCTACCAGTCAGGCGGCGAGTAGCGCCGGCACAGTCTACCAGTCAGGCGGCGAGTAGCGTCGGCAGCCGGCCGCCGCGCCGTCGCTCCGGCAGGATGTCTGACTTTACACCGCTATTACTAGAAAAGTTGTGGGCTGATTTACTTATTGCTTTCATACTTCAAAATTTGACGTTCATATAGTGATTAACCTCGTGATCTTTAATAAACACGCGCAGTGGAAGGGTTGCGAGTACTACGCCCAGTGGAAGGGGGGGGGGCGGATGGCGCCCCCCCTAAGATCTCAGCTCCCACTGGAGCTACAAAGACGAAATTTGGAGGGTGGGTAGGGACCCTGGGGAACTCTGTTGTGTGTGAATTTCATGACCCTAGGTTAATATCTTCAAGGTCAAATGAGGTCAAATGTGGTCAAATCTGCCATATGAGCGAGTTTTTTGCGTTTACACGCCGATAACTCAAAAAGTTACCGGCCGATTTTCTTTTTCTTTCACTATACGAAAGAACATACATTTGTGAGTATGTATGGTGAATTTCAAGTTATTCCAGCAATAAATATGGCAGTTAGAAGTTAGAACTTAGAAGCCTGCTAAGCGTAATATGTCGCCGGCGGAAGCGGGATCGGCCGACGCGGGAAACGCGGCAATCACAATTTTGTGTTTACACACTCATAACTCAAGTTGTTACCCGCCGATTTTCAAAATTCTTTAACCATAAGATTGCCTGCACATTTCTTAGTCTTCTAACCGAATTTGACGCAAATCAAATATAATCAGCGGTAAGGAGCGCGATGTAAAGACGGAACCGTCCCGCCCCGGCACAGTCTACTATTCAGGCGGCGCGTAACGGCTAACGCCGGCCGCCGCGCCGCCGCGGCGGCAGGATGTTTGCCTTTACACCGTTATTACTATAAAAGTTGTGAACCGATTTTCTTATTTCTTGCACGAGAAGATCCGCAATTCAATTCTTGACAGGTGGCCAAAATTTCATATTGATATTATGCTCGCGGCGCGAGTTATTGGCGAAAAACAGGAGGGGTGGGCGAAATCCGGTGCCCCCTTCCACTGCGCGTGTTAAGTGAGCTTTATACGTCTTTCCCCTCTTTAGCCGTTCGTGTTATGAAAAAGGTCCTGGCCTGGCGAGGGTTAACCTCTCCCGATAAGCCAGCCATACGTATGGGGTTGTCCAAGCAATCCCTACTTTGGGCCGGCGCTGGTGAATAGGAACACCATAGACAAGACATACAAGCCGAGTTCTGGACAAAATTCAATCCACCAGAAGAGATGTGCTGCTGCTGATAAGAAAATGACATCAGCTGTTAGGCCCCTGCTAAGATCGGCGAAACGGCCTTCGCGGAGATCGGTCCGGCGATCTCCAGTCTGAGCCAGGTGACGCCACTCTGATAGCACGCTCATGAAAGCTGCAGAACAGAATGTCAGCGCGACTGTCAGAATGCTGGGCCCGGTTCCGGAGGAGACTTACCGGCAGCTGGCCGTACCAGTTGGCGACGGCACGCTCACCTGCCGACGTCACGGACCGGCTGCCCACAGCAGCTGGGCCAATCGGGGAGCGGCCATGGCGCGCTCTCAGCGGCTGATGACGTCACCCGGAGCTGCGGCTCCGTGCAGCTACGCAGCCGCCGATTCGGGGGAAACTCCGACGCTGAGCCGTCCTCCGCCGGCACAGTGCGGCCGGACGCTGTCACACGGCTGCCAGGCGACAGAGGACCTGGTGACAGCGCCTGGTCGCGGGTGAGACGCGACTGTCCCCCGCGGCCGTGTGCCGCCCCTAGTCCGTGCACCGCGGCCGGGTGCCGCCCCTAGACCGTCCCCCGCGGCCGGGTGCCGCCCCTAGACCGTCCCCCGTGGCCGATCTCAGCGGCGCGGCCGTAGAGGTTCGGTTGGGTTAGGTTTGGTTTGGTTCGGTTATATTAGGTGGTTGGGCTGGGTGACACCGGCGCCGACCGGAGCCGCAGACTGGTGACAGACCAAGACCAATTCTGGGCGCTTCTTTGTTGGGTCGGGTTGAGTCTAATTAGGTTGAGTCTCTGTGAGTCCAGTGAGGCCATGTACATTATTTGTCTGGGCGGCTGCTCCCGGTGCGGCGGCTCCCGGCGGCTCCCGGCTGCTCCCGGCGGCTCCCGGCTGCTCCCGCCGCGGCTGAGCCCGTCCCGGGAGAGGCAGCTGCGGCACCCAGCCACTCCTACAGTCGGCCCGTGAGCCTGCACTCCGGAGTCGGCTGGTGGCGAGTGCTGCCTGCTGGCCGTCCAGCCACTCCTACAGTCGGCCTGTGAGCCTGCACTCCGGAGTCGGCTGGTGGCGAGTGCTGGCCGTCCAGCCGCCCCAGCAGTCGGCCTGTGAGCCTGCCCTGCACTCCGGAGTCGGCTGGTGGCGAGTGCTGCCTGCTGGCCGTCCAGCCACTCCTACAGTCGGCCTGTGAGCCTGCACTCCGGAGTCGGCTGGTGGCGAGTGCTGGCCGTCCAGCCGCCCCAACAGTCGGCCTGTGAGCCTGCACTCCGGAGTCGGCTGGTGGCGAGTGCTGGAAGTCCAGCCGCCCCAACAGTCGGCCTGTGAGCCTGCACTCCGGAGTCGGCTGGTGGCGAGTGCTGGAAGTCCAGCCGCCCCAACAGTCGGCCTGTGAGCCTGCACTCCGGAGTCGGCTGGTGGCGAGTGCTGGAAGTCCAGCCGCCCCAACAGTCGGCCTGTGAGCCTGCACTCCGGAGTCGGCTGGTGGCGAGTGCTGGAAGTCCAGCCGCCCCAGCAGTCGGCCTGTGAGCCTGCACTCTCCGGAGTCGGCTGGTGGCGAGTGCTGGCCACCCAGCCCGAAACAGGGCCGCTGGATTTGGGGTAGATCAGTGTGGGATTTTCTGGGACTAGATCGGAGGGATAGGGGAGCGGTTTTAGGTACCGCCGCGGCCAAATAAGGGACGGCTCCGCGCCGCGCCGTGGGAGGCGATGACGCCACTGACCCCAGTGACGTCAGCGGGCAGTGAGGCGACATTGCATGACTCGGCGGTCCGGTCACTGCGCACCGCGCCGCCGGGACTTATATAGCGGACGTGGGGGCACAGCCCGAGGGCAGTGACCGCCGGCCGGCTGCTCCGTGACCAAAGACCGTGCCATTTCGCATTGAGAATTCGCCATTTCATCCGAGACATTGCATTGGTATGGAACGGAGCACCGACATCGGCAGACCTACCACACACAGGCAATGTGTTCGCCGTCCAACTTAACAAGCTCATCACTGTGGACACCTAATCTGCGCGAGCTGGTAATTAAAACTGACAGGGGCAGTCAGGGACGTATAACCAAAAACTGGAGTGGCCAGAATCGTCTGAGAGATGGCTCGTAGAAGAAACTTCCTCAGGCGTCCCGCCCGTTCCCAGCCATGCTGTATCGCCTCGCCCCGTCCCCAGCTGCTGTATCGTCCCGTCCCTAGCTGCTGTATCGTCCCGTCCCCGGCTGCTGTATCGCCCCGTCCCGTCCCCGGCTACTGCTGTATCGCCCCGTCCCCGGCTGCTGTATCATCCCGTCCCCGGCTGCTGTATCGCCCGGTGCCGGCCCCGGCTGCTGTATCGCCCGGTGCCGGCCCGTCCCCAGCTGCTGTATCGTCCCGTCCCCGGCTGCTGTATCGCCCGGCCGCTGCGGCCGGCGGCGGGCTGAGCCAGCCCTGACACGCCGTTCGGCAGCCGCCGCTATTTGTTCTGACTCGGTGCCAGCGGTTCCCGACGGCCGGCCCAGGGTGTGGCGGGCCTCCCTCCCGCCCCTCCCGAGTCCCGACACAGCCGCCCACAGCCGCTGGCCACTGGGTCTTTGTAAGTGATAATGACACATAGCATATTGGTAGGTCCCGGGCCGCTCTGGTCCCGTACTGCTGTGGTCCCGGACCGCTCTGGTCCCGTACTGCTGTGGTCCCGTTCTGCTGTGGTCCCGGACTGACCCATGGCCGGCCAGTGAGGCGGTCGGACAACCACGTGCATAGGGTTCCTATACTATACATGCACGGACTTCCCCTGTTGCCTCCTCACAGTACGCAAGAGAAATGGCCTGGTTGAAGCTCGTAGTGGCAATGCTATATGCTCCTTTCAGATGATACACCAGTTAGGCGTAGGGAGGCATCCAGTGGGAGCTGCGGCATAGGACGCATGCCACACCGGCCACCGCCGGGCTCGGAGAGGTGCCACGGCTTCTTACACGCCACACAAAGACAGGCTCGATGGTCCTCATCGATTGGCTGATGGCAGAGCAGTGGCAGCAGGGATGTACGGTTTTACCAGCTGGTTGCTTGTCTTGGACCGCCGGGAGCGCCGACCCACAGCGTTCGGCAACAACTCACGGGCCAGCTCACCTCCGCCTGCTTCAATCGGAAGAAACAACCCAAAATAGGCATGCATTTCGAAAGCTATTTTCACATTTTGAAGAAAAAAAAATAGTTAGATAAATCCTGGAAACAGATGAGTATAAGTGCCTACTTGATAGAACATAAGATCGTTATTTTTCCAATGAATGTGTCTCGAACGTGCTCGTTCAGTTTTCATACTCTGGGAGCGTTCGTCAATTAGGGAGCGTTCGTCACATGTCATCGGCAGCAGCGCCTGGCCGCGGCTGAGGGCAAACTAAGCACACACATGTGTCCTGTGACGGCGCACTTTGTCCCGTTTGCAGAGCTCGCTTCTCGCTGGTAGGTGCCTACGAACCCGGCGTGCAAATGCCAGTAACCTGACGGTGCCGGCCAGGTGCGCCCGTCGGGCGGTCCGCGGGGCCGCGACCCTGACAGGAATGCCGCCGCTGCCCGCCGACGTCTCCGGCGGGACGGCCGGCAGGGCGACCCGCGCTCACGTCCGCCACTCGGCAGCACTGTGCAGTGTGAACACACCGCGCCGGTCCGCTACAGGCCCCTGCTCCTCGCCGCCGCAGTGTCACCGGCCGTATTGTTTGCGCCATCACTGGCGGCGGACTGGTAACAAGCGAGGCATTCGTTCGATGCCAGATGAAAACGCACGGCCTTTTGGCCTTGAAAATGGTCACCTTAACAAAGTATCCACACATGGGCCCTGAGGACTTGAGGGCGAGCGTTTGAACCCTGACTAACTCGGTATATACCAACCAAACTCAGTAAACAGGATATATAACAGGTATAACTGAGTCCATACCGCCGACTGCACACTGGGCCAAATATTCTGGTAACACATTCACGAAACTGGAAAGAACGGCCTAGCCCGCTGTGTCACGCCCTGGCGTTCGGAATGCCCCGCGCGCTTGGCCGCCCGGCGTCTCCCGTCCGTCCGTTCCGTCCTGGTTTCGGCGGCGGTCTCTCAGAACGACTGTGTGTACAGTCGGCTGAACAGGCCGCAAACGACCCTCCCGGACCCTGTCTTCGGGGGAAGGCGGAGCTAAATAAAACAGCGGCTGCCGACAGGCGAGCTCCTTGCCGCGGCTCCGTCTGCAGGGCCCGCGATACTTTTCAGCGCCCACCCCTAAACACGCCAAGGCTGCATGAAGAAAGACGGGATCGTCGGAACGGCTTTGCATTCCGCCGGCTTCCCATCCCTGTCCCCGAGCAAACATCATCACCTCCCCGCCCAGCGGCCCAAAGTTCGCTAATTGTCTCCTGGCGATCGGTAGAAGACTGTAGATGAGGCCCGCCGTTTGTGAGTTTCCAGCTCCGATAGCTGCCCGGCCGCGGTGCCTGCGGCGGCGCGTGCTATGCCGGCCGCTCGGCTACGGACCGGCCGGCGCGGCGGATAGCTCGGCGTTCTGAGTATAGGGGTGGCGGCGGCGGAATTTCCACGGCGTCCGGCGCCGAGGCTGCTCTGGAACACGGGGATTATAGCCGGTCCTGTCCACTGGGTGGCTCCACACTCAGAGTTCCCACGGAGAGCGACGGTCGGTCCCCGCCCCACCTGTCCAGGACAACACAACTATATTGCACAAAAGCCTAAACGCCATACAACTAAAGCGTCTCTGACTCTCTGTAGACAGACACACAGACAGACATACATACAGACAGACAGACAGACAGACAGACAGACAGTGTTCTGTAATTGGAGTATGTGACAGGTGACAGTTGACAGATGTTATATGTGTTTAACAGGTCGTGCAGTCTTGTTGTTGGCCGTGCTGTTCTGTAACTGGAGGTCCGCCGGCCGTGCTGTTCTATAAGTGGAGGTACACCGGCCGTGCTGTTCTGTAAGTGGAGGTACACCGGCCGTGCTGTTCTGTAACTGGAGGTCCGCCGGCCGTGCTGTTCTGTAACTGAAGGTCCGCCGGCCGTGCTGTTCTGTAACTGGAGGTACACCGGCCGTGCTGTTCTGTAACTGAAGGTCCGCCGGCCGTGCTGTTCTGTAACTGGGGTCCGCCGGCCGTGCTGTTCTGTAACTGGAGGTCCGCCGGCCGTGCTGTTCTGTAACTGGAGGTCCGCCGGCCGTGCTGTTCTGTAACTGAAGATCCACCGGCCGTGCTGTTCTGTAACCGGAGGTCCGTCGGCCGTGCTGCCCAGCGATGGCGTGCTCTGTGGCCAACCATCTACTGCGCTGAGGCATCAGGCAGCGGTCCGCGCTCCGTGTCAGACAGACTATATGTACTGCGTACCAACATTCCTACCGAACAGTGCCGTCACGCACCACAAACTAATTGACGTCAGAGGGCATTATCAGCGGCCCAGTTTTCCCGCATATTGACGGCGTTTCATGTTGAGTGCTATCGCGGCCTATGAACAGCCCATGGCGGACACAAGCTGGCTGACGCCGAACAATTTCAGCCCCTCATTGAAAACCATCGGGCACCTGTGATCTCTCGATTAGCTCACATGCAACCCCGGCCAGTACGCCACTATTTGAGGCATTCCCCGTGCGAGCACCGCTACCGCAGCATCAGGGAACACTGCCCAGACAGCTGTCTGCTCCTGTAACCATCATACACTGAGCAGACACTGTGCAGACAACAAGCCTGCTCTAGTAACCAGACACTGTGCAGACAACAAGCCTGCTCTAGTAACCAGACACTGAGCAGACAACAAGCCTGCTCTAGTAACCAGACACTGTGCAGACAACAAGCCTGCTCTAGTAACCAGACACTGAGCAGACAACAAGCCTGCTCTAGTAACCAGACACTGTGCAGACAACAAACCTGCTCTAGTAACCAGACACTGAGCAGACACAACCGCCTGTCCCTGTAACCAGACAGACAGCCGCCTACGGCCCTGCTCCTGTAACCTGACACATAACTACACAGCAGCCTGCCCCGGTAACCAAACACAGACAAAGCCGCCAGCGGCCCTGTCCCTGTAACCAGACACAGACACAGCCGTCTGCTCCTACACAGACACAGCCGTCTGCTCATGTGACCTGTAACCAGACACAGACACAGCCGTCTGCTCATGTAACAAGATACAGCCGTCTGCTCATGTAACAAGATACAGCCGTCTGCCCCTGTAACCAGACAGACACAGCCGCCTGCTCCTGTGGACAAAGCCGTCTGCTCCTGTAACCAGACACAGACACAGCCGTCTGCCCCTGTAACCAGACACAGACACAGCCGTCTGCTCCCGTAACCAGACAGACACAGCCGTCTGTTCCTGTAACAAGATACAGCCGTCTGCTCCTGTAACCAGACACAGACACAGCCGTCTGCTCCTGTAACCAGACACAGCCGTCTGCTCCTGTAACCAGACAGCCGTCTGCCCCTGTAACCAGACACAGCCGTCTGCCCCTGTAACCAGACACAGCCGTCTGCTCCGGTAACCAGACACAGACACAGCCGTCTGCTCCTGTAACAAGATACAGCCGTCTGCTCCTGTAACAAGATACAGCCGTCTGCTCCTGTAACAAGATACAGCCGTCTGCTCCTGTAACAAGATACAGCCGTCTGCTCCTGTAACCAGATACAGCCGTCTGCCCCTGTAACCAGACAGAGCCGTCTGCCCCTGTAACCAGACACAGACACACAGCCGCCTGCTCCTGTAACCAGACACAGCCGTCTGCTCCGGTAGCCAGACACAGACACAGCCGTCTGCCCCTGTAACCAGACAGAGCCGTCTGCTCCTGTAACCAGACACAGACACAGCCGTCTGCCCCTGTAACCAGACACAGACACAGCCGTCTGCCCCTGTAACCAGACACAGCCGCAGCCGCCTGCTCCTGTAACCAGACACAGACACAGCCGTCTGCTCCTGTAACCAGATACAGCCGTCTGCCCCTGTAACCAGACACAGCCGCCTGCTCCTGTAACCAGACACAGACACAGCCGCCTGCTCATGTAACCAGACACAGACACAGCCGTCTGCTCCTGTAACCAGACACAGATACAGCCGTCTGCCCCTGTAACCAGACAGAGCCGTCTGCTCCTGTAACCAGATACAGCCGTCTGCCCCTGTAACCAGATACAGACACAGCCGCCTGCTCCTGTAACCAGACACAGACACAGCCGTCTGCCCCTGTAACCAGACACAGACACAGCCGTCTGCCCCTGTAACCAGACACAGCCGCCTGCTCCTGTAACCAGACACAGACACAGCCGTCTGCCCCTGTAACCAGACACAGACACAGCCGTCTGCCCCTGTAACCAGACACAGCCGCAGCCGCCTGCTCCTGTAACCAGACACAGACACAGCCGTCTGCTCCTGTAACCAGATACAGCCGTCTGCCCATGTAACCAGACACAGCCGTCTGCTCCCTGTAACCAGATACAGCCGTCTGCTGCTGTAACCAAACACAGCCATCTGCCCCTGTAACCAGATACAGCCGCCTGCTCCGATAACCAGACACAGACACAGCCGTCTGCTGCTGTAACCAAACACAGCCATCTGCCCCTGTAACCAGAGGCCAGACACAGCCGTCTGCCCCTGTAACCAGACACAGACACACAGCCGTCTGCTGCTGTAACCAGACACAGACACACAGCCGCCTGCTCCTGTAACCAGATACAGCCGCCTGCTCCGATAACCAGACACAGACACAGCCGTCTGCTGCTGTAACCAGACACAGCCGTCTGCTGCTGTAACCAGACACAGCCGTCTGCTCCTGTAACCAGACACAGCCGTCTGCCCCTGTAACCAGACACAGACACAGCCGTCTGCTCCTGTAACCAGATACAGCCGTCTGCTCCTGTAACCAGACAGACACAGCCGCCTGCTCCTGTGGACACAGCCGTCTGCTCCTGTAACCAGACACAGACACAGCCGTCTGCTCCTGTAACCAGATACAGCCGTCTGCTCCTGTAACCAGACAGACACAGCCGCCTGCTCCTGTGGACACAGCCGTCTGCTCCTGTAACCAGACACAGACACAGCCGTCTGCTCCTGTAACCAGACACAGACACAGCCGTCTGCTCCTGTAACCAGACACAGACACAGCCGTCTGCCCCTGTAACCAGACACAGACACAGCCGTCTGCCCCTGTAACCAGACACAGCCGTCTGCTCCTGTAACCAGATACAGCCGTCTGCTGCTGTAACCAAACACAGCCGTCTGCCCCTGTAACCAGACACAGACACAGCCGTCTGCCCCTGTAACCAGACACAGCCGTCTGCTCCTGTAACCATATGGTGACGGCGCCGACTCCGACAGCGGCCGAGACTGTACACGGTCAGCGGGCGCGTGCAGGCAACGCTGCTGCCCGGAAAGGCCTGTCGTGATCCACTCCCTCAGTATACTCAATACATTGGCGGTGTCACAAAGTGCCAACGCTCAGTAATAGGTCTTATGAAATTCGCAATTACTAATGGGTTCGTCACTTTGACCGGCCACAAAGGTCGGTGGCCCAAAGGCCGATTTGAACTGACCAGTGACCGTGACTCAAACGTCACAAAGCTTTTTGCCGCTGCCGTTAACATAAGTGTAAAACCATAAATGTGTCTGTGCCGCCGGCCGGCCGAGGAAGCCGTTCCCAGCCGGTGGGTGTCGGAGTCGGACGACAAATGTCAGCGTCAACCGGCCGCGCCGGCCGGGCGGCGGCGGTCTGCCGACCGGCTCTCTCGGAGCGCCGGCCCGCGCCGCGCACTCAGCGTCCGACCAGTCACACCAAAGGTCGTCAGCGGCCCCTCGGGGCGGAAAAGGTCACCAATGACGTCGGCCGAAGGCGCCCGTTCCCAGGGCGCGGCGGCGGCGGCGTCATCGGACAGAGGTGACGCCGGCGCGTCAGGGCCCTGCACTGCATGACTCCCAGCGAGCCGCGACTACGGACGGCGGGACTACACAACTGGAACGGGGAATGGCGGGACTGCGGTATGTGTTCCGGTCTTGTGGGACAATGTTTGTGAGTTATGAGAAAATAATTATCTGGAGTAAGCGCAAGACATTGCTAAAAATGAATCAGGGTTTTGGGTTGGGCGATGTTTTAAGGCCAAGGTCTGAGGTAAACGTCCTGTCGCAGCTGTGCCACTCCCACCAAATCATCTACATATGCTGGTGTTCGACGCATGTATTCGCTCGCCCGCAATGGCACACAGGGGAGTGATGGGTCCACTGAGTTACATGACTGATGACACTGGACGACCGCGCCCAGTTTCAATGGGAGGGCGCGCGGGACCCACTCTCGGGCCGGCCCCGCGCAACGGCTGAACCACTCATACACTCGCCACCGGCACGCTGGCCGCGGGGTGCCCCCCACCGGTCACCGGTCACCACTTGGCGCGGAGGACGCCAGACACGGTCACCACTTGGCGCGGAGGACGCCAGACAGCTGGTTGTAGTCGGCCAGGTGTCTGAACATGATGCGGCTGAGGCGCCAGGGCTGCACGACGCCGCGCGGCCGAGACGTCGCCACGCACCGGTCCACGGTACGCACGTAGTTGCTGTTGCGCGGCTCGTCGGCGATCTCCCGGTCGGCCAGCTCCTGAAACGGCCGCGGGACACCGGTCAGCGCCTGTGGGCCGGGGGCGGGCCGGCCCGGCCCGGGACACGAGGCCCCCTGGTAGGGCACCCCGATGTGTCTCAACATGTTCCATTCTGTTACAGTTGTTCATACATACAGGGAGGGGGGGGGGGCAGACAGAGTTCACGCATGCAGCCGTGATTGATGAATTTCGGGAGGTCACCTGGTGCATGGGGCGGACTCGGCCCTAAGCGCCGAACTCCTGGAACAGCGGGCCGCAGAGATCGGGACGGATCCCCGAACATAAACATTCCACACTCTGCCAAACAGCAGCGCCAAACGTGCAACAAACACCGACCGAATGGGAAGGCTCTGAAGCGTAATCGGACCAACTTAGTTCTACCCCCGTCAACTAGCACGTTCTATTTCACAGAAGCCATAGACAATGACGAGGCGTTTCTTGGTTTACGAGGTATTTCTATTTCTCTGTTCGCTGAGCACCCAGGGAAGCACTGAGCGACGACGGCTTCCCCACGACGAGTGACACTCTGCCGAGCTCACGGCGGCTGCAGGCACTGTACGCCCGCGGCTGCAGGCACTGTACGCCCGCGGCTGCACGATGCACACATATATAGCAGTGATAGCTCGTCGCATCATTGTGCTACCTGAAATTGTCGGGGCGATAACTATACCTATCATATCGCGCCAAATTCACACTGCTCGGACGAACGGCGGTAGCCAAAAGCAACAACAGCAGGACGTTTCGAGACGGAGCTGCTCCGAATTAAACGGAGAGCGAGAGATAGGCGCCAGGGTCGCAGAATCCCTGGCTGCCAGCCACATTGCAGAGTGATTTGACGGCACAATTCACAACTCCCGATCGCCGAAACTGCGCACAACAGACGGGCGATTTTTCGTGGCGGTTATTCGTTCGGGAGTTGGTGCTGAGAGCAGAGAAGGGCCGCGTGCCTTCCCATCACCAGCTCCTGCACGCCTGGCCGGTGTATTGATGGGCTGCCGGGCTGCTCCCGAGTGTCCGCGACCGCCTCTCCCCACCGACCCAACTGGCAACATTGACAGTCCATCAATCTGGCGCCAGTCAAAGGCGCAGAGGCCACGGGCCCGGCGTGCTGGCGAGCCGAGCCGAGCCGAGCCGAGGGCCCCACTGCTGAGAACCTTCCCAACGGGACGGCGCGAGGCTCACCGGGGAGCTGAGAGCACTCCCTGCGGGGAGGGGCGGGCTCACATGGGGGCTGAGAGCCCGCCCAACGGGGCGGGGCCGGGCGAGGCTGCAAGGGAGCTGAGCTGAGAGTTCGTCCAATGGGATGCAGTTCGAGCTCTCGGCCAACGAGGCTTAAAGGGGTGTGCTACAACGACATGATGGTACGCTGTGTGGCTAGTTGTCCCGCCAATGAATAGATGTAGTGGGCATACAACCTTCACCATCGCATGAAGCCTAAACAGAAGCTACGAAGACAGCATTCGCCAAAGTACTTCTCATTGTGTAAGTAACAAAGTGACGGCCAAACGTTAGTGAGGTTATATTTAGAATCAGTAGGGAGTTAGTTTGCAACACCGACGAGGTACGCATCACCACAACAGTGCGCAGTCCAATTCCAAACCGTTTTCAATTACACTGCCTTTCAATGATGCCTACCCAACGGTGGAAAACAACAACAAAATTGCTTCAAAACACATATTCCTACATTTCTGTCCACAATTTCGTGGAAGTGTGGAACAGTGATGGGTCACTCTCCAAGGGAGCTCAGAACTACATGATCGCGGCCAAGAGCAGGGGGCTTTGATTCAGCATTACCTAATTCCAAGTGCCAACCGCCAACTCGGAAAACTCGCGCGACTCTTAAGATCACCATCAGCTGATGCAAGTGGAAAACAGCGCCTGCCGTACTCACACCAAAGTACGATGCTAATCCATGCCACTTGTAGTGGCCGGCATTTCTCGTATATGCAAATGGGCGATTTCTGGTAAGATACAGAGCCTTGGACACTGGCCATTGGTATCTCCGCCTGACGCAACGGCGCCGCGCCGTCGGCCGGGCGCCGAGGGTCTGTCGGGGGTCTGTCGGCCGGGCGCCGAGGGTCTGTCGGCCGGGCGCTGGAGTGTCCGGGTCGGCCGCACCGGGTCAGGGCCTTCGAGCGGGGACGCCATGCCACTGCCAGTGGGACATCCACCGGCCGCAGGAGGCGGATCTGATTCCGCACCGTCCTCCCACTGCTCGCCCGGGAGGACGTGATGCGGGGAGGACAACATGCCAGCAACGCCATACCGGAGGCCATCAACGGCTCTGAGCATGCATCATATTCTACCATTTCCAGGTGGAGAGGAAGTTAGCAAGAGCGAGAGAGAGAGAGAGAGAGAGAGAGAGAGAGAGAGAGAGAGAGAGAGAGAGAGAGAGAGAGAGAGCGAGAGCGAGAGAGAGAGAGAGAGAGAGAGAGAGAGAGAGAGCGAGAGAGAGAGAGAGAGAGAGAGAGAGAGAGAGAGAGAGAGAGAGAGAGAGAGAGAGAGAGAGAGAGAGAGAGAGAGAGAGAGAGAGAGAGAGAGAGAGAGAGAGAGAGAGAGAGAGAGAGAGAGAGAGAGAGAGAGAGAGAGAGAGAGAGAGAGAGAGACGGGGTGGAGATTCAGATTCCACGGAGTTGCCTTCTCTGGCCATCACCCGGCTAATCCGCGGTTTTGTAGTCAATATTCCTGCAGGGATTATGCAAATCTGACCGGTATTGCGGATTTACACAACGTTTATCGGCTTGCATTCCACGTGTAAGCGCATGCAAATGTCCATCGCAGAATGACCTCTAATTCCACTGTCACCTGACATTATTTACGAAGAAGGATGAGGAAATTGGCAGCCGATTCAAAGCATGAAGAACGATTCCTAATCGCTATCAAGCGCATCGCAGACAAAGCGGCATTGTCTAGGGAGACGGTTCGAGAGACGGAAGCAAGTATATCCCCTCGGCCATTCACCAAAGCCACCTTTTTTAGCTGTTCTCAAACTTTTGGACGGCACTTGGCGGTCGGCCGCTATGAGCGCCCAAGTGCGTCCAATCGCTCCGTCGCGTGTGCGGCTCTTCCGGAAGCCGCGCCTCGAACCGGCCTCAGTACCCGAATCCCAACAATCCCCAGTTCGGTGATCGCCAGGTGGATCCGTTCAGAACTCCGCGAAAATCGCTTGGAACGCTTTACAAACCGCCTACATCGGTTACATCGGACGATCGGTTCCAATTTATCACTAAAAACACAAGCTCTAGAAAATACCACTCAAAAATTAAAGCCACAAACAAACGGCAATTTCAACAGACAGAGCGAGCTTCCTCTAGCTTTTCTAGCGAAGCACACCGATCAGCACCCAGGCGCCCCATTGCACAGTGGGGATTTTTCCGATCTAGCACGTATTTATTCGTAGAGGGCAAACCATAGGTAGAATTGTAGCCAGATTGTGCACAGATGTTGGCTGGTGTGTCCTGGTGAGAATTTTACCTGTAAATGTGCATAATCAACATAGTAAAGGGGGTTCAATTGGACCCCCGCTCAGCCGTTTGGCCCCTGATCAAGCTAGAGCTTCGCGGAAAAGTCAAGCGTGCTGCCTATGACGAAATTAGGCCGAATATATCCAATTTCAAAGTCCAAGGTCATAAGCTGACTTTCCAAGTCAGTTTAATGACCCAACTAAAGTTGGGAAATCGAGACCTCTTGAAACTTCGCAAAAGTTAGGGTGTTACGGGGTATTTTGGGGTGCTGATCACGAATTTCATGTTAGTTTCGATCACAGACGATGTCTTTATGCATTTAGGCCAGGTCGAGTCAGGTCAGGTTAGATCAATTAGTAGGCGTCCTGCCGGCCATCCATAGAAGTGTCACCTACTACTGATAGCTTCGTAACATGGAAAGAAGGCACTAGAACTACTTCGTAAATATTCAAATGGCTGCTAAAATCGAAATCAGCACCAAAAACTACCCTAGAAACAAGTAAAACTCGAAAAAGTGAACCAAGGTCATCAAAAGGTCAATGACCTTGACTTGACCTTCACGTGACCTTGACTCCCACCATTATGCATGGCACCAACATCATTTCACATATTTGAACGTTTAAAACCACAAAAAGACTGGAAACCGCGGATAATGTGAGCTGGCATACGCCGAATCGCGATTCCGGCCAAACATGGTCTCGAGAAATATGCCACAGGTCAAAGGTCAGTTGGGTCGGAGTCATGAAATTTTTAGGTTAGATGTAAAATTGATGATCTCGAGGGTACCAAAAGTTTCGGCGCGATCGGCCGCTTTTTGCGCGAGTAATTTGCGGAAAACCATGGGGTTTTATCCGACCCCTTCCCCCTCCCCCTCCCCACAAGTGCGATGGTTAATAAGGTTACGGTATTTATAATTTACGCTTGTCATCCTATTCCTAATGAATGTGTCTCAGAAAATATGCATCATATAAATCACGAAGTAAAATTATTCGCCTATGTCCGGAACGTACCTATATCGTGCTCTTTGCCCTAGCGCTCCTCGAGTGGGGTGTTAAGATACTCTAATGTGAATATTCCGTGTTCAGGCAAGTTCCGGCAGCCAAACTAGGCGTTGTCTTGTGCAGAAGAAAGTGGCGAATTCGATAGGATATATTTCGGAGTGGAAAAGTGTGGAGAACATTATTGATTTCCTACATTTATTTAGAATACCATTCCTTCAATATGGTGCCTGTAAGGGTTTTTTGTAAAGGGCATTTTTGTGACCTTAGTAAGGTTGTGGCATACTTTCTGTTTGCCATTCCATTCCTAATAAAGGTGCCTTTCAGACGATATGCAACTTTAAGACCTCGCAAGATTAAAACCAACAGGACAGGACAATGAAATTGAGCTATACTTTCGGGCCTTGCTGAGCCCATTGAGTAATCACGCATGAGTGTGAACTTTGGGCGCATTTTTCCTAGTTTTGCTGTGGACATACAGATAAAACAATGCCATATATGAAAAATTCAGACATTTCTTAGCCCTACTGACACAAAAAAATAAACAAAAATCCAAAAAATATTTTTTGAATTAATAGGCGCTAGATCGGAAAAATCCCCACTGTGCATTGTGCCGCTCGGTGCCGGCGGACTGATGGCAGTCGGCGCCCACCGCACCGCCGGGCCACCGCTCCGGGGACGCCGCCGACCCGCGCTCCGGGCCACTGGGGACGCCGTCGGCCCGTGCTCCGGGCCACCGGGGACGCCACTGACCCGTGCTCCGGGGACGCCGGGGACGCCGCCGATCCGTGCTCCGGGGACGCCGGGGACGCCGCCGATCCGTGCTCCGGGGACGCCGCCGACCCGTGCTCCGGGGACGACGCTGATCCGCGCTCCAGGCCACCGGGGCCGCCACTCGCGCCACCCCTTGGGTGACCCCGGTACCTCCATCAGCCGCCGACTGCTGCACACCTGGTCTGAGCAGGATCGGAACCGCCTCAGGAGGCGCGCACCCCAGGACCTTTCCAGTCCCAAAACTGTGTCGTGGAGCAGAGGCCAAAAAATCTGAGAGCAGCGCACGGACGGAGCGCTGCGGGTCTCTCAGGGGAGGGCGGTCGCCGCACCGCACTGGGCCAATCCCTACTTCGCAGCACCCCCGCCGCCGATCTCTGACGACCGCTCGTCTAGAACGCTGTGCCGCAGGACGCCGCGGGACGGTCGGCACGCGGCACTGCCCCGGCTCAGTGGGTGAGCCTGGGACCCGCCTCACAGCCACGGCTCCACCGCCACTGCCACCGCCACGGCTCAGTGGATGAGCCTGGGGCCCGCCATGCACACCGCCACGGCTCGGTGGATGACCCTGGGGCCCGCCACACCGCCACGGCTCAGTGGATGACCCTGGGGCCCGCCACACCGCCGCGGCTCCATAGCCGACCCAGTGCTCACGCCGCCACGGCTCCACAGCCGACCCAGTGCTCTCCGCAGGCCGCCAGCTGGTTCCATGGCGTCCCGAGTCGGGGTCGCGGCAGCGGCCAGCCCCAGCCGCGGCGGCCCGGCTCACAGGTTCAGAGCCGACCGGCCGGCCGCGCGCCGCTGAGCCTGGGCGGCCCCCAGGGGTTCCGGGCACGGCCCCAGACCGGGAGCACCCCCAGGGGTTCCGGGCACGGCACCAGACCGGGAGGACCCCCAGGGGTTCCGGGCACGGCCCCAGCCCGGGAGGACCCCCAGGGGTTCCGGGCACGGCCCCAGACCGGGAGGACCCCCAGGGGTTCCGGGCACGGCCCCAGCCCGGGAGGACCCCCAGGGGTTCCGGGCACGGCCCCAGCCCGGGAGGACCCCAGGGGTTCCGGGCACGGCCCTAGCCCGGGAGGACCCCCAGGGGTTCCGGGCACGGCCCCAGCCCGGGACGGTCGGTCGCCGAGTCGGGTCTGGAGGGCCGGCCGAGGTCCGCTGCCGGCCGGCTGTCTGCACACGCCGAAAGCAGCTGTGCCGACCTCTGCGCAGCCGCCGCACACTGTCGGGGGGTGAGCTGAGCTCGGGGGTCACGGACTGGCTGGCCTCTGCGCGGCCACCGGAGCCTGTCAGGGGGTGAGCTGAGCTCGGGGGTCACGGACTGGCCTCTGCGCGGCCACCGGAGCCTGTCAGGGGGTGAGCCCAACTCCGGGCGCCATGCACGGCCCGTCACCGAGAGCCCAGCTCGGCCCGGAGCCGACCGGTCCCGCGGCTGAGAGCACTGTCAAGGACGCGCCGCGCGCGTAACGGCGCTGGCCGGGGGCACGCACCTGTACCTACGGTCCCAGCAACGGTCCCAGCTCAGACGGGCAACTATGCAAATAATCCCACAAATCATAACGGGCGCTCAGGTATTGCACATCTCAGAACGGTGTCTGCGAACGTTTCTCTAATCAGCTCACTGAGACCGCGGCGTCAGACGGCTTAGGGGCCTAAAAATGCAACTGACTTGTCGGTGTTTAAGGATGGGCAAAATAAGTCATTAGAGGTGATACGGGGACATTTTAAAATACAGCCAAAAAAGCAGTTGAATGATGCAGCATACAAGCTCTTGGTTTTTACGATAAAAAGACGCTTATCACTTATCAGTAACGAGCTCAAGTCATCGCACAACCAATACCGGTGCTGAATGACCTCACGATGGAGACACGTGACAGACTTTCTAACCACGAAACAGTAATCATGAGAAATTGGACTTAACTGGTAACTATGAGCATTCAGAGATCAGTTCACTTGGACTTTGCTATGAAGCCGCGCGGGAGTGGCTTATGGCGGCCGATCGGGTGGCAGCGCCCCTGAATCGTGTGGCAGCGCCCCTGAATCGGGTGCCGCCGTCCTTGGGCACTCCTCCGTCGTGGGGCATTCCACGATAGATCGACCAAAGCTGTGCACCCTCATATTTTATTTTTCGCTCAAAATTCGTCTAGGGGGTTGTTTTGGGCCGGAAAGCCAGCTGTGGCGATGATTTTTTTTTTTCGACGAACGGTTAACGAGATATAGCCTCGGGCAATTTCTGAAGGTCACGCTTCAACCCTATGTTTGGCGGCTCATAACTAAAAAACTATTGACTTTTGTATAAGGATAACTTTATGTCTTCCAACTCAAAATCAACCAAGGAAACTTTTGGCTATCTCGGATTTTCGATTTTCGAAAATTTTGGTCACGTGACCTCTTGACCTATTTTTTGAAGTGACCTTGACACTTTCCCACCTGAAAGTTAAAATTTGGTCTGATGACGATTCAAGCCTTATCAATGGTCGTTCATATGCGACAATAAAAAACATGGCTATCGGCCTGCATTGACCTCAGGTCAGGTCATCTTTGTGACCTGCCCATTATAAGTCAATGGCAAAAGTACCGGCTAGGCCACTAAAACGCATCGGACTGGTACAGTTACTTCATAATCATACCATATTAGGTTATTATTGATCACTCTGGTGCAATTTTGCATCAGTGACCCGCGGAAAGGTCATCCGAGGTCACATTATGACTCACGACATTCATATGCCTTTTATGTCTATATCTTTTGATAGAATAGATATAGGGATTTGGGAAACACATCAATTAGTTCACTTTGGCCAGGCGCATCATGCCATACGCAGCCTTATATGTTAAGGTCATTTCGTGACCTTGACCTAGGGTCAAATTTTGGTCAAATTTCATATTTGACCTTTCGAAATAAAAACTTATACAATTCGATCCGACTGGAAAAAGCAAACACGATGGCGCTATTTTATACATCTGACTTCATAAACATAATAAGATATTGGCGAAAAACGTTTTTATTCCGTGAAAAATGTTTATTTTCAGCCAGATTAAATAACAATATTTTGGCGTGGTAAAGGCATTCGAGGTGCATAGACACGTTGGCGTAAGTACTTGTACCTAAGCAATTCACGCGCATATGACTCGGTGTTGCGGTCATTTCTACAGGTACCAATCTAAAAAAAAAAAAATAGCATAGGTAGCTGATATGTGATGATCAGCAGTTTCGTACATTTGGCATGAATAATAATCACTCACATAAAACATTTTCCTATGTACACCCTAATCGGCACGCACGGCACACAGCAAACCGACAACATATTCACAACAACACAACACAACATTGGTCCGATCCAACAGTGCAACTTTCCAAGCTCGTCTACTTTGTATGTGCTTATCTAAGACACTTTGACTTCCTTGCCCTCCCGATCTTCTGAAAGCTCGTGGACGCGGACTGTGGTCAGGTCAACTGGACAGAATCTGTGGTACTGTCTCGTCCCCTTCACAGTTTTGGCCCTGGCGAAGCGAGCTTGTGAGTGATTTATGTGAGTGATTATTATTCATGCCAAATGTACGAAACTGCTGATCATCACATATCTACCTATGCTATTTTTTTTTAGATTGGTACCTGTAGAAATGACCGCAACACCGAGTCATATGAGCGTGAATTGCTTAGGTACAAGTACTTACGCCAACGTGTCTATGCACCTCGAATGCCTTTACCACGCCAAAATATTGTTATTTAATCTGGCTGAAAATAAACATTTTTCACGGAATAAAAACGTTTTTCGCCAATATCTTATTATGTTTATGAAGTCAGATGTATAAAATAGCGCCATCGTGTTTGCTTTTTCCAGTCGGATCGAATTGTATAAGTTTTTATTTCGAAAGGTCAAATATGAAATTTGACCAAAATTTGACCCTAGGTCAAGGTCACGAAATGACCTTAACATATAAGGCTGCGTATGGCATGATGCGCCTGGCCAAAGTGAACTAATTGATGTGTTTCCCAAATCCCTATACCTATTCTATCAAAAGATATAGACATAAAAGGCATATGAATGTCGTGAGTCATAATGTGACCTCGGATGACCTTTCCGCGGGTCACTGATGCAAAATTGCACCAGAGTGATCAATAATAACCTAATATGGTATGATTATGAAGTAACTGTACCAGTCCGATGCGTTTTAGTGGCCTAGCCGGTACTTTTGCCATTGACTTATAATGGGCAGGTCACAAAGATGACCTGACCTGAGGTCAATGCAGGCCGATAGCCATGTTTTTTATTGTCGCATATGAACGACCATTGATAAGGCTTGAATCGTCATCAGACCAAATTTTAACTTTCAGGTGGGAAAGTGTCAAGGTCACTCTTCAAAAAATAGGTCAAGAGGTCACGTGACCAAAATTTTCGAAAATCGAAAATCCGAGATAGCCAAAAGTTTCCTTGGTTAATTTTGAGTTGGAAGACATAAAGTTATCCTTATACAAAAATCAATAGTTTCTGAGTTATGAGCCGCCAAACATAGGGTTGCTGCGTGACCTCCAGGAATTGCCCGAGGCTATATCTCGAAAACTGTAGGTCAAAAAAATTATCCTTGCCACAGCTGGCTTTCCCGCCCATTTCTACCCTTTACACCAATTTTGAGCGAAAAATAAAATATGAGGGTGTCAATTTAATTTTTTTTTGGTCGATCTATCGTGGAATGCCCCTCCTTCAGATCGCTCTGCCCCATGTCCGTCCTATCGCCGAGCAGCCTTCCTTCCGCACACTGGCACACCCGAGCGGGCCACGCACCTCTGCTAATCGGAGCGGGCGTCCTTCGCACAGCCTGTCGAGAGCTGATCGGCTCAGCCGCCTCCAGACAAAGAGTGCGTGAGAGCGCCGGCCGTGCACGCGCCGCCGGCGCCCGGAGGAGCGCGGCCGGCACAGAGCAGTGACGAGATCGGGGCCCATGGCAGAAGCCGGGAGCATCCCCGGCTCCCCCACAGCCTTGCCCATCGGCCTAGCCTGTGAACTGTGACGTTCCAGCTACAAGCAGCACGGCGACACCCTACTTCCTCCACAGCGACGGTCGGCACTTTTCTCGGCTATCGGTGCACTACCTTAACCCCCTCCCCCCCCCCGGCCCTCAATAAGGACGGGCTAGCCGTCTCAGGCTAGGGCAGTGTTTACTGTTTAAAGCATTTTCCCACTGCCTCAGTGGCTGCAGCCACACGTATCTCTCGCATGCTCGCTGCATCTCCCTGTCCTCTGTGTCAGTGTCGTCCATTCCTGCCTAATGTCCCTAATCAGCGCATGACAGCCGACTGCCGGTGCGCTCACCGCTCGCGGCTGTCGCGCCTCGCGGTCGTGGGCTGGCGGCGGCCGCCCGGTGGTGACCGCGTGCCGGACCAGCAGCCCGGCCGGCCGGCCGGGAAGGTCGCTCGGCTGTGCCGGTTCCGAGAAGCGGCCGCACCCCCGGCCCGGCGGGTGGAGAGGAGCTCTGCCTGGTCCGGCCGGTCCAGCGGCCGGCCGCACCATCCCGTAACAGGAACGGACGGCCGCTAGGGACGCTCGGTCTGGCTCCGCCGATATTGGGAGCGACACACAGGTCACACAGAGCACTTGGCCTGCGGGACCGGCCGCGGCCGCGCCACCGGCACACCGGCGAAAACAGCCAGACACCTAATCCTGGAAGCCACTGATTGGTGCCGTAATTGTAATTACCCGGAACTAGGATCAGAGGCAGACGAGCCTGCAGAGCCGCTGGGAGCGCCGCGCCAATCGGGCTCGGTACACGGCGACTGGCACACGCCCGGTGCACGCCCACCGTTAACCGCTCACAGACCCCGCACCGGGCCACAGACGGAGCACAGACGGAGCACAGACGGAGCACAGACGGAGCACAGACCACTTGTCCAGCCGCCATCAGAGTCTATGTAATAGCCTACGGCACCACGGCAGCAGAGCGGAGCCGCTGCCGTTCCGCCGCGGCGCCCACGGTGATGTCAGCCACGCTGTGCCAGCGGATTTCGTTCATTTGTGATGGGGATTTGCAACTGAAAGGCCATGTCTTGGTGCAGCTCCGTCAAGCCGATTCTTACGGCCGCCCGCGGCCCTGCCCAGTGCCCAGTAAGCCCATCGTTGCGGCCCACGCCGCGGCCACTCCAGAGAGCCGCCTGTCCAGACTAGAGGTGTCAATTTCAGAAATTTCTTGTCCGATGTCCGTCCAATGTCCAAAATCCTAGCTTACTTTTGTCCGAAAAATGTCCAAGGCATGGATTTGTCCGAAAACTGTCCGAAAGCTGGATATGGAAAGAGAGGATGGGGGAACTGATCTATATTAGGTATATGTTATTATGTACCACATGATAGCTAGATAACAGATATCCGCCATCTGGTTTTGAGAGCAAAATATTGCCAACTAAAAATGTTGAAGCAATATCATATGGGAGTAGGGAATGGGCATCTGGGCAAAAGGCCTAATCTGATATACTAGGGGAAGTTGGGGCAATGCCGGAGTTGGGGCAAAGCCGAAATTCGAGATATTTCGAAAACCGTAAGACATGGATGCCACCTGTCAGTGATGCTCTGAAGCTTAAGTGACTACAATTATCGCATGTTTGTTACGAGTCGTCATTGGGAATACTTCGACTGTGAGGGCGCCAAGAGCGTTTTCAAGGTACGTTTCCCTTGTACTACATGCGCCTTTGAAGCTGCATTTCTTACTCATTATGCTACCGTTTGTCTGGCCAATTCGGTCAAGTAATCTTTAGCATGTCTTTGCATAAATGTGCTGCCTATTTGAAATTTATACAGCACGTTGAAAAGTTATGGGCCTGCAAATGAAAGTATGGCTGGCTGGGGTAATGCCGAAAACGTGCGATTACGCACGTGTTAAAAGCACGCTACGTGGACTTTACTGCTGTAGAATAGCAACGCGTATTTTTAGTCACACAAATTACACTTTCAACCGACACAACGGCCTGTTACCTATAAGGAATAATTTACCTGGCATTTTCTTATTATATCACACAATTATAACTTCCAGTGTGCACCACGTCCTCAAGCTCTTAAAACGCGTGTCAGCTTTGATGAATTCTGGATAAAGTTTGAGATAAACTGGCAAAACATCAATGTCGGCATTCCCCGTAGATCATTTCTCCCATTTTCGGCTTTCCCCGCAGTCCGGGGCAACGCCGAAAAAGTCACTTCTTTGATATTTTTAGTTTGTGCGCTTAAGGGTATGCGAATTCATCAAATGCGCCTGGTATGTTTGAAAGGCAAAAGACTGGCCTCTCGAATGACGCCAACAAGAATAGCTTATGTTGTCTACCTTGCGTGCTACGGGCGTCAGAAAAAAAGTCTTCGGCGTTCCCCCAACTTCCCCTACACAAACACAGCATATTGAGACAAGCCTATTCTGCTTCAAAATGTGCTACAGCCTACAACTGAAGCTGAGTAAGGAGGAATAATGCAAAACATTCCCTTATCCCTCAAACTTGCATTCTCAAATATTGACTTCTTGCCGCATCCCTTTGACACTAAGCCACTTGATGATGAATTAATGCAGCAATAATGCAAGAAGCTAGTCACTTACAATAATGCATTCTTCATCTTATATCACACTGGCTGATATGTACAGTAGAACACTTCAACTTCTTGCAAAAGCAAAGTAGTTCTAGTTCATGGAAGAAGAAAGTGCTCTTCACTGAGCCACACATCTCTGAATATCGAAACAAAATAAGCGATCACAAAAATAAAAATACTTGCTATGATTTAACACAAATTCACTGAAATTCACAAGCAAAAAGAAGTAGTAATCCTTGGTAGAATGGAAAACACATTTCATGCTACCATTCTCGGTAGAATGGAACATGGTATCCGGCTTTGAGTCGATGATGTAAAAGTAAATCAATAATATGACGTCATTATCAGATAATTTGTCCTATTGAAGTGCATTAACCATAAGTTGTTAAATTCTAATTCAATATGCATTGCAAAATATTATAGTTTGTTGAAAATTATTTAATTGTTAAGCAGACTGACTGTATTTATTATCTTAAACGTCATTTTTTGTCTCCTCTGATTGTCATGCGGGGCGGGGGCCATCTTTCCTTGGGTGACATTTATGACGCTCTCGCCGCATTTCATCATCTTTTGGTAACAGTTTATTTGGATAGGCTATCGGCATACTTTGTAGCATTGTATTCGATATTTTGGCACGGATATTTTTTGGGGGGAAGGGGTGGAAGGGGATGATTTATGATAGGAAGTTCTAGGTAAGACTCTTGTGCTTCTTGGCACACCTTGATATTTGCAATTTTTCAGCCTCTTTTCTGTTAACTTTAAAGTGAGGCAAATCTATTTTTTTGGGTTTCCTCCTTTACTGCTTTGGTGTCTAGTGCTTCCCACAGGTCAATGATTGTGCATCATATTCATACCTATTACCTGACGTGTTATCTAATGATGGACTTGCTGACAACAATGTCACCTATTGGCTATTGCCATTCATAAACACATTTTCAAATTTAGGGTTAAAAGTTGGCACAGTATAGGTAGGTATATATTTAACTCAGAGCTACCTGCCACATGCAATTATGTTTATGTTCAACCTGCACTATAATTATGAATGATGTGTGAAGTGTGAACCACCTATCTCCTGCCAATTTTGATGATATGTTTTGCAATTTGCTTGATAATGGAAATAAGTTTGAACTTAAAGTTATTTAAGAAATTTGTAATTTTCAACTAGTTTTCCGAATATGTCCGATGTGTTTGTCACTTGTCCGTCCGATTTCCGAATCGGAATTCGGAAATTTTCGGAATTCCAAAATTTTCGGTTCCGATTGACACCTCTAGTCCAGACCCCGGACCCACCGGACGGGTCCCTGGAGATTAGTGATGTCAATTACAGAAAATCTGGATACCGACACCAAACCAAATACCAACCAAAACCGTGGGAGAATACCGAAACCGAACCAACTTGGAAATGCCAGGGAAATACCAACTTTTTACCGAATTCACTGCCTCTTATACCTTAGCGAGGATTCGTAATACCAACAAAATACCAAAAACATTACGATTGAAATACCAAATCCCAAGATGGTATCGGTTTGGTATCGGTATACCAAAAACTTGGCATCCGATTGACATCTCTACTGGAGACCCTTCGGACGGGTCACTGGAGACCCACTGGACCTGGAGACCCACCGGACGGGTCACTGGAGACCCACCGGACGGTCTATTAACCTACAGGCGGCAGGGCGCGATGAGCAGACCCGTGTCGGCGCCGGGTCAGACCCCTAAGTAAGGGCCAGGGGTCAGGGCGCGGCGCACTGTGCACGTGGCAGTGCAGACTGTGGAGGTCCGCGACACTCCCGGCAGTGTTCGTCTCCGCCCGTCCTTGTCGAGGCCGACAACCCGCCCACCAGACATTGTACATAACGTAACGTACAAACGAGCTGGGCGACGCGCCCGACCGACCGCTGGTCACACAATCGAACAGCGCAGGCGTGATGACATGTCCACCCGCGCCAGGCACAGCGCGCTGCGAGGCATTGTGCGGATACGTTCGAGTATTGGCGGCGACTCGTTCCTCGTTACCTGGATATTGCCGGTCCGGGCTGTTTGGGTCCGGGGTGTCCGGGACTCCGGAGAGGGGTCCGGGGTGTCCGGAGAGGAGTCCGGGGTGTCCGGAGAGGGGTCCGGGAGGCAGTGACGGGAAACGAGGCTGAGGAGTGCATATGTCGGGGAGGAGCCAGCTGAGCGGCGGCCGGGCCGGGGTCGAGGGGCGGCCGGGCCGGGGTCGAGGGGCGGCCGGACCGGGGTCGAGGGGCGGCCGGGCCGGGGTCGAGGGGCGGCCGGGCCGGGGTCGAGGGGCGGCCGGGCCGGACCGGCGCCGCCCGGTGACACTGCAGCGGCGTCCGGCAGCTCTCCCCGTGGCCCGCGCCGGGCCGGGCCGGTCGCCGTCCTCTGACCGCCGAGCAGACAGGGTTGTCCGAGGACCGGGCCGCCGCCGCGACCCGCCGACCCGCTCAAGGTCGGACAAGGCTCTGCGGCGCCGAGCGCCCGCGACGCAGCGACCTCCGACCACTCGCGAGGTGCGACGCATTTTATGCAGATACGAATGAATGCCAAGAAGGTGACGGTAAAAATCAGCCCCAGAACAGGTGACAAAACCACACAAGAGGCTTAGAGGCGTGACGGTAAAGACTTGGCAACGTTATCAGCGTGCCATCGGATGACTAATGTGGCGCATATAGGACGTCGCTAACGTAGCGCGCCGCAAAGAGGACCCGGGAATCCACTGGGACCAACGCTGCGACACATGAGGAAAACCGGGTCAGAGTGCCACGTAAACGGCGCATCATTCGGGGAATTGGTATTGAACGATCTATGTAAAGGCAAGCGCTGGCCCATTGATATCGCCTATATACATCGCGGCTTACGCCATCTTCAACTCTCATAGAGCGAACTCGCTCTAGAGCTAGTTGAAGATGGCGTAAGCCGAAAGCACGTCAGAATAATCAGGCATTTTTCTTACGAATTTTGGATATTAATTATGAGAGTACGGTTACTTTACTTGTATGTAATAGCAATCCTTGCCCAAACCAGTATGAAACTGGCAGAATGCCTAGGCACATATGTAGAGATCTAGCAGTAATAATTAAGATAATATAGGATTTCTCTGCCTCGGCATACCTACCGGGTGTGGTGACTGTGATAGGGAATAAAATCTTTACCGGAGGTGGAGACTCTTGATTGCTTATGTATCTAGGTACTTCTTAAAATTAAATAGATATTGCTTCGTTACAAGATAAGTGGGCCAAGTAAAGACGACCTTCATCAACGATGATGTACATTTTGAGCTGGTCTAGCCCAACATCTCATGAACATTCTACAATACAACCGTCACGGCCTCGCCGGTGACTCCGGCCGGCGGCAGACAGACCCAGACTCCGGCCGGCGGCAGACAGACCCAGACTCGGCCGGCGGCAGACAGACCCAGACTCGGCCGGCGGCAGACAGACCCAGACTCCGGCCGGCGGCAGACAGACCCAGACTCGGCCGGCGGCAGACAGACCCAGACTCCGGCCGGCGGCAGACAGACCCAGACTCGGCCGGCGGCAGACAGACCCAGACTCGGCCGGCGGCAGACAGACCCAGACTCCGGCCGGCGGCAGACAGACCCAGACTCGGCCGGCGGCAGACAGACCCAGACGACCAGGTGCGGACGTGTCACCGGCCTTATCAGTCAGTGCGTGGGGAGCACCCAGCCGCACCGCGCCGTCCACGCTGCTGCGGAACGCTCGTCTGCAGACGGTTCCAGAAGCCGGCTCACGTTCCACCGGCCCTCTGGTCGGCGATCGACAGTCGCTCCCGCGTGCGGCCGCCGTTTGTAAGCGACAGCTCGCGCCGGGACGATTCCATTGACACGCGACAGCGCGATGGCACTGATGGCGAGCCGGCCATCGGCCGCCAGCCCGTCTCGGACCGTGCCAAAGGCGCGTGTCTCCCTTCCTGGAAGCGGCGCATTAATTACGCACTACTACGCAGCCGGCCGAGGGCCGCGGGACGGCCGTGACCGTGTCGGCTACCCCGGCCGAGCTGCCGGGTCCCGCCGTCTGTATGGGGTGCGTATTATTTAGGCCAGGGTTCATAATGTCCAGGGTACGATGTGTCCAGTGCTCGAAATGGCCAGTGCCTTGAATTGGCCAGTGTTCATATTGTCCAGGGTTTGCATGGTCCAAATGTGGCCAACTGGCTGCAGATAGGGTAAATTCAAAGAGGCCAGGGTTCATAATGTCCAGGGAACGATGTGTCCAGTGCTCGAAATGGCCAGGGTTCATAATGTCCAGGGCACGATGTGTCCAGTGTTCGAAATGGCCAGGGTTCATAATGTCCAGGGCACGATGTGTCCAGTGTTCAAAATGGCCAGTGCCTTGAATTGGCCAGAGTTCATAGTGTCCAGGGATTACACAGTCAACCAAACCAAACCTAACCTAACCTAACCTAACCTAACCTAACCTAACCTAACCTAACCTAACCTAACCTAACCTAACCTAACCTAACCTAAGGTAATGATGTTTGCCTACCGGGGATAAGGAAATAGTTTCTCGCATGAATAGATTGCAAGCAATAGTAAATCAAATATTTTTAGGTTAAGTGGTTATGCATCAGGCTTCAGGCCTTCGGCCTGAAGCCAGATACATAACCACTTAACCTAAAAATATTTGATTTACTATTGCCTGTAATCTCTCCTAAGGCATTGCCTTCGGCACTGCACTGCTTCGCATTGAGCTGGTTCCGTGTTTTTACATAATGACGTCACTTTCAATGACTATGTAATCCCTGGACATTATGAACTCTGGCCCATTCAAGGCACTGGCCATTTTGAACACTGGACACATCGTTCCCTGGACATTATGAACCCTGGCCATTTCGAACACTGGACACATCGTGTCCTGGACATTATGAACCCTGGCCATTTCGAACACTGGACACATCGTGCCCTGGACATTATGAACCCTGGCCTCTTTGAATATACCCTATCTGCAGCCAGTTGGCCGCATTTGGACCATGCAATCCCTGGACATTATGAACTCTGGCCTATTCAAGGCACTGGCCATTTCGACACTGGGCATATCGTACCCTGGACATTATGAACCCTGGCCAGAATGAATGTTCCCCGTCTGTATGATGTGCGGCGGCCGCCGCGGGCACCGGGCCGCTGTACGCCCGGAGACGGCCGGCGCCACGCGCCGCCCCGCCACAAAGGGCCCGCTGCCGGCCCGCTGCCGCCCCGTGGCCCCACGACTGGTGAGGCCATCTGCCCCGCCGCCGAGCATCGCATCGATCCGTTCTGCACGCGCCACCGACGGCCAACAGGAGAGCGCCGCCGGCCGCATCGCTCTGTGTCGGACAGGGCCCACCACAGTGAGACGGGGAGGGGCCGGCGCCGCGGCCCGGCCGCCGACCCGGTCAGCACACCAGGGTCCCGGCCGGCGGCGCCGCACAACACCGACAGAGCCAAGGGAGCGGCCATTTCGGACACCTGCCCCTCCCACAGCGTACCAAATGGACACAACTTTACAGTTTTTCTCGCATGTTAAGAAAAATAAGCAATTTTTATCGCAAAGTTTGTTCGTAGCTGCCCAGCAAGCCACAAAGAAGCCAAATCTGAGGAGTCTGTGGAAACTGGCGATTTTCGTGGGGCAATATGGATAGTAAGCCACGTTTCTGGGTCGACGGGCGCCATTGAGTTCAGCCGGCGGGGGGGGGGGGGTGGCGGGGGGCGGTCGGACCGAGACGCGTCTGGGGGCGCCTCCGATGGCCTCGCGACACGACCCACCGGCGTCCAACAGCGGTGAAGACATTCCGCTGGCCTCGCGACACGACCGGCCGGCGTCGACTCGACCCTGTGTATTTGGGTACAGTGGCCGCCAGAGCCACACGTATGCACTGAGAGCGCAGGGCACGGGCGCCTGCTCAGTCCCCGGGGCCGCTCGAGTACAATCGCGAGCAACCCAGCACGTCAGGCACAGATTGAGGCGACGCACTTCAAGGTGACGGGCCATCGAAGAACATCCGCGCACGCAGCGCAGTAGCCCGGCCGCACAGATAAAGTCGGTCCAGGTTTCCTGAGCGGACGCGCGCGGTGGTGAGAGCCCGGCCCGGACCGGCTCGGCCCCAGTTCCGCCCGATGAGTGCGACCATACCAACATCAGTGGCAGCAGTAGCAGTACGGGTCAGACCCAGTCCAGAGCAACTGCCTATGCATACTCAGCTGTAGGAATAGGTGCTCACCGATATGACATGGAAACATCGACTATGAGATGAGCCGATAAGGTCACATCTCCTCACGGTCCAACCGCGCGCGTACTGGCCGCAACCAGGTGAAACCGGGCGTCACTCCAGCAACATGGCAGTGATATAGACGGTACATATAACATATATCACCACACCACGCAATATGGGCGGCACGGACTCCTTTGTCCCAGCCGAGAAGGTTGGCTACAATGACGCACTGCCTGGCGGCGGCGACCCAATAAAATGGGGCTCAAAGCCAGGAAGCATCTTATTGGCCGCGATCGGTGCGCTGCTCAATAAGCCGGCTGCCGGCGGCTCTGTAACGCGCTCATAACGTCCGGCCGGCCGTCCGGAGTAGCTCGTATTGCCACTCGGGTGGAGAGTGTTGCCACTCTGCTCTATGCGCAGTGCGCCCCAGTCAGCCGGCGCCGGCACTCGGCAGCTTTTTACACACCCTGGCCGTCGGATCGGGCGCGCACTCCACACGGCCGGCTGCACAAATCAGTCATCGACACAGCTCTCCGGTCGCCCGGCGCACGTCAGACGAAATCAACCAGCCGCCTCCCGTCCCGGAGCGCCGTGCGCCGTGCCCCGGAGCGCCCTGAGCGCGGGGATCCGCCCGGCCCGCAGCGGCGGCAGCGGCATCCCGCTCCCAGCAGCCCGGCCTCATCAGCCGGGTCCCGGACGGACGCGCCGCGCGGCGGCCGGTGGCACCTGACAGCGGCGAGCCCGAGTGGCCGCAGGGAGCCGCCCTGCCTCCGGCGGCGAGCCCGAGTGGCCGCCGGGAGCCGCCCTGCCTCCGGCGGCCGGCAGAGGACGGGCACAAATGCTGTTTAGCGCTCTGCTAGTCCAGCGTGGCAATTAACATGCACGTCGAGGCGAGACTTCCCGATCTGTCGTGATCCGACGAGCTGGTGGTATGGTTTTCCTGGGACGCAGCCGCACACATTTCTGGAAAAACATTCCGCACAAAGAGGCCGGGGGAGGCCCGGGGGCCCTTCTCCGCCCGGGCCCCCAGGCCTCCCCCGGCCTCTTTGTGCGGAATGGGTCACCAGTCGCCCTGGGGAGGCCCGCGGGCCCGGCCAGAGGACGGCGACTGGTTACCCTGGGGAGGGAGCCGCGGGCCCGGCCAAAGGACGGCGACTGGTGACCCTGGGGAGGTCCGGGGGCACGGTCAGAGGAGGACGACAGGTAACCAGGGGAGGCCCGGGGGCCCGGTCAGAGGAGGGCGACTGGTAACCCAGGCGGCACGGGCAAAACAGATCGGCTAACCACCGCAGGTCACTACACAGTGCACACACAAACATACCGCAGCACACGGCTGATTTCACAGATGCACATGCCACAGCCGACTCAAGATTCTCGTGGTCTCTAGTCTAGAAGTAGATAATTATGCATTCACAACAAACTTTGCGGTAATGTCAGTGAAATCAGCCGGTGCATGTTCCCTAAAATACAGCAAATGTAATGCCATGGTTATCGGTCATGGAACTTGAATTGAATTCCATGAATTGTCATGAATTCCAACCCCTATCCCATCAGAAGTGTTATGTAAACACGATATGATAATTGTGGCGTCAGAGCATGGATGAAGGAGAACCTTTCATCCATGTTCAGAGGATCAGATGGCTGGAAAAACACATCCGCGGATTTGGGCAGTTCGGAGTGTTGGCTGTGGGGTGGCGGCAGGTCCGGTTATATAACACAGCCAGTCTTCGCGCCGCCCTCCAGGCTCCAGCGGCCGCGGGAAAGGTCTGCCGCCGAGATGCTGCCGATTCAGCGCCGGCCGCGCCCAAATAAGGACCAGGGACAACACCACCTCTATATCCTCAGTGTTACAGCGCGCCCAGTTGCGTAACTCTGTTGGGTGGGAGATTTCGGGGCGCCGGTCGGTGGGCGGGTACAGCGGCCGGCGCGGCGCCGGGCCGCTGACCGCTGACCGCTGACCGCCGAGCCGCTGACCAGTGACCACTGACCGCTGACCTCAGTCCGCCCCGACCCGGGCACAGCTGGCACGGTGCGCCGCGCCGCTGCAGCTCGCCGCTCGGCCCGACACACCTCTCTCGCTCCATCCGCCGCCGCCGGCGGGCACACAGACGGCGCTACACGACCGGCCGCTCCAAAACAACAACAGTCCACGATTGAGGACAACGCCGATTAAATTCTGTAGCTGGTATTCAACAATGACAGCAACTCAATTCATAATTGAAAAATGCCTGATACACCTCATCTATTGTCAAATTAGTTAAACAATACACATCACGGAAACATCTCTTTGATGTTTGCAATTCCATTCATTACGCAAGCATAACTTTATTTGGCGAGGATCCTGCCGATAATGAAGTGATGGTTGCACCCGGATCTGCCGAAGGGTCGTTACATCGCACGACTCAATCACAAAAGACAAGCCATCTGCGCCGCCATTTGCGGTGCGTCCGCAGGACGGCCACTGCCGCCGCTGCATGTATGTCTGTATTAGAGATGTCAATCGGATACCAACTTTTTGGTATACCGATACCAAACCGATACCAACTTGGTATTTGGTATTTCAATCGTAATGTGTTTGGTATTTTGTTGGTATCATAAATCCTCACTTATGTATAAGAGGCTAAGAAATCGGTAAAAAGTTGGTATTTCCCTCATTTTCCCAAATTGGTTTGGTTTCGGTATTTTACCGTGGTTTTGGTTGGTATTTGGTTTGGTATCGGTATTCCGATTTTCCGTAATTGACATCACTAGTCTGTATGTACATTCAGAGTAGTGACATCCACTGTGAGGTGGCCATGGGTGAGCGCCGCGCGGCTCCGGCTCGTGCCGCGACCATCCCGCCCGGGACGGTGCAGAGGTCAGTGGGAGTATGGGACAGCACCGCGCCACCAGCAATCCACTAACCAGCACCCATTCATCACGGCAGACGGGCTAAACTGAGACGAATCACAGCCTGCGGGACGCCTGTGCGCCGTGGCGCAGGGCACCGAATTCATCCATCATCGTCGGCGGCAGCCAGCGGCGGCGGTATCCGTGCGGAGCGGACAGGTCGGGTCCGGCGCCTCCCTGCCGCCGGGGACAGGTCGGGTCGGACGCCTCCCTGCCGCCGGGGACAGGTCGGGTCGGACGCCTCCCTGCCGCCGGGGACAGGTCGGGAGTAGCACCTCCCCGGCGCGGGCAGAGAACGGAAGGGCGCACCGTGGGGGACCTCCGTTCCCTCCGGCCGCCAGCAGCTTCACCAGGAGGGTCGGCGACTGCCTTACACCGAGGTCCGCCCGTCGCCGCTGTAGGCGGGAGATGATATGGGGGCGGCCGCTGTAGGCTGGAGATGATATGGGGTCGGCCGCTGTAGGCTGGAGATGATATGGGGCGGCCGCTGTAGGCGGGAGATGATATGGGGGCGGCCGCTGTAGGCTGGAGATGATATGGGGTCGGCCGCTGTAGGCTGGAGATGATATGGGGTCGGCCGCTGTAGGCGGGAGATGATATGGGGTCGGCCGCTGTAGGCTGGAGATGATATGGGGTCGGCCGCTGTAGGCTGGAGATGATATGGGGTCGGCCGCTGTAGGCTGGAGATGATATGGGGTCGGCCGCTGTAGGCTGGAGATGATATGGGGTCGGCCGCTGTAGGCTGGAGATGATATGGGGTCGGCCGCTGTAGGCTGGAGATGATATGGGGTCGGCCGCTGTAGGCTGGAGATGATATGGGGTCGGCCGCTGTAGGCTGGAGATGATATGGGGCGGCCGCTGTAGGCGGGAGATGATATAGGGCGGCCGCTGTAGGCGGGAGATGATATGGGGCGGCCGCTGTAGGCGGGGAGGGGGGAATGACGGGAGCGGCCGCTGTAGGCGGGAAATGATGGGAGCGGCCGCTGTAGGCGGGAGATGACGGGAGCGGCCGCTGTAGGCGGGGAGGGGGATGATGGGGCGGCCGCTGTAGGCGGGAGATGATGGGGCGGCCGCTGTAGGCGGGGAGGGGGATGACGGGAGCGGCCGCTGTAGGCGGGGAGGGGGATGACGGGAGCGGCCGCTGTAGGCTGGAGATGATGGGGCGGCCGCTGTAGGCTGGAGATGACGATAGCGGCCGCTGTAGGCGGGGAGGGGAGATGATGGGGCGGCCGCTGTAGGCGGGGGGGGGATGATGGGAGCGGCCGCTGTAGGCGGGGAGGGGGATGACGGGAGCGGCCGCTGTAGGCTGGAGATGATGGGGCGGCCGCTGTAGGCTGGAGATGACGGGAGCGGCCGCTGTAGGCGGGGAGGGGGGATGACGGAAGCGGCCGCTGTAGGCGGGGAGGGGAGATGACGGGAGCGGCCGCTGTAGGCGGGGAGGGGAGATGATGGGGCGGCCGCTGTAGGCGGGGAGGGGGATGACGGGAGCGGCCGCTGTAGGCGGGAGATGATGGGGCGGCCGCTGTAGGCGGCAGATGACGGGAGCGGCCGCTGTGGGCGGCAGATGACGGGAGCGGCCGCTGTAGGCGGGAGATGATATGGGGGCGGCCGCTGTAGGCAGGGAGGGGGGATGATGGGGCGGCCGCTGTAGGCGGGGATGGGATATGACGGGAGCGGCCGCTGTAGGCGGGAGATGATGGGGCGGCCGCTGTAGGCGGGGAGGGGAGATGATGGAGCGGCCGCTGTAGGCGGGGAGGGGGATGACGGGAGCGGCCGCTGTAGGCGGGGAGGGGGGATGACGGGAGCGGCCGCTGTAGGCTGGAGATGATATGGGGCGGCCGCTGTAGGCGGAAGATGACAGGAGCGGCCGCTGTAGGCGGGAGATGATACGGGAGCGGCCGCTGTAGGCGGTGGGAGGAGTGCCCCTGGCGCGCCAGATCCCGTGCACGGCCCGCCGATTCGCGGTCTGACCCGTACTGCACAGTCTCAGCTCCCGACCGGCGCGGCGGCCCAGTAATGAGGCCACCTTTTAATGATCGGCCCACGTGAGTCGCCCACCGAACGGCATCGGTCACGTCTGAGGTGGATACACGATACGAGAACAAACATCCTTATATAACTGGGGCCCTCGCTTTATGTAACACATATTTCGTCATCACATATCTCATTATGACCAATCCCTTCATCATCAAAAGGGTAAATTATATTCACGATGGTAACTGGGTACGTCATGAGCTGAGCAGATATGCCTATGCATAAACCCACCCATCTTCCTCTCCCATACAGGATGAGCCAGAGAACGAAGTTATTAAAGGTTAAATCATCCATTCACGGATTAGGCATAGCAGGGATTACGGGTCATGATAACGCTCATCGAAAACACGCAACGGATTTAGTTGCAGCTATGGGAGCGTGCAGGTATCATACAAATACAGATGGACTAGCGTCATTGAAAGGAAAATTCTCGAGCATCTATATTATGTAATAGACTAGAGAACTTAAAGTCTGTCAAGGCTCCAGCGAGTTCGCGAGACCCCCAACAGTTCAATACGCATTACACACGTTCCACTAGTTTGGGTCTTGTATAGGCCTATTTATGAGTTCCGGAATACGTCGGTCCTCGTACGTTTCAAGACACAGTCATATCGTACATAAACGTCACGATACTAAGAGTCAATAGCAATGCCCAGCCTTTCAAGGATAGTACATATTATGCCTTACGCAGCAACATCCTGCAATATGTACCTGTGTCGCCCTATTCAGAGGCCACCAACTTGGCGGCGCTGGCGGCAGCCGCCGGTTTTGGTCGCCAGTTGAAGCTCGGCGGGTATGTAGGGCCTGGGCTCAGGCGGGTGGGAGGGCCATTGACTCTTGATATCGTGACGTTTATATAAGATATGACTGTGTCTTGAAACGCCCTGCCTCAGCGGGTATATACGAGTAGGGCCTTGGCTCAGCGCAGCCACCCTGCCGCCGCGCCAGTCCCAGTTCCCGGCAGCAGATAGCGCCCAGCGGCAACAGATAGCGCCCAGCGGCTACAGATAGCGCCCAGCGGCTACAGATAGCGCCCAGCGGCTACAGATAGCGCCCAGCGGCAACAGATAGCGCCCAGCGGCTACAGATAGCGCCCAGCGGCTACAGATAGCGCCCAGCGGCAACAGATAGCGCCCAGCGGCTACAGATAGCGCCCAGCGGCTACAGATAATCGACCCGCGCTCAGCATGTCTGCGCACCACGCCCAGCGGATCTGCACCCGGGCTGCGGCCTGCGGTATGCACCCGGGCTGCGGCCTCATGCGGGTATGCACCCGGGCTGCGGCCTGCGGATCTGCACCCGGGCTGCGACCTGCGGGTATGCACCCGGGCTGCGGCCTGCGGGTATGCAACCGGCGGCCAGCAGGTCTGGGCCCAGCAATCGGTGTTTCCTGCACCGATCCGGTAGTCTTTCTCGATTCGGCCCGTCTCCCGGTCAGCCCTGTGGTCAGCCTTGTCCGCCGGTCACTACTCAGCCCTGTCCGCCAGTCACTGGTCATCCCTGTGGCAGCCCTGTCCTCCGGTCACTGGCCAGCCCTGTCCATCGGTCACTGGTTAGCCCTGTCCGCCGGTCACTGGTCATCCCTGTGGCAGCCCTGTCCGCAGGTCACTGGTCAGCCCTGTCCGCCGGTCACTGGTCACTGGTCAGCCCTGTGGCAGCCCTGTCCGGCAGACGGCTCAGCCGCAGCTCAGCCGCGCGGCCTTGGCGGAGGCTGCGAGACGTCCTCGCGCCGGCCGCCGCGGCGCCAGCCACCCGCCGCCGCGCCGCATGCTAATGATGAGGCCGAGATGCCGCGCTGCCGTCCGGCGCCCGCCGGCGGCGGCAGGGGAGCCGTCACTGTCGTCATTGCCGGCAGCAGAGCACCGCCACCGTCCTGCGTCCCACGCATGGATCAGCCCAGGGAGTCGGCTGCAGAGGCCTGCTTTCCGTCTCATGTTCCCGCTGTCCATTTGCCGGAAAGCTCACCAGCCCGGTCGTTTCCCCGGTCCGTTTCCCAATCGGTTCCCGGGTCTGCTCGTCGGGGCAGTGCGGGTCACAGAGCCCAATCATGTAATTGGGGGTCCCGGCGCCCCGGACCGGGGGGGGGGGCGTGGGGGGGGGGGGGCGCGTGCTCGGCTGGTCCGGTCGTGACGACCAGCGCGCAGGTGGACGACACTGCAGCACGGTAGGCCGCGCGCTGGTTTAGTAACACACGCCCAGCGCAGGCTGCGTCTCCGAGTTACAAACCGCGCCACTCCGATTCTCATCTAAAAACACTGTAAATGGCATACTCTTACTATGCAAGCCATGAAGTGCATCTAATTCGAGCAGGGTCATGTAATTGCCGACCGAGTCGGCTGCCTCCGCCGGCGGCAGCGGCTAGCCGCGGGAACAGGCGGCGTGCGCGGTGGGCCGGCGCCCACTGACACCAAACAAGGAACGCCGATTAGCATGAGCCGACAAGGTGTTGGGTACTGCGCGGCAGGACCCAGTGACTCCGGCGCTGCCTCGGGCGGGGATTTGGGCGGCGGAATGCCGGGAAACACGGCAGCCGGCCGCTGCACGGCGCCGGCCGGGTGGACGGCGCTGGCTGGACCCTGCTGCTGCTCAGACCGATACAGGTCACAAACGAATCGAGAGGAGGTCATTAACAACCGGCTGCGAGCCCTGCATTAGGCAGCCTCCTGCGCAGCCCCTCGCCATACACGGCGCCGGTATCCGAACTGGCACCTGGTGGGGGGACGCAGCTCCCACAAACCATCTGTTGCTGAAAATTTCCAAATCTGGAGACGGTCTGATCCCGTCCGGCAAGGACAGAGCCGGCTGAGCTGCCGTGACGCAGAGCGCTAACCACCGGACAGCGGCTCCCGCCGCCGAATTCTCCGGGGATTTCGGTAAGCCATAATAAATACGGCTACCTGGAATGTGGCGTCGGAGCCAAGCCTGTATACATTGGCAGAACCTGCACCATCGATAAGCACCTAAATCAATGTCCGCGAACAGTGGCGTATCCAGGATCTTGAAAAGGGGGAGGCCAAACCTGCTCAAGGGGCCCCACCCTTACCTTAGGGGCCCCAGTAGTGGCGTACTTAACCCACGCCCAGGTGCGATTCTTTGCCACTTTCACCATGTAAGGTAGCCTTTTTAGGCACACTCGGCAATCTAAAAGGAAAAGAAAACGTGAAAAACCATCGATATCGATAGCTCTGTATGAAGTGTACAATTTGTTTCACCAGTAGGCATACAGTTTTTTTTTTTTTTTTTGCTTTGGGCGTTGCCGGGGCCACTAAAGATTATCCAAAGCAAAATGTTTTGTCAATTTTTTTTACGATTGTAACATTTTTCAAAGGGCAGATGTCAATCTCTTAGTGTCTTGCGCATGGCTGAGGGCTGATACCCTAATTAACTTTAGAAGGGCCCGACTCGGGTTGAGCTCTGATCTATGTAGACTCTGATGGCTCTATGTCGCCCACATTTGCCTCACTCCGACCCCTGAAGGGTCATTCTGGCCTCTGAAAGCCCCACACCGGCAACAGAGTGAACCACGCTGGCCTCCGGGCCCCATGATGGCTTCAGGAGACCCATGCTATGGCTGACCCCATAGCCCCCCCCCCCCCCGCTGGCTCTTGGGACTTGGGAGTCTTTGTGTCAGTCTGACGACCCTGTGCCGCTTTCGAACCCACGCCGGTCTCTAGAAGCCCATGATGCCCCCTGAGGGTCCCACGCTGGCCTTAAGGGCCACTCCTACCTCAGGGGGCCCAAATATGGATAATATCTGAAAAGCGGTCGCCGAGGCCCTCGAGGTGGCCTCTAATGGCCCGACGCCAGCCTATGAAGGCCCGCGCTGGCTTCTGAGGGCCCAGCGCCAGTCTCTGAAGTCTGAAGTCAGATGACAGATGGCGCCACGCTGGCCTCAGAGGGTTCACGCTGGTCACCGAGTGCCCCACACTGGCCTAAAAGGGCTCCACATTGTCTTCAGAGGGCCCCAAGCTAGTCTCGGTGGCCAATGGGCCTCAATCTGACCTAAGAAGGCCCCATGTCGCTGGGCTTAAAAGACCCCGCGCTGGACATAGACGCATGCTGGACATAGAGGGTCCCACACTGGCCTTACAAGGCCTCACACTGGCCTTAGAAGGCCCCACACTGGCCTTAGAGGGCCCCATGCTGGCCTTAGAGGGCTGAGCGCTGGCTCCTTAGGGCTCTACACCAGCGTCAAAGGATCCCACGCTCGAGTCTAAGTTTCTTTATGGCCGCCAAAGCGACCTCTGAGGGCCCGCGCTAGCCTCTGGGGGCTCGGCCTTGGCCTCTGAGGGCCTATGAGGGCCATCAAATGACACTTTAAGATAGTTTGACGCAGTTTGACTTTATTTATGCTTGGGCCAGTACTTTGGATGAGGCCCTGAAGGTCGTTTCTCTTGTGACACTCAAGCAGGCACGTACCCAGGATTTCGCCCAGGAGGGGGCCGCCTGCTCTCAAAAGCGCCCACGGGTCACCTGGATGCCGCTGTCAACCCAGGCAGGGGCGTATCCAGAACCTTTCGATGAGGGGATTGGGCACAGTGGGTCCGGTCCCCCTTGCAGACGGGTCCCTCTGTCCGTCTGTCTGTCTGTCTGTCTGTCTGTCTGTCTGTCTGTCTGTCTGTCTGTCTGTCTGTCTGTCTGTCTGTCTGTCTGTCTGACTGTCTGTCTGTCTAAACCCTGAGAAAATGTGCAAAATTGGCAGGTAAAAATATCATTTTTTGCTTGAGAAGTATGCATAAAATGCACGGTATTTTATGAGGAAGTGAAGCGAACGAGCGCCTCAGAGTCACCTGTGTTAGTCCTTCAGAGGTGTCGGTGAAAGGCCATCAGATGTGGCCATCAGGTGTGGCCATCAGGTGTGGGGTCCTCACAGGCGCCGTTGTGAGGGCCTTAGGGCTTAGAGACACAGGTGGGGGCCATCACTTAGGCGTGTAAGGGGCCCTGAAAGTTACTGGTGGCCCTTCATAGGCCGGCAAGGGACCCTCAGAGGTCGGTAAGAGGCCCCCAGAGTCGCTGGTAAGTGACCGTCAGATGCGCTGCATAGGACCCTCGGAGGCGCCGATGTGGGGGCTCTCAGAACCGCCGAAGTAGGCCCTTAAGAGGCACTGATGTGGGGCCCTTAGATGTGGCAGTGGAGGCCCTCGCAGGCGCCGTTGTACGGGCCCTCAGAAACACCGGTGTGGGCCGTGGGGCCATAGCAAACGGGTATTTGGCCCTTACAGCTGATCCCTTATTGGCCGGCAAGAGCCCTCAGGGCCGGCAAGGTCCCTCAAAACCTGGCGTGAGGCCCTTCTGGAGATAAGTGTGGCTACACAAGAACCCATGGGGTGTTCTCACAAGCCCTGTGGTCTCCTTTCCAGTTGAAGCGTTGCCAGCGCGGGCCCTCTACCGCCAATGGCACCGCAGGGCCTCTCGGGCCCGAGGGGACCCTAAACCCTATAACGGACACGTGCCCCCTCGCCCCTGGCCATACCATTGAATCCCAGTGATCACGGGCCGTTCAGGTAATCAGGGGCCTCTCAGGTGACCAGGGGCCTTTCAATTGACCAGGGGCCCACCAGGTGACTAGGGGACCCTCTGAGAAACAAGGGACGGTTATACCAGGGGCTCCACGGGTAACTAAGGGCCTTAATGTGACTGCAGGGGCCCTTCATATAACCAGGTACTCCCCGGGTAAACATGGGCCCTTCAGGTGACCAGGGTTTCTTCAGATCACTGGCCAGGGGTCACCCAGGGGATCAGGGCCCCTCAGGTAGCTAGGGGCCCTTTAGATAACTACGGCCCTCTCAGGTAGCCACGGGCCCCTCAGATCACCAGGGACCCCTCATATACCAAGAGGCCCCACTGGTTACCAGGGACCTCTCAGAAAATCAGGGTCTCTCAGGCAATCACGGGCCCCTTAGGTAATCAGCGGCCCCTCAGGTAATCAGCGGCCCCTCAGGTAAGCAGGGGCCCCTCAGGTAACTATGGGCCCCTCAGATAACCAGGGCCCCTCAGGTAACCAGGGCCCCCGTAGCCAGGGGCCCGTCAGGTAACCAGGAGTCCTTCAGATAACCAGGGACCAATCAGGTAACCAGGGCCCCCTCAGATAACCAGGGGCCCCTCAGATAACCAGGGGCCCTTAGACAACCATAGGCCCCTCAGATAGCCAGGGGTCACTCAGGTAACCAGGGGCCCCTCAGGTGACCAGGGGGACCCTCTGGTAACCAGGGCGCCCCTCAGGGCCCCATGGCCCCCCTTGGGTACGTTACTGCACTCAAGTGACCCAAAGGGCCCACTTGCATGTTTGATGCCAAAGGGGGAGGCCATGGCCTCTTGGCCTCCCCCCTGGATACGCCACTGTCCGCGAAAAAAGCAACAGTCTGACAGTGCGTCAGTCGCCGAAAGGTCGAACCACGGCCTTCCTGTTATGAACAAAGATGAAATATTTCTATCAAATCCCATCACCTCAGCCTTTTTAGTTTGCCATTACCAAGTCTGCATTTAATTTCAATTATTTGCAACGATGTATATTTTACAGGCAGATTCCGAAAGTCGGTCTCCAATGCTGTAGGGGGCATACACCCAAAAAAGTTTCTCTAAATTCCGACAAATCATCAGATTTCGTTTCCTTTTGCACTGGCGTTCAAATTAAAGCAAATTTGTTGTTAAGTTTTCTTCCTATTCTTGAAAACCGACAAATTTTCATGGATTTCGGCGCAGCGAGGGGCGAATTTGTACCTAATGCCTCCCTTGGATGGGCCAGTGCAATGATTATGCAGCACCATCACATTGACTATGACAGAAGCACACGACAAGATGATAATGTGTTATGGCGTATCGTATCGCAATAAGTGCTTATTTGTGAAACAATTTACCTAGGCCGCTTCAATCAGGGACTGCATTACAGAAGCTGAATCAGCCAAATATGTAGGCGCCTACCATCGTTTTTTTTTTACGGAAGATGGGTTATTCGAATGTAGGTACCTACCTTACCTACTTACTGCAAGCAATATGTGTTGATACTATGCCTTTCGATTGTAGAAAGGAATAGTTTTCATGATTAGGGTAGTTCAACGTCCCGAGATCAGAACCCATATCTGAGATCAGCGTCCTGAGATCAGAACCAATGATTCACAATAACCTCGGTTTCTTCATAGCAGATGTCGGTCGTGTAAGGTGACTTACTGTTGACTGCTGCTGACCGCTTTATTTAGCACGCAGGAAATATATGCATTGAGCAACCGCAGAAAAAGCCACACAAAATTAAATGAGAAAGGTCCAGCGGCGGGTGGCCACTCCGAGTTGGAGTTGGATGCAGCAGAGCACAGCACCAGCTACCAACTGGTGTTCAATACCCAGCGTGTCAGCCCCTCCCCGGACCGTCGGCGCCAGTGCGCGCCCTGGGTAGGTATAGTCTCTCTTGAAAGTATCGCAACTCTGAGGGAAGGCGCCACCTGTCCCAGCCGCGGTTGAGCGGAAAGGTTTGAGAGCCGCTGGTAGCACTGACCGGTGACCGAAGCCTGACAGGCGGAGGCAGCCGGCGCGGCGGGCCGAGGGGAGTGGTTACGGACTGCGCAGGGATATGGGGAGGTAGCAGTCGCCGTCCGGTAACTTGTGATGGCAGCAGGCATTTCTGGTCAACGGAAGTCACCCTACTCGCAGAGGATTTGTTGAGATTTGTTTCATTGCAATGTTAGCAATTTGACTCATCATCGGCACGACTGTCACATCTTTTTGGGGGTAAAATCCGGAAACCCGTGCCCATATACCCAAAATATCATCAGTTGCACCCGCTAACAGAATGCATCCGTGCTTGCACATGCACTCGTAAGCGGATTCAAAAACAAGAATTATCTCTCTAGCCAGTTCGCCAATTCGCTGTCTAGCCATTTAGTCCTATATTTCAAGTTCTCTCTTTTTAATGATCCGGTTAGTGAACGGCGACAAAAAAGAAAAGAAATGCTGTTCAGCCATGTTCTTTTTAAAAACTTATTTGATGCCAGGCTTCCCCCCCCCCGCATGACCTGTTCACGTCATTCAGAAGACCTCATCACAGTAAGGGTTATGGCGGAACTTCGCTTCGTTGTGATTTTACGCGTCACGCACACTGAGTGATTGGCGCCCAGTAAGGCACACCAATGAGCGCCCGGCTGGTGAGCCCAAGAGGCACCGGTATCCGCCTGGGGCGGTGGACGGGGTCAAGGGAGAGCGATACGAGCATGACCTTTGGCGGCCTCCGCCTGTTTTGACCCAGTTGTCAGCCGCTGGGGCCTGCGTCATATAGCAGTTTTCCTTCTACCGCTGGCGTGAAATCGTGTTACAGCGTACTTTTTATGATACAGGCCATGACCTCCCTACTGGGGTCCTCAAACTGAATGGAATAGTTCGCTGAGCCGCCGCAGCCCAGGACGCGATACTTTCAAGAGAGACTATACAGCCGATGGCCGGCCAGTGCGGTGTCGCCGGCGGCGATGGGCCGCTCTCTCCCTCTCCGCCCGCACCCTTCTGGGAAGGCGGCGGCGCCATCCCGCCGCCAGCGCAGATTAGCGCGGATTAGCGCAGTCGACAGACGTCAGCAGAGGATTGGAGCGCGCTGTCGCCGTCCACAGCCCGCCGCCCGGCCGGCGCCGCGCCGACCCGCTCTGCATACGACCTCTGCACGGGGCCGCGCCGGCACCAGGCGATACAGGCCGGGCGGCCAGCGGCCAGCGGCCAGCAGCCGCCTGACGGTATACACAGGGCGGCCAGCGGCCAGCAGTCGCCCTACAATACAGGGCGACTGGCGAGCGCCAGCAGCCAGCAGCCAGCGGCCAGCAGCCAGCGGCCAGCGGTCGGCAGCCGCCCTACAATACAGGGCGGCTGGCGGCGCTAGCAGCCAGTACATAACCAACGGCCAGCAGCCAGCGGCCAGCAGCCGGCGCACGGGCTTTCCACGGAGAAAGTGAGCCGCCGGGTGGCCAGTGCAGCCGGGCGGTGGGCTGGGGCCGCTGGGGCTGCTGCCCCAGGCGGTCATCTGGGGTCCGCTGCGGCCGAGTGGTCAGCCACCAGGGTGACTCGTTCAGTCGCCCGACCACGTACAGCGAGACGTTGCGGCCATAAGGGGCGAATCTGCAGCCAGCCGCCGGTCTCGATGGCGTCGGCTGGTGGGACCACCGGGTGACAAAGACTGACAGCTATATACTGACACCGGGTGACAGAGACTGACAGCTATACTGACACCGGGTGACAGAGACTGACACCGGGTGACAGAGACTGGCAGCTACACTGACACCGGGTGACAGAGACTGACAGCGACTGACACCGGGTGACAGAGACTGGCAGCTATACTGGCACCGGGTGACAGAGACTGACACCGGGTGACAAAGACTGACACCGGGTGACAAAGACTGACACCGGGTGACAAAGACTGACAGCTATATACTGACACCGGGTGACAAAGACTGGCAGCTATACTGACACCGGCTGACAAAGACTGACAGCTATATACTGACACCGGCTGACAAAGACTGACAGCTATATACTGACACCGGGTGACAAAGACTGACAGCTATACTGACACCGGGTGACAAAGACTGACAGCTATACTGACACCGGGTGACAAAGACTGGCAGCTACACTGACACCGGGTGACAAAGACTGGCAGCTACACTGACACCGGGTGACAAAGACTGGCAGCTACACTGACACCGGGTGACAAAGACTGACACTGGGTGACAGCGATTGGCAGCTATATACTGACACCGGGTGAAAAAGACTAGCTATACTGACACCGGGTGACAAAGACTGACAGCTACACTGACACCGGGCGACAAAGACTGGCAGCTACACTGACACCGGGTGACAAAGACTGGCAGCTACACTGACACCGGTTGACAAAGACTGGCAGCTACACTGACACCGGTTGACAAAGACTGGCAGCTACACTGACACCGGGTGACAAAGACTGGCAGCTACACTGACACCGGGTGACAAAGACTGACACTGGGTGACAGAGACTGACAGCTATATACTGACACCGGGTGACAAAGACTAGCTATACTGACACCGGGTGACAAAGACTGACAGCTACACTGACACCGGGTGACAAAGACTGGCAGCTACACTGACACCGGGTGACAAAGACTGGCAGCTACACTGACACCGGGTGACAAAGACTGACACTGGGTGACAGCGACTGGCAGCTATATACTGACACCGGGTGACAAAGACTAGCTATACTGACACCGGGTGACAAAGACTGACAGCTACACTGACACCGGGTGACAAAGACTGGCAGCTACACTGACACCGGGTGACAAAGACTGGCAGCTACACTGACACCGGTTGACAAAGACTGGCAGCTACACTGACACCGGTTGACAAAGACTGGCAGCTACACTGACACCGGGTGACAAAGACTGACAGCTACACTGACACCGGGTGACAAAGACTGCAACAGCTACACTGACACCGGGTGACAAAGACTGACAGCTACACTGACACCGGGTGACAAAGACTGACAGCTACACTGACACCGGGTGACAAAGTCTGACAGCTATACTGACACCGGGTGACAAGGACTGACAGCTATATACTGACACCGGGTGACAAAGACCGACACTGGAAGACAGCGACTGGCAGCGACTGACAGCTACACTGACACCGGGTGACAGAGACTGACAGAGACTGACACCGGGTGACAGAGACTGACACCGGGTGACAGAGACTGGCAGCTACACTGGCACCGGGTGACAGAGACTGACACTGGGTGACAGCGACTGGCAGAGACTGGCAGCGACTGACACCGGGTGACAGAGACTGGCAGCGGGTGACAGCGACTGGCAGAGACTGACAGAGACTGACACCGGGTGACAGCGACTGACACCGGGTGACAGAGACTGACAGCTTCTGACACCGGGTGACAGAGACTGGCAGCGACTGACACCGGGTGACAGAGACTGACACCGGGTGACAGAGACTGACAGCTTCTGACACCGAGTGACGCCGGTGACAGCCGATGACCGTCCGGGCGGCACCGCCCTGACGTCTGGGCGGAACCGCCTTGTGACTCGAGTGTGAGGCACCGCCCTGTGGCTCGGCTCGAAGTGTGAGGGGGCGCCGCCGGCCACGGAGTTCGCGGCCGGCGGATGCAGGCGCCGATCAAAGCGGCCCACGCGAGGGGCGCCGCTGGCAGCGCGCGCCAGTCACGGGTCGTGTGAGGAGGACTGGCGGGTACATGGGCTCCCTCCCTTCCTCCCCCCCCCTCCCTCCGGCACGGCTATCCAAACTTCCGAGAGCGGCCCGCCCAGTGCGAGGGCAGCCGAGATGGAGTGCGCCCGAGAGGTCGGGGGCAGCAGCTCGACACAGCCGAGTCAGTCACAGGGACAGGTCTCAGGACGAGTCACTGGTGCACAGCGCAGTGCGAGTCACTGGGACAGGCCGCAGTGCGAGTCACCTGTCACTGGGACAGGCCGCAGTGCGAGTCACTGGGGCAGAGCGCACAGGTGACAGTTCACGCAGCCTTAGTATTCGCGTTGAAGGAGCTTGGCATCTAGCCATTGACCTGCAGGGTCGTGATTCGTTGAGCTCACCTCCCAGGGACTGCCTCCGATCTAGCAGCCAAAGTTCCCGGCCGCCCGTGTGCCATATGCAGATCAATTGGATGAATGACGGCCGCAGGGACAGTGACGAACGGTGCTGGTGGGCTTGCTAGTCTGCCTTTAAGTACTGAGCGCGGTGCGTCAGTCTGCTCAAGTTTACCGGGGCCGTGGGGCGTCACTGGCTGCCGAGCCGTCTCGCCATTTGCGGCAGAGTTAGCCACTCAGCTCCCCGAAATCCCTTCACCATGGAGAGGAGCTTGCTGACGCCGCGCTTTTCGCCGGTGGCGGTGGCCGCTCCGCTCCGGTGTGGCTCCGTCTCACGGCCGTCAGACTTCAGAGAGCAGCAGTTGGTTCATCACCACAAATACGCCCAAGTGCTCAGCTGGTTACAGCGCTCAGCCATTTCTCGCTCCCAGGTAGCGCACTGCGGTTGGAAAGGCCCCGGCAGCGTGCTCAAACGGGCACCTTTGGCGTCACAGACAGACCTAATCCCACCAATTACTAATGGGACATACGGCTGGCGAGGAGGAATGCAGGCCGCCGCGCGGTGCTGCGTGTACCGGGCCGGTAGCCGCACACCTGCGCACACCAGGTTTCCAGATCAACGCCGATCAGCCTCTAATCAGCTTGGGAAATGACCAGCTTCAGTTCTAGGTACCCTGAAAGCCAGCCCGAACCAGGATCTTGTAATCCGTCCGGGACGGATTGGCACAATCTTATCCAGGCGTATAATATCCACATTTTAAGATACCTGGAACGCAAACCTACAACCTTTGCCCCTCGCCGGCACATGCCATTTTGTGACTGCGTCCTTCGATGGCACAAGGGGACCTGACCTTCAGGTGACCTTGACCTAAGGCATGGGAGCAACATCAAATCACATGTTTGAACGCTTTAAATCACGATGACGAGAAGACTGCAAACGCGCGGCTAATGCAAGCCGACATACGCCGAATCACGATTCCGGCCAAACATGGTCTCGAAAAGTAGGTAGGTCACGGGTCAAAAGTCATTAAATTTTCAGGGTAGCTATAAAATTTGTTAACGCGAGGGTACTGAAAGTTTCGTCGCGATCTCCTGCTTTTTGCGCGAGTTATTCGCGAAAAACCTTGGGGAGGGGGGGGGGGGGTACATCAACCCCCTGTGTCGGCTAGGGTTAAGCACCTTCAACGGTATCTGTTGATGAATTTTGAGCTTTTGCTCACTTATTTTACAATAGATTATTACAACAACAAACTGATGGTGTAAGATTTACAAGCATATCTTAACCCTCGCATGTGTAGGGGGATGGTCAGATGGACCCCCCCATGTTTTTTCGCGAATAACTCGCGAAAAAGCGGCCGATCGCGACGAAACATTCAGTACCCTCGATTTGATCAATTTTACACCTACTGTTGAAATTTCATGACCTTGACCCAAGTGACCTTTGACCTGTGACCTATTTCTCGAGGTCATATTTGGCCGGAATCGCGATTCGGCGTATGTCGGCTCGCATTAGCCGCGCGTTTGCAAGCTTTTCGTGGTTTCAAACGTTCAAACATTTGATTTGATGCTGCTCCCATACATTAGGGTGGATGTCAAGGTCACCTGAAGGTCAGATCAGGTCATTGACCTTTGGTGACTTCGGTTCACTTTTAGAGTTTTACATGTTTCTAGGCTAGTTTTTGGAGCTGAATTCGAATTTAGCAACCATTTGAACATTTACGTAGTAGTTTTGGTGTCTTCGTAACATGTAACGAAGCTGTCAGAGGCGGTTGATTGACACCTACTACGAATACCCGTCACAACCCCTGCTGGTTGACCTGACCCGACCTGGTCAAAATGCTTAGACATCATCTGTGATCAAAACTAACACAATATTTGTGATCAGCAGTCAGCACCCCGAAAACCCCCATTGCACCACACTTAACGACTTTCTAAGAGGTCCCGATTTTCCCGATTTTTGGGTCATTGACCTGCCCTGGAAGGTCAACCAATGACCTAGGACCTTAAAATTGGGTATCATCGGCTTCCTCTCGTGACGGGCAACACGCTCGTATTTTCCGCGAAGCTCTAGCTCGATGAGGGGCCAAACGCGAGGGGGGGGGGTCGTACCCCCCCCCCCACTCCTTGTGCCGTCGAAGAACGCAAAATGGCCTGTGCCGGCGAGGGTTAAAGTGTTTAGGTGTACGGCCAACGAGAGGACAATGCAAATGTATGAACGAAGGCATGCGAGAAAGCAATCTTATCATTGCGTTACTATGTGCTACGAGGGTCGCGTTCGATGGGGAGGCATTTCAGCTGCTTGTTCAGATATCATTAAGAGTTTCGGATACGCATTACGTTCCTATCAGGTATTCAATAGAAAAACACAATTCTAACGAACAGTGTTTGTCTATTTCAAACAACCTGCGGTTATAAATGCAGCCTTAAAGAAAAAGTTTCAAAAGGTGACACCCATGACCCTAAGGCCTAAGCTGATAAGATTCATCATGCACCTCATTGCTGGCAGGTGCATGGTGTGGGGTGTCCTTACCCTCTGGGCGGTGCGGTAACCGTACAGTCCCGGGTATGAGCGCGGATTCTGCGCCCAATAGTTATACAGACAGAAATACAGAGCCGGTCCGACACAGAGCCGAGGCAGCGCCGCCGCGCATTCTCAACTACCTTCCCATTCCAAACAAAAGCCCGGCAGCAGGCCGTGAGTGGCGCAGGTCGGAGGTCGGAGCGGTCGGGGCGGCCCCGTGAGTGGCGCAGGTCGGACGTCGGGGCGGCCCCGACCGCCGTCCGGTAACAGGCCTGCACGTGTGGCCGGCTCCGCGGCCGTCACCGGCAGACCCGGAGGTCGGGGCGGCGTCTCGGCAGCAGGCCTGCGAGTGCCGACACCGGCAGACCCGGGTTCGGTAGTGCCGACACCGACAGACCCGGGTTCGGTAGTGCCGACACCGACAGACCCGGGTTCGGTAGTGCCGACACCGACAGACTCGGAGGTCGGGGCGGCTCGGTATTTACAATCGGCGCCACAATCGGAGCGTGCAGCGGTCGCCGTTTTACACTGGGGCCGTAATGAGCACGCTGCGGTGCATTTGCGTCACGGGCTGGCGGCCGAGCCCGCTCCCGACCAAAGCACGGCCGATAATAGGCCGCCGCGCCGCAAAAATGCCCTCACCATAAACTGCCTATCAGCGGCGCGCGCTCGCAGCCGACACACGCGATTCGGATGCGGCCGATGTGGATGGACTTCCAGGCATGATGCGGCCCAATGTTTAATGCACTGTGTTTCATCAGCTGCTGATGCAAGGAATCCGAGCGGGTATCCGGTTTCCTCGGAGCACGCTCTCTGCTGTGTCACCGAGCCCACTGCACTGGTGACAATTAGCGCCCAAAGATGCTAATTAACGCGCCCGGCACGGTGACGCCAGATGAGTGCGTCGTTCGACCCCAGCCGGATCCGGCACACGTGCACGTGCACCCTAGCACACGTGCACGTGTCCTATGACACGTGCGGCAGTGGTGGCACAGGTACCGGGGACGCGCTGCCGGAGAGTGGGATAATGGGGTATAGATTGGCCGCCTCTTAGGTAACGACATCTCTCAAAATTGTCGTCATATTTATGAACACTATCGACCCTGGCAGGTCTTGCATTCATTTGACTTTCCTTAGGCAATACATTTGAAATGATAAAAGTACCTACCAATGTGACAATTTGGCGTTAAACAAAGGTCTACAAAGGTTATACTAGCGGTGACGTAGCCTCAGGGTCACCATAGCAAAGTTCCTATGCATAGGTCTGACATTATTACATTATGGTAATGGTATGTAGTTAGTTCTTAGGTTGGCTCGGTAACTGACTTTGATTCAAACAGCCTTGGCTGCCGTGGTGGGGGGGGGGGGCACCTCTGCCGGGGGGGGCTCCTCTGCCGGGGAGGGCTCCTCTGCCGGGCTATTGGAACAGGCTGGACATACATGGATAAGGCACTGCGCTTGAGTTGATTTGACTTTCCTCTAAAAGCACAAAAACACAGCCAGACATCACGGTGTGTATCTAGTGAATGCAGCCGTCTATTCCTGACCGCACATGCATCCACCATACCGCAAACTTTCTCATGGCCACGCTAATCTTGTACAATTGGAATGCAGCTTTGACGTGCTTGTTTTTCTTCTAAAAGGGAAAAATGCAGCTGAAATTGCTTCCGGCATAACGTGAAAGGGACGCAACACATTTGGTTCGTACACCTGGAACATGTTCAGGTCACCTTTACGGATAGGTTGGTATGCAACATGACTGATGTTTGCAGGTCATGACCTTGAGCTGAACTTGAGCCGACCTTGAGCTCAAGGTCATGACTAGAGTTGCAAAGTTTTCCCCAAAGGCTGCTACCGGCACCGCCCCGCCCCACCAAAATTTTCTGGGATACCGGCATGCTACCACGCCCCAAGCAAAAAAAAAAAAACGCCAAATTACCGGCATACTAAAAAACCTGCAATCTTCATTCTAGCTTACCCCTGCAAGAGATGCCACATTTTGGCAGTTTCAGTGCCCCTCCCACCCAACAGCCATCCATTGTCCAACCACAAATACCTGCAGGCTGATTTTGGCTGAGTTGGCCCCACAAATACCCACAATTTTGAAACTCAATTCCAGTCTATACCTGTTAAAATATCACCTGTAATCAAAGAAGTATTGCCTACAAAAAAAAAAACTATTACATTCATCAAAAAGGTGAGGACAAAAAGGACTTGAATTACTGAAATGTGTTTTTGAAGACTGGACAGTGAGCAGTAATCACATTTACATTTCACAGGTGTTCTACTTTTCCATATTCTCCTAAAATGTTGCAGGCACCAGCCAAATGTTTAAAATCTAGATGGTCAAAACATAGGTAAACAAGTACAGATTCGGCCATCTTCCTAATTGAGGAAGCGAGATCAATATCTACTTTTTCCTATCAACTTGCTTGCTAGTCCGTGAGTAAGATACGAATCATGTAAAAAAATGTGTTAATAACTCACTGGTCCTGAGAATAGTCACCAAATAATATGTATAAAACGATATCTTCCATCCTCTCCAACCTCAAGCGGGAACAAACACAACACAAGGTTATCGATTTCGAAACAGATGCGCCATAACAGAGGCTTTTAACCAGCTGATTAAAACGCTGCAAAAAATGTTTAACGACTGCAAGCCACTGCCTCGTGAATGATTATATTGATAAAAATTATCCAACACAATATTAAATTATAATGAAATCAACATTGTAGTGTAATTCACTGCAAAGAAATTCATTTCTCTTCAGTTATTCAACCAAAAGGGTATATGAATAAATATTACGTCATCAGATTACATCCATTCATTAGGGGAGAGAGAATCTTAAAAGTAAATCCTTGGTTGTCTAATGATTTGCGCCACTTTTTGTCAATTTTGCCTGGATGATGTGTTTTCTTGTAAAGATAAGACAAAATGCCAGTTCAAATCCATTTTCATTTAATTATGGGACCAAAGTCAGGCTCAGGGCTACCTAACACCTGCCTTTTCAGCTGGATTTTCAGTGTCAAATTCTTTGTAGAGTTTCTCAGACCACATCTCAAGATCTCAGGACTCAAGGCCAGTTTCCAAACATTGTGTTTTTGGGTGTTTTGATTCCGCCTTTTCCTCTAGGGAATTTTGTCATTAACATTTATTTATTTTATTGTGCTATACGTATTACCTACCATTAGACTTACTAGTTAATCGTGCTTTTGCAACATGAATGAATATTCTTCCTTTTATAGACCACAGTAGATTCTTGACAACTCTAATTATAACCAACCTTGTGAATTTAGTGTGAAATGCTGAGGTCCATGTGTTACCCCTACACTTAGCAATGGAACTTCTACCACAAAAGGTATATTGCAGTGGCTAATATTGCTGTTACTACAATTTGAGAGCCTCTTAGTGTCCAAAGTTTGAATCATTTGCTGATATTTTTTTTTTGCACAAAATCAAAAATACCGGCATGCTACCGGCAAGACATGCCAGATACCACGAATAAACCTGCGGTAGTGAAAAATTACCGGCATGCCGGTAGTGCGGTAGGGAAATTTTGCAACTCTACTCATGACCTTGAGCTGTGGTCGAAGTTTTAAGTTTACTTTCATGTCAAATTATGGTTCAATCGACGCGTCTCGACGACAAGCACAATGAATGCGAGACTATTTGATAGCATGTGTACGTCAAAGTTATTGGAGAAAATCTGGTTGAGCTAAAGCCGCCTATTTTGTCGGTTTTGGCTTCAGTCGGTGGAACTGTTGACTTTAGATCAAACCTGAGGGAGTGTTACGGAAGAACTTTATTCCGCGACTTTTCTGGCTCTTACGGTTCACGAGGTACGCGCCGATCCGTGAAAATTGTAAAAAAAGAGCATTGTATGTACGGGAGAAGTTGCCTTTCATGATTTCTAGTGACCTCAGTGTTGACTTGATTGACAAATGACCTTCAAGCTTCTGGGAGACCTTATGTAGAGTTCTCGATGACTTTTTATTCTTCCTTCTAGCTTCCCTAGGTATCGAAATAATCATCCTGATAAAAAACGCCTACCCCCCCTACACACACACATACGCACACACATACCATGGCGAGTTGGCTGGGACCCGCACCAGGGCGCGGGTTAACCCTCGCCAGGCCAGAGGGCCAGAGCCCTCACCCACCCCCTCAAAGGTTTTTCGCAGATAGCGTAAGAATGGTGGCACGTTACGCTAAAAAGTTAAGAACACTTGTTGGGCATCTATAACACATTCAAACTTACGGAGTGTGCTAAGGTCATATAGCCTAGAGTCATATAGGTAATTACATTCCGTTTTTTTTTTTTAATTTCGTTGACCTGAGATTATCTAGGGGTTATGATGAGCAATGAAAACAATGGAAAATTTCAAAATGACTGTAATTGTGATAACATTACGAGTTATCCGCTCCAATTCAGCGTTTTTTTTTTTAATACCTCAGCTTATACCAAAACATAACAAAGTTTTGACTTTTGTCACGTTTCGATGGTGCTTCTTTGGTGTAAAAACGCGAGGGTCGAGTCAAAAGCGGTCAAGGGTCAAAGTAGGTATGCTTTTGCCAATGACATGGCACATATGTAGTAAAGCTAGAGCTACAAAAATGGTGTCATTGTGTTCCTCTTGATCAGCCGAGTTGAATGATGTGCACCGACAGCCGGCGTCTGAGGAGAGCCGTCAAAGGATCAAAACGGTTCCCGATCGTCATTTCCTTTGGCGATTACTTGCATCAGCAACATGATGCAACGTCAACAGCGATGAATAAAATATCGTGCTCTTTGGTGGCCAGTATTCCGAGATGTGGGTCGGTCTGGGCACCGGCCCAGGGAATGGGGCTGTGGGCCGGTCCGGTCGGTCCGGGGAGCGGGGCTGTGGGTCGGTCCGGGGGCTGTAGGCCGGTTCGTCGAACAGGTTGGAGCTGCTCACTATATGCTGCCGCCGCGCTGGCTACATTCAGGCCCGCATCAGTACCGCTCCCGCCCTGGTGAGGACATTTCAATCCCATCCAAGTTGGGACTATACACGCTTTTGCATCACATTCCCATGACATTGCTCAACTAGCCATGAGCGACTTCTCAAGTTAAAAAAAAAAAACGATGCTGAGACCTTATGGTTGTCAGAATACATATTTTCGGCAGATGACTGAGCAACCATTGTTCAGTCAGCTGCAGTAAGCGAGCCGCGATATTCAGTGTAATGCGGCTGTTGGATGGGTTGCTGGTCTGTCCAGCACTCTGCAGTGCTCACAGCTCTCTATCGCCAGCAGCAGCCATCAACGCCTGGGCACTCACTGGCCAGCCCGCCTGCAGGCGCGCCACCGGCCCGGCGCGAGCAGCCCTCAGCGCTGTACGGAACCGATCAGCCACTGCACCGGCTAGCGGCGAAGCGTGCTCACTTTACGTCAATAATGCCTTGGTCTTCCACCGGGACGGCCTGTAACACGCTGCAATTCATGAACGGCCGGTCTGGCGCGGCGCCATTTTCACTGGAGGAAAATACTACGCCACGTAGCCGGCTGGGCCTGCCTCAGCGTCCATCTGGCGTCTGTCGGCTGAGTCCGATCGTCACAGCACGTAGCTACACTTAAATCTCGTACACTAAGGAACGGCATATCGCGTCGCATGGAGGAAAATGCAGTCGAGTACAGGACGATGCATGTGCCGGGACTGACGTGCATAAAGTTGCATTATATTCACATTCAGATTCGCGTGCACATTCGCGGACCCCTCAGATTTCGCTCAAAATTGCACAGCTTATAGATTTTGAGCTCCTGATTGCCAAAATCACGTTTTTATTTCACGCCGTCAAGTGGTTCTCAAAATATTCACATTTGTATTACTGCTAACATATTCTGGACCGTAACCTTTATTGGAAAAATCGGACCCCTCCAAATTTTTCAAAAACTCCTCAGTTGATGTAAACATAAGCGCTGATCCCAAAAACTAATTTGTACTTAACGCCGTCCCATGGTTTTCTCAGGATGAGCATCTAAAGTTCAAGGTCGTTCAAGGTCATGTACCTTTTCTCACCTTTTGGCGCTATTTGACACGTGACAGCTTTATATTTATGATGGACATTCGCACTTCCTCCTACAAAGATAATATACTGAAATCAAAGGGGCGTTGCTGTACCAAAATGTAAAAAAAAGCGTCAAAACCTCTTTCATACAGATAACAGTTAAATACAAGGAATATTCGAATTTGCCACACATAAAGCAAATTTGTCGGACATGGTCGGACCCCTCCGATATCGTTCAAAATTTCAGGAATGATGCTCCTTGACCTCCTGAACATGAAAATGGTACTCCCTTTGAACGCCGTCAAGAACTTTTCAAGATATACGCATCCATGCACATTCAAATTACATAGGTGTTGCATATGGACGCTCGGCGGACCCCTCCGATTTCGTTCAAAATCTCAGGAATGATGCTCCTTGACCTCCTGAACATGAAAATGGCACTCCCTTTGAACGCCGTCAAGAACTTTTCCAGATATACGCATCCATGCACATTCAAATTGCATAGGTGTTGCATATGCACGTTCGGCGGACCCCTCCGATTCCGTTCAAAATCTCAGAAATGATGCTCCTTGACCTCCTGAACATGAAAATGGCACTCCCTTTGAACGCCGTCAAGAACGTTTCCAGATATACGCATCCATGCACATTCAAATTGCATAGGTGTTGCATATGCACGTTCGGCGGACCCCTCCGATTTCGTTCAAAATCTCAGGAATGATGCTCCTTGACCTCCTGAACATGAAAATGGCACTCCCTTTGAACGCCGTCAAGAACTTTTCCAGATATACGCATCCATGCACATTCAAATTGCATAGGTGTTGCATATGCACGTTCGGCGGACCCCTCCGATTTCGTTCAAAATCTCAGGAATGATGCTCCTTGACCTCCTGAACATGAAAATGGCACTCCCTTTGAACGCCGTCAAGACCTTTTCCAGATATACGCATCCATGCACATTCAAATTGCATAGGTGTTGCATATGCACGTTCGGCGGACCCCTCCGATTTCGTTCAAAATCTCAGGAATGATAATCCTTGACCTCCTGAACATGAAAATAGTACTCCCTTTCAACGCCGTCAAGAACTTTTCCAGATATACGCATCCATGCACATTCAAATTGCATAGGTGTTGCATATGCACGTTCGGCGGACCCCTCCGATTTCGTTCAAAATCTCAGGAATGATAATCCTTGACCTCCTGAACATGAAAATAGTACTCCCTTTCAACGCCGTCAAGAACTTTTCCAGATATACGCATCCATGCACATTCAAATTGCATAGGTGTTGCATATGCACGTTCGGCGGACCCCTCCGATTTCGTTCAAAATCTCAGGAATGATGCTCCTTGATCTCCTGAACATGAAAATGGTACTCCCTTTGAACGCCGTCAAGAACTTTTCCAGATATGCGCATCAATGCACATTCAAATTGCATAGGTGTTGCATATGCACGTTCGGCGGACCCCTCCGATTTCGTTCAAAATCACAGGAATGATGCTCCTTGAGCTCCTGAACATGAAAATGGTACTCCCTTTGAACGCCGTCAAGAACTTTTCCAGATATACGCATCCATGCACATTCAAATTGCATAGGTGTTGCATATGGACGTTCGGCGGACCCCTCCGATTTCGTTCAAAATCTCAGGAATGATGCTCCTTGACCTCCTGAACATGAAAATGGCACTCCCTTTGAACGCCGTCAAGAACTTTTCCAGATATGCGCATCCATGCACATTCAAATTGCATAGGTGTTGCAATGCACGCTCGGCGGACCCCTCCGATTTCGTTCAAAATCTCAGTAATGATGCTCCTTGACCTCCTGAACATGAAAATAGTACTCCCTTTCAACGCCGTCAAGAACTTTTCCAGATATACGCATCCATGCACATTCAAATTGCATAGGTGTTGCATATGCACGTTCGGCGGACCCCTCCGATTTCGTTCAAAATCTCAGGAATGATGCTCCTTGACCTCCTGAACATGAAAATAGTACTCCCTTTGAACGCCGTCAAGAACTTTTCCAGATATGCGCATCCATGCACATTCAAATTGCATAGGTGTTGCAATGCACGTTCGGCGGACCCCTCCGATTTCGTTCAAAATCTCAGGAATGATGCTCCTTGATCTCCTGAACATGAAAATGGTACTCCCTTTGAACGCCGTCAAGAACTTTTCCAGATATGCGCATCAATGCACATTCAAATTGCATAGGTGTTGCATATGCACGTTCGGCGGACCCCTCCGATTTCGTTCAAAATCACAGGAATGATGCTCCTTGAGCTCCTGAACATGAAAATGGTACTCCCTTTGAACGCCGTCAAGAACTTTTCCAGATATACGCATCCATGCACATTCAAATTGCATAGGTGTTGCATATGGACGTTCGGCGGACCCCTCCGATTTCGTTCAAAATCTCAGGAATGATGCTCCTTGACCTCCTGAACATGAAAATGGCACTCCCTTTGAACGCCGTCAAGAACTTTTCCAGATATACGCAGGGGCGTAGGCAGGGGGGGGGCCACTGGGCCATGGCCCCCCCCCTTGGGCGCCGAAGGCGCCCTTTGCGATTGTGATATAATCGAATCGAAAAACAATCGCGACTGGAGGGCGCCCTCCAATCGCGAATGTGTTTACAGGGAAAATACGGATGGAGGGCGCCCTCGGAGGACGCCCATTCCAAATACGCCCTCCAAATACGGTTGGAGGGCTCCCTCGGGCGCCCTCCAACCACATTTGTAGGCTGTAGCTCTCTAAGCGTAACGGTGGTCGCCTATGTAAGCCGCTGTCCTGTAAATAAGCGCCCTCTCACCCGAAGGCGCCCTCCTGTAGGTCGCCACCCTGCTACACATTGCCGCCCTTCTGCTGATCGGCGTCCTCATAATTATTGGCGCTCTTCTACCTATTGCGCCCTCATGTGAAATTTTGAAGGCCGCCTTTCTCCCTTTTGGCACCCTCTTGTTCAGTACCGCCCTCCTACCTATTGGTTCCCTAGTCCTTCCTGTTGAATGCTAATCGGGGCCCTTCTCCTATTGGCGCCCTCGTGTATCGCCGCCCTCCTAACCACTGGCACCCTCCTGTTGATCACCGCCCTCCTATCTACTGGCACCTTCCTGTTGACCAGCGCCCTCCGCACAGACGCCGTCCTGTTCGTGTCATCCTCTTGAGCAAAGGCGCCCTCCTCACCATTGCCACCCCCATTTTAATCGTCACCCTTCCGCTCATTGGCGACTTGCAGTTGATGACCGCCCTCCCACCTATTGGCGACCTCTTGTTGATCGCCACCCTCCTATTGGTGCTCTCCTGTTCCTCGCCACCCTCTTACCTGGTGGCGCCCTCCTGTTGATTGTTGATCGGGGCCCTCCTACCTATTGGTGCCCTCCTGTTGATCGCTGCCCTTCTATCCATTGGCGCCCTCCTGCTGCTCGCCAACTTCCTACCTATCGGTGCCCTACTGTCGAAACTCGGGATGTTGATCGGGGCTCTTCTACCTATTAGCGCCCTCCTGTGGATCGCAGCCCTTCTACCTATTGACAACATCCGTTGATCGCTGCCCTCCTATCATTTATTTACTCCTTTGGCATGTTCTTCAACTTAGTCGTTCTATTGCACATAGTTGATGTCTTGCCTGTGAAAACTGCCACAAATGAACGTGCATTCAGCACAATGAATGAAGTACCTATACCTACCAAAACTATCTACGCTCTACGATGCATAAAACACGTCTTTGGTCTTAACGGATTGATCCTACTTTACGTGCATCATGGCATCTATATGTATTACGATTAAGTATTGTCAACAGGTTCGGCCGCAACAGCAGGCATCTGAAGTTTCGGTGATTGAAACTGGTTATGTGGGTACACTGTATGCACCTGTGAGAAGGCTATGAAGGCTGGTCTGAGGTAATTTGGATGATGTTTACGCATCTCGCGCTCCGGTATCAATCCGATACGGTGATCTGGTGCGTAGATATGCCACCGCCAATAAACTTTTATACATCGACACCCATGAGCCAAGCTTTCTATACAGTTTGTGTGGCAGCGGCCCGACCAAACCTTAGGTATTTTTTATACCTTCAAATTTGGTAAAAGAGCGAGAGGAGCTTTGAACAGTGATCGTATAAAAGGCGTGCCTAAAAAGCGGAGGAAAAGGTTGTTTTCAAAAATTTCGCGCGCCTTCGGCGCAGCATTTCAAGACCACTTGACCTTTTGTGACCTGGAGTATAAAGAATACACACGATGCAAAATCAATTCAGCACGACCTATACGAGGTTACGCAAAAAAAAAAAAACTGGTGGCATGGTAAAAAACGCCTCCCAACCCCCCCCCCCCCCGTTGAGTGATTTTTTATCTCGCGACCGTATGGCGCCCTCCTTGGGTGAGGTGGCGCCCTCCAAACCCTTGGCCCCCCCCTTCGCGATTTTCTAAATACGCCGCTGGATATACGCATCCATGCACATTCAAATTGCATAGGTGTTGCATATGCACGTTCGGCGGACCCCTCCGATTTCGTTCAAAATCTCAGGAATGATGCTCCTTGACCTCCTGAACATGAAAATAGTACTCCCTTTGAACGCCGTCAAGAACTTTTCCAGATATGCGCATCCATGCACATTCAAATTGCATAGGTGTTGCAATGCACGCTCGGCGGACCCCTCAGATTTCGTTCAAAATCTCAGTAATGATGCTCCTTGACCTCCTGAACATGAAAATGGTACTCCCTTTGAACGCCGTCAAGAACTTTTCCAGATATGCGCATCCATGCACATTCAAATTGCATAGGTGTTGCAATGCACGCTCGGCGGACCCCTCCGATTTCGTTCAAAATATCAGTTATGATGCTCCTTGACCTCCTGAACATGAAAATGGTACTTCCTTTGAACGCCGTCAAGAACTTTTCCAGATATACGCATCTATGCACATTCAAAATGCATAGGTGTTGCATATGCACGTTTGGTGGACCCCTCCGATTTCGTTCAAAATCTCAGGAATGATGCTCCTTGAACTCCTGAACATGAAAATGGTACTCCCTTTCAACGCCGTCAAGAACTTTTCCAGATATACGCATCCATGCACATTCAAATTGCATAGGTGTTGCATATGCACGTTCGGCGGACCCCTCCGATTTCGTTCAAAATCTCAGGAATGATGCTCCTTGACCTCCTGAACATGAAAATGGCACTCCCTTTGAACGCCGTCAAGAACTTTTCCAGATATACGCATCCATGCACATTCAAATTGCATAGGTGTTGCATATGGACGTTCGGCGGACCCCTCCGATTTCGTTCAAAATCTTAGGAATGATGCTCCTTGACCTTCTGAACATAAAAATGGCACTCCCTTTGAACGCCGTCAAGAACTTTTCCAGATATACGCATCCATGCACATTCAAATTGCATAGGTGTTGCATATGCACGTTCGGCGGACCCCTCCGATTTCGTTCAAAATCTCAGGAATGATGCTCCTTGACCTCCTGAACATGAAAATAGTACTCCCTTTGAACGCCGTCAAGAACTTTTCCAGATATACGCATCCATGCACATTCAAATTTGATAGGTGATGCATATGCAAGCTCGGCGGACCCCTCCGATTTCGTTCAAAATCTCAGTAATGATGCTCCTTGACCTCCTGAACATGAAAATGGTACTCCCTTTGAACGCCGTCAAGAACTTTTCCAGATATGCGCATCCATGCACACTCAAATTGCATAGGTGTTGCAATGCACGCTCGGCGGACCCCTCCGATTTCGTTCAAAATCTCAGTAATGATGCTCCTTGAATGATGCTCCTAATTGACCTCCTGAACATGAAAATGGTACTCCCTTTGAACGCCGTCAAGAACTTTTCCAGATATACGCATCTATGCACATTCAAAATCCATAGGTGTTGCATATGCACGCTTGGTGGACCCCTCCGATTTCGTTCAAAATCTCAGGAATGATGCTCCTTGAACTCCTGAACATGAAAATGGTACTCCCTTTGAACGCCGTCAAGAACTTTTCCAGATATACGCATTCATGCACATTCAAATTGCAATTTGAATGTGCTTGGATGCGTATACCTAGAAAAGTTCTTGACGGCGTTCAAAGGGAGTACTATTTTCATGTTCAGGACGTCAAGGAGCATCATTCCTGAGATTTTGAACGAAATCGGAGGGGTCCGCCGAACGTGCATATGCATCACCTATGCAATTTGAATGTGCATGGATGCGTATATCTGGAAAAGTTCTTGACGGCGTTCAAAGGGAGTGCCATTTTCATGTTCAGGAGGTCAAGGAGCATCATTCCTGAGATTTTGAACGGAATCGGAGGGGTCCGCCGAACGTGCATATGCATCACCTATGCAATTTGAATGTGCATGGATGCGTATATCTGGAAAAGTTCTTGACGGCGTTCAAAGGGAGTACTATTTTCATGTTCAGGAGGTCAAGGAGCATCATTCCTGAGATTTTGAACGAAATCGGAGGGGTCCGCCGAACGTGCATATGCAACACCTATGCAATTTGAATGTGCATGTATGCGTATATCTGGAAAAGTTCTTGACGGCGTTCAAAGGGAGCGCCATTTTCATGTTCAGGAGGTCAAGGAGCATCATTCCTGAAATTTTGAACGAAATCGGAGGGGTCCGCCGAACGTCCATATGCAACACCTATGCAATTTGAATGTGCATGGATGCGTATATCTGGAAAAGTTCTTGACGGCGTTCAAAGGGAGTACTATTTTCATGTTCAGGAGGTCAAGGAGCATCATTCCTGAGATTTTGAACGAAATCGGAGGGGTCCGCTGAACGTGCATATGCAACACCAATGCAATTTGAATGTGCATGGATGCGTATATCTGGAAAAGTTCTTGACGGCGTTCAAAGGGAGTGCCATTTTCATGTTCAGGAGGTCAAGGAGCATCATTCCTGAGATTTTGAACGGAATCGGAGGGGTCCGCCGAACTTGCATATGCATCACCTATCCAATTTGAATGTGCATGGATGCGTATATCTGGAAAAGTTCTTGACGGCGTTCAAAGGGAGTACTATTTTCATGTTCAGGAGCTCAAGGAGCATCATTCCTGTGATTTTGAACGAAATCGGAGGGGTCCGCCGAACGTGCATATGCAACACCTATGCAATTTGAATGTGCATTGATGCGCATATCTGGAAAAGTTCTTGACGGCGTTCAAAGGGAGTACCATTTTCATGTTCAGGAGATCAAGGAGCATCATTCCTGAGATTTTGAACGAAATCGGAGGGGTCCGCCGAACGTTCATATGCATCACCTATGCAATTTGAATGTGCATGGATGCGTATATCTGGAAAAGTTCTTGACGGCGTTGAAAGGGAGTACTATTTTCATGTTCAGGAGGTCAAGGATTATCATTCCTGAGATTTTGAACGAAATCGGAGGGGTCCGCCGAACGTGCATATGCAACACCTATGCAATTTGAATGTGCATGGATGCGTATATCTGGAAAAGTTCTTGACGGCGTTCAAAGGGAGTGCCATTTTCATGTTCAGGAGGTCAAGGAGCATCACTCCTGAGATTTTGAACGAAATCGGAGGGGTCCGCCGAACGTGCATATGCAACACCTATGCAATTTGAATGTGCATGGATGCGTATATCTGGAAACGTTCTTGACGGCGTTCAAAGGGAGTGCCATTTTCATGTTCAGGAGGTCAAGGAGCATCATTTCTGAGATTTTGAACGGAATCGGAGGGGTCCGCCGAACGTGCATATGCAACACCTATGCAATTTGAATGTGCATGGATGCGTATATCTTGAAAAGTTCTTGACGGCGTTCAAAGGGAGTACCATTTTCATGTTCAGGAGGTCAAGGAGCATCATTCCTGAGATTTTGAACGATATCGGAGGGGTCCGACCATGTCCGACAAATTTGCTTTATGTGTGGCAAATTCGAATATCCCTTGTATTTAACTGTTAGCTGTATGAAAGAGGTTTTGACGCTTTTTTACATTTTGGTACAGCAACGCCCCTTTGATTTCAGTATATTGTCTTTGTAGGAGGAAGTGCGAATGTCCATCATAAATATAAAGCTGTCACGTGTCAAATAGCGCCAAAAGGTGAGAAAAGGTACATGACCTTGAACGACCTTGAACTTTAGATGCTCATCCTGAGAAAACTATGGGACGGCGTTAAGTACAAATTAGTTTTTTGGGATCAGCGCTTATGTTTACATCAACTGAGGAGTTTTTGAAAAATTTGGAGGGGTCCGATTTTTCCAATAAAGGTTACGGTCCAGAATATGTTAGCAGTAATACAAATGTGAATATTTTGAGAACCACTTGACGGCGTGAAATAAAAACATGATTTTCGCAATCAGGAGCTCAAAATCTATAAGCTGTGCAATTTTGAGCGAAATCTGAGGGGTCCGCGAATGTGCACGCGAATCTGAATGTGAATATAATGCAACTTTATGCACGTCCGGGACTGCCGCTGCTGAGGCGCATTTGGCAGCAGCTGCCACCCGCCTGCTAGACCGTGCCGCTGGACGTCAGTATTTAGCAGCACAGCTTATGCGCGTTGCATGGCACCGGCCTGGGTCGCCGCACAGCGGGGGTACAGAGCCAGATGACCCGACTCGGGTCAGCGGCTGCCGCGGGCCGGAGAGGGGTGTGGCACTCCAGGGCGAGTGTGCACTGTGCAGGTCCTCGCTCCCCGCTGCCGCGGCTCGTCGTTGGTGTCTGGGGAGTCCCATGGCACACCCAGCCACCCCATCATGCCAGAGGCCCCTGACCTGACAGTCCCCCCCCCCCCCCGCTGCCCGAGCGGCGCGGACTCGGCGCCGGCTCAGCACACTGTGAGAGCTGGTGCGGCGCCGGCCGGCCGCCGCTGGGTACGCCCCGGTCACCGAGGTCACCGAGGTCATGGGGCCCGTGCCGGTCGGCCGTCGGGTCCGGCCGGCGCGGCCCCACCCCGTGCCGCAGCAGGTCAGCGCCGGGTGCAGGTCAGCTCGTCCTGGTGGCTGGCAGATACGGAGGCCGCCGCCGGGTCGGAGCCACCTGACGGATCCGTTCCGTGGGGAGGCGCGACTGCCAGACCAGCGGCAGCGCGCCGGCGCTCCGGGCGCAGCAGCGGTGAGCCGAGTGCTAAATTTGGGCCGTCACCCCGTCCACTAATCAGCGAATGCAAATTGCAATGTTAAAACATATAAAAATCAATCTATGCCAATATGCTACAGGGTGATCAATAAAGAATGATCTAGTTAGCTGCCACGAGAGGCATATAATGTATATTTAATGACACAAACAGCACACCCTTAGAGAAATAGGTCTGGGACATTTGACATCACATAAACGGAATTCAGTTGCGACGCTTCGTTTGACTATAGGGGGTGCTCAAAGTGCCCTCTCCCACACGAGCAGCAGAGCTTGGACCGGCGCGGCGCCGGGTGTGCAGCGCCCTGCGTCTCAGATGGTTGACCACCATCGTGCGGGAGAAGTCTTCGACGACTCGGGACAGCCTTCAGCTCATCAAGAGTCTTGAGTTCTCTCCGCAACTTCTTGAGCTGCTTGGGGCCAGAAGCTGAGGTCCAGGCAAGAAAAATCCGGACTGCAGGGTGCCAGGGGTGCTGGTTCCTTCCCAGTCCTTATGATATGGAGAGTCTAGCAATTATTCAAAAGACATCTCAACAGTCACGTTCGCCAGGCTGCAGGAAACCTGGGAATGTCTTTTTAGAGCGTATAGACAATCCTGCACAAGAAGCTGAACTGGAAACCAATATCAACCGATCGTACCAGCCGTTCTCTCCACTGACAGCATGGTGCCGATGCTGCATTCCATGGAAACGTGGACCTTCCGGCTCAGTCAAGCGGAAGAATTGTTCGAACGATTCATCTGGATTGACGAGAAGTGGTTTGTGCTACAGCAAGCACCCACAGGAAAAATACAGTCTCTTGGTAGCCGAATGATCCACAGAAACTGATTCCATGCAAGAAGGCGCCCGGACCAAAGGTATGACCGGGCTGTGCCGCGCGGAGAAGCGCAAGGTCTTCGGGCACCTCTTGCAGTCAAACGAGGTGTCACAACTGACTTCCGCTTGTGTGATGTCAAATGTCTAAGATTTCTGTTTCCTGGGGGTTAACCAAATGTCATTATTCATTGATCACCCTGTATGTGCATATCATCAAGATAAATAATTAAAGCGACCAGCATAGGCCATCATCTCCATTGCAGCGTATTGCATCATTAGCATAATCACATAAATCATGATCACAACAAAACCAAGCACACTTGCAAATAACAGGAAAAACATCGGCAATGATAACAATAATGCGTTAGAAGCCAGTCGTTTGATGTTTAGAAGAACTAATCCGCCGCCGCAAACACAGAGCGCCGATAGCGGCGCGTGCCAGCGCTGCCGGCGGCTCTGGGAAGCTAGTGACGTCACCCGACCGATGACGTCACAGGAGCGCCCCCGGCGCGGTGTCACGGCGTCGCTGACGGTCCCCGGCCGACCGACGGAGGGTCGACGACGGCGTCCGCGCCGGTCCCGACAGTCTCCGCCGCTCAGCGGTCCGTCCGCCGGCGGACCGCGCCAGGTCCTCCCCCCGTCCTGCCGCGCGGTCCTCCCCCCGGGCCGTCCTGCCGCGCGGCCCTCCCCCCGGGGCCGTCCTACCGCGAAGTCCTCCCCCCGGGGCCGTCCTACCGCGCGGTCCTCCCCAGGGACCGTCCTGCCGCGCGGTCCTCCCCAGGGACCGTCCTACCGCGCGGTCCTCCCCCAGGGGCCGTCCTGCCGCGATCAGTCTCAGCTGACAGCCGCTCAGGTGCCGCCGCGCCCTGGACCGGCCGCCCTGCCGAGCCGTCACAGGAGTGAGTCGAGGCCGGCGGCCGGCGCTCCGTCCGCCGCCCACGAGGGGCCGCGCTCCTTCCTGCAGCGCGGCTGAATTCCCAGTCGGCCTTGCAAGGCAGTCAGGTCGGCGGCGGCCGCAGAGATGTCTCCGATTACGTCGCGCCGCCCGAGGATAATGATTAATTAGCGGTCGGCCGGGATGACGTGCGCAGAGCCCTGGACACTGGGATGAACCAGTGCTGAGCCGCGGCCCGTTCCGGCAGCCCAGCCGAGTTACCGGTCGGACCGCACACCGCGGCAGGCAGAAACACTGAGCAGTGGCGGAGCGCCTCGGCGCCGCCGCTGGCTACGCACACCCCGCTGACCATCGCGGCACCGGGCGGATCGCACAGCGCACACCCACACCGCCGACCATCGCGGCACCGGGCGGATCCCACAGCGCACACACACCGCCGACCATCGCGGCACCGGGTGGATCGCACAGCGCACACCCGCCGACCATCGCGGCACCGGGCGGATCCCACAGCGCACACCCCGCCGACCATCGCGGCACCGGGCGGATCCCACAGCGCACACCCCGCCGACCATCGCGGCACCGGGTGGATCGCACAGCGCACACCCGCTGACCATCGCGGCACCGGGTGGATCGCACAGCGCACACCCGCTGACCATCGCGGCACCGGGCGGATCCCACAGCGCACACACACCCCGCCGACCATCGCGGCACCGGGCGGATCGCACAGCGCACACCCACCCCGCCGACGATCGCGGCACCGGGCGGATCGCACAGCGCACACCCACCCCGCCGAGCATCGCGGCACCGGGCGGATCGTTCCATCTCCAGAGAATCAACTACTTGTCAAAGCACCGGCAGCTTCTCCAGAGAATCAACTACTCGTCAAAGCACCGGCAGCTTTTTCTGTATTACGAGGTCGACTGACATTGTTATATCGCCCAGGAAGTTTGGCCAACTTTTCTCCGGGGGCTGGGCCCACGGTGTCGGCCATCGGGCTTGGCACACGCCGCCGCGCCGGGCGGCCCGGCGTGGTCCGTCTGGCGCCACACAGCCCAGATGACGACATGGGCCCGCTGCCGGCACTGGCGGCCGAGCCTCCTCTGAGACACTCACTGCACAGCCCCCTCTGGGGCACCGAGACTCCTCTGAGACATACAGCCCCCTCTGGGGCACCGAGACTCCTCTGAGACATACAGCCCCCCTCTGGGGGCACCGAGACTCTTCTGAGCAAGCCTCTGGTGGGAATTTATGTTGAAAGCTCTCGAAGGCGCACGTGTTATTCTTAACGCGTTGTTGATTATCGATATTAACCCGCGCACCGACGGGGGGGGGGGGGGGGGGCGGCTCACCGCCTCCCCCTAAGGTTTTTCGTGAAAGCGGGAAAATAGCGCCGCGAAATTTGGCATGACCTTTTCCTTATCAATTTTACACATGGTGTGCAAGTTTGAACCTCCTACCTTTCAAGGTCAGGTCACCAGGTCACTTCGAATGACTAAACCTCAAATCACTTTTTTGCAACTTTGTCACCGTGTCAGAGCTACAGTAGATGACGAAGGCCCATGAAAGTCGCAGGATGTAATGAGGTCATTGATAGCTACAATTTGTTTATCTCGAAATTTTGATATCGATGACCTAAGGTCAGGTCAATTTCTTGACCTCCCCATTGTAAGTCAATGAGGGAAAAAGCAACTGTTTTCCCCTGTTTTTCCACTAAAACGCGTCGGAATGGCCCAATATACCATGAATGACTTCATACAGGATTAACCTTGACTACCTTGAGGCCTTTTCTGCTCTTGGGCAACTGTAAGGTCATGTGACGTCATCAAGGGTCAAAAAAGGTTTTTGCTAACTCCTTATAGGAACGAGATACAGCCACGCGGATGGTGTCATTGCGTTCAGCTCGTCAACGCGAATGATATACATGATGACCTTGAGGTCACGTGACCTGAGGTCAACCTTTGACCTTGACCTTCCGAAGTCAACACATATGTGATTCGATGCGGATTGACGAGAGGATCACGATGGTGCCATTAGTTTGTTCCTAGCGCGGCTACTTTGAAAGTTATTCGATAAAAAACTTCATTTCTAGCGCCGCCATTTTGACTTGTTTACCCCTGTGACGTCATCTTTGACCTGACCTGAAAATGACCTTCGTAAAGATTGTAGACCTTGTCCGTGCATACCCCATGCCGTTTACTGCTTGTCGCTATCTAGCTTTGTTCTCGAGATCTCAGAACCCACTGGCTTATTAGGTATAACGAAATGCAAGGAGGTGAACATGTTTTCTAACACCTCTTAGACAAACAGCCAGCCTCTGAGACACGCAGCCAGCCCCTGAGACACGCAGCCGGCCCCTGAGACACTAAGCCAGCCCCTGAGTACACAAAAGGCAACAATCACCCTTGTGCTCTGATCAACTGAGATGAAAACAGCTGCAGGAAATAAGAAATATTCCGCCATTTGGAATGTCAATGGCCTCGGCTGATGGTAGAGTTACAAGATAAGCTATCCTCTGTAACGGCAAAAGCTTGTTAGCTATTCCGAGAAAACCTCGAGAAAAGCTGACCATTAATAACATTGTTGTCCGCTCAGGCTGTCAATTTCGACATATTTTCTACGGCTCTCGCGATGTCGCATGCAATATCTCTTACCGTGCCCATAAAGTTAAGCCACCGCTGGAATTGCACACTGATCAGACGGCCGGTTTAGCGGCGCCAGCCAGCCCGCGGGGTGAGACGGCGCCGGCCAGCCCGCGGGGGTGGAACGGCGCCGGCCAGCCAGCACCAGTGGGGACGGCTCTCCCAGCCGGCCGCTGGTAACACGCCGCTCGGTGGCCGCTCAGACGAACCGAAATCCAATCTCAAACGTCCCTAATTGCCGCCCCACGCCTCCGACCCGGTTCCTGGAGCTCCCTGTCCCAGCTCTAGCGAACTGTGCGGCCCGCCGACAGAGCTGTGCAGTCCGCCGTCAGAGCTGTGTGGCAGGCAGAGCTGTGGGACAGAGCTGTGGGACAGAGCTGCGGGCCAGCGGCCAGCGGACAGGGCTGGGTTGGACGCCCGAGACCCGTGGTGACGGCCAGAGTGCGGACACGGGGGCCGCCGCACACAGGGCCGATCGCCAGGTCTAGCACGACATGGGCAAAAAAATCGAACTTTGTGGATGTGCAATGAAACCTATACCAATTTGTTCAGAAATGATCATACCACACTGCTGTGGTCTTTGTTTTCCAAAACAATTGCTATTTCATGGCGAAAACTCAGCTTAAACACGAACTTCGGAATCGTTTGGACCGAACTCGTCCCCCGCACTCTTCGACAACGTATCTTTGATCCGCGAAAACAATCACAATTTGAGGAGGAATTCCACATTTATATACATCAAACGATAGCTCCGGGTCTGCAGAACACACATAACCACATCAAAATGGCGAACTCTTACTTGGTTATGATGTATTGGCACCGCAAAGATTTAAAGACGAAAATATAATTTCACATAATTGATGTCACACACAAATAGACTTTTAAAAAAAGTACCGCAGAGTACCGCTTCGAAAATCTCGCTACATGTCAATGATTCATTGCACTACAAGATCCAACAGTCATTTTCTGCGACTTTTTGCGACTTTGGATGTAGCAGCCAAACATCAACCCGCGCCGGACCGGTGCTCGGCGTCAAACGCGCCGGGCCGGGAGGTGTTGATTGAACACTCCCCTTCTAACTCGGCTCTTGGGCCACATAGCGATACGTAGTAAGTGGCATTCGAAAGAGCGCCCGAAATTCCAGATGGAGTAATTAGTCATTTCTAGGTCAGGTCAAAGGTCACGTCACCAGAGGTCATCAAAGGTAAAATGTTGCATTTTTCAACACTTATCGAAAACCGGCTCTTACCTCGGGGACCAATAGAGCTACATCGTCGCGGAAAAGTGCATTCAATTGCTCTTTTAGCGGTCTTTCTGAAATAAGCCCTCAGATTTGGCTTAACCCTCGCTCCTAGTGGTGTTTTTCCAGCCGCGAACGTATAGAAGGGGCCCGCCGTTTCGCCCTTCGACCCCCGCCGTTTCGCCCCTGATCGAGCTATAGAGCTTCGCAGAAAAGACGAGCGTGTTGCCCGTGACAAGAGGAAGCTGATGATACCCAATTGTAAGGTCCTAGGTCATCGGTTGACCTTCCAGGTCAGGTCAATGACCCAAAAGTCGGGAAAATCGGGACCTGTTAGAACGTCGTAAAGGGTGGCTGCTATGGGTTTTTTGGGTGCTGATCACGAATATAATATTATTTACGAGCATAGATGATGTCTTCATACATTAAGGCCAGGTCGGGTCAGGTCAGGTCAGGTCAACTAGTAAGGGTTTTGCCGGGTATTTGCAGTAGGTGGCAACCGCCTCTGACAGCTTTGTAACATGTTACGAATGCACCAAAACTACTTCGTAAATGTTCAAATGGTTGCTAGATTCGAATTCAGCTAAAAAACTAGCCTAGAAACATGTAAAACTCGAAAAAGTGAACCAAGGTCATCAAAGGTCAATGACCTTACCTGACCTTCTGGTGACCTTGACACCCACCCTAATGCATGGGAGCAACATAATATCCCATGTTTGAACGCTTTAAACCAAGAAAAGACTGCAAACCCGCGGCTAATGCGAGCCCACATACGCTGAATCGCGATTCCGGCCAAACATGGTCTCGAAAGAAGGTCACAGGTCAAAGATCATTAAGGTCAGGGTCATGAAATTTTCAAGTTAGCTGTAAAAGTAGTCGTCGCGAGGATACTGAAAGTTTCGTTGCGATCGGCCGCTTTTTACGCGAATTACTCGCGAAAAACCAAGGGTTCCGTTCGAAGATTCAGGCCCTGTCGCGCTAGAATGGCATATCGGCCCACTGTGCGCCGGGCCGGTCCACCCGCTGCACAGTGGGCCGATATGCCATTCTAGCGCGACAGGGCCTGAATCTTCGAACGGAACCCTTGGTTTTTTCGCGAGTAATTTGCGTAAAAAGCGGCCGATCGCAACGAAACTTTTAGTACCCTCGCGATAACTACTTTTACAGCTAACCTGAAAATTTCATGACCCTGACCTTAATGATCTTTGACCTGTGACCTTCTTTCGAGACCATGCTTGGCCGGAATCGCAATTCAGCGTATGTCGGCTCGCATTAGCCGCGGGTTTGCAGCCTTTTCTTGGTTTAAAGCGTTCAAACATGGGATATTATGTTGCTCCCATGCATTAGGGTGGATGTCAAGGTTACCAGAAGGTCAGGTAAGGTCATTGACCTTTGATGACCTTGGTTCACTTTTTCGAGTTTTACATGTTTCTAGGCTAGTTTTTTTTAGCTGAATTCGAATCTAGCAACCATTTGAACATTTACTTTGTAGCTTTGGTGTCTTCGTGACATGTTACAAAACTGTCAGAGGCGGTTGCCACCTACTGCAAATACCCGGCAAAACCCTTACTGGTTGACCTGACCTGACCTGACCCGACCTGACCTAAATGTATGAAGACATCATCTATGATCGTAAATAACATTATATTCGTGATCAGCACCCAAAAAACCCATAGCAGCCACCCTTTACGACGTTCTAACAGGTCATGATTTTCCCGACTTTTGGGTCATTGACCTGACCTGGAAGGTCAACCGATGACCTAGGACCTTACAATTGGGTATCATCAGCTTCCTCTTGTCACGGGCAACACGCTCGTCCTTTCCGCGAAGCTCTAGCTCGATCAGGGGCGAAACGGCGGGGGGGGGGTGTCCAACGGACCCCTTCTATACGTTCGCGGCTGGAAAAACACCACTAGGGGCGAGGGTTAAGCCAAATCTGAGGGCTTATTTCAGAAAGACCGCTAAAAGAGCAATTGAATGCACTTTTCCGCGACGATGTAGCTCTATTGGTCCCCGAGGTAAGGGCCGGTTTTCGAGAAATGTTGATATATGCAACATTTTACCTTTGATGACCTCTGGTGACGTGACCTTTGACCTGAACTAGAAATGACTAATATCTCCATCTGGGATTTCGGGCGCTCTTTCGAATGCCACTTACTACGTGTCGCTATGTGGCCCAAGAGCCGAGTTAGAAGGGGAGTGTCCAATCAACACCTCCCGGCCCGGCGCGTTTGACGCCGAGCACCGGTCCGGCGCGGGTTGATGTTTAGCTGCTACATCCAAAGTCGCAAAAAGTCGCAAAAAATGACTGTTGGATCTTGTAGTGCAATGAATCATTGACATGTAGCGAGATTTTCGAAGCGGTACTCTGCGGTACTTTTTTAAAAAGTCTATTTGTGTGTGACATCAATTACGTGAAATTATATTTTCGTCTTTAAATCTTTGCGGTGCCAATACATCATGACCAAGTAAGAGTTCGCCATTTTAATGTGGTTATGTGTGTTCTGCAGACCCGGAGCTATCGTTTGATGTATATAAATGTGGAATTCCTCCTCAAGTTGCGATTGTTTTCGTGGATCAAAGATACGTTGTCGAAGAGTGCGGGGGACGAGTTCGGTCCAAACGATTCCGAAGTTCGTGTTTAAGCTGAGTTTTCGCCATGAAATAGCAATTGTGTTGGAAAACAAAGACCACAGCAATGTAGTATGATCATTTTTGAACAAATTGGTATAGGTTTCATTGCACATCCACAAAGTTCGATTTTTTTACCCATGTCGTGCTAGACCTGGCGATCGGCCCAGTGTGCGCTGCCTGGTACGGCTCACCAGCTCCGGACACTCCGCAGCGGGCACCGGGCGGATTTTCGGACCGTCAATCTGGCCCTGCAGTGGCGCGCCTGGGTCGGATCGGGAAGCCCGGCGCGCGCCGGTCGGAGAGCGCCCGGCCGGGCTGGCGGACCGGTTTCCCGGGTAGCGCAGCTCTCACCGGGTCCCGGCCGACTCGGCAGCGGGGCCAGCGCGGCCACACAAACCCGCAGCTGGTCGGCCCTAGTGATGTCAATTACGGAAAATCAGAATACCGATACCAAACCAAATACCAACCAAAACCGTGGAGAAATACCGAAACCAAACCAACTTGGGAACATGAGGAAAATACCAACTTTTTACCTATTTCTTAGCCTCTTAAACATTAGCGAGGGTTCATGATACCAACAAAATACCAAACACATTAGGATTGAAATACCAAATACCGAGTTGGTATCGGTTTGGTATCGGTATACCAAAAAGTTGGTATCCGATTGACATCTCTAGTCGGCCCTATAGCCGGCGGCGCCGCTGTCACCAGCCGGCGAGGTTCTTCCGCGTGCCGGCGCGAGCATCCTCGGCGGCGGCGGCAGACAACCCACCCCCCCACCCCTCTGCCACCACCGCGCCGGTCAGCCGGCCGCGCCGGGACCCAATCAGGACCGGGATTCTGCCGGTCCAGAGGTGTTCGGACCACGCCGGGAACACGCCCAGCTCATGAGCCCCCCCCCCCCCCTCCGGCGTCAGCGGCCGGTCGGCGGCCGACGTCGCTCCGGCTCTTAGCTCCCAGCTCCGTGCGTCACGGCCGCCCACTGGCCGGAGACGGACACCGAGCGGTGCACGCCACTCGGCACACGGTCCCCGGCACGTGCCCGCAATAGACGGCGACTGGCCACGGCGCAGACATCCAGTTCAAAGGTCAGACGCCGCCGGTGCACGTTTCCCGGGGCGGCGGCCTGTGCGGCGGCGGCGGCCCCGTTCCCAGTGTCCGTCTGCCGTCCGTCTGTGCTCGGCCGAGCCACACGGCTGACCCGACGCCCGGGCCTCAGCTGCCGCTGGCCACCGAGTCCGGCCAGAGGCTGCCGGCCATGTGCGGGCTCCAATGACCGGACCCGGGGGCCGCACAGTGGCTGGGCGCGGTCACCGGGAGCGCCCGCTCAGCGCTCCGTGCCAGCGCACACCCCACAGCCGGCAGCCACCCGCACCCCGCACTGGCGCTGCAGACACCGCACACCCCACAGCCGGCAGACACCCGCACCCCGCACTGGCGCTGCAGACACCGCACACTCCACAGCCGGCAGGCACCCGCACCCCGCACTGGCGCTGCAGACACCGCACACTCCACAGCCGGCAGACACCCGCACCCCGCACTGGCGCTGCAGACACCGCACACTCCACAGCCGGCAGGCACCCGCACCCCGCACTGGCGCTGCAGACACCGCACACTCCACAGCCGGCAGCCACCCGCGCCCCGCACTGGCGCTGCAGACACCGCACATTAGAACAGTTCGGTCAAACGGGTTATATTCTAAATTAGCCCGTCTCTGAATCCCTGGCGAGCCGCCACGGATCAACAGAATTCTTAGCCGCTGGATCGACAAAGCGGTTCAAAGAACTGGGCGGAGGAGCTTTGTCTAAACAGAAATAAACAACACAACTACGACACCACAAAGCAAACTGTCCACCGCATTGGCTCAGCACAAGAAAAACGCTAACACCATACCAAATACCCGATAAATAAGGAGAACTGTTATTTCCTCTCGGTACCGTCGCTGGAGGGCCTCCAGCGCCCTTCCAGCAGCTGTGGCGAGTTCGCTGAGCGAGCAGCGGTGTCGCCGGGTAGCGGTGCACGCCGGCCGGCCGTCGGCAGAGCGGCCACGACATACCCTGTCGGCCGCTGACCCGCCTGCTATCAACATCAACTCGGGTGTTGAAAGGCGGCGGCTCCACGGGCCACGGCGGACCTTCAGCAGCGCCGGCCCGTGACATCAGCGGCCGAGGTGGGCGACAGTGCGCCGGTCTCGGCACCTCGGCTCGGCAGGGGCCCGGCCCCGTCCCTCCTACACCGCCCCGTCCCTTATGCCCCACCCCTCCATTATATCCCCGCCCCGGTCCCGTTCCACATAGCCCGCCGGGCATATCAGCGGACACGGTCAGCGCGTTCGGACGCCAGCGCACGACCGAGTTTCAGCTGTTTGCACCACACGACAGTGGGGCACATGCCACAATAACCAGCGGTAACCAGCGGCAGTTCGTCCTGTAACCAGCGGCAGTTCACCCGGTAACCAGCGGCAGTTCGCCCCGGTAACCAGCGGTAACCAGCGTCGGCTCGCCCCGGTAACCAGCGGTAACCAGCGGCCGCCTTTGTCTTCCACCGCCCACGGGGCGTGCCCGACCAGTCTTGTCCGGCACAAATACGGGCGTGCAAACCTGCCCAAGCCGTGAGCGGGGCAATTTTTCGTCAGCTACATGCTGTATGCATGTACCTATCTTGTCTGCGGCTACCGTAGGATAAGAACAGCCAAAATATGTGCTAATTTTGCTAGGCACAAAAGCGATAAGGTTCCGGCCGATGAGCCGATGTTTACCGATCCGAGTAATTTTCCTGCCGTAGAGGACAGGGCGCCGCGCCGGGTCCGCCACCAGGACAGCTGGGGCAGCGGGGACGGGTACGCACTACACACTACACAACCCCGCCAAGCAGACACGAGCTCGGGGACGTGCCGCCGGGCCAGCGGCGGTAGCGAGTACTCCGGAGAGCTCCACACCGCCGGGGGTGGGAGCAGTGTCAGAGCTCCACACCGCTCTGACACAACACAGCGCCAGAGAGGGGAAGGGGGCAGGCAGAACTCAGCGGCCAACATGCTCGGACTATACAGTAGGTATACAGAAAGCCAGGCCTGCCACACTTCCTAATCAGGAACATAAAATGTCGGCACTGGATACTCTTGTGTCCGGCAGAGCTGTTCAGGGAGCTCCTCCCACCGGCCGAGCAGCGATAGGAACCCGGCACACGGGCCGAATTGTGCCGCCTCGTGTTGACACATGCAGCCGCTTCACTCCTTACGGTGCAGTTTGCTTTTTAGGAAGCGGCACCAGCACTTAACTGTAACCATTTTTTGACAGGTGCTTCTAGAAAACATTAGAATGGGCAAGTCACAGTGACATCCATGATAAGCCTGATATTAACATGCTAGGCTAGCCTTGCATATTCGGCAACTTTTCGGTATAACGTAGGTATTCACCTGAGCATGGGGCTCGTTTCGACGCTCAGACACTGTTTGAATGAGTTGTACTGCTGCTGTGTTTGAGGCGGGATTATTCCAGCTGAAAAATACGCCCCCGCATCTGAAACTGACACCCTCATAAGAACTCATTCTGCAACTCTGAAGCGATATCCTGAATATAATGACTGAACCTGTTCGGGGAACACCCCAGACTGGCGTCACAGCTTGTTACTTCACCGGCGGCAATCTGACCCGGCCGCGCGGCAGGAGGAGCTGGTGGCCGGCCGATGGGCCCGCGCTGGCCCGGCCATGTCGTCAGCCGCCGGCAGGTGCGTCCCAAGAGCGTGACGTCGGCCGGAGCCGGCGCGCCAGGTGCCGCTCAGCTGCATGTCATTGTGCCGCGCGGCGGTCCATTGCGTCAGCCGGCGGCCGGGTACCGGGACAGGGCGGCCGGGTACCGGGACAGGGCGGCCGGGTACCAGGACAGGGCGGCCGGGTACCTACCGGGACAGGGCGGCCGGGTACCGGGACAGGGCGGCAGCCGGCCGGGTACCGGGACAGGGCGGCCGGGTACCGGGACAGGGCGGCCGGGTACCGGGACAGGGCGGCCGGGTACCGGGACAGGGCGGCCGGGTACCGGCCGGTACCGGGACAGGGCGGCAGGGTACCGGGACAGGGCGGCAGGGTACCGGGACAGGGCAGCAGGGTACCGGGACAGGGCGGCAGGGTACCGGGACAGGGCGGCAGGGTACCGGGACAGGGCGGCAGGGTACCGGGACAGGGCGGCAGGGTACCGGGACAGGGCGGCAGGGTACCGGGACAGGGCGGCCGTGTACCGGGACAGGGCGGCCGTGTACCGGGACAGGGCGGCCGTGTACCGGGACAGGGCGGCCGTGTACCGGGACAGGGCGGCCGGGTACCGGGACAGGGCGGCCGGGTATACCGGGACAGGGCGGCCGGGTATACCGGGACAGGGCGGCAGGGTACCGGGACAGGGCGGCCGGGTATACCGGGACAGGGCGGCAGGGTACCGGGACAGGGCGGCAGGGTACCGGGACAGGACGGCCGGCACACTGCCGACACAGGACGGCACGGGGCCCGGCCACAGACAGCTCATGGCGACTAACGGAAACGCACCCGGCTGCACGGCGAGCGGGGCCGCAGCCCCGGCCCGGAGCCCGCCCCACCAGCCGCCACGCCAGGGCACCTCTCCGAACCACGCAGGCCGGGACGGCCGCCGTGTGTGGACGGGCGGCCGTGTGTGGACGGGCGGCCGTGTGTGGACGGGTGGCCGCCGTGTGTGGACGGGCGGCCGTGTGTGGACGGGCGGCCGTGTGTGGACGGGCGGCCGTGTGTAGACGGGCGGCCGTGTGTGGACGGGCGGCCGTGTGTGGACGGGCGGCCGTGTGTGGACGGGCGGCCGTGTGTGGACGGGCGGCCGTGTGTGGACGGGCGGCCGTGTGTGGCCGTGACGCGCCACCCTGGACGGCCGTGATGTGTCCCGCACCCAGGTTATAGAGCGGTCGGGGACTGATCTATACCTGTTATGGTCGATTCCGGTGGATAGTTTAACATTGTCACGGCGATTTATCGGGAGCGGCGGATGACCCTCAACTCACAATGGCGGCGACCTTGGAACTGTTTACTCGTATTAGTTAAGTGTTTCCATATGACCAGGGGTGAGACCAAATGAAGGGAAGACCAAATGAAGGGAAAGCGTGCCCCATCACAATACCGACCTCCAGCGTTATAGAGCGGTCCCGCACCACCGGTACCACCAGTGTTATAGACCAGCCCCGCATCACCGGTACCACCAGCGTTATAGAGCGGCCCCGCACCACCGGTAACACCAGCGTTATAAAGCGGTCCCGCACCACCGGTACCACCAGCGTTATAGAGCGGTTCCGCACCACCGACGCGTAAACACAGCAGCGCACATCGTAGACAACCTTCGTTCGTTTTTATTTGTTTTGGCGCACCTTCATGACGAAAATAGAGTCGTAAGTCGATTTCGATTTAAATCATAAAAATACATTTTTACAGTAAAGCCACAATCCTCAGCGATGATATTTTGACGCGGCTTTGCTGGTGCTTTGCACAATCAATCACCAATTCTTACATAAAGAGTACTTTCTGAGAGCCATCACTGCAGTGATAAAACCGGGCTGTTCTGTGGGCACCTCTGTGCCCAACTCAGCGGCTATCCAGCACTACCTGCGCCGCCCCAGACAGTCCGATGCCGGCCCGGGGTCCGGCGGCGCCAATACCATTGGACTGAGGACACCGCCAGGCGACCGTATGGGGGATGGAGCGCTATGTACAGTCTACTGAACACCTGGAGCGCCGCAAACCTCCATCAGGGGCCCATCTTATAAAAGGGCGTACAATATGACTGACGCAGTTTTTCGCGCAGTTGGGTGAATTTTACACTCAAAAGGTTTCATAGAGCAAAAGAGCCTACCACATGAAGCTAGGTATATGATGGCATCAACATGATTTAACACTACCGTTGTCTGTACTTTTCTCTTGATGACGACAATGACGCTGCAAATAAATCAGTCCGTACCCGACCATACCTAAATATTAATTTGAAATGTCAAAACAGCATTGGCATGCAATCTACACCGATTTAATCATGGCTGGAGCCTTTGGAACACTTTTTTTCTGGACGGAACTGAGGCCAAAATGTCCAGAAGGTAACTATGTACGAGACATGGCAGGTGTGCCAACTGACGTCCCGCTCTGTGATGGCGACACAGTTCGGAAGTGCCGCGGGTGGCTGCCACGTCATCAGCGCCCTATCGCCGAATCATTGCATCAGACAGTGAAACTAGTGCCATTGTTTTATGTACCTACCTCAGAATCTTACAGCAGATTGCGGTGCAATTGCTGGCATTCGTTATCTGATAAGCCTAAAAATGTAAGTTGCGACGCTGCAACAAGTCATACCTAGATACGTGCAGGGTGAATCGCACGGAAGCTTTCGGCGAACCCATGAGTTCCACTGATTCTTATTCATGAGGCCACTCGGAGCCAGTCAGACATATTCCAGCCGTTAGGTTTGATTCATGGCTGCTCGAGGAAAGCGATGCGCGCGTGCCACCGCCGGGTTTTTACCGTGTCCGTCAATCCGAGCGTGATAGGGGTGGGGGGGGGGAGGGCGGGGGGTTGCCGTGGACGGCACCTGTCCGCGGAGCAGCGGCTGCCGCCCTCCCCGCGGAGCAGTCCCAGCCAGCCGGGCGCCGCGCCCCGGCCGCTCTCGGCGCTCACGATCGCCGTCTCCGGTCGGCGAGCGGTGCCGGTCGGCCACCCGGCCTGCGAGTGGGCTGAACCGCTCGTACCCGATCGGCTCGGCGCGGCGGCTGTCGGGTGCGGGCCGACCCGCCGGTGGCGCTGATCATACCACGGGCGCCGGACGGGAGGGGAGTCCCGACCAGAGGTCACCCGCCACAGGTGGCTCGGCTACTGCGCTGCCGCCGGCGGCGGTGGCTGGTCCGGCAGCTTCACCACCGAGTGGCGCGCGGGATCCCCAACACCAGCCGACCCAGCAGACCGACGGGAGAAAAATAGAGCCAATGAGTGCCGGCCGGTGAAACACCGGCGCCGACCGAGCGTCCACAATGGCCAACTCTGGATCGCACTGATAGATCAATACGCCTGGCGGAGCCAAAAGAACGCATGCAAAAATAGGAACCTGTAACATGTCGCAAGAAAATGGTCAATTCTTAAAGGGATGATCTATTGTTCAGTGTCGATTGGTGCCAGGCCTCGGACTGCGCTGGCAGAGCGTGTCACTGATCGGCACAGACGTAGGTAGGTACCGGCTCCATCCCCGCCCCAGCACCAACCCCGCCCCAGCTCCATCCCCGCCCCAGCTCCGTCCCCGCCCCAGCTCCGTCCCCGCGCCAGCTCCAACCCCGCCCCAGCTCCGTCCCCGCCCCAGCTCCATCCCCGCCCCAGCTCCATCCCCGCCCCAGCTCCGTCCCCGCCCCAGCTCCGTCCCCGCGCCAGCTCCAACCCCGCCCCAGCTCCATCCCCGCCCCAGCTCCATCCCCGCCCCAGCTCCGTCCCCGCCCCAGCTCCGTCCCCGCCCCAGCTCCGTCCCCGCCCCAGCTCCGTCCCCGCCCCAGCTCCGTCCCCGCCCCAGCTCCGTCCCCGCGCCAGCTCCAACCCCGCCCCAGCTCCGTCCCCGCCCCAGCTCCATCCCCGCCCCAGCTCCATCCCCGCCCCAGCTCCGTCCCCGCCCCAGCTCCGTCCCCGCCCCAGCTCCGTCCCCGCCCCAGCTCCGTCCCCGCCCCAGCTCCGTCCCCGCGCCAGCTCCGTCCCCGCCCTAGCTCCGTCCCCGCCCCAGCTCCGTCCCCGCGACAGCTCCGTCCCCGCCCCAGCTCCGTCCCCGCCCCAGCTCCGTCCCCGCGCCAGCTCCGTCCCCGCGCCAGCTCCGTCCCCGCCCCAGCTCCGTCCCCGCGCCAGCTCCGTCCCCGCCCCAGCTCCGTCCCCGCCCCAGCTCCAGCCGCGGCATCCTCCAGCTCCAGCCGCGGCATCCTCCAGCTCCAGCCGCGGCATCCTCCAGCTCCAGCCGCGGCATCCTCCAGCTCCAGCCGCGGCATCCTCCAGCTCCAGCCGCGGCATCCTCCAGCTCCGTCCCCGCGGCATCCTCCAGCTCCGTCCCCGCGGCATCCTCCAGCTCCAGCCGCGGCATCCTCCAGCTCCAGCCGCGGCATCCTCCAGCTCCAGCCGCGGCATCCTCCAGCTCCAGCCGCGGCATCCTCCAGCTCCAGCCGCGGCATCCTCCAGCTCCAGCCGCGGCATCCTCCAGCTCCAGCCGCGGCATCCTCCAGCTCCAGCCGCGGCATCCTCCAGCTCCAGCCGCGGCATCCTCCAGCTCCAGCCGGTGCTCCGTGGAGGACTCACAGCAGAGTCCAAACGACAGTCCCCGGAGGTCGAGCCAGAGCCGAACTTTAACAGCCGAGATCCCGTATTACAAGAGCCAGGGGCCGAGGGGCGGGCGCAAAGCACCACAGGATTGGTCCGCTACAGGTCAAAGGGTCCCGCTGGTCCCGCTGCAATGGTGCCCGGCAGGGGGTGCGCCCGCGCAGGTAGGCACGCGCGTCCCATTGTTCGGTCAGCCCGCACTCGGCCACGGCGTGCTCCCGGCACAGTCTGTCTGAGAATCAGTCGCTGACGACAAACATGATCGATCGGCCAATGCAGCGGCCAAGGCAAGCACTCGGACCCCGCAACAGCTTCTTGGAACCGGAGGGCGAGAATTGCGCGAGGAGGCGGCCGGCCCATTCCTTGCCCGGCGCGCCGGCCGGTCACCCGGCTCTGAACAGGCAGCACAGACGCCGCCCGTGTATCGTCTGTCGGCCACAGCCCAGCGGTACAGCTCGGCGCCGCCCTGTCCCGGCGCTTCTGGAAACTGCTGGCCCCACTAACGGCGCGGTTCCGCGTATACTGCCGGTCACGGCCGCCGGCTATCCACGGCAGTCGTGGCCGCCAGGGCCGCCGCCCACGACCTCGCGACCCGGCCCGGCCCGCCGCGCTGGTCAAACATCGCCCGACACACCAGTCTCAGCCGCTCAGGCCGGGGAAGGGGGAGGGAGCACCGGCGGCTGCGTGGCCGACGCGTGGACACAATTCCCTGAGCCGGCGGCGCGGCGCGGCGGCCACTCCCCCTGGCAACAGCGGCCGGCCGGCCGCCGCTGTGCACTGCGCGCAATGTGGGCCGGGTGGGCGGCGCGGCACGGTAGGTACCGCGTCTCCACTGAGTCAGCGTCAGCCTGAGTCAGCTGGCGCCCCGCACTGCGACCGGCCCGAGCACCTCACCGACCGGGGCCGGCGCGCAGCCCGAGCCCGTGATGTCTTATCAGACCACACCCGCACAGTTCGACAACACAGCCTCCCGGCCGGCTCCGCAAAAAAGGTCAACAGCGTGACAGATATGGTCTGAGGGTGAGTTCGTGGCAAACACTTCAGTGGTGGCATGTTTCGATGAAATGGCCGTATGAGGTCACCGTACGAGAACAGAACCGCCACTCGGACACGGGATGCGCAAAAATCACGATAGGCTATGTTTACAATGGATCACAACATGAAGCTCTTACACACGATAAGATACACAGAGAGTGAACCTATACATCCGGCTGGCTTTTCAGCACAGCCAGCACGTGAGTGTGACGCAAAAGAGTCGCACTGAAGATGACATCATGCTGAGATATGGACACTTAAATGCCTCTTAAATTTGTGTTACAAGCCGCAAAGATAGAGGCGCGCCCACAGGTGGAGCTTCCCCGAAAGCCACCACTGCGGCGGCCGTGGCCGGTGTCGGCAGGTTCCCGTGAGCGCCCGGCCGTCCATCTCGCCCCAGCACGGCACACGGGCGCTGCGCGGCGGGCCGGCCCCATTACACAGCCGCCGCCGCCGCGCCGCCGGGACGACCGCCAGCCGGCGGGCAGTACTCAGTTGGGCTTGGCGAGCCACCGCTCCACCCCCGACATTCCTTCCAGCTGTGTGCAGGCACCGCTCAGTTCCCATAATCACCAGGTAAATTTACGTGCAGGATGGCAGGAAGTAGGGGAGTTGGCAATGCCTGGGTTTGCCTCGTGGCTGTAAGATACTACATGGATGGAACCGCCTCGTCACCATTTTGTCTTCAATTTTCTCATTGGTCGTACTAGTCTGATCTCAGATGCTCATCGTGTGTTTTCGTGTAGGTTCGGCCTGTCTGGTCGCCGTTTGGCTGACGGTGATGTGGTGGATGGCAGCGGTGTCAATTTATGAAAATGGTTGAGGGCCGACGCTGGCAGATCTCGCCTAGGTAGGTACCCCTATTTTTCTCCTCGGATTTCGGCCACTTTATTTTGAGGTACACACAAAAAGACATTAGCAGGGAAAGCCTCTGCAGAGGCCAACTAAATAGATGCTCACTGGGTGATATCTGGTAACATCTGTACCTATACCGTAATCAGATATGAAACACGGTCATTCAGCTCCAGCTGTTAACACCGAGTGCCATCCTATTTTACATTCAGATGATATGTCTCCGCGTCAGCGTTTAGCGCTGGCGGCTCTGTCTAGCCACTGACAGCCCCGGCGTCCAGATGCGGCGTCCAAATCAAAACATTTGCGACCCCCCACAGAGCTCCAAGCAGAAGCCCAATAGCTCGACGTGGTTTTGCATATCTGTAGGAATCTTGGTTTTGTACTTCGCTTAATTCGCCGCGTGTTATGATAATCCGTGGTAAAATAATTGATACCAAATCGAGGAAAAACTTGACGAACAAGAAAATTAACGCATTTCGAAGCACGAAGCCACTGAAAGTAATAATTTCTAACGATGCATGTATATAGGTATTGCTGAAATGCGAAAATCTGAGAACAACATTGGGGGGAAGTCGACAGTAGCATTGGTGAATGGTGGGTGAACTCAGCATTGGAGGGGGGGGGGGGCAAGAGCCCACCAAAAGTATACAAATTGACACCAGTGGGGCTGGTCAGCCCCTGTAGGGCGCGCAGTGTCTATGGCCGCCGTCCGCGGGCGGAGCGCGGCCGCACCTGAGCTGAGCGGCCGCTACTGGTGCCTGCTCTCCGCGAGCCGGCCCGGCCCGTCTTACCATCGATCGCGTCACCTGGCCGGAGCCCCCGGCGCGGCGGCGGACGGCGCGTGGCGGCGCCACCTCCGCCGGCACAAAACGGACGCGCCCGGCCGCCGACGAGCAGAAGCTGTGTGCGCCCCGAGCCGAGAGGTGGTCCGGCCCCGCAGAGCCGACGGCACGCCGCCCCAGAGTGCACCGTCCCGCGACAGTGGTACCATGACACCACTGGACATTCCGCTGTTCACCATGAAGGCGGCCGAGGAGCCCACCGACGGGCCGACGCTCACCTCCTCCACCGAGAGCATCCAGAAGCTATCGCTGGACGACGAGTCGGCGCCGGCCGGCCACACGCAGCAGACGGTCACCGTCAGCGCTACGGCCACCCGGCTGGCCGACCTGGTGGCCGAGCGGCCGGCCGACCTGCTGGCGGCGCGCCTGCTGCGCCAACGGCCGCAGCTGGCCGACCTGCGCGTGCTGCACGCAGTCAGTGGCCGCGACCTGTTCTCGGCCACGCTGGCGGGCCGGGCCGGCGGCGCGCGGCCGCTGGTGGTCACGCTGCAGGGCACCACCGAGATCAGCGAGGTCGACTGCGGCTGCGAGCCGGAGCTGGTGTGCGGGCCGCACAGCCGCGCCGCGGCCGCCGCGGCCCACTGCGGCTCGCTGCAGGTGCTGCTGGACCGCGGCCAGCCGCGCCAGGGCGGCGCCCTGCTGCGCCGCCTGCTGGACGGCTGCGACCGGCTGGCGCAGCTGCACCTCCGGCTGGGCAGCTGGCGCGACCTGCGCGTCTGGCAGGAGGGCCGCGTGTTCGCCACCGTCCGCCAGCTGGCCGTCACCAGCAACAGCGCCTGCTGCGACATCCACGCGCTGTCGCAGCTGTTCCCTGAGCTGCGCCAGCTGCGACTGACGCGCGAGGCCGAGCGGCGCGAGGAGCGCTGCACGTGCCGGTTCCGCGCCACCACGCTGCTGCCGCGCCTCGAGACGGTCGAGCTGCAGAACGTGTGTCCCACGGCCACAGCCGCCGTCCGAGCCTACGCCAAGAGCCTGCACACGCTGAAGCTCAAGTCGTGCCGGCTGACGTCGCCGAGCTGTGAGTACCTCAACAGCGGCGACTACCGCGGCAGCGGCCAGCGCGGCTTCCGCGACATCATCCAGGCCATCCTGCGGCGCAAACTCATCACGCTGCCCAACATCCAGATCCGGCGTCTTGAGGTCACCAACGCCGCCATCGACGTGGCGCTCATCAACCGCAACTTCCCGTGTCTCAAGTCGCTGGAGATGGAGTGCGGTGAGCTGACGGCCGAGACCGAGAAGGCCACCTCTGCGCCGCTCTGGTTCCCCTGCCTGGAGCGGCTGGCCGTGCGCCTGAACGGGTCCGACTCGGCCGAGCCGTGCATCCTGGCGCGTCCGCTGCCGCGGCTCACCGAGTACCAGCAGAGCTTCGGCTCCCTGCGGCTGACGCGGCTGGCGGCCGCCTGTCCGCGCCTCGAGCGGCTCTCCCTGGACCCGGTGCTGCTCGAGGACGAGGCCGAGCTGCCCGCGCTCCGCCACCTGCTCGTCTCCTGGTGCGGCAGCGAGGCGCTCGCCCAGATGACGCTGCGCATGCCGGCACTGGAGCAGGTGCGCGTGCTCGAGCCACCCCACCTGGAGAAGCGCAGCTGGATGGGCTTGGAGGAGGAGCTGGGCGCGCGCCACGTGCAGCTGACACTGGAGTGGTGAGCGCGCTGGCCGCCGGCCGCCGCTCCCACACTACCGGGGCTTTCACTCAGCTGTTTATCCGTGCTGTTATTATTACTCATCGTCGTGTATTTATCTGTCGTCAATAAATGTATGTTATATGGAATATCCCTGTCTATCTGTTCAGGAGGGAGCACGGGAGAGCGCAGCGCGGGAACGAAAGCAGGTCAAACACACGCTGCAGCCGGGCGGCACAATGGGACCGAGGCCGCCCACAGCTCTGGCCCGCTCCGTATGCAGGGCCATAAATCAGCAGCCAGGTGATCAGCCCCGTGTCGCGGCAGCGCTCTGTCACCGTTCGGCGGCCCTGACCGTCGCACTCACTTCTACTTCCGGCAGTGGGCGCCGCTGACCGCGGCGCCGCGGCCTTTGTCCATAAAGCCAAGGACGCGCCGGCGCCGGCGGCGGAGGAGTGTTTACGCACGGCGGCCGGTCCGCTCCACATTCCGCGAGTGGGCGCCGGCCGGGCGCGCCGCCAGCCGCCGCAGTTGGCGCCCGGCCACCACCGCACCCGTCAGCTCGGCCGCTGGAGCCGCCTGGTGCCGGTCTTCCCTCGCACTGCCCTCACAGATGGCGGCTGACTCATACCAGCCTCTCCTCAGACCCGTGGGGGGACACATCGCCGATGGGCAGCAATCACACGCATTTGAGACAACAGCCCCCAGCCGCACAAAAAGGACCTGACACACTGAGCGTAGATCCACCGCTCGATCCACACTATGTTATCATATCCTAGCAGGCAGGGGACAGCAACACAAGCGCAGCGCTGTGGGGACCAGCAGCCGCTGTCCACCAGCCAAATGGGCACCAGCAGTCCACCAGCCGACTCCACTGAATAGTATCCGTCACCGAAAGTTCCCGGACCGCGCCGGCCCCGTGCCACTGCCTGGCCGGGGGTGTCCCGCTGGCCGGCACCGGCTGTCCCGGTGGCAGGACACAGCCGATCCGCCCAGCTCCGCCCCGAGCGGCCGCTGGCCCGCTGCACTTACCCTCAGCTCGGCAGGCAGGATCCTGTTCTTGCGGACGGCGTTGAGTCGCACCCGCTGGATGCCGAAGTCGCGCACGCAGTGCCGCTTCGCCTGGTCCTTGATGGTGCGCCAGTCGCCATACTTGGTCCTCACCTGGGTGGTGCGCGGCGCCGAGGCGGACAGCAGGCCCACCTGTCGGCGACAGAGCCCAGATCAGCCACCAGCGGTAACACGCGCCCGACGGTGCCGGAAACCAACGGCAAGCGCTTGTGAACAGTCGCACTGCACAACGATGCGACCGACCCGGATCAGAGCACACCGTTCGGGCCGCCGATAGACGCCCGATCAGTATTCCGGAGGCCGCCGATGCCGGTATCTGGTACCTGGTACGCCGTACCTACCTACGTTCGGTACGGAGCGGCCGTCGAAGGCCCATAGTGAACATTCGGGTGCATGGATGCAGCCGGGCACATTCCAGGGAGGATTAACGGACAGCGCACAGTGGCGGCAGAGGCGGGGGGGGGGGGGGGGTAGCGGGGACGCGGCGCCCCCCATCTTCCAGGGGGGTGGGCAAGCATATCTTTTTGCCCCCGCACAATTGTTATCGATGAAGTACCACAATACTTCCATACTACGTCATGAACATATGCCAGTTTGGCTGAGTACCTTCTTATTAAGTTGATAGAGCGAGTAATTTGGATTGATACGTATTGTTGTCAATGTCGTGCATATTTTGATCACCTAGGGGAAGTTGGGGGAACGCCGAAGACTTTTTTTCTGACGCCCGTAGCACGCAAGGTAGACAACATAAGCTATTCTTATTGGCGTCATTCGAGAGGCCAGTCTTTTGCCTTTCAAACATACCAGGCGCATTTGATGAATTCGCAAACCGTTAAGCGCACAAACTAAAAATATCAAAGAAGTGACTTTTTCGGCGTTGCCCCGGACTGCGGGAAAAGCCGAAAATGGGAGAAATGATCTACGGGGAATGCCGACATTGATGTTTTGCCATTTTATCTCAAACTTTATCCAGAATTCATCAAAGCTGACACGCGTTTTAAGAGCTTGAGGACGCGGTGCACACTGGAAGTTATAATCCTGTGATATAATAAGAAAATGCCAGGTAAATCATTCCTTATACGTAACAGGCCGTTGTGTCGGTTGAAAGTGTAATTTGTGTGACTAAAAATACGCGTTGCTATTCTACAGTAGTAAAGTCCACGTAGCGTGCTTTTAACACGTGCGTAATCGCACGTTTTCGGCATTACCCCAGCCAGCCATACTTTCATTTGCAGGCCCATAACTTTTCAACGTGCTGTATAAATTTCAAATAGGCAGCACACTCATGCAAAGACATGCTAAAGATTACTTGACCGAATTGGCCAGACAAACGGTAGCATAATGAGTAAGAAATGCAGCTTCAAAGGCGCATGTGGTACAAGGGAAACGTACCTTGAAAGCGCTCTTGGCGCCCTCACAGCCGAAGTATTCCGAATGACGACTCGTAACAAACATGCGATAATTGTAGTCACTTAAGCTTCAGAGCATCACTGACAGGTGGCATCCATGTCTTACGGTTTTCGAAATATCTCGAATTTCGGCTTTGCCCCAACTCCGGCATTGCCCCAACTTCCCCTATTGGCTAGCATTTTGCAGTGCGAGTATTACGAACCAGAAAGGTTTGCAATAATTGTCTTGTCTAACTTAAATGACCTCATTGGTTTAAAAAGAAACACGTTGTTCAACGCGAACAACAACAGTCACGGTGACAGCCACAGTATATTATGCAACACGTATTTGAACTGGACTGGGATGCACCGTGCCCCCCCCCCCCTCCCATCCCAAATTACCTTCCGCCGCCACTGACTCCGCAGCGGCCCGCACCTCGATATACCCCCTCCCACACCGCACCGGCCCGCACCTCGATATACCCCCTCCCACGCCGCAGCGGCCCGCACCTCGATATAGGTACCCCATCCCACACCGCAGCGGCCCGCACCTCGATATACCCCCTCCCACGCCGCAGCGGCCCGCACCTCGATCTACCCCCTCCCACGCCGCAGCGGCCCGCACCTCGATATAGGTACCCCATCCCACACCGCAGCGGCCCGCACCTCGATATACCCCCTCCCACACCGCAGCGGCCCGCACCTCGATATACCCCCTCCCAAACCGCAGCGGCCCGCACCTCGATATACCCCCTCCCACACCGCAGCGGCGATCGCGGATGCACCCAAGTGTGCCGCGCTCTATGGGCCATCTGTCTCTGTCAAAAGGTAACACCGAGCCCAATCGGGCACTCTCGGATCCCGGATCCCAGTCCAGCTGGCCGTGTTTGGCAATAGCGGGTGATGACAATGAATTTTGTTTGCAGCATAGGTAAGTAGGTTATCTGTCACTAAGTATGCCGCACTTCTAACTGTTGTACTTGAAATACGCCACCCGGACTGTTCAAGCATACAGTGTTGTAAAACGATTCGGTGCGCTGCCACGCAGCGATCGGCACCGCTCAGGTGGAGCGGCCGGCCGGCAGGTAGAGGCAGTCTCCGGCCGACTCGGCCGCCGGCACACGGCGCGCAGAGGCGCCGCCGCGCCGGCTGCACGTGTGCCCGCCGCCTCGTCTGTTATTCAGTCTGACGCAACGTGACCGCGCCGCGATGCGGCAGAGACGCCGCGCTAGTAACAGTTATCCGCTGGTGCGCGCGGCGCGCCACACGCGCACTGTACGTCACCCGGACATCGCTGACTGCAGAGCAGGAGTAAGGAACGGAGTCGACTGACGACAGGCGGCCAAACAGAGCCCCGGAGTGGCCGGCGCGCCGTCCTTGCTCCTGTATGTGTTCATTCAGCGGCCGGCGGCGCCGAGCTGAGCCAGGCGGCGGCCGGTGACTGATGGCGACCAGCAGCCGACGAGGCGCTCCTTCCAGCAGCTGGCCGCGTCAGAGCCTCGCTGAACCGCCGCGCCCAGTACCAGGACAATCAGCGAAAAATGACCAGCTCAGGGTGCCGGCCGAGGCGGTCAGCGCCCAGGAAAATCGCGCACCCACCCTGGAGCGACGGCGAGTGCCGAGTGGCGCCGCCGGCCGCGCCCTCCCCTCCGGCGTCACGGAGGCCGGCCGGCGCGCACCTGCCGGCCGAGCCCGGGCCTCTCCTGAACGTAGTGTCCTGTCCGCCCTGTCCTGTCGGCAGAGTCCTGTCAGCAGAGTCCTGTCCGCACTGTCCGGTCAGCCCTGTCCTGTCCTGTGTCCGCCCTCTCCTGTCAGCCCTGTCCTGTCGGCCCTGTCCTGTCCGCCCTGTCCTGTCAGCAGTGTCCTGTCAGCAGCGTCCTGTCAGCAGTGTCCTGTCAGCCCTGTCCTGTCAGCAGTGTCCTGTCGGCCCTGTCCTGTCAGCAGTGTCCTGTCACAGTCAGCAGTGTCCTGTCCGCCCTGTCCTGTCAGCAGTGTCCTGTCAGCAGTGTCCTGTCGGCCCTGTCCTGTCGGCCCTGTCCTGTCAGCAGTGTCCTGTCATGGCCCTGTCCTGTCCGGTGTCGGCAGCGTCCTGTCGGCGCTGGTACGGCGCAGCCGATAGTACGCTCAGCTCGGCCGAGCGCCCACGCCGAAAACACAGATCCTATCTGTCTATGTCAGACTCAGGTTCGAAACGCAGTGGATGAAGTAAAACTGAAAACTCGTGCCGGTGCGTTTCGAAACATCTGCTCGCCGCCTGTGCCGGCTGTTTGGGCCGGTGCGGCCGGTATTAACATACCTACGGCGACGATGGGGCCGGTGGGGCCGGGCTGCTGGGATCGGGAGGCGGCCCGCGCCCCAGTCGGCCCTCCCGGGGGTGGCGATGACGCGCTATCGGCCCGCTCGGCTGCGGCGAGGTGCCGGCCGTCTCACGGGTCCGAGAATAGCCGCCCTATCGGCCGCCCGTGCCGGCGCCACTCACCGAGATACGCACAATAACCGGTAATCCACTGCATCGCTTTATTGCACCACTGCTCATCGACTACTACGCAGTCAAAACAAGATAGTCGGCCCAGTAGCTTAGCGCAATAGAAGCAGAGCTCCTGATAAATGGCATAGTCAACAAAAAGATACCTACGACGAGAAGACCCACTGGCATGCAGCTTTAACACTTCAGTACGAGGCCAAGGCTACAGCTACCTTGAGTGTTTGCCAACCATGATACCTACAAACAGCTTCACCGATCGTTTCCAGAACCAAACTTAAATATACATTAAGGCCTGGCTACACTATGCGTTTTCGGCGTGCGCTTTTTTTGCGTGTTTTGCGTAATATCGTTCTGGAAAAAGTTGTAAATAATATAACATTTACATTAGTCATACACACAAGTCAATATAACTCTTATATTAACTAACCTTTCATATAAAAAAACATAGGTCACAAAAAACGTAACATCGTTTTTTTAGAACGATAGGTATTACGCAAAACCCGCACCCCCCCCCCCAAAAAAAACGCACGCAGAGAACGCGAAGTGTAGCCAGGCCTTTAATAAATCATTCGCCACACCGACGGACCGGAGCAGTGCGGGACGGCGCGACTGCAGTACGGAGGTGTCCGCGAGCACCCAGATGCAGACGCGCCAGGAGCGCCCACCAGGCGTGCTGCGCTCTGTCCCTTCCGTCAGAGGCACGGGCGGCCGGCTGTGGGGAGGGCCTCAGCAGCCGGCAGTCGGCTCTAACTAGGGACGGCCTCAGCGGCCAGCAGCCAGCGGCCGGCTGTGGGGAGGGCCTCAGCAGCCGGCAGTCGGCTGTGGGCAGGGCCTCAGCAGCCAGCGGCCGGCTGTGGGGAGGGCCTCAGCAGCCGGCAGGCCGGTCGGACGTGGTCAGTGGCCAGGTGATGGTCGGTGGTGGACACCGCGGCGGCGGCCGACACGGCGCGGCGGTCCAACTCCAGCGGGCGCGTCCAAATAATGGCGCCGCTATCAGCCATAAATCACCGCCGGTCCGTCACTCCTACCACAATAATGCTAACGTGAAAGTAGCGAATAGCGATTTTTCGGCGAACACGGCCTGCCGGTTTGGCTGAGGCTCCGGTCGCCCCCACGTTTGGCAGCCAACCAAAAACGCAGCCGGTCAGCGCGTCAACAGCACAGCCCGCCAGCAACGAACGTCGTGCGCCGAGTCTTGTTGCCTGTTGGTGCAGGCTGGCCTCAGCAGACAATCCTCGAGGATCCGTTGTCGCTCACAGACGACCCGAGAGAGCTCGCCGGGAGCGCCGACTGGGATTCGGCAGCCAACAGCGCCGACTGAGGATCGGCAGCCAACAGACCACCGCGAGCGCGCCACCAACAGGGTGAGGGTCGGCAGCCAACAGACCACCGCGAGCGCGTTACCAACAGGGTGAGGATCGGCAGCCAACAGACCACCGCGAGCGCGCCACAGACCACCGCGAGCGCGCCACCAACAGGGTCCTTCGCGGAGGAACCGAAAAACAGCTCCGCTACAAACATACTGCCATCATTAGCTTAGCTCTCGTCGGCTTTCGTTTCGCCGAACGCTCTTCGCTCTTCGCCGATGGCGCGTGCAGGGGGCCCGCAGGGCACAAAGCAGCCGCCCATGCGCCAGCTGGTCCTGGCCCCAGGGCTCACAGGGCGACACGCCGTCTGCAGTAGGTACCGCACTGCGCCTCTGACGTCTGACAGTGTCTCGCGCCGAGCTCCGCCGCGGCCGGCACTCCCCGACACGACCTGACCGTTTCCGCGAACGCCGACGGCCCTGCTCCCATCTTCCTCATGTCACGAGGACCTTCAGGCGGCCGCGAAGAAGCCGAAACTTCCTATATAGCGTAGGAAACAGCACACTTCTCGTAAGCGGGCGCACCTTTACGATTTTATCCCTTGGTTCAAGGATCCGAAGGCCACAAAAGTTGTTAAAGTTCATTTTTCCGGTATATATGTTGCAGGCACTTTAGAAAATCAGTCATTTTGTAAAATGCCTAGGCATTTTGCAAAATGCCTGATTTTCCAGGCTTTTTGCAAAAAGCCTAGGCATTTTACAAAATGACTGACTCTCCAGTCATTTTGCAAAATGCCTAGGCATTTTACAAAATACCTAGCCATTTTACAAAATGACTGAGCAGTGTGTTGTAGATACGAGTACCTAATTATTATACGTTTTGGTAGCGTGTAGGTGGACCGAGGAGTCCAGCATTATGACCAGAGGAGTCCAGCAGTGGGAAGTCCATACCTACCTCTATTTTGAGATGTGCAGGCCCGCGACATTTCCAACCCCCACGTCAGCGACGCTGCTGGATTTAACCCACGAGCCGCTGGGGGGGGGGGGGGGGCATAAAGTTGCCCCCCCTTTACGTTTTGTGAAATATCTCCGAAACCTGATGAGCTACGAACGTGAAACATGGCATAGCTTCAAATGAATACCTAGGCAATGTTTGAGGAAAGTTTGGTGGTTGTAGCACCTAAGATGACGTCACAGTGACGTCATAAAGTTTTGTCGTTTTCCGATATGGACCGTTTCTGATGACGCTGAGCATGAAACTCGACTGTAAATGAACTAGACAGCACCTGCTGTCATCCTAAAACATCTTACTACACTTCCATCTAGTTTCTGACCAATAATCGGCCCTTTATATTCGGTCCCATATATGTGATGTATCGTGGGGAATATGAGAGTCGCAAATCTATAATTTCACTTATGACGTCACTGTGACGTCATTTCAAATGGGATCGACACCAAATTTGGACACAACCTTGGCTAGGTATTCAGGAAGATGTGTGCAAAGTTTCGCTTCTCTATCTTTTCGCGTTGCGACGATATCGTCGCAGAAGTAAAGGGGGGGCAACTTTATGCCCCCCCCCCCCCAGCGGCCGGCGGGTGGCGCGGAGGCCCAGCGGCCGCCGGGTTAAAATGATCGATCTGGAGCGTCAACAAACGACTGGCCCTATGCCGGCCTGTATCTGTAAAACTATTAGAGGTCGCGAGGATTCGATCCCACACACTTAGGCGTTAGTGTCTTCTGAAACCAACGTTCTCGTCCTACGCCAAGCGACCTGATGATTCTCCCGATGTGGAGCTTGATATTTTTAACTGGGACCATGCAAGTAGGTACTCAAAGCTGTTGCCACAAAGCAAAATTAATCGTGTTTTGTTAATTATTGCTTTAATATTCATTGTGATCAGAGAGCTTTTTTATTCCAAAGAAAAGTCGGGAAGAAAACCTAAAGAAAACCTTGCGGCGCGAGTTATTGGCGAAAAATAGGAGGGGTGGGCGGAATCCGCCCCCCCCCCCTTCCACTGCGCGTGTTAAAATGTGAGGACTGAGGATGAGAGAGAAGGAGTGGGAAATTATAATTAAATTCGAACGTGTTTTTAATGTCCAAATACATAATGCAGTTTTGTCCGTAATGGCACAATCAAACAAAGACTACACTCATTCGTTTACATGTAATTGTACATCAACCGGGCCTGCCTATTGACTAGGGCCGGTCTCCGGCTAGTTTTGTTAGGTCTAGTTTCAGGCAGAACATGAACGGCGTTGATGTACTTGGGAGTTTTTACAGCGTTAACTAAACAATGCTTTATGCTACAGCCGAGTCTGCAACTCAACCTGGTCGTTACTCAGCATTGTCGTTATCACAGAGCTTCAAATCGATCAGCTACAGGCTGAACACGTACCTATAGAGTAAAGGAAGACGTCCAAAAACTGTTGGCCATAGTAGGATCTGTAGTGGGATCTACGTTCCATGCTGGTCAGGCATTTTGCAAAATGCCTAGTCATTTTGTAAAATGGCTAGCCATTTTGAAAAAAGCCTGGTTGCGTTCAGTCATTTTTCAAACAGCCGTCTTTTTGTAAAATGCCTAGGCATTTTACAAAATGACTGATTTTCTAAAGTGCCTGCAACATATACAATATCTAAGAGAGGCCGTGAGAAAGTGGTCGACAGTTGGCTACTTTCTGGTATTATCTACCGGAGTCCATCAGCTGACGGCGGGTGGGTGTGCCAACTGCCGGCGTCTGCCGTCATATCGCCAGCGTCCTCCGTTCACCGCACTCCGACAGGCCGCATTGAGCCGGCCGGTAGGATGTGGGTACAGCGGGCAGGCCGGTGGACGGCTGCGCTTTCTGACCGGGTCGTACCGCCGGGTCAGCAGTGGACTGCACTGACCCGGTCACACCGCCAGGTCAGCGGCAGACTCGGCCGGCGCGCCGCCGTCCTGTGTGACGGACCAAACTTCCCGGCGCCGTCTCTCAGAAATACCAGCAATCGATAATAAAAACGGCATGCAGGCGTGCTGCTGGTCAGCCGGCCAGAGGCTCGGCGCCCCGTGTCACTGCCGGGCCGCGAGTTAGCCGGCTCCCATTAATTCGGGGTAAGTCCGGCTCTGTGCTGTCGCGCGGTTTGGACCGGCCCAAACCACGTGGACTAACCGACAGACGGCGGCCCACGGAGCGCCGACACCCAGACAGACAGCAGACTCGGTCCACACACAGCACCCGTGACACAGCACACAGCGCACTCGGTTCACACACAGCACCCGTGACACAGCACACAGCACACTCGGTCCACACACAGCACCCGTGACACAGCACATAGCACACTCAGTTCACACACCCTTGACACATGACAGAGCAGCCCAGCAAAGGCAGCGAGAGGCCGCACGGAGAGCAGATCCGGCCTGCTGAGCAGGGCACTGCGAGCCGGCCGGCTCTGTCTGGTCTCCGCAGCAGCTGCCCACGCAGCACGCCCACCAAATACAGCAGAATAACTGAGCCTCTACTCTGACTGCAACACTGCACCGTGCACATGTGTCGGAGCTGCTCGAAACTACAATTGGTATCGGGTACTGCAACAAATGCGTCCAAAGCCTCAGGCGTATAGGTCTAGAAAATCGGTAAACATTATTGGATATTGCTTATTTGTATCGTTTTGAGATAGCAGGACGCAATATGGATAATGGGCGCAAGATGACCTTTGTTTTCGGCGCGCCGTAAAGTCCCAATAAAAAACAACAACATGGGCACTTCACATTTTGTCAAACTGATGTCGGGTATACAATTCCGCAGGACGAGCTGCCAGCCGCGCAGGCCGCGGGAGCGCCAGTGCCCGCAGCCACGGATCCGCTCGGTTCCAGTCGAACAGCCGTCGCTGGCGGCGCACCATGACCCCGGCGGGCGGCGGGCGGCGGGCGCCGCGGGCCGCGCTCTCTAATCGCCACTCGGGTGACAGTGGCACACCTGAACATGGAAGTTATTCATGCATTGACGTCAGAGCGCGCTGGCGCTGGCGTCACCGGCCGGCCGGCTCGGTTTGCCTCATCAATCCGGCCAGCCGGAGCCGCGACCACCGAGCCTGATCCCCCACCGGCCGACCACCGAGCCTGATCCCCCACCGGGCCACCGGCGACTGATCCCACACCGGGCTGATCCCCCACCGGCCGACCACCGAGCCTGATCCCCCACCGGCCTACCGTCGCGCGGCCGATCCCACACCACCCTACCGGCGGCTGATCCCCCGCCCGGCTGATCCACACCACCGCCTACCGGCGACTGATCCCTCGCCCGGCTGATCCACACCACCGCCTACCGGCGGCTGATCCCCCGCCGGGCTGATCCACACCACTGCCTACCGGCGGTTTAGTGGGGGCAGCCGCGCGACGGCCCCCGTCTGGTCCGCCCGGCCCCTCGGCTCAGACTGTATGTACCGTACTACCGGTACGCCGGCCCGTCTGGTCCGCCCAGCGGCCTCGGCTCCGTACCGGGGTGGAGTGGTCCGCTGAGCAATACAGACGGTCCGTCGGTCGGCGGCGTACAGTCTGAGCTGTCGGAAGTGTCACTGCCGAGCACTGGACCATCGCCGACCTGCATGCACTGGGCCGCCCCAAACAACGCTGAGCCACAGTTACACTGGACCACGGCTGCACTCGGCCACGGGCCAACAGCTGTACTGGACCACAGCTGTACTGGACCACAGCTGTACTGGACCACAACTGCACTGGACCACAACTGCACTGGACCACAGCTGTACTGGACAACTGCACTGGACCACAGCTGTACTGGACAACTGCACTGGACCACAGCTGTACTGGACAACTAACTGCACTGGACCACAGCTGAACTGGACAACTGCACTGGACCACAGCTGTACTGGACAACTAACTGCACTGGACCACAGCTGAACTGGACAACTGCACTGGACCACAGCTGTATGCAATTGACCAATGGGCAATGGACAATGACCATAGCTACACTGGACCATAGCTGCACTTGGCCATAGTTGTACTGGACCACAGCTGTATTGGACCACAGGCCACAGCTGTATTGGACAGCTGCACTGGACCACAGCTGTACTGGACAGCTGCACTGGACCATAGCTGCACTGGACCACAGCTGTACTGGACAGCTGCACTGAACCATAGCTGCACTGGACCACAGCTGTACTGGACCACAACTGTACTGGACAACTGCACTGGACCACAGAGCTGTGGTCTAAAGTGACCGGCTCGCAGTGGGCGCTGAACTGGCCCGGCCACGGCCGCAGGGCTCCCCCGCCCCTGGCAGCGCTGCCTCCTGGAACACCGCCCGATTCTACCAGTTGTACTCCTTTCCAATAAAGCATGGCGCTAGTGGGAAATTAGTGGCGCCCTCAACACCGCCCGATTCCACCAGTTGTATTCCTTTCCAATAGAACATGGCGCTAGCTACCTATTAGAAACGAGGCCGCAATTGCCAGTAGCTGTTGGCACCTTTGGCGGAGTTGATAAGTTGATGACATTGAACACCAACAATGGTCGTGTAACAGCGGCGCCGACGTCAGAGAGAACAATGGGCCGGGCTAAGGAGTGGCCGCCGGTACACAAGTCGGTCGGCCGATACCTACCGCTCACACGGACAATGTGGCTGTGTGTGTGTGTGTAGGTATACGGACATCTGACGCCGCTGACGGGCCCGGAAAGTGGCACCACCATGTGAACTCCACAGACCTCCCAAATACCGCTGGTGCTGACGTCCAAACGCTGCTAAAGCCAGACTTTTCCTGCTTGAATGCCACATGGGCACCAACGCCATTGTACATTTGCCAAAAGGATATTGCAACTACGCAGGCAAGGCTATCACGTGGTATACAAAATGCATGAAGGAATTACTTTTATAGCACTTTTCGCTTCACTTTCCGCCTATGACGATAATTAGCGGTGGTACTAAAATAGACCTCAATTATCGACAGGCATATGCTCTCCAAAATTACTCAGAAGTGATCAATGTTTTCCCCGCCTTCTGTGTTTTTATGGACTAGAATACACCTTTCTGAGAAAAGCCGAACAGTGAAGAAGCTGCTGTAGGTACCGGAGGCGCACATAAAACAGTGTGCCAGGGTCGCTGTGTCCAGATGGCTCTGGAGTGCCGACACCAACTCGTAGATGGCGCATCGGTCTAACATACCTCTGACCGAGGCTATGTAAAGTGTAAACCCCTCTGACTCGTAGGCGGCGGAACGTGGCCCGTGGGAGGCACCGGGGCAACCTGCCCCCCCCCCCTCCCCTTGATTCTTGAAAGGGGGCACCAATAGTGAAGTGCCCCCCTTAAATCTTGTACATTTACTGAATGACAGTCAGAGGTTTGCTCAAAAATGTAAGGACAGGGGTCAGAGGGGTCATGGAGAAGGGTCACTAGGTAGGGTAGACCGGGGCAAGTCGCCCCGCCGAGGTAAAACGCCTCACCGATGTTTCTCGGAACTGGCATAGTTCTGGGGAAACATCCTCTCTTCTATAAAACGTGCACTATATGATCATTATACCTATGAGCAGACTGGAAAGAAATTGTGATGACTCTTTCGGGAGATATAGCCAAAAATGTGTTTTTTGAGTGATTTTTATGTTTTGTTGTCAGATCATGCATCATGGCGTTCTTTTATGGTCCACATCAGGTTAACGACTTTTATGTATTTTTGAACAACTATTGTCCAACGCTTATCATGCCGGGTTGGTTCGTGTTAAATTATGTCTTGCTGGAGTGCAAAGCGTTGTTCTCTGACCGAACTACGGAGTGATCGAAAAGAAGATGTCAATAGCTTAAGTTGCAGCTGCAAGGGTGACGATACATGAGAGAGAGAGAGAGAGAGAGAGAGAGAGAGAGAGAGAGAGAGAGAGAGAGAGAGAGAGAGAGAGAGAGAGAGAGAGAGAGAGAGAGAGAGAGAGAGAGAGAGAGAGAGAGAGAGAGAGAGAGAGAGAGAGAGAGAGAGAGAGAGAGAGAGAGAGAGAGAGAGAGAGAGAGAGAGAGAGAGAGAGAGAGAGAGAGAGAGAGAGAGAGAGAGAGAGAGAGAGAGAGAGAGAGAGAGAGAGAGAGAGAGAGAGAGAGAGAGAGAGAGAGAGAGAGAGAGAGAGAGAGAGAGAGAGAGAGAGAGAGAGAGAGAGAGAGAGAGAGAGAGAGAGAGAGAGAGAGAGAGAGAGAGAGAGAGAGAGAGAGAGAGAGAGAGAGAGAGAGAGAGAGAGAGAGAGAGAGAGAGAGAGAGAGAGAGAGAGAGAGAGAGAGAGAGAGAGAGAGAGAGAGAGAGAGAGAGAGAGAGAGAGAGAGAGAGAGAGAGAGAGAGAGAGAGAGAGAGAGAGAGAGAGAGAGAGAGAGAGAGAGAGAGAGAGAGAGAGAGAGAGAGAGAGAGAGAGAGAGAGAGAGAGAGAGAGAGAGAGAGAGAGAGAGAGAGAGAGAGAGAGAGAGAGAGAGAGAGAGAGAGAGAGAGAGAGAGAGAGAGAGAGAGAGAGAGAGAGAGAGAGAGAGAGAGAGAGAGAGAGAGAGAGAGAGAGAGAGAGAGAGAGAGAGAGAGAGAGAGAGAGAGAGAGAGAGAGAGAGAGAGAGAGAGAGAGAGAGAGAGAGAGAGAGAGGAGAGAGAGAGAGAGAGAGAGAGAGAGAGAGAGAGAGAGAGAGAGAGAGAGAGAGAGAGAGAGAGAGAGAGAGAGAGAGAGAGAGAGAGAGAGAGAGAGAGAGAGAGAGAGAGAGACTTGTAGAAAGAGGGCCAGGGGGCACTCATAGTGAGTGCCCCGCCACTTCCCCATCTTCAGCATTTTAATAAGATGGCGAAGTACTAAAATGAGCAGCATTATTGAATATCGTAGAAGAATAACCTTATGCTCACTATCTTTAAACAATCCAAAAATTAGCCTAAAATCAATGAATATATTTCGGAAACGTTCCTTCTTCAGTTCAAAAGTTAACTAACTATCAACTAACTATTAGTTAACTTTTGAACTGAAGAAGGAACGTTTCCGAAATATATTCATTGATTTTAGGCTAATTTTTGGATTGTTTAAAGATAGTGAGCATAAGGTTATTCTTCTACGATCTTCAGCATTTTAGTTGAAACTGAAATAAAAGCAAAGATACTGAGATTGTGAACATTCTACCTTATGGATTTTTACGGGTAACACCGGCGTGGAATTTTCCCCGACATTCTGAGCATATGGCGATAGCTCGTCCTTTATCCCACAAGCCGCTGGGGGTCATACAGTTGCCCCCCCCCCCTTTACCTTTTGTGGAATATCTCCGAAACCTGCTGAGCTACGAACGTGAAGCTTGGCGTAGCTTCAAATGAATACCTAGGTAATGTTAGAGGAAAGTTTGGTGGTTGTAGCACTTAAGATGACGTCACAGTTAAGTCATAAAAATTTTCTCGTTTTCCGATAGGGACCGTTTCTGATGTCGCTGAGCATGAAACTCAACTGTAAATGAATTAGACAGCACCTGCTGTCATCCTAAAACATCTAAGTACACTTCCATCTAGTTCCTGACCAATAATCGGCCTTTATATTCGGTCCCATATATCTGATATATCGTGAGGAAACTGAGAGTCGCAAATCTATAATTTGACTTACGGGAGAGTGGCCATATTGCGCCACGTTAAGCGAAACTGGCTTCAGCTTGGAATACAAAGACAGCACAGGTTAGTTGTTTTCACATTATATTTAGAAACCTTTTTCCTACCTTTTTAGACACTAATTTATCGCATACTTCAACTCATTAGCCAGACACGGTCTTTTTAGAAAGTGTTGCAAAGGGCGCAATTGTCGAATACCTTCGATAAATGCGCCCACAACATGGCGCAATTGAATTCAAATGCGTCCACCGCAAATACATGCATTAGCTATGGGCTGTAAAGATGTGATAAGTAGGTAAAGCATTGTAAAATGTGTCATTATTTCATTAACCCTCGCCCTGGCAGGGCATTTTTCATAACACGGACTGGCAGGGGGGGTCGATGCGACCCCCCCTCGCGATTGGCTCCTATGGCACCTAGAAACACCAAATTTTGTAGGTAGGTGGGCCCCTGGAGTTCTCGCCGCTGTGCAAATTTGGTTGCTCTAGGTCAATATTTAGGGGGGTTTTGGAGGGGTATAAATGTAAAAATTTCGCTAAAAACAGGTCAAAAGTTTTTTTTCGCTTATAACTCTTGATCTAATTAAGATAGAGCAAAAAGAAAAGTACAAGTGAACTCAGCACGTCAAGGCGCGTCGAATGATATACTTTTACGCTTGCTTAAGTGTACTTAAATTTTTTTACTTATTAAGTAAACTTTAATTAATTTATTAAGTTCGAGTTAACCAAATAGCATCATATCGCATATCATTCGATTCCGCTGATCACCAGGAGCACAATGACACCATTTTTTAAGCTCTATCGTCATTGTGTGCCAAGTTATTGGCAAAAACGTCATTTGACCTCAGTTGACCTCCTCATTTGACCTGGCCCATGGATAAGTACACCAAATAAAGAAGCGCCAAGTGACATGCTGTTAAGTACTGTAGTTTCAAAGCACAAAAGTGATAGAACGAAGCGGATATCTCCAGTATTTTCCGAATTGAATATTTTCCCGTAGGCTTAACATTAGGGGAGAGTGGCCATATTGCGCCACGTTAAGCGAAACTGGCTTCAGCTTGGAATACAAAGACAGCACAGGTTAGTTGTTTTCACATTATATTTAGAAACATTTTTCCTACCTTTTTTAGACAATAATTTATCGCATACTTCAACTCATTAGCCAGACACGGCCTTTTTAGAAAATGTTGCAAAGGGCGCAATTGTCGAATACCTTCGATAAATGCGCCCACACCATGGCGCAATTGAATTCAAATGCGCCCACCGCAAACACATACATTACCTATGGGCTGTAAAGATAAGCGTAATAATAAGGAGATAAGGCGTTGTATGATATGTCATTATTTCATTAATTTACCATGCGTTTTTTAGAAATTTTATTAGAAGTGCACACTGCACAGTGACCTCAAATTGCTAGTGGTTTTGTCATCTGCCTAAGCCTTCGAATATTAGCCATCATTATTAATGTTACCCATTTCATTAACATTAGCCCGGGTGTGGCGCATTTACCCCGGTCGCATTTGAAAAAAACGTAGTGGTGTGACAGAACATGGCGTCCCTATTCACCGCAGCCACAATCTCTTGCATGGAGGTGCTCAAATCATTCAAAATGAACCATCTGTCCGAAAAATTAGCAGCGCATGTGTCTAAACATTCACTAAACCTTATTCTACAGCTTTGAAGAATGCTTTTTTCGCTAAGAAACCCCAACATTTAAACAAAATCGTTACTTAACCTTCCAGGCGGTGGGGGGGGCATTTTTTGCCCCCCCCCCCTTTAGTTTTTTCAATATATCTCGAGAACCGCTGCGCCGATCGTCACCAAACTTTCAGTAGGTACCCTCCCGGGAGCAGCTAGCGCACATGGTGACCAAAATTTTTTCCAAAGGCTATGATAGGTTGGCCGCTAATGACGTCAGAGTGACGTCATTTTTGCCATTTTCGACCCAAAAAAAAGGTTTCGCGGGAAGAGCTGTTAGGCCTACAGCTTTACAGATACAGAAAAATGTTTCAGACATAAAAGGTGTGGAATCAAAAGGGCTACAAAACTGATATTTCGGTTTTTCGAATTTTTTGGATTTTGACCCGATTTTTTGAATATAATACCAAAAAATCCAAAAAGTTTTTTGAATTTCGAAAAAACCGAAATATATGTGATAGCCCCTACCGCCTTCTATCTACATACCAAATTTGAGATCGATACCTCTTTTTTTGGCCAGGTTATATCGAAAAAACTGTTAAAAACTGAGAACGTCAAATTTTCAAACTCAATTTTTAGCAATTCTAGACCTCGTAGCGCAAAACAAAGACCACCATTAGACTCCCCGTGACGAGCTGCATCGAATCGATACCCATTTTATGTAAAAATATAAACTTTGAAATTTGACCTTTTTTGACCTGACCTTGACCTGACCTCCACCAGAAGGTGACCTAAACCGTACCTGATGGTCTTATAACCAACACCATTGAGTTGGAAATGAAAAACTGGCCATAAAACATGCATCGCATAACCTTAGTAAAGTTGGGCTCATGTGGTGACCCTTGGTGACCTTTGGTGACCTGACCTGTGACCTGACCTGGTATGACCAGTGACCTCTAATAGCAACATATGTACTAGACAACTGACGCCTTATCGCTGATTTTCGACAAAATGCGTTTTACTCGGTGTTATAGCGCTTTCCCTAGAAGCCCCGTGAACGGTGAAACATTTTATCTTTGACCTGACCTGTGACGTCATCGGTGACCCCGAGGTCAATGAAATTTGGTTTCCCTCGACAAATTTGACAGGGCTATCGAACGCCGTTTGAATTTTCCGGATCCGTCCAGTAGTTTCGGAGCTACGGGGGCGGGGGGCAAAAAATGCCCCCCCCCCCACCACGCGGAAGGTGGCTGGTAGGCCCACCGCCTGCCGGGTTAAACTCATGCTGCCTTACGTCTGCCAAGGTTCCACCGGAAAAGGAAGTATGATCGAGGTGGGCAACTTTTGCAACCACGGTACTTATGGTGTGCCAATTTTCTGGAGCTTGGGAGGGCGCATTTATCTCGCGGGCGCAATTAGGGTACTCTCCCCTACGACGTAATGACCTCTAACTGACCTCAGGTCAGTGACATAAAAAACGAGCATATGTTATACATCTCGGTGAACTTAGCACATCCTGCAAGTTTGAAGGAAATCAGTCAAAAACTGTAAGTTGGACAGGTGCATAAAGAAAATTGAAATTTGACCATGAAACTGACCAACGAAACTGCATGAACATTGCCATTGTAAAATGAAATTTGTCTTTTTCCAATGCCCGATGTCACAGTCCTATGCTGTGTGCCGAAATCCATTGGCCAGTGTCGAAATCACGCTCATTGTCGACATTAAATGCCGCATGTTACGCTGCTGCACTATGCCGAGTTTGAAGCGTGGTTTGTCGAAAGCGCACTCCAGCTGACGTTCCTAATGCAGATCTGCCTAAATTATCATCAAACACATACTATGCTATCTGAGGTCACTGATACCAGGTCAGGTCACAGCGAGGTCAGGTCACCGGGAGTCACTATATGAAAGTGTCGTGTGATACATGTTTTATGGTCCATTTTACATGACAAATGCGATTATGTGGGTTAGGCGGTCTATGGGGCCAGCCTAGGTCACATTTTGGTGAAGCTCAGGTCAAGGTCAGGTCAAATTAGGTCAAATTTCAAAGTTGATATTTTTGCATAAAACGGGTATCGATTCGGTGTAGCTCGTCACGGGGAGTCTAACGGTGGTCTTTGTTTTGCCCTTCGAGGTTTAGAATTGCCAAAAATTGAGTTTGAAAATTTGACGTCATCGTTTTTGAACAATTTTTTCGCTATAACTTGGCCAAAAATAGAGGCATCGATCTGAAATTTGGTATGTAGATAGAAGACGGTAGGTACTATCACATATATTCCGTTTTTTTCGAAACTCAAAAAACCTTTTGGATTTTTTGGCTAATATATCCAAAAGTGCTTTTTTTATTTTTGGGGGTCAAAACTCAAAAATTGAAAATAATCCGAGGTAGCAGTTTTGTAGCACTTTCAATTCTACACCTTTTATGTCTTGATCATTTTTCTGTATCTTCAAAGCTGTAGGCCTGACAGATCTTCTCGCGAAGGTCTTTTTTGGGTCGAAAATGACAGAACATGACGTCATTCTGACGTCATTTGTGGCCAACCTATCATAGCCTCTGGAAATTGTTTTAGTCACAATGTGTAAAATTGATGCCCGGAGGGGTCCTGAAACTTTGGTGGCGATATCTCCAGCCGTTTAGGAGATATCGAAGGAAAAGGACAGGGGGGCCGTTTTGGCCCCCCTACGGGACGCGGGTTAATTGACCAGATGCCGATTCGGATCGTAAAAAGGTGTACAAGTACAAGGCTATATGTATATATGATAATACTAATATACTATTAATAATAATACTATTATCATATATACCTATGTATATGTATATGTATGTAATAATATAATAATGCACATGGGGCAATACCACCGGGCGGAGTTACCCCACGCGATCGCCTGACAACATCGCGCCACTACAGGTGTAACTTGTAAGCATGGAAACGCCGCGTTAATAGCCTCGCTTGTCTGGATAATGGCTGTCATTATGTAAGCATGATTTTATATTTGGACCTCTTTAACCCGGCAGGCGGTGGGCCTCCCGGCCACCTTCCACGCGGTGGGGGGGGGGACATTTTTTGCCCCCCCCCCGTATCTCCGAAACTACTGGACGGATCCGGAAAATTCAAACGGCGTTCGATAGCCCTGTCAAATTTGTCGAAGGAAACCAAATTTCATTGACCTCGGGGTCACCGATTACGTCACAGGTCAGGTCAAAGATAAAATGTTTCATCGTTCACGGGGCTTTTAGGGAAAGCGCTATAACACCGAGTAAAACGCATTTTGTCGAAAATCAGCGACAGGGCGTCAGTTGTCTAGTACATATGTTGCTATAAGAGGTCACTGGTCATACCAGGTCAGGTCACAGGTCAGGTCACCAAAGGTCACCAAGGGTCACCACATGAACCCAACTTTACTAAGGTTGTGCGATACGTGTTTTATGGCGTTTTTCATTTCCAACTCAATGCTGTTGGTAATAAGACCATCAGGTACGGTTTAGGTCACTTTCTGGTGGAGGTCCCGTAGCTCAGTTGGCAGAGCGTTGGACTCCGCGTGGTGAGAGCACGCGTTCCCGGTTACAACAGTCCGGGTTCGAAGCGCGACGGGCGCCTGACATTTATGGGCCTCCTGACAGGTATGGTTGCGGTTGGTGGCAGGCCGTAGCCAGGCGAAGTCAGTGAGGGGACCGGCCGTGCGCGGCTATGTGCGCACGTTAAACTTTGGACTCTAAATTCTGCCATAGAACTGGAATTGCGCGATCGGAGGGTAGAGGGCAGGGTCACCGCAACAAGCTTCGCTTAGCGGTGGCTCTGTCCTTGTGAATCCTTCCTAGCAAAAGGTTCGGACTAAATTTATAAAAAAAGGTCAGGTCAAGGTCAGGTCAAAAAAGGTCAAATTTCAAAGTTGATATTTTGCATAAAATGGATATCGATTCGATGCAGCTTGTCACGGGAAGTCTAATAGTGGTCTTTGATTTGCGCTACGAGGTCTAGAATTGCTAAAAATTGAGTTTGAAAATTTGACGTCTTTAATTTTGAACAGTTTTTTCGCTATAACTTGGCCAAGAAAAGAGGTATCGATCTCAAATTTGGTATGTAGATAGAAGGCGGTAGGGACTATCACAAATATTCCGTTTTTTTCGAAATTCAAAAACCTTTTTGGATTTTTCGGGTATTATATTCAAAAAATCTATTTTTTATTTTTGGGGGTCAAAATCCAAAAAATCGAAAAACCAAAATAGCAGTTTTGTAACCCTCTTGATTCCACACCTTTTATGTCTGAAACATTTTTCTGTACCTATCACTAAAGCTGTAGGCCTGACAGCTCTTCCCGCGAAACCTTTTTTTTGGGTCGAAAATGGCAGAAATGACGTCACTCTGACGTCATTAGCGGCCAACCTATCATAGCCTTTCGAAAAAATTTTGGTCACCATGTGCGCTAGCTACTCCCGGGAGGGTACTGAAAGTTTGGTGACGATCGGCGCAGCGGTTCTCGAGATATATAGATTGTTCAACAGGTGCTTGCGGTCACTTTTTTGAACACAGTCTTTATGCGTCAGTTTGTGTTACGCGTCATATCTGAAACATATTTCGTGAGGTTCCAAAACCATTCAATTCATCCCCTTAAAAAGAAGTGTTAGGTAACATTTTCGATATCTTTTTTGGGCTTAATTGCTAGTTCCATTCATCCTATCTTGCGTGAGGATAGTCATCACTCGGGGACCAGTCGTTGAAAGCAAGAAACAACGACGAGGAGAAGGTCTTGTAAAAAGTCGCAGCGATTGCATTGAGCATTAAATGACGAAAATGTTTTTACCCCCCCACCGCCTCAGGCGATCACGTGCCGTCACACACCTGGCCTCACCTTCCCCTAGACTCCAACTGCTTCTCCTCAAAATTTGGAAGTCGTCTATCCCTAGTGATGATTGACATGACAAAGCATGCTCTCTTATGAACGATGCTGAGGGAGATGACAGTAGTTGACCGGTACAATGTGACTTAGCTAAGTGCTGAGCTACTCTGGTGTACAAGCGATGGTAGGTGGAGCCAACGTTGTTGATATTTGGTTTGGTAACGGTATACCGTATTTCTATAATTGACATCACTAATCTCCATAGCTACACCGACTGAACGATTGGCTTGAAACTTTTAGCGATTGATAAGAATAAATGCGTATCTCTAAATTTACATATTGGTGACAACTGACATAAGGTCAAGTCAATCAATTTTGCGCTCTGTCCATTCGGTATTATAAATGGGATAAAATTGAGCGTGCCTCTTTTGGGCAAACGTTATTCAATACATTCAAACATCGGGTTACAGGGAGGGAAAATGACACCCAACACAATGGCCAGGCGGCTGCAAGGTGCCCCCCCCCCCCTGTCCCAACTAGTGTGTAGCCAAGAGCCCAGAAGAGCATCCAAATAGTGTCTGCGGCCGGCGCGGCTATCCTGGCATTTAACCTTCGCCCCAGTGGGAGGGGGGGGGGGCATATGTTACCACCCTGTCGCGTTTTTTGCGTGTGAATAAAAAAACCGCGGCGCTACGCGCCGCGCCGCTTTGGGTAGCTTTTGGTACATCAATTTTGGACAATGTGTTAAATTTTTGACCCTAGGTCATGTCAGGTCAGGCCACCAGGTCAAGTTAACTGACCAAGCCTAAAAAAGTTTGCAATCATGTCCAGCCTGCAGTGTTTGTCAGAAAGGTTTCAAACTTGGTGGATTGCATGCTGTTATGGGCGCCTACAATTTGTATATCTCGGATTTTTTATATCCGTGACCTAAGGTCAGGTCAGTGACGTGACCTTTCCATTACAAGTCAATGGAGAAAAATGAAAATGCCTCTAGATCCGTGTACGCATAGGAACAGTCCAAATATTTCAGAATCACAATGATTTGGTTCACCCGTGATGACCAAGGTGACATTTTTGCTGATAGCCCCTAGAAAGGTCATCCGAGGACGAGGTCATTTGAGGCTACAAACAGATTTTTGCCAATAACTCGCGATTGGAAAGAGATAGAACGCTGGGGATGGTCTCATTGTGTTTGTCTTGTTGAGACGCATCGACTGATATGCAATATGACCTTTTCCGGTCAGGTCATGACTTTGACCTGAGGTCAAATTTTCAAGTTGACCTTTCAAGGTCAAATTATTGTTCATTCGATGCGTCTCGGCGAGAGAAACACGATTCTGGCAATAGAAATGTCGTGGCTTTTTTCAGTCGAAAGTTATTGTCGAAAAACATTTTTCGTAAAAACAGCTATTTTTTGAGTTTTTGCCCTCTGGAGGCTAAACCGTTGACCTGAGGTCAATTTTGATAATGGCCTTATCAAAAGAAGAGTTCAAAAGCTATCGACTGCTATTCCATGCGTTTTTCTAGTTACCATAGTTCCTGAGATAACGGCATGTTTTCTGAAAAATATAATGGCAATTGGCCAATTTTGACCTTTGATGACCTCTGGTGACCCCAATATTGCTCTAAGATGAAAAATGGCTGAAATACTTTCAAACGTACGCATTGAGGGCTATCGACTGCTTTTTACCGCGGCTTTCTAGCCCTCCTAGTTTTTTAGTTAGAGGTGGTATGGTAACATATGCCCCCCCCCCCCCCCCCCACTAGGGCGAAGTTGGCTGAGACCGCCACTGGGGCGCGGGTTAAATCAGCATCGGTGAGCCGGGCGCAGGTAAGGCCGGTGTCACTGCTAGCGAGCTCTAGGTCTGTTCTGCAGCACTCAGTCAGTCACAAAGCCACCAGCTCAGCCGTCGGAACTCGTATACGGGGATAAATCCAAAATAGTTTCTCGTCCCTCTAATAGATCACAAAACAACTAAAAGTTCACGCAGAAGTACATACATATATTACCCATAACAATAAGTATCATTCAAAACAAGCAGCTAGAGAACTATGTAACTCATTGCGGGTGTGCCGGCGGGCGGCCGCGATCGGCGTTGAGCCGCTTCCAGCGCTGCTCGCGGTCGTGTTTCTCCAGCAGCGAGTAGAACTCTGTGGCCTCCCGGTGGGTGACGAACGCGGCGCAGGCGGCGTTCAGCGCGGCGAGCAGCGCCAGCGGCCGGGCCAGCGGGCGCGACAGGCGCCGCCAGGCGGCCGCCCAGGCGCGCCGGTCGTGCGCCAGCGGCGGCAGCGCGTACGTCATCTTCTGCTCGGCCAGGTGGAAGTTGGAGATGGTGCCCATGACGACTGGCAGCAACACCGAGAAGCCCAGCTGGATGCCGACGGCGCGCACGTTCAGGCACACCGGACAGGCCGTCTCGAAGAGGAGCAGGTCGCGCACGATGAAGGCGTGGTGGCTGACGCCGGCGCTGGCCGCCGGGATGGCCATGACGGGCGCCAGCGAGGTGAGCAGGCCGTGCGAGCGCAGCCGCAGCGCCGACCGGTAGTGGGCGCTCACCGCCAGGCCGCAGGCGGCCGTCAGCACCGACAGGCTCAGCGCGCCGTAGCGCAGGAAACGCGTGTCGGCTCTGTCCCTCCACTGCTCGACGAGGCGCATCTGCTGCCGGTAGGCGTGCTCCTCGTCATCCGCAGCCCCGGCCATCGTCCGCTAGTGTCGCCAACGCCGACAACAAACGCAGCGTCACTGTTCACCAGGGCACCAAACGCAGACAAATCTGAAAATTATCAACACCGATTACGCTAGAACACTGCATGGTGTCAGCCGACGATCCCACTACAATTGGCTTTTTTTGACATTTTTTTTTACAAATTTAGTCCGAGCCTTTCTCATGGAAGGACTGACGAGGACAGAGCCCCTGCTAAGAAGAACTTATTGCGTTGGCCCTGCCCTTAACCCTATGATCACGCAACTCCTGATCTATGGCAGAATTCAAAGTCCGAAGTTTAATGTTGTTGCCCTCTTACTTTCTGTAGCGCCCGTCCATTAAGTGGTGCCGTCTCTCAAATATCCGTGGCGCCCCTCAAAGTGATGGTGCCGCCCCTTACAGTGTCTTTAAAGTATGTCCTGTGGGCGCCAATCACTCAGTGTGCGTGACGCGCAAAATCACAACGGAGCAAAGTTCCGCCATAACCCTACTGTGAAGAGGCCTTCTGAACGACGTAAACAGGTCATGAGGTGGGGGGGAGGGGCAGCCTGACATCAAAAAGGGCTTTTAAAAAGAAGACGGTTGAACGTTTTTGTGTCGCCGTTCACTAACCGGCTCATATTGCGACGTTTGCGTTGGTATTTTGGGCGTGCATTTGCGCGTTTTTTTCCGGTGTTAGCGTTTGGCGGCGGGCGGCCGTTTTTTAAGGCGTTTGCGGTTGACGGCGGGCGTACGTGCGATGCGGGCGGTTTTCGCTTTTTGCGGCGTTTGGGGTGTTGTTTGCGGTTTGCGGCGGTCGGACGCTTGGTTTTTTTTTGCGATGTTTGCGTTGGTGTTTCGGGCGTGCGTTTTGCGCGTTTTGCGTTTGTCAGCGGGCGGCCGATTTTTCGAGGCGTTTGCGGTTGGCGGCGCGTGGGCGTGCCATGTGAGCGGTTTTCATTTTTGTGGCGTTGTTTGCGATTTGCAGCGGTCGGGGGCTTGGGTTGTTTTTTGCGACATTTGCGTTCGTGTTTCGTGCGTGGGTTTTCAGAGTTTTTTTTGCGGTATTTGCGTTTGTCGGCGGGCGGGCGTGTTTTTTTTTTTTAATAACTAAATGTCCAAACTCTTGGATCTGTAGTGCTACTCGAAAAACCATACCTCCCTCTTATACAATTAAATGAAATAATCCCCAACATATCTTTCGAATCTATACCTACAGTTATCGCGCAACATGGCCATCTACATAGTCTTATTTAACTTATACCCAGCACCTACTCAGCGCATAAACCAAAAGGTCGTTTCCAGTTCACAACCCTACAAAAGAGTTTATTTTCGTGTCGATATCAGATGAACGGTGTGGGTGTGCGGAAAGCATGTTTTTTAATCCCACCCAGAAATGACAAACAAGTCCCCTGATTGGCCAGTTGCCGGCCAGTTGGACTTCAGCGGTCGCCATGGTGGTATCGGGGACTCGGCCGGCCTCGTTAGGTGTTGAATTATGTGTTTCGTTGCGCTAGATATTGCCAATTTGCTTTGATATTTGATAAATAACGTTGGCTTTTTCTTTGGTGACCTTGCATACTAATACGACGATATTTTGGTGCCTATTATTATGCATTAAATATCTTAAGACAAATGTGGCGATTTCCACGCGCCTTTTGCAGTGCCCCCCTCCCCTTGTGTAGTGAGTTAACAGGCTTGTAAGAACCAAGTGAACCTTTTTTTTGTCAAGTGGTCATGATCGTCCCTACATCTAATGGATAATAGTCTTGCGCAAACTTATTAGGCACTGGAAGAAGCAGAATAGTTACGATTTTGGAGTACGCAAACTTGATATAAAAAAGCTCAGGTATTTTGGCTATATGAAGTGAGAAGAAAAGTTCAATTTATTATTTTTTATTACAATTGAAATAATGATAATATCATGATAATCATACTGTCAGGTATTGATAACAGTCGTGTCACGTCATGCCACTAACCCCACACAGACACAACACATTTTCATCTTTATGTATATAGGCATAAGGTATTAGCGGCATGTTTTTGCACACCTCTCATGTGCGAGTGGGCATGGCCTCCTTCATAGTTAAATTTTGGCTGATAGTGCATGGAAAGGGATGCAGATACAGTTAGTCGGGCACTCTTCTTAATTCAGTTTTGTGCACCACTTCCTGCTTTCACCATGCTGTGCCCACTCTGCCTTACAGTGGACAGCTGCTTCTGTGACACGCATTTATCTTGCGTTCATTGAAACACTTAGTTTTGAGTGTTATGACTCAGTTTTGTTGTAACGTGATTAAGTGTTACCTTTGATTATGTTCTCAATAACTTGTTTTGTGCTTCCCATTACGGAGCGAGCGAAGCAAGCGTAGTCTTTCCTTAATTTCTGTCTTTCGGAAATTTCTGAGTATGAGCGGCCGGCCGGCCGGCCGGCCGTGCGGACGCTTTTGCGAGGCTTATATCTCAGCAACCACTTGACCGATTTACACGCGGTAATTTTTGTAGGGTAGCTTCATTCCTTCTACCAAGTATTGGACTATTCCCGATGCATGTGGGTGACCCCTTATGCACGTGCCACGTGCAAAACGAAGAGGTGTCACTTTTGTAATTGTTGCAATATCTCGGTAACTACTTGGCCGATTGCGCTGAAAATTGGCATGTAGGTAGGCACCCACTAGGCACTGCATATCCATGTGCCAGAGTTGGGGTGCTGCTGCACGTGCGCACGTGCATGGGTTGTTTCCAGATCTCGAGAATGGCTGGACCGATGGCGGTCAAATTTGGTACACGGTTAGGGACCAGTTAGTAGGGTGCCGTGCACAAGTCAGTTGGGACCCATTTTGCACGTGCGCACGTGCAGGGTGCCGCTCCTAGATCTCGAGAACGACTGGGCCGATTGTGCTCAAATTTGGCACATCGCTAGAAACCGGTCAGTAGGGTGCCGTGCACAGCACAAGTCAGTGGAGGTACCCCCTCGAAATTTCGCACGTGCAAGACTCACCCCCTCGCTCGCTCCGTTAATCGCCCCAAAAGGCGTTATACTGGTATTTATCTTGTTTTCTTGGTTTAGCAGGTTTTAGTGTAAAACAAGTTGAAGATGAAATATTTACATGTTTAGATTACATGAGTGTACACATTTTATAAAAGCTATTTCAAAGTACTGTAGCCATGTGTAACATGCATATGTCTTAGTCAATGACTACTCAGCAGTCAGCATGCTGCTTGGTGTTCACTGGTAACAGTTTATTTGTTTTTGACATCAAATAAGATTGGATTTGTGTTTCTGAGATTCCAATGTTATTTGTGGCAAATATTTTCCAAAAATCCTTTATCCTCCATCTAAAGCTTCAACTGAATTCTAAAATGCCTGCATTTTCTACCAGAAACATTATCATTGATACCTCCAACGATATTTCATTTTGTCACTAGGTCAGTGTCAGAAAAGTGGCCGGTTTCTCAATTTTTTTTGAACTTGGAAGATTTGTTCTGTGAGATTTTTCACTGCTAATAATCACTTTTTTTGTTCCGTCACTGACTAAATATCAACTGCAACTGGGCATCACAGGACTGAAAGGGAAACTTACTAAAGAAACATGTTAATTGAAAATTTGACATTGTGCTTTGTTCTGTTTTCAGATCTCCAAAGCAGCAAGCAAGCATCCTGCAAGTACTAATGAAACAGATAAGAAGCAGTTGCTCCACAATTTCACCATGCAATCATCATAATTGGATCAGTTAAAATGCCAGTCATTAATTACTTTCCAAAGTTGAAGTGCTTACAAGATAGAAGTATTGACAAACCATGTCAAACTATCCAGCAAGTTTTAAAACAAGCGTGAAGGAATGAATCCAGTATACGTGCCTTGAATGTATGCTATTGAGTGTGTTTGTGAAATAAATAAATGTTTCCATTCCATCACATTTCTCACCTGGTTTGTCTACGAATGAGAATCAGATGTTTACGAAAGAGAATCAGAATCAGCCCGTGACAGGATGATACCAATACCTACCATCCAATTCAACCATGATCACCTGCATGTCACGTGCACGGAATGAGGTTAGATGCTTCTTACGATAAATCCATATTATCACGAACAACCACCCATACCAATACCTACCTACGACTTGAATGGCAAGTCCTCAGTCTCAGCCTCACCACAATGTCTTTGCACAATGCACAATCCACACCACGTTTATGGATACACTGCCATTCCTTTTGCGTATTCTTTCATCAAATCAGTAACTACCGATTTCCTGCTTTCTCGTCCACTATTGGGCAGAAAACGATTTTTATGCAGGAAACACTGATATAAAAAAATATAATAAACATCACTTCTGACCGTGATGCGCATTATTTGTCGAATTTCCCAAAAGACGGTCGCTTTCGCCCGTTCAGTGAGGCTGCCATATCCTCATAACGGCATTTCAATGGCAGTGCATTTCTCAGTTTACCATATTCTTGTTCCGTGACACGGAACAAAAGTAAGGGTAGAATAAAGGTTGAAGTAGGCTTGCAATCGGTTCAAGTTAGGTATGGCATCATAGATTGTTCAATTCTGATTGTTCCTATGTCAAATTTTTATATTTTTATGGACGTTTTCATATAGTTTTATTGAAACGCCGTGACCATGTTTCGTCACGGAACAACTCACTTAATTTGGAACGTTTAAGCAATCTCGACTTGTATTTATAAAAAATTGGGTACCGTTAGAATCATTGAGAGACGGCGCTTTTCATAGCATAAAATTATTGCCCAGTTGATGCCGATTGCAGGTATAATACCGACATATGCTGATATCACTTTTACATGAAGTAATGTTTGTCTAGGGCATAAAATCCCTTTGCTTATAAGTATATTATTTGAAATAAAGCAGCCAGATTGAGGTCGAATATTCATTTATTTTAGATTCTTTTTAAATATGATATGCTATTTTGAAGTTTTCATCAATTTGAATCATTTTTATCAAATTGAAAACCAGTAAAGAGGAAATCCCTTTCCTCTAATTTCCCTCGCCGAGTCATCCTCCGCGCCATTTCTCAAGGCTCGAGGTGCGAGGCGTCCGTTTCAGTTTGGGCAAGCGCGTGGGCAATTATCTATTATTGATTATAATCATTTGTGGCATGGTTTTGGGGGGTTGTCTTGCACAAGACCTTTTTTCTTTAAGTGCTGGCATGTTTTTGTGTCTTTGTGGTTCGTTATTTGTTGGTTATTTGCTTCAAGCTGGATTGCGTCAAATTTGTCAAACTTGCATTAGATAGGTATAGGTAGGTACAAGGCCATTTATACTGATAATATCTAGGTAGGTAGGTACCAGTCCACGTGGCTATGTGTTGATTTTGCTTAAAGGTATTTCAAATAGTATTTCAATATACTTAGCAGTTTTTGTTTCATGTGAAAATGTGTCATTTGAAAAGCATATTCTGGATGTTGTGCATATTTTTATACCCCATTCATTTTTCTCACTGCATTCACAATTTTAAGAATAATTTGTATATTTTCCATTATGAATAATTTTGAGCATCAGTGGTCATCCATTACCTGCATGTCCAGATTTGCTAACTAATTATAAATAAGTCTAACACTTGGGCTGTAAGGCCACAACCTGCTGTGTTCCTTGAACCTTTATTTTATATGTAGAAGCTGCTGTTTCTGACTGAGACTCTGGCAAATATCTTGTATACTTAAAGCATACCTAGAACAATACGCATGGCCCTACAGTGCCTTACTTTATGATTTTTGTTCCGTGAGCAGCTAAACATTTTGTTCCGCGAACTTAGATCCCCAAACCACTTTTCTGACACTGCACTAGGTAGGGGAGAGTGGGGTAATTTGGCCGGTGGTGTAAATTGGCCGTCCCCACCTGTACGATGTCTAATAAAAGTGAGTGAAATAACTCTAGTCTCTATTCATTTGTCATGGGTAGAAATAACTGGAGGGCAAATGTCAAAACTTTGCCCCTTGTAGTTTTACTTAAAATTAATAAAACGTTAATTTCATCAGAAAATGGTAACTTTTACTTCTGTTTACAAAGTTGTATAACATGTAGTATTTGGGCTAAAAACGAATTCAGACATTATAGCGCCATTCTTGGGGGTGTTTAGCGGTTCCAAGAGCAATTTCATCTAATTCCGTATAGCCGTGATGACTTTATACACAAAAAATTTCAGAATGGCAATATGGGGTAATTTGGCCGGGACTAGCGGGGCAACTTGGCCGGTGCGCTCATGGTCACTATGCTGGGACGGCCGAGTTTTCATGGTCAATTGTACCATAAATGACATAATTCATGACCAACTTTGACTACTTTGATGCCTTACTTCCGATTGGTCAACTGTAAGAGCATGTGACGTCATCAAAGGTTACCAAACGTTTTTTGCTAATAAATCCTTACATAAAAATGGTACAGCCGCACAAATGGTCTCATTCTGTTCAGCTCGCCAAGGCGCATCGAATCATATGCATGATGACCTTGAAATCACGTGACCTTGAGGTCAAGCGACCTGAGGTAACGTGACCTGAGGTCAACCTTTGACCTTGACTTCTCGAGGTCAACACATATATGTTTCGATGCGGAATGACGAGAGAATTACGATGGTACTCGAAGTTTTGGCCTAGCTTGATTACTTCAAAAGTTATTCGTAAAAAACTGTCTTCGCATCTAGAGCCGCTAATTTGGCTATTTTGAACCCTGTGACCCCATGAGTCAACCTCCAAAATGTGGTAAATGCGTCATAGGACACACGTCATTGCTGAATCTGAAGCTGACTCGCAATATAACAGAAAATCCTGACCGCAAACTAACACCGGCCAAATTGCCCCACACCCCGGCCAAATAACCCTGCTAGTGGGGCAATTTGGCCGCCTTGCAGACCTTTGTAATACGTCACAATTTCAATATAAGTAATTACTCTATCATTTCAAGTTCACTGTCCAGTAAAGTAAAATGAATGCGACACCTGCCAGCGTTGAGAAAATGCAGAAATGTGTCGTCAATTTTAAGTTACATCGTTTTCTAAAAAAAGCGGCCAAATTACCCCACTCTCCCCTACCTGGACTGGTGAAAAGTGAAAACTGAAATTCATTCATGTCATCATTATCCTAAGACCTATATACTAAATGGAATTGATCTTGTTTCACAACCGAGTTGTACAATGTCTATCAGCTGATGTCTATTGTCTATCTCTTTTTCAGCACAGAAGATCCTAAGTCATCGTTAACAAAATGGAAAACAATTAGCTGTGTTTTTAAGATTTCAGACATAGCCATCAACTACTCAGGAAAGCAGCCTAGAATCACTTCAAATCACAACAGGTATGTTGATGCATGTACATACATTGATATCAATGTCTGAATGCTGAAGAATTGTTGAACAGGGAACACATTTACCTAGCCTTTTAAGAACCACAAATCCGACCACCCTTGTGGCGCAGTTGGCAAGTGCGTTCACGTTTGGTGTGGGAGGTCCTTGGATCAAAGCTGACCTCTGGCAGCGTTGTCCTCGGCCGGCTCCTACCCAGGAGTTGGCAGTAACTGCCATCAGTGGTCTTATGTGAGTTTTAAAGAGGAACAACATGAAATCAGATGAGCGGCACACAGTTGACTTAAGAAAACTGTAACATAAACCAGACGCTTTGTGTGCAACAGATCCGATGTGTTCGTGAAATCTAAGCCTTGTGTCCACCAGGACACCAAGGTCACCGTGCGAGTCACAGACAGGAAGGGGACTACCCTCGAGGGAGTATGAAGGTGGCACCAGGTCCTTAAAGCCTTTCGAGAAACGTAGGACCGCACATTTCTCTCTGTTAATCTTGAGACCCCATGATACAGACGTATTGACCAACAAGTCTATATCATTCTGAACAGATGGAATCACAGTCGGGCAATGTCCGCGAGGATACTTCACACCGGAATAAATCTTGAGGTCATCTGCAAATATCTTGTAACTTTGATATCAATTTGGAGCCAATGTGATTTATATAGACCAAAAAAAGTAGCGGTCCCAAGACCGAACCCTGAGGCACACCACTGTGGACAGGTCTGGGGCCACTGAGATGTCCGCTAACAGACACTCTCATCTCCCTGACAGATAGGAATGATGCTATCCATGTTAAGAGCTGACCGGTAATGCCAAGAGACTGGAGCTTCGTTAACAGGACTTTGTGGCAAACAATATCAAAAGCCTTACTGTAATCGAACAACACTAAGTCCACAACATATCCAGAATCCATGAGGTCCGCGATCTCGTCGTAAGCCAAAAGAAGTTGCTCCGCAGTGGATCTCCCTTGGCGAAACCCAAACTCAAGGCCCTAAATACAAGGTTGCACGGACTTATTTCTACTAAACCTACCAGAATATAGGTTCACGGTTGATTATTTAAATAATAATTCAATCAAAATTTCTTTATTATTATCTCATGCTCATTTATCAGCAATTTTATAAATCAACTTTCAATTTGCTTGCCTTTTACTAGCAAAATAACTTTTCTAGTATTGGGTCAACATGGTGGTGTAGCAGTAGGAACCACATCTGGCAAAACCCCAATACCTACATACAGGAGAAAAGCAGCCACCAGGCGTCGCTACAGTCGCAGCACAGATGTCGCGCGCGTCGCCAATCGCCAAACTACCGATTGCCATAAGGATGCATATGTACGGATATGTAACGGAAATTCGCCCTTAAGGATTATGCTTACATCCTTTGCTTATCAGGTCGATGGTTGGAAATTGGGAGGGTCTCGACTATTTTCGACCACAGATATGCCTTTATCACATGATGAGGAACATGCTGATAAGCGTTTTGTGTGTCATAACAGCACAAAAGTATTTTTAATCATTTTTCAAAAATAGCCGTTCTGCCGTATCTTTCAGTGCAAGGTGCCGTCGGTCATCCCCGACGTGACGTCACGCCGGGGATTTCCAGATTTTCCTACTAGACTTCGACGCCCCCTGCCCAAACTGATGATCAGAAAGAAGGTCATTGTCCTCTAGATCGAGCCGCAAGTGGCTAGTAATGATGCGTTCCAGGGTTTTGCAGCAAACAGGGGTAAGGCTCACTGGTCTATAATTAAGTGGCTCGAAACGATGCCCCTTTTTAAAAATAGGGATAATGGTGGAGTTCTTCCAAGCCACAGGAACTGTCCCTTCCTCGAGTGACTTGGAGAAAATCACAAAGAGCGGATAGGCCAAGGATTCACTACATCTCCTGAGTACCATAGGGTGGATACCATCGGGACCCATAGCAGCATTGACATCGAGGGATAAAAGCTCGGACTTCACCACGTCAATAGACAGATGTAACATATCAATGTGACCTTCATACAACTGATGTGGTTCTTGAAGAGATGGGACATTTTGATAAAAAAAAAACAGCTGCAAATGATGAAGCCAAGCATTCACTCATGGCTGCGAGATCAGAACAAAGTTTTCCATTTGAAAGCTTCAGGGGACCCACGGAGGACGGAACATATTTTTTTGAGCGCACATATGAGTGTAACAGCTTGGGATTCTCTTTAAACCTATCAATGAGACTGTGTTCATAGTCTGCCTGAGATTTTGCCTCGAAACTATGCACACTTTTGTTAACAGCAGCAAAAGCAGAATATGCTTCAAGGGCTACAACCGTAGCCCTTGTATAAGTAGGGGAGAGTGGGGAAAGATGCCCAGGGTTTTGCTATGTCATGTATTATTCGAAAATGACGATCGGAAAGCAAAAACTTGGAGTTTCAACGGAAGCCGACATCATTTTTCTCCAAAAATATCACACTTTCGTGCCTGAAATATGATAACGTTTTTTGCTATTAAGCATTTTCCTGAAGAAGTGAAAGGGGGCATCTTACCCCACAGGGTGGGAAAGACGCCCCCTGGCGTTGGGGAAGATGCCCCCTGCATTGAAAGTGACATAAATGGGCACGTGAATCGCCTGAACGAATCAGCAGTCCCTTCGAGCCTGCAGTAGACACCAAACGTCATCGAAAGGGCCCTCAAAAGTAGTCGTAAGGGGCTTCAGAGGTCATCGTTAGGGCCATCATAGTCCAGCGCGGCCAAACAAGCCTCCGTGGTGGCGTTCGGAGACCACTGTGGGGCCCTTATAGGTCTTCATGATGCTTGAGGGCCCTCGAGCCCATCGTGGGGACCTCAGATGCCAGCGCGGCCCGTGGAGCCAACGTGGGAGCTCTCGAAGGATGTCGTGAGGGGCCCTGGAGCCAATAATGGGGCCCACAGAGGCCGTCGTGAGGGCTCCAGAGTCAGATGCCGCCCAAAAAGTCGCTGTGTGGGCCGAGAGACCGGCATTGGGAGCACCCGACCGTACTGGACTCCCAATAGTCCCAGATCAGCTTTTGTCTCTCATCACAAGTATGTAATAAAAGATTTGACGGCCTGCTTGAAGGACAGCCTAGGGATTTAGGGGGGCGTCTTTCCCCATCAGGACAGGGGGCATCTTACCCCAAGGTACCGAATTAACATTAAATCAGTACAATTTGTTAGCCATAAAACTACACCCTGAAACAAACTGTTTGGGACACAGTACGCGCATGTTAATGTATCACGACTATAGCAAGGGACGCAAAAATTATCTACCTTCTTTGATATTTACAATGTTTTGACACCAAAATATTTTTTGAAAGCAGCAAATAAAAAACATGCAATCACCAGCCAGCCGTTGCCCAACTGAGCTTCACAAATTTTTGTGCAGTTAACAAGGCAGGCTTGCGCTTTACGCTAAGAACATTAATTTCCAGGTTCGATTCTTTGTTTCGCCGCTAGAGGGGGTGGGGCGTCTTTCCCACCCTGGGCATCTTACCCCACTCTCCCCTAGTAGGTATAACTTAATATCTACTTAATATCTAATAAGTGGCGGATATTAGTACTACAGTAGTAGATGGACGTGGACTCAAAATAGCACTAATAGAAAAAATAATAGTTAAATATTAAGTAATTGTATGCACGGGGTTACAGTTCTATGCTGCCACATAGGGAGGGCTCAGGAGAAAGATGACGTCACAGGGTGTCAAGGTTTTGTTGATTTTTGTGACTTTGCTGTGCAGTAAATTATCTTTTTTAGGCTCTAAGGGAGCCTTAAGGTTAATATCAAACTGTCCTAGAGTATAAAATCCTTGGAAGATTAACATTGGCGCAGATTTGTAGACACCCGCTGACGTCATCTGTCAAGGTCACCGATGTAAACAAACGGCTAACCATTCTACCTCCTATATACGGCCTTGATTGTATGTGTGTACCAAAAAGTAGGAATATGCAAAAATTATCCTTGAAGTCTGCTTTGGACTTTATCTCAACATTTACCCACATGTTGGTACCTACTCTACTAATGCCCACATATTATGGGCATTAGTAGAGTAGATGTCACACGAAGGTTTTCCAACTGAGGAGAGGTGCTGTAGGCTGGTAGGTTGTAGGGTAGGTTTGTAGGTTTGTAGGTTGTAGGTTTTTAGGTTGTAGGTTTGTAAGTTGTAGGTTGTAGGTTAGGTTAGGTTAGGTTAGGTTTGTTTAGGTTTTCCTAGAAAGAAGCACCTCCGGGTATGGTATGGCACCTCTCCTTGGTTGGAAAACCTTCGTGTGACGTCTACTCTACTGTCTAATACCATCTTAGGTAAAGTGAGGTCAAGTTATATATATATACCTTTGTCATTTCTACTTGAAGTGTATATGATTTTTGAGTATCAAATAATTTTATGAATAATTTTCTAGGTAAATATATATTTTGTAACTTAATAGTGATTTTTCATTCAAATTTGAGCCTAAGATGAAAAGGGAGGATGAGGATTTCACCAATCCCACAGGGAGTCATCACAGAGGTGAAGCGTGGTTAAAGGGACCCTCCTACCTTCAAAAAAGTTTATGAATTGGCATGAAAGTGATGTCGCTCGGTTCAGAAAGAGCGAAAACGAATATCTACCAAATTTCACCAAAAAATATTCACCGGTTTTCAAGATATTAGACTTTTACTTTTGTTTACTTTATGGGATCTCCGCTGTTCCTAGCGACTTTATTTGGAAGCAATAGTTTGGCAGCTGAAAGTGCGGCACTTGTTGCACGCAAAACAGCATATACCACGCGTGCTACAAAACGTTTTAGCCAAACATTTAAAAATCGTTAGATATCTGCGCTGACGTCACACATTCAGAGGGGTATTCCTATGCATTAGCCCCTCTGAATCAAAATGCTGCAATTTTTAAATTCAATATTTCCGATTTAAGGCATTTCTTGATGTTGTGAGTGCCGAAACCGGTAATTGTGAGCCAGGGACCCCATTTTGGCTATCTCAACTCAAATCTAATGTTAAGGTGGGAGGGTCCCTTTAATCGGACATTCCTTCAGATAATGAATTTATACCTATATGATCGTTAACTCACACAGTCTCAAAAAAGGATAAGTTTTGAATAACAAATAAAGCAAAAGCTAACATTTTCGACGAAACTGGCGCACATCATTGTAACACATCCCATGAATAAATGCTCAGGGATGCAATTCACGTATATGAAAAATAGCATTGCCAAATAGTTATACAGCATACAAACAGAAAACACCAACTCACCGAAGACAATCCGTTTCTGAGTGCTGAGAGCTTCAACCGCGCAACGCTCGCCATTTTCACGTGGAATCGGGACGTTTGTATAATTGCATGCAGCTTGATATCAATCTCGTACATGCAGATTCCGGAATGTCCGTGAAGTTAGCGTCAGCAACAGCAACGAATACAGCGTCGGATTCAGAATCGCTTCAAAAACTGCCATCAGGTCAATTGGGGGACGGGGAACACGAATATGACATTTATTTTGCCCTAGCTCCCTTCCTTCATCCCTTAATCGTCCCTTAAAGGACGGGGCGCGTCAAAAGTGCCCCAAGGCTTCGTCTGATCGCCAAAATAAGGGTCGCAATTGATTCCTCGGGTCAATATCTAACCTCAGTCGAAGTTTCCAGACCTGTGGCTCCTATCCCTCATCCCTTAATCGTCCCTTAAAGGACGGGGCGCGTCAAAAGTGCCCCAAGGCCTCGTCTGATCGCCAAAATAAGGGTCGCAATCGATTCCTCGGGTCAATATCTAACCTCGGTCGAAGGTTCCAGACCTGTGGCTCCTATCCCTCATCCCTTAACCGTCCCTTAAAGGACGGGGCGCGTCAAAAGTGCCCCAAGGCTTCGTCTGATCGCCAAAATAAGGGTCGCAATCGATTCCTTGGGTCAATATCTAACCTCAGTCGAAGTTTCCAGACCTGTGGCTCCTATCCCTCATCCCTTAATCGTCCCTTAAAGGACGGGGCGCGTCAAAAGTGCCCCAAGGCCTCGTCTGATCGCCAAAATAAGGGTCGCAATCGATTCCTCGGGTCAATATCTAACCTCGGTCGAAGGTTCCAGACCTGTGGCTCCTATCCCTCATCCCTTAATCGTCCCTTAAAGGACGGGGCGCGTCAAATGTGCCCCAAGGCTTCGTCTGATCGCCAAAATAAGGGTCGTAATCGGGATGGCGACCCTTATTCAGACGAAGCCTTGGGGCACTTTTGACGCGCCCCGTCCTTTAAGGCACGATTAAGGGATGAGGGATAGGAGCCACAGGTCTGGAACCTTCGACTGAGGTTAGATATTAACCCGAGGAATCGATTGCGACCATTATTTTGGTGATCAGACGAAGCCTTGGGGCACTTTTGACGCGCCCCGTCTTTTAAGGGACGATTAAGGGATGAGGGATACGAGCCACAGGTCTGGAAACTTCGACTGAGGTTAGATATTGACCCAAGGAATCGATTGCGACCCTTATTTTGGCGATCAGACGAAGCCTTGGGGCACTTTTGACGCGCCCCGTCCTTTAAGGGACGATTAAGGGATGAGGGATAGGAGCCACAGGTCTGGAACCTTCGACTGAGGTTAGATATTGACCCGAGGAATCGATTGCGACCCTTATTTTGGCGATCAGACGAAGCCTTGGGGCACTTTTGACGCGCCCCGTCCTTTAAGGGACGGTTAAGGGATGAGGGATAGGAGCCACGGGTGTGGAACCTTCGACTGAGGTTAGATATTGACCCGAGGAATCAATTGCGACCATTACTTTGGCGATCAGACGAAGACTTGGGGCACTTTTGACGCGCCCCGTCCTTTAAGGGACGATTAAGGGATGAGGGATAGGAGCCACAGGTCTGGAACCTTCGACTGAGGTTAGATTTTGACCCGAGGAATCGATTGCGACCCTTATTTTGGCGATCAGACGAAGCCTTGGGGCACTTTTGACGCGCCCCGTCCTTTAAGGGACGATTAAGGGATGAGGGATAGGAGCCACAGGTCTGGAACCTTCGACTGAGGTTAGATATTGACCCGAGGAATCGATTGCGACCCTTATTTTGGCGATCAGAGGAAGCCTTGGGGCACTTTTGACGCGCCCTGTCCTTTAAGGGACGATTAAGGGATGAAGGAGCTAGGGCAAAATAAATGTCATATTCGTGTTCCCCGTCCCCCAATTGACCTGATAGCAGTTTTTGAAGCGATTCTGAATCCGACACTGCATTCGTTGCTGTTGCTGACGCTAACTTCACGGACATGATTCCGGACCCTTTCAAATCGCCTCAAAATTGGCATGTAGACCAAACAGGACAGGCTGATCACGAATCCGAAGTCCGTTCCGAGGCACATTGAAACTTTTCCCGTAATTGACGAATTACGGATCGGCATGCAGATTCCGGACCCTTTCAAATCGCCTCAAAATCGGCATGCAGACCAAACAGGACACGCTGATCACGAATCTGAAGTCCGTTCCGCGGCACATATGAAACTTTTCCCGTAATTGACAAATTACGGATCTGCATGCAGATTCCGGACCCTTTCAAATCGCCTCAAAATCGGCATGTAGACCAAACAGGACACGCTGATCACGAATCCGAAGTCCGTTCCGCGGCACATATGATTTTTTTCTGACACTGAAAGGTCCGGCGTCTGAAAAGTAGCATATCCAAAATTTCAGCTTTCTATCCCTACGCGTTCTCCAGCAATCCTGGAAAAACCGTCTGGAAGGGTGGCACCACCCCCCTCCCCTCACTGGTATGGCGAGGGTTAACCCGCGCGGCGCTGGGGGGATAAATATCCCCCCCCGCTCACGGGTTTTGCCAATTACTTAAAGACGGCGTATGACATCGTCACGAAACTTTCAGTACCTTTTTTAAAACAGTTTTTCACATTGTGTGAAAATTTTAGCGAAATCTGACGGAAAAATTTTCGAAAAAAAAATCACGGTTTTGTGACGTCACTACACGCGATTTTCGTCCAAAATCAGCCCGATATTCAAGCAGCTTCTACGCGTTCAGTTTTGAAGCGATTTCAAGTTTGTAAACGTCAAAAGATGCAAAATGTCAACGACTACAAAATGGCTGTCTCGATTTTTCAAAATTTTGAGTTTTTGACCCCCAAAATTTGGAAAAACCAAATTTTTCGGGAGATTCATATTAAATCCAGAATTTTCAAAATTTTCGAAAAAAAAAACAACCATATGTGTGAGAAGTAGGTGTGGACTATACACATTCCAAATTTCAAGTCAATCGGTCAAAAAATGGCTTTGGGATCGTCCAAAAACTAAGTGAATGTCACTCACAAAAAGTTTGAAATTTGATTTTTGGAAAAACTATACAACTTGGGGAAATACAAATGACACCAAAATGTTCCCCGTAAAATTCTGCATCCGATAGACCCTTTTTTGGTGAAAATCCAAAATTTTAAAAATTTGATTTTTTGACCTTGATTTTTTTATTTTATGGAAAAACCACAGAACTTAGGAGAGTAAAAATTACTCCAAATGTTCCCCGTAAAATTCTGCATCGGATAGATCCTTTTTGGTGAAAATTAAAATTATGAAAATTTGACCTCGTTTGACCTTGACTTTGACCTTATCTGAATTCTTAGTTTCACTTCAATTGTAGTGGAGTGGACTTTATGGGGCAATATCTGTTGAAACCTTGGTTGAAACTGCTTACTTGGAAGCTTTTGGATAGAAAACATGGACCGCCGATGCAAAAATCATGATTTGACCTTAAATGTGACCTTGACCTTACATTTGATTTGACCTTTTAAAGCAAATGTTAAGCACGCATTAGCACCTTCTCATTGTGAGCTTTCGATTGCCGCCTTCCGTTTGCTTCTACGGCCATAAGTTTTTGAGTTAGCAGGGGGGGGGGGGTAAATATTACCCCCTCCCCGAGCGCCGCGCGTTCGGCTGGAGACCCCAGCGCCGCGCGGGTTAATAAAGGGGAACGGCCACAAGTGATGGCGAGATTATATTGAAACCAAACACGGTTAACCCCGGCGAAACCCAGCCTCAGACTGCCATCGCGGCGGTGCGACAATTCGACCTGGGCGACACCAAACACCACACATACACACCACTAGTGCAATATTAATCCGCCAGGTGGCAGATGCACCGCCCGCCGCCGTAAAGGCTATACAGACAGAAACGTTTTTTTTATAGAAAACTTGGCTTTGGTGACGTCATCACGTTGAGTGGCCAATGAGCAGGCTAGTTTTCCTGTGGGCCGTTGACGTTGCTCCCTCTGCGCCAATCAGTGGGCTAATAAGCGTTTGGCATTGTTTAGATTCACGTATATGAGTCATCGGTGGGAACCGTTTTATTTGGTGATCATCACTGGCGGATCCAGGCTTGCGTTTTTGGGGGGGGGGGGGGGGCAACTCATGCAGGAGCCAAACCTAGGGTACCCCCAAATCCTGTTTTCTCATCGGATTTAGGCCACTTATTTTTCGTCACAGCCCTGACACTATGAATATTTTTTTTTTAACTAAAAGTAAAAATATATAAATGGTAGCCCATCCGACCCATGCCTTTACAGGGTGGGGCAGCATAATCGGGAATGCTTTTTGGGCTCTGATCATGAGTAGGCATGGCATTATTTTTATAAATTATATTATGGCAATGAAACGCCCAAAAGTTGTGCATCATCTGACATGACTACATCCATGAGCATGCAACTTCCTGGAAAAGAGCAGCAAAATAGTTCGACGGTGCTCCAAGTGCTTTGCGCGCGCCCATAGACACTAATGTTAAACAAGTAAAACAAGAACATTTTGTTTAAAACCCTGCAATTCCACGTAAAGGTTGCTGGGCAGGTCAACGTGTTATCACGGACGATAAGGATTGTGTGGGGATACTTAGGACAACAGGTTAACGTAATCGTCGTAAAATAACTCTTAGCAGAGGACATACAAGATGACTCACTTGAATATAAGGAAGAAGCACTTGAGCATATTAAAAAGAAACAATGTTCAAAACTTCAGCGACAAAAAATCTTATCACCAACTGGAATACGATAAAAAAGAATGGCATGCCATATAGGGGATTGTATCGAGAATATTCCAGCGGTCATGCAAAGTAAACATCCTGTTGGGGTGATGGACCTATGGGTGGTCTTCAAGGGAGGTGCACGTGGTGCACCCTACTTCATCGAGCCCGGATAAAATGAGCACCTCTGGTAAATACAACCGCACTCTGGCAGACTCACGTGGAGCCGTCGGAAGAGAGGATCACTGACGGTCCAAATCACGTCTTACGAGGACTCTGTCCGTGCTGGTACTGCAGTGAGGACGACATGTTATTGTGTAGGGCACCTCCACCTGAGATGAACCAAAAACTTCTGGTCCTTCAACTCCGCCGATTTAAATCCGACCAAATTCTTTACATGGAGCGTTTTTTGGTAGAAGTTTAACCCGCGCCCTGGTGTGGGTCTGAGCCACCTTCGCCCTGGTGGGGGGGCCAAAATGACCCCCCCCCGTCTAACTCGAAAACGAAGAGGGCTAGGAAGACGCGGAAAAAAGCAAACGAAAGCCCATAACAAGTACGTTCGAAAGTATTTCGGTCATTTTTTCGCTAAGGTCAATATTGAGGTCGCTAGAGGTCATCATAGGTCAAATTTCAGTGTTTTCGGTGTTGCCGGACATATTCCGCTGTAGCTCGGAAACTAGAAGAGCTAGAGAGCCGCGGAAAAAAGCAATCGATAGCTCTTTTCAAGCTCTTTCGCCAAGGTTCGTCAGATTTGACCTCAGCTCAACGGTTTGGCCTACAGAGGTCATGCAAGGTCAACTTGGCAAATTTCGTTGAAAATGTTTTTAACTATAGCATGCATTCACGAGAAAATAGAGAAACGATTCATGCACCATCGTGCTTGGCTCGTCGAGACGCGTCGAATGATATATAGTTTGACCTCGAAAGGTCATTTTGAAAATTTGACCTCAGGTCAAGGTCATGACCTTACCGAAATAGGTCATGCTGCATATCATTCGATCCGCATTGACGAGACAAACACGATAAACGTCGAACGGAGTCTCTATCTCTATTCAATAACAAGTAAGTGCAGAAAAACCGCTGGAGATCTCTGGTGACCAGGGAGATGACCTAGCGTGACCTCAGCGAGGTCACAAGCAAATGGTTTCACATGGGCTGTGATTTGCTGACCCAAGACACTTCAATAACGAAATATAGGAACAATCACGCCCGATTTAGCTGAAAAACAACTACTTTTCGATTCTCCCATTGACTTATAATGGGGAGCAGCGATGACCTGACCTGACCTTAGGTCACATTTATAAAAAATCCGAGATAGCCATTTTGTAGAGCTGGGCGACATCTTCAAGTACTGTAAATTTTACATCGATCGGATAAAAGCTGTGCCTTTGAGAGAGCTTTGAACTTTTTTAGAGGTGGTGTCAGTTTTGGTGACCTTGTGACCTGACCTGACCTGACCCGAACCCCCCAAAAAAGGACATGATGTAAAAATGTTGAATAAACAGCTATACAAAGTTTCAGGGCGCTAACTCAAGTGGTTTCTGAGTTATCGCTGAAAAACCACAGGGGGGGGGGGGCCAAAATGGCCCCCCCCCCACCAGGGCGAAGGTTAATGAACAACTTATCATCAGTAAAAACAGTCTTCAGTGCAAGGTACGAAGCTGATGGGCGATCATGGACAAGCAGGAGGTTGCACGTGCATGCGCGTGCTTTTGGACCCGCCTTGAGAAGGTCATCGACGCCGAGGGCGGTCAAATAGGATGAGGGATAGGTAAAAGGTGACCGATTGATAGGATGTTGCTAAAATAGTGCTTGGAGCTATATTTTTAGATTCATGACCAAATAATCCCGTTTGATATTTATTCCCGATTATGCTGCCCCACCCTGTATATTACTTTGTAAACACTTACCATTGCTTTTGTCGACCAGTTAACCCGCTTCGAGTCAGTGCTTGGGTCCCTTTGCGGGCCGGGAGGTGGTAAAACACCCCTCGGCTCTAACTCGGCTCCTGGGCCAGGCACTGATTGAACTATGTTTCATTATCGCTTGGGGGAGGGGGCAAACGGGCCACTTTAGGCCTCTGGGCAAGGCCATCTATAGAAGGTACAGTCACTCCCCCGCCGACCAATCAGAGACAGATCCTGAGTGACGTCACCCCTGATGCTCGCAAGGGGTACTCCATTCCTTTGCAACGTAAAAATGACTAACTTCATTTGAAGATTATTGATGGCACTCTACACATATCGCTCAGCCGTTGATGTCAATGGAAAGCCCAACTAATTTTCCAGCGACAAAAAAGAGCAGCAATATGCTAAGAAATGGCCGGTTTTGAAGATATAGACGATTTACAAGCCCTCTGCAGCAGCAGGAAAACAGCGAAAAAACGCATCAAGCTTATATTTTTACTATGGATAAATCATTTTTCAGTAAGTTTTTAGATATGGTATAGATTTAAGTTACAACTTTATTACAATATTTTCATTACTTGAAACTTAATTTCAAAATAATATTTTCAAAAATGGCAGCTGTTGGCCAGTAGCTTGGGAGCGATTGTGGCGCACCGCGCCATTAATTGTACTGAGGCCCCCTTATGATGTCATCAAAAGTGGAGTGACATGGGCCTGCCTCTGGGAAGGGGGCATGGCCGTAAATGCCCCCTCCCTGGATCCGCCAGTATAAGAGACCATTGGAGCTGCAGTTGGGTACCTCAGACGTCAGGGTACGCCCTCAGATGTATAGGACTCGCATGGAGACCTCTTATGCTATAGTGGACTGAAAGGACCCAAAGGAGCCTGGCTAGGGCTCCCGGAGATAGACGTGGGCCCTCAGGAGCCCGCCGGAGCCCCCAATGAGGGATAAGTGAGGGATACCAAGTGCCTGCCATTGCATATTGCATAAGCCATAACGCCATTATTAATCAATATGATATGTATCAATGGCAGATCCAAGGGGGCCACATGGGTCATGACCCCCCCTTGGTGCCCGGGGGCACCACAGGCCTGTCAGGGGCACCACCGGTCTAGCAGGGGCACCACCAGCCCGCCAGGGGCACCACAGGCCTAGCAAGGGCACCACGGGCCTGTGAGGGGCACCCCAGGTCTGTCAGGGACACCAGAGACCTGCCAGGGGCGCCGCCAGCCTCGCAGGGGCACCATGGGCCTGTCAGGGGCACCAGAGGCCTAGCAGGGGTACCAGTACCACAGGCCTTACAGGGGCACCACCGGCCTTGCAGGGGCACCTTGGGCCTGTCAGGGGCACCACAGTCCTGTCAGGGCCCAGGGGCACCAGCGGCCTAGCAGGGGCACCACAGGCCTGCCAGGGGCACCACCGGTCTAGCAGGGGCACCACCGGCCTCGCAGGGACACCACCGGCCTCGCAGACAACACGGCATCAAGCAGGGGCACCTTGGGCCTGTCGGGGGCATCACGGGTCTGTTAGGGGCACTTTAGGCTTGCTAGGGGCACCACAGTCCTGTCAGGTCCCAGGGGCATCAGCAGCCTAGCAGGGGCACCCTAGGCCCGCCAGAGGCACCACAGGCCTGCCAGGGTCCAGGGGCACCACAGACCTAGCAAGGGCACCACGGGCCTGTCAGGGGCACCTCAGGCTCCCGTGCCCCCCCCCCCCCCGGATCCGCCAGTGATGCCTCACCACGCGAAACACCGCCAACTCCCAGCTACCGCGCCATAAACACGTGCCAACAACAGTCTTTTTTGAAGGTCGACTCCACTCGCGCAACTTTTGACTGACCCTCACTGCTACCATATTGCTTCCATATTATGCTGTGGAAAGCTTTACTTCACCAAGTGTGCTAAAAACCTCCATCAAGGTATATTTTCTTAGCAATTTTTCTGACGTTTTGGGGGGGGGGGGGCAAACAGGCCACTTTAGGCCTTTGGGGGGGGGCATGGCCCCCGTGGCCCCCCCCCCCCCTGGATCCGCCAGTGGTGATCATACCGGTGCTCCCGGCCCTTGTTCCTCCGGATGCGGAAGTTTGTTTTCATTTGAAGGCAGCAAGAGCGACCGTGGGGAAAAGGAAGGTGAAGAAGAAGAAGAATGATGCTGGGATCCCCTCGGAGGTAAGTTCATTCATTCAGTATAACCAAACATAGAAGCGGTTGTTAGTAATTGAATAGATATAAAGACTAGATCGGAGAGGCCCGGCCTGGGTTTGCTTGCTAGATACGTACAGCACCGTTGGCGACAGGAAGACAATCGCAAACATAGACTCGCCGAATGCTCCCATGTTAACCAGCGCCCCAATGGCTATTCATACGTCCCACTGGGGGGGGAGCTTTTTATGCCCCCCTCTTTTCTCCGAAACTACTTAGCCGATTTTGAAATTTCAATCGCAATCGAAAGCTCGTCAGAATTCACATGGGGTTATCTTAGTTTTTTTTTTGTGTCAGGGCAAAAATGAGGTCACCAGAGGTCACCAAAGGTCAAATTTGGGCGATTTGGACCTTTCCGGACAAATCCGGCTGTATCTCGGAACCTAGAAGGGCTAGAAGGTCGTGGAAAAAACATCAGACAGCTCTTTGAATGTTCTTTCGACTAAAGCCCGGTACCCACATCGACCGCCGGATATGGGACGGGGCAAGATGGTACAAGATGGTACAAGATCGATCAAGATCAAGATGGCCTGCCTGACAGGTAGGCTGTACCGCAGAGCACGGGTGTACTGCGGGGTACCTGATGGCTGTGTTGTTTGCGCCCGATGCCTGTCCCGACGTTTTTTTGCAGGGTCTCGCTAAAATTGCTCCCATTTGAAAAGCATTGGATTTAGACCTTAGGTGTCAAAGGGGCACTGAAAGAAAAATGCCTGAAATTATCGTTTATCGTTGAAGGCTTAAATACCAATTAATAAGAAATTGTCGTTGCTTTTGTGCACAGCATGACCTTCCGACGAACCGCGGGTCTGATGCGAATAATCTACTTACATATGTATTTGACATACCTGAAGTCAACACCAAAGGATAAAAACAAACCATTGCTAACCAGAAGCATCCGGTGCGTCCAGCGTCGGTGGCGGCCGGAAGTTTTCCAAGGTCTTCTGATTTTCCAAACTAAACTAGCAGACAGATGGCCATGAAAGTACGCGGATACACAATTATCATATAAAGGCCAGCAGTTGTTATTGTTGAGAAAAAAACATTTTTTTCCAGAAAGACCATACATTTTCAGGACAGCATGGGCAAGTGATACCACAAAATATAATAAGCGTTTTGGAGTCGGAGTCAAGGCAGCTTGGTTGGCTCCGACTCCGGCTCCGATTCCGGGCTCGCTACCACGGCTCCGGGCGACTCCGACTCCGATTCCGCATCCCTGGCTATAGGCATTGATACACCATTTCAAGTTCAACTACAGGTCCCCGTACCTGTACGAGTAGGTTTAAACAGGAGGCGAGTTATTCAATGACACCAACCTGTCCTACGTTTAACAATTCTGCACTCTTTTCCAGGTGCTCAGGGAATCAGCGAAAACAGCAACTCCTCTTACGAAGAGGTTTTGGAAGAGCGTGGCATTACATCTCCAAAAACGTGGAGCAGACAATCAGAAGAACCGGAGGAAGGTGGCCCTCCTGGTCAAGAAACTTAAGCAACAATGTCACCAGAGTGCTTCGCTTCGCCGGTAATTTTTTTGTTTTTGTTTACAAAAAAGCAACGTAATATTATAATGTCCACGCCTATTTTGAAATGTCAGAAAAATTGCTTCAGGCGTTTGTTGCCTCCTAAAGGTTGGCATTTCATTGTCGATGTGAAAGCCAAACTGTTTTACATTCAATACTGTTCAAAATATTTTTTTGCATCCATAATTATTGTTTTGTTATATCTTTCTATGGGTTATCGATATTGCAAACAAAACTTAATGAGGTAGTCGGGAAACTAATCCGTTAGACGTCAGGTCGATCTGTAGCCACCCAGCGCCGGTCGGCGCCCATTGCCTCACGTTATAAAACGGTCGATTTCCAGGCGACCTAGCAGAGACATGGTAGAACGAATTACGTTGAAGCAAGTTTCACAGCATTGCCAGTGGTGTGCTGAATTGCATGCCACCGTTTTTATGTCATTTACTGAATGAAAATGGGTCCTAACGGCACGTTATCAACAGCGCTACCAGGCTCGGCCTATGTCGTTGACATCGGCCTATGGCCTATGGCCATATGTCGTTGCTATCCCCAATGCCGTTTCGTTTCTGAGTATGCTAGAGCTTAGCGACAAGAAGCAGGCGAATGATATGAATCCAACGATGTATGATTTTACTTCTCTAGATCACGTCTTGACCTCCTTATGTCAGGTCCAATAAAAAATGTTCGATGTTTTCGGCGATACAGGGCTTCACTGTGGGAGGTCACGTGTTCCGTAACTGTGTGAATGTGGTCAACTGTACAAGATTAGGGAGTGGGGAAGTGTGGGTGAGGTGCTGAGGTGGTTTAGGTTTATTCTTTTTTGCTTTCCGGGGCTTCAGTGGCTTTACAACAGTCAGGAAAGACGCGCATCTTCTATGAAGGTTATGACCTAGCTTGACCTTGACATTGACCTTGACCTTCCTACTCACTCAAGACACACTCTGGTTGATGCTCGAGGTGGTAGACATGGTAAAATATTCGCATATGTAGTTGGCTGAATGTGGTTAAAATTGCGTGTTTCTTTTTTTAATGGCGTATATATCAAAAACATTTTTCTCGACTTTGCGGATGCTACCATCGTCTTCATCATGAAATTTTGGTCCTGATC